>NC_133534.1:195314746-195951373 GCF_048544455.1 Silene latifolia
TGTATATAGGCCCTAGTAGATGCTTTTTCTTCTTAAGACTTTGCTTGTTAGAATACTTGTAAAACACCCTAGGATGTGTCATGCTAGTATCCTTTGACCCATGGATTAAGGCCTAGTCAAGAGTACCTTGTGGTGTGATAACTCCTTGGCTACCTTTTATTCTAAGGTGACCCTTGAAACCATGCAACCATCATTCATCCATGTTCTACCAAACATTTTGTCATCAAAGGGAATGGGCACAAAAAGAAATTGTTCAAAAATTTGAGTTCAATGAAATGAAAAGTGAAAGAAAGTTTGCAAAATGCATCAAAAGAAAAGAGGAGTAACAAAAATAGACTCCTATGCTTCAAATATAAGGCACCCTCACTACATATGGGGTGACTTTGAAAATGTTCAAAAAGAAAATGCAAAAAGTTGAAATTTGTCAAGTGTTGAATTGCCAAAAATCAAAAGAAATGGCAAAAGAAAGTGTTCTCAAATGTTATATGCCACAAGAAATTGGGGGGAAAAACAACAACAAAAGCAAACTCCCAAATGAAACTCAAATACTATCGATCCCTTTATCCATCGTATCCATTTTTGTGCATGGTACAGAGGGGACGACCCTTCTTCTTGTCTAGGCAAGAATGGGAATTCCGCGATCCTCCAGTATTCCTAACACCATAAGGAGTCTACTCTTGACAAAAGCATTTAACGATTGAGGACAAAGGTACCCTAGCTTGACACAACTTGGAGGTGATTTATTGGTATCCTTCTAGGCTTAGTAGTTTTAAGAAAATGCATCTATGAAGGAGTGTGTACCCTTGAATTGCTTCCCTTGTAGATAATTTCCGCCACTTAGATGAGGAAAGTGGTTATTCTTTTGTAGATGCGTCCATTACTTGATTTTATGTGCTTTAATGCTTGGATGTGTCGCCATTTTGGCAAGACCCACCTTGCCTTGCAAGAAGGCATCCTACCTCATGGTTGTCTTGTTGTGAGTTGAAGGGGCTGAGTGAGACCCGCTAATTGTCTCATATAGGCTATGCTATTAGGTTAGTTTAAATAACGGTCCTAGTTTTTGTAACCTCTTTACTCGGGACGAGCAAAGGTTCGGTTTGGGGATATTTGATGTGACCATTATTTAAGCATATTTAGTCCCCGAATTAGCCTTGTTCCCATGCTTTTTAGTGCATATTTAGGTCATTTATTGTCTTTAGTCCTTTGTTTTGCATATTCTTTGAGGTTTTGATCCCTTGGTAGGAAAGGAGTGCAAACCTTGCATTTTTATGGCAAAATGGAGCTAAATTGATTGAATTCAATGACCAAGCATCAAAGACAAGACAAGACTAGAAGCCCTTTGTACATATTATAGTAGTTGGGCAATGATGAGAAAAGATCCTTGCATCTCCGGCAAAAACCTCAAGGATTGTATGAAGAAGAAGGAAGAAAAGAAGAAGGGAAGAAGCTGATCAAGAATCCGAGCGGATTGCCCCTGGACGCCCGTCCAAGACAAGGAATCCGAGCATCTTCCTCAGAGGGACGCTCGTCCAAAAGCCAGAGAATCCGCCCGTCTAGCCCAAGAATCCGCTCGTCCAAAAGACAGGCAATCCGCTCGTCCCGTGCCCTGGACGCTCGGATTGTGTTACAGCTATTTCGTTTTCTTCTTGTTCTATGAAGGATGCGCATACCTCGAAAAGACTAACAAAAAGGAGACTCGCATATTTTTCTGAGAGGAGCGATTCCTCAAGGACTTAATCGTCATTTAAGCCTTTAGTAAACACTAATTTGTGTACCTAATCCCCACTATAAATACCCCATTAGTCTAATTAGATTAGGAGGTTCTTCTTATCAATCTCTAGTATAGTTTATATCAATCTAATCTCTCTTTAATCTTGTAATCAACTTTTAATTAAGTCTTAATACAAATATCATTTCCTTAATCTCTCTTTTGTTCATCTTTTATTTTGGGTAATTGAAGATTATTTGGGTTATTGTTGGGAGATTGACAACCTTCCAATCAATCATCAAGTACTTCTATTATTCTTTGCTTTATTATTGGAATCATTAGTAGGTATAATTCTCTTAATCCCTTTTTAATTATTGTTAATCATCTTCATTTATTCATCATGTTTTACTTTGTTGGTATGATTGACAACCTTGCTACCATATTCAACATGATAATGAGTGAGTAGTTTCCTTAACTAGGGTTAATGGGTAATTAGGGGAAACCAACATGGGGATGATTCATGCTTAATTTAATATGTTTTCATAGTTTATTTGCTTGCTTGTTGTGATCTCAACTTATGCACATGTTATGTTTGATGAAATTCGAGCCTATGAATCCTTGCTTTTTTTTACCCATCACTCTTCTTTTCAATGAGACTTGTAAGACATAAACCAACTCGAGTCTCATTAGACCATGCATATAGTTGGGTAGGGAAGATTAATTCGACTTGTAGGTGTTGTACAATCTAATCGATTCGGCTCCGGGACCCCAACTTTCCTAGGATTGTAAGATATAAACCAACTCGATCCATCACAACAATAATTGCTTGCTTATAATTTGAGAATATGTTTGTATGATCAATTCCCATGAATCCCCTATGACCCCATGACACGCTAGTGCCTTTTATCAATTGTTTACATCTCTTTTTAATCATCTTGCTTGTTTACTTTCATTGCTATTTAGTTTAGTGATCTTCTATTCCAACCCCAAATTGTGACACCCCTAGACCCCGCTAGTTACAATTGAAAATCTCACTTCAATACCCGTCCCTTGGGATCCGACCTTTACTTGCCTCTTTACTAATAGTAGAGTTGTTTGTGGAGTTATAAATATTGTTTTGGTCTAGGTGCTCCTAACGACAAGTACCGAAAACTAAACCTCCCAAGTGAGTACGGCCAGGTTTGCCCGAGGTGCCTTCATTTATCATTGGGTAAGTGGGGTAATAAAACGTTATTACACGCGAAATTTGGTTGGTCTCAACGGGATATTATGACTAGTCTTATGTTCTGGGCTAGCGATGGGTTTTATGAAAAACATCGACCGAGAGTTCTAAAGTACAATCAATTAAAGTGTTAATTCACCAAATTTGTATAAGTATGGGATATATCGGTTTCCCCGTGCCCACATTTATATAAAGATGGATCTCGGAATCATTTATTATAGTTGGGTAGAGGTCACTATATAAATGATATACTTGTATTTACAAGTATTATAACGATAAGTGTTAATTTTTTCCTTTATCTCCATTTTTGTAGTTATTTGTCCGCAATGGATTCATCTAATATTCTTACACCGATCACCATTAATTCATGGTTCCAATCATTCAATGAAAAATGCTCCTTGTATGACAATGATACGACTAGAGAACTACGCTTTGGTATTGGTGAGGATGGAAATCTTTGCTACCTTACCACTTCCACACCTCCGACTCCCATATTCATGCCCACCTCTTTGGGAGAGATTCTATCTTTGAATCTTTATTCATCCATACTAGGAAAGCTCAAGAACAAGTGAGTAGGAGAACTCATTTGTGCCCTTTGATCCGAAATATTATAGTAAGGAAATCGATTTCTTCTCTATATTTATTTATGTTTGCATGCATAAGATTTGTAATTATTTTATGATTAAATAATTTCTCACATATATGAATATGTTAAATTAATGAGATTAATATTTCCCAACAAGTGGTATCAGAGCCTTAGGTTGTTTGCACGCAAATCGGTTATTGTTTTCCCGAGTTATAAGATTAACAAACAAAACTTATAAATTTGTGTTTATTATGATATATCACGATATTTATTATGCATGTTAAAGTTTCTGGACCTAAAATTTTTTAGGATATTTTTGTTTAATTTATGGATTTTATTGTTCATTTTATATTATAATGTCATTAAAATGTGATTTTTATGATAAAAATGTCATTTTTGGACTAAAAATAGCTAAACTTCGATTTTTCCAGTGGTTTTTGGATATGTTTTCACATATATTATATAATGATGGCCTGTAAAGTTTCATAATTTTATGAGTTGTTATGCTCGTAATATGGATTTTTCATGTTAAATTCGAATTTGAATGAGAAAATAGGTTAATATGAGTTATATTTCGAATCTGGTCATAAAAATTTATTATGTTGTCACATGCAATTTTACAAGATGTGTGTAAAATATTTGGCGATAATGATGTCTTTATGCATGATTTATGAATTTTTGATAAAAAAATCACATAAATAGTGACTTTAATTAATAAAAAAGCTAAAACATACTTCATGACTAAGGAAAAACATCACATGTTTCATTTTATCATATATTTCAGATCTAAAAGTGAAAAGTTCATAAAAATAATTTTTCTCATATTTTTATGATTATAATTGATAAATCCGATAAACCGCAACATTGTTTTTCTCGATAAATTCCGAAATTTTTAACCTAAGTTTTTGAATATTATGAGTGTCATGGTATTTTTCCAGAATGTTAATGAGTTTAAAATTTCAAATTTCAAATTTATTTGAAATTTTTATGATTTAATTTGAAGTTTATGACATAATATTGTATTTTTGAGTCCATTTATGAACAATATTAAGAAATATAAGTTAATTATTGTCAATATGTTAGTGGAGACTAATTTTGAGTCCTAAGTTGGTTAGGGTAATTAACTTGTACATAAATATGAATTTATGTAATTATTGTGATTTTAAAAGATTAAATCACGCAAATCCGTAAAAACCGATTAATATATGATATTGGCTCTTTAAAGGAGATTTAGCATAAAATTGGCCATGTTTATACATATTATAATGCTGCATTTTATTTATGATTGTCATATTTTAATTTTATGTAATTTTTGAATTATGTAATTTTACTTAGTATGGCCTTAGTTTTAATTGGTATTACCCGAAATGTATGGGAATATCGATTCGGTTGTAATTTATTGTGATCTCGTATCACCGTTTTGTAATTTAATAGATTTATTTTATTTTTAATTACAAATGTATAATAGGAAATTATGTAATTTGTTATGTAATTTATTTATTCCGGTGTTCCTTGAAGACGGTGCCACTCAAGAAGGTGATCCATTAAAGAAAGAATTGCCTTGATATGCGTGCCAAGACCGAAGTTCAAGGGACCAAAGGAGTTGGTTTCCAAATATGTAATAGTTAATTAGATTTACTATTTTAGGAAGGCCATGCTAGGATTTAATTTATGCTTTGCATATTATTTATATGTTGCATGCATCGCTAAATCGCCATAACTAAAACATGCATTATCATTTGATCGAGGATTTCGACCGTGTCAATTACAATTATCGTAGTTCACCGCTTTAGTTCAATTAAAACGTGATAGATAACAAATTGACATGACTTCTCGCTAAAATAAACAATTGAGACATAGCCTTACAAAAAAGTAGAAACCATGAAAACCTATTTCGTGAGGGAGTGCACTCGGCTTTACCGGGGTACAAACCTTGTTACGTAGGGAAGTGGGTGATAAATGTCTACCCACCGAATTTATAAAGATGAGGGCTATTTTCGGCTTTACCGATGCCCAAGTTGATGTAAATTTGGATCATGGACACATTTATTCGAAATTTGGGTTGAACTTAACGAAAGTATTCTCGACGGTTGCCGGATGTGTTTCGGGTTAAAGATAAATATTAATGTAATTTTATCGACCAAGAGTGCTAAAAGTAGAATCGATTAAAGCGTTAATCCACCGAGTTATATTGATAAGGGTTGTATTCGGCTTTACCGATGCCTAAGTTAATATGAATTTGGGTCTTGGAATCATTTATTATAGTTGGGTAGAGGTCACTATATAAATGTTCATATCTTGTTAAATTTATTTACAAGTATTATTATAACGATGAATGTGTTGTTTTCATTATTCCGTTATCGTATTGTTCTATTTCTTTACCTCAAATTATACGATATCATTTCGATTTTTAGTTCAAATCTCCATTAAAACATCATAACTAAAGACAAAAAATTTGAATTTTTCTTCTAAAAACCTCGTATTATCCATTGTAAGGATCTCTTGTGAAGAGTATAGATGAAAATTATTCGTGATCAAAAGGGTTTGATTTTCGACTAACATATCTACTTACAATGAATGGTTTCTCATGTGCTTAATTGAGTTAAGTATTTTGAAACGTTAAATCATTTTGGTGACTAGATTTGTTGGAAATCGTAATAGACCAAAATACCGCAACCACTTCAATGAAAGTTTTAAGACTAAACAAAGGAATGAAGAGTAGTCTTCATGAATATAATTTTGCTTCTCAAAGCAAAGACTCATTGAAATGAGTGGGAGCATTCTCTTAAACCGTTAAGAAAAGGATAAGGTTTTAAAGAAGTAAAATTAGAATGGAATTGATACAAGGTAATGTTAAAAGTAACGTTATTGAGAATAACAATACTAAACCTATCAATCCCGACCGATAAAGTTTCCATTGTCTTAATTGTTGGACGCTAGAAAGGAAACTACCCTAAATTATTGAAGAATCAACAAGTTAGTTGTGGGACATCTAATGGGACCTTCTTCTTTAAATGTTTATTTGATTGACATAAAGTTTGCTAGTACTACTTCGTCAATGTTATAAACCGGTGGTGGTTTTCATCATTGTACTTGATACATAGGATGATTAGAATATGACGACTAGCAACAATGATGTTGAGAGATAGAGTCATTGTGTAATCAATCTAGTTTTGGGTTTATAGTTGTACTTAATTATGACTATTAAGTGCATAAACTCTAAATAAGAATATAAACTTGTTAAGATACTAAAGAGGTTTCACTTTTGTGACCCTATACACCACGATTTGATGTATGGCTAGCCCATTATCAAGGTGATTATATTCTAAACCAAACTAGAATGATATATCATGTAGATGATGCAAGACTCAAATTGGTAACCCAAGATTAAACCTTAAATTCTCGAATGATGAACGCAAAGAGTTATCGAGTACTCTTGAAACCATTAGATCTTATGGTATATGCGTATCTTGTATTCAAGGCAAGATGTCTTGTGCCTTTTGGTTGAAAAGGAGATCGAGGTTGTAAATCATTGATCCAAAATAGGTTGATCATTTTCTTTTACCAACGATTTAAGTTGACGCTAATGTGTTCACTTAATAAGGTAAATAGAGAAATCTTTGAATAAATTCAAAGAGTTCATGGAATCACGATTTAGTCGTGATGGGATTATCAAAGTAAAGACTTTGATATAAGCCAAATGAAATGTGATATAGTATCACAAGTTAATCTCTCTTAGCACACATTATGGGATAATGTGTGGTTGGATAAGAAATCAAATGCTGTTCGATATGGTTTGGACTTCAATCAAGTTACCTTGAGTTACTTGAACCTTTTAGGAAATTTTATCATTTTCTCTAAATTATTTTTCCACTAAATCTAAAAAGATTCATATGAGATATGAAATGGTAGGGTACTATGTTTGGAAGTTTTCAAAAGAAACAAGTGCTCATTTTTCCTTACTATAATCACGAGTACAACAGGTTTGTGGCTCGTGAAGCTGTCTTTCTAAAATACAAGTTTATTTCTAGAAGACAGAGTGGGAGAAATTATTCAAGAGCCACAAAGAATGTTATGATTCAAGAGCCACAAATAATGTTATGTCGCAAGAAACTGGTCTTTCTTGGCTACATGAGATGTTTTGTTTAAGACGTTGTTTCTTCAAAACCTAGGAGATTAAAGTCATCATTTGTTGAAGATGATGAATTAGTGTTACTTTTAGAAAGTAAAGAACTTTCAACTTACAAAGAAATTGTTTAATTCAAGTTGATTACTTCTGGAAAGTAATGAACATATGACTTACATGAGAGTGTTTCAGCCACAACTCAATACAAGGCTCGGAGCCATGAAAATCCGAAATAAATTCCAAGTGAATTGATTATCAAAGCTTGATTGGTGGCAAAGGGTTTTGCACTAGTTGAAATGCTTAAGTCCATTTGGATCTTCTTAGGGATTGTGTTTCATTATGAGATATATATAGCAAGTGAATCTAAAACCCACTTCTTCAATTAGAAGGAATGTATTCAATACATGTCTTGAGTTTTGTAGATTCTTGCCATCCTAAGATAATGTGAAACTTAAGAGAGGGTCTTAAGTAGGACATCAATGAGTTGGAATCAATGTTCTGATCATGTGATAAGACTTTTCTCAATAGGTTGAGAAGTTGTGTTTATACATGAAGTTTAGTGGGAGTTACGGTAATTTTAATTAGTTTTATATGTGGATGACATATTGATCATTGGGAATTATTTAAGACTGGGAGAAATATAATAAATCTTTAATATCCAGATTTATGGAGATAAATCCACATGATATTAGCGCCAAATAAGAAATCTTATGTTGATAAGATTCATGACTAGTTCAATCAAGTTGAACATATTTGATTGATTGTATTTGCTTCCTCTGCCGGATCAATTAAATGAGTAATGATGTATAGCACTTAATATACTTTGAGTATGATGAATTATTTCAAATCGAATTTAAGTAATAGTTACCAAGTAAGCCATAAAGATTACCCTTAAGTGCTTGCAGAAGCATTAAGGATGTAATGCAAAGTGTTTTTGATGCAATTTTGTGTAAGAGTGTTACACAAATGACAATTGACAATTGAGATTGCGCATGGTTTCCGACAAAACCATAATCAAAACACATTAGGATGGTTAAGATACCACTGTGGCTATGTTATATAAGAAATAGATTTTCTAGAATCGTTCTAGGCAATAAAGAACAATGAGAAATATTTACAACGGAACTTGAGTACACTTACAATCATGAGATGTGCAAGAAGGATGAGTCCCGCACACTGTGAAAACAGTGGGAGCTATTCTAAGGCTAGAGGGCCTATGTCTTGATTGGATCTCGACACGTACTCAGAAAGTTTTGTAATGCAAATGTATACATTACAAGGAAAACGAGTATGTAGTAAGGTTGAGTAAGGTACAAGAAGTTGATAAAACCTACTAACCAAAGCCTTCTCATAGGCTTAACATGATGAGTCATGTCGTTTCAATTAAATTGAGATGAACAACTACATTCATGATCAAACTGGATTATAGAATATGAAGTAGTAATCAAGTATTGACTACTCATATGATAATCATATTTATCGTTCGAGTTTTTTAAAATCTGAAAACTCCTTTTATACTTTGTTACATCCAAACGGGTTGTAGAGACAATATTGAACCCTGTTAAAGTGAACCCGGATTAACATGGTATTCGCCCATAGTCACTTGTATGAGGTGACGTCTCGAAGTGACTAGAGTGTAATGCGATTGATGGCAAGTTCAAGTGTCATAGAGTCATGTGAGATGACTAGTCGATCACATAGGCAGACTGTTAGGAACGCTTTGTCGGGCCTTATGACCGCTTATAGAGTTCTGGCAAATTTATATAGCTTGGTCGTGGCGAGAGCTACTATAGTATTCTAATGAGTCGATTCTTTTGACTAAAGACTGTTCGCCTAAGGTGGCACAGTTTCAGATTAACTTTGATTTGTGTTACTACGACCTTCGTAAATGGGGTCAAATGGGCATATTTTGGGTTATGATGGTTGTGGCTAGTCGAAGGGAATACGTGCGATAGAAATTGTCCACCCATTTGTCAGGGTTAAAACTGAAGGAAAAGAAGATCTATATACTCAACATATTCATATATGTTTTATGTTAATTTAATCATAAAATTAATTGGTGATCTTATGCATGCAACTATGAACAATTTAAAGAAGAAATCTCTATCTTACATTGGTATTTCGGTTTATTTGGGCACAAGAGAGATCTCCTTCTCTCTTGTTCTTGTGCTTTCCTCAATGGATGAACTAGGATCCAAGTATAGGATCCCTCCCAAAGTATAATACCCAAAGCAAACTCTTAATTAAATTAATATTATGTATACTAGAACAATATTAATTTAGCATAAAAATTGACCCAAAATATTTGGTTTTGGTCTCCTAAAACCGGTTAGGAGAAGGAGAAGAAGGAAGAAAAATATTTTTATCTCTCTAAAATATTTTTGATAGATGATGAATGAATGAATACACTACAATGTTATCATGTGTATATCATAAATTATAAGGCAAAACCCTTGGTTTTGCTCTTGTGAAAAACCGGGTAAGGGAAGAGAGGGGAGCCAATGCATGCTTGAGTTTGTCTTCACAATGACAACTAGGTTTTGCATGGCTAGTTTAGTAGGAAATGATCATGTTTACCACTAACATAATCAACACAATATAATCCTAAAACTCCTCTTCATTTCGGCACATATGTAAAATGGAATCCATTTTATTTTTGTCAATTTGTCAATATGTCACATGTCACATGTCACATAAAATTGTTATGTATTTTTAACATATTAAAAATCAACGTATTAATAAAAATACGTCATATACAAAAATCGACCTAGTAATTCATAATTACTTGTACCAAAATATTTTACCAATTATAAATCACAACAATTTGTATTTATAATAATTCATTCAATTTAAATTGTTTCCTTAAACAATAATTTCATCTGAGTAATGAAACAATTCGATTACTTAGACCGTATCTCATTTAATCAAATTTCAATGAGACACGTAAATATTACTTCCAAAATCGTCCGTCAATTTTAAATAATTTAATTGACTCGTAACGTTATACGATCAATTAATTGATCCATTAGGAGTGTTGCCCTTTAGGTATGAACTAGGGGATCAACTGATCACCACCATCGCACGACAGTAATGTCAAACTCTAGTCAGCCAATCATTACCGATATGTGTGGACCAGTTGACAGTAAAATATTACTTCCCAATTGTATTCTTTATAATGAGACTTAAACATGTGATCATCATGATCAACAGTTGTGATCGCATTATTGTCGGAGGACACATATTCCAACAATCTCCCACTTGTCCTCGACAAGTGTGCGTCACCAATTCTCTTATCCTATTACTATCTCCCACTCAATGCAAGGTGTCTTTTAGGTCGTACTTGCAAGTGATCATATCGAGAGTGGTTTCCTCTATCTGGAGAATAACTGATTGACCGGATTTATCTACCATGGATATATTCCGAGCGTGGCCACGCATTTCCAGTTCATTACTCCTCGAGTGGCCCTGAGATATTGTTATAACCCTGACTAGGGGTGGACAATTCCTATCGCACTCATTCCCTTCAACTAGCCACATCCATCATAACCCAAAATATGCCCATTTGACCCCATTTACGAAGGTCGTAGTAACACAAATCAAAGTTAATCTGAAACTGTGCCATCTTAGGCGAATAGTCTTTAGTCAAAAAAATCGACTCATGATCAACAGTTGTGATCGCATTATTGTCGGAGGACACATATTCCAACAAAAATAATATCTCAGGGCCACTCGAGGAGTAATGAACTGTAAATGCGTGGCCACGCTCGGAAGGTATCTATGGTAGATGATTCCGGTCAATCAGTTATTCTCCAGATTGAGGAAACCACTCTCGATATGATCACTTGCAAGTACGACCTGAAAGACACCTTGCATTGAGTGGGAGATAGTAATAGGACAAGAGAATTGGTGACGCACACTTATCGAGGACAAGTGGGAGATTGTTGGAATATGTGTCCTCCGACAATAATGCGATCACAATGATCATGATGATCACATGTTTAAATTTCATTTTAAGAATACATGTGGGATGTAATATTTTACAATCAACTGGTCCACACATATCGGTAATGATTGGCTAACTAGAGTTTGACATTCTCGTCGTGCGACGGTGGTGATCGATTGATCCCCTTAGGTCATACCTAAAGGGTAACACTCTTAATTGATTATTTAATTGATCGTATTACGATACGGGTTAATTAAATTGCTTAAAATTGACGGACGATTTTGTGAGTATTATTGACGTATCTTATTGTAATTCGATTAAATAAGATACGGTCTAAGTGATCAAATTGTTTTATTACTTAGATAAAATTATTGTTTACGAAACAATTGAAATTGAAATTGAATGAATAATTTATTATAAATACAAGACGTTGTAATTTATAATTTGATAAACCGTTTTGGTACAAGTAATTACGAATTACTAGTCGATTTTGTATATGACATATTTTATGAGTATGTTGATTTTTAATATGTTAAAAATACATTACAATTTCATAAGTCAAGTAACATGTCACATATGTTACAATTGACAAATGACAAAATAAAATGGACCTTCCATTTTATGTCATATGTGCTGAAAATTGGAGGGAGTATAAGGTTTATATTGTGTTAAATATTTTTAGTGGAAAACACAATTATAACCTAGTCTTCTAGCCATGCAAGCCTAGTCTTTTCTTGGGAAGATTGGAGGTTCATGCATTGGCCTTTTCTCCCTCCCCTACCCGGTTTTTCCAACCTACACAAGCAAAGGGTTTGTCTTATTTTGGTATATACACTACTCTTGAGAAGAAATAATTCATTCATACATAACATCTAAAAACTTAAAGAAATTTTTAGAGAGGAAATATTACTCCTTCCTTTCTCCTCTCTTGACCGAAAAAGCAAGAGACCAGAATAATTTTGGGGTCATTTTTAGTAAGATTAATATTCTTCTAGATCTAATAATATTAATCTATTAAGGGGTTATGATAGGCTTATCGCGTACCTATGCAAAGATAAAATTCCCTAAACACAAATTAATGTAGCAATAGGGGTCGAACACAAGGAAACGGGAATTACTTCGTGAATTGCTATGGGTAGATTTTTATCAAGGTCGATTACGATTTGGTTTGGTTTGGTTGTTTGATGATTAATAAGAATTATGATGTAAAATTATATAATAAAAGGGAGTCTAAGGGGTTCGGGTCACGCATGCAAAGGTAAACATATAATCATGATAAACTTGATACTAATAATCTTGTCAATTACTTAGGCTTAAAGATACCCACCTTACGGCATTAGCATCAACCATAGACCGGGTCCTAGAGAAACTCTCGTCCATGACTAGGTCGTCCTACTATACATGCTTAGTCTAATTCAATTTCGTGCCTCTCGACTTATAGAACGAATAAACAAACTTAATCAATTGAATAGGGCCCTAAACAAAGATTAAACATTGTGGCACAAGCATGTGATAGAAGCAATATGAACAATATTATTATTAATCTATTTTATCATGTTATATACTTGATTTATGCATGGCTCCCCTAGCCCTTAGACTAGGAAATTTAGCTACTCATATTTGTAAAGGAAATGCAAATGATATTTAGATTATAAGGCATATTGTAGTAATTATAACTAAAGTGGAAATTGTATACTAATGATGAAATGTAAAGGACTAATACTAAACTCATAAACAAAATACAAAATGTAAATAAGAGAAAGATTACCAAAGTAGGAGCTTGATAGAACTAACTCGGAAACCAAATGCTTGAATATATAAATAACCAAATGTTTAACAACTACAAGCTTAACTAAATTGTGAACTAATGAGAAAACTAATGAGATAAATTATAGTGCTTAAAGCTATGAAAGAGTAAAATGAGACGTGAAGAAGAGATGCCCAAAGCCTCGGAATGCCTCTCCTATTTATAGGGGAGGAGAGCATAACGTAAACCATCAAGATGACTATGGCCCCGATCGGGGTTGCATGGCCCCGATCGGAGTCGTGTGTTTCCGGGTTTTTTCGCTTAATTCCTCACTTAATTGCGTGGGGAATCCAAAGTTTATACTTTAATGCTCTTTAATCACCCGGGTAAATGCCTCATCTATGATCCTTAGAGCTCCCAAAAAGCATCCTAAGCATGTTGGAATCTTATGCTTCCCACCTTGACTTGGATTTGATCATTGGGCCTTGACTTTGGTTGTTGTCAACATTTGCATTGCATTTGTAATTCTTCAAATTAATCCATCATTTTCTCCATGCAAAACCCAATCCAATGCTCCATGCTTAGTCCAACACTTGGTCTTGATTAGCTTAGTGAACTTAGTGTATAAAATGATAGGAAAAAGCCTCTAAATGCTTAGATTCCTACAAAAACATGTTAAGACAAGCAAATACACTAGAACAACAAATATTAGCTTATGACACTATGATAAGTGCTAATTAACAAATAAAATGGAGCTAATATAGGGGATGAAAGTATATAAAATATGCACTTATCAGGTTATCTTGGGTATTCATCTTTGGGAGAGATTCTATCTTTGAATCTTTGTTCATCCATATTAGGAAAGCTCAAGAACAAGTGAGTAGGAGAACTCATTTGTGCCCTTTGATCCGAAATATTATAGTAAGGAAATCGATTTCTTCTCTATAATTATTTATGTTTGCATGCATAAGATTTGTAATTATTTTATGATTAAATAATTTCTCACATATATGAATATGTTAAATTAATGAGATTAATATTTCCCAACACTATGTGTTAAATTTGAGAGAATATTGGCATAGAGTCGAGAGCCTTATGATGATGAGATCTTTCATATCTTAAACATCAATAAGGTTGAGTAGGTTATTCATATTGATGAAAGTGGAATTACTATGATACAGTCATAGTCATTCACTGAAACTAAATAAGTTGTTGATCACATGAAATCGATTGCTAATGTTTCCGCCATTAGAACGATCATGTATGCCATTAAATGCACACGCCACGATGAATCATATGCTTCGAGCATAATAAGTCAATAACAAGTTAATTCGAATAAATGTCTTTTGAAAGCCATAAAGAACATCCTTTGAGATTCTTGAGGAGAATTGAGGATTCGTTTTTATGTTTGGATGATATACTAAGTTGTGTGTTGAAGGGTTGCACAAACTCTAGTTTCCAAACCTATAAGGATTTATCGAAATCCTAGGCTGATTTTATTGACTTAAGAGTAAGAGACTAGAGAAATGTTTTAGTTTCAACCATTGCATGTTCTACAAACAGAATCTAAGTACATTGTGATAAGATGGTCAACAAAGGGACTAAGAGTAGATCCCTCTACCATAGACTTTATCACAAGTTATACGATAACAGTGGGAGCATATTTAAAGTATAAGAGCCCAAGTCTAGTAAGAAGATTGGACATCTACTTAGATAAATTCATGTCATTAGAAAATAACATTGAATAGACGGAAATAGTAATTCATAAAGTTGGAATGTATGGATACATATTATATCCACTACCAAGCTTTTATTACAATTTAACTAGTGTAAAATATACACTATAGATTATAAGATATGAAGTAGTAATAAGGTATTGACTATTCATATATGATAATCGCATTTATCGTTCGAGTTTCTTTAAACTCATCCATTACTATGTTATATCCAAATGGGTTGTTGAGACAATATTGAACCCCATTGAAGTGAACTGGTTTGACATAGTATGTGCCCCTGGTTACTTATAGGAGGTGACGTCTCGAACTAACTAGAGTGTGATGCGACTGGTGGCAAGTTCAAGTGTCATAGGATCATATGGGATGACTAGTCGATCACATAGACAGACTCTATGAGACACTCTGTCGGGCAGTGACCGCTTATAGAGTTCTTGAAATTCATAAAGTCTGGTCATGGCAAGAGCTACTATAGTATTCTTATGAGTCAATTCTTTTGACTAGAGACTATTCGCCCAAGTTGGCACAAATTTCTGAATGGCTTTGATTTATACTCTACGACTATCGTAACTGAAGTCAAATGAGTATATTTTGGGTCATGATGAACTGTGGCTATACGAAGGGAATAGTGCGATAGGAATTGTCCACATCCTTGTCAGGGTTGTTTGAAATCTCAGGGCCACTCGAGGAGTAGTGAACTGAAAATGCGTGGCAACGCTCGAAAGGTATCTATGGTAGATAATTCCGGTCAGACAGTTACTCTCCAGATCGAGGAAACCACTCAAGATATGATCAAATGCAAGTACGACCTGCAATACACCTTGCATTGAGTGGGAGATTGTAATAGGACAAGAGAATTGGTGACGCACACTTGTCTCGGACAAGTGGGAGATTGTTGGAGTATGTGTCCTCAACAATAGTACGATCACATGATTAAATCTGAAATTAAGAATACGTAAGGGATGATTCAATTATAAGTCAACTGATCAACATTTCAGTAATGATTGGCTAACTAGAGTTTGACATTACTGTCGTTTGACGGTGGTAGTCAGTTGATCCCTTAAGGTCACACCTATAGGACAATTCCCTTAATAGATAAGTTGATTAATTGTATATCGATACAAGTTGATCAATTCCTTAAAATTGAACAATTGTTTTGTTAGTGAGAATATTTATATCTTATTGTAATTTGATTAAATAAGATTTATTTTAGTAATTAAAATATTTCATTACTAAAATTGATTATTGTTTATGAAAAAATTAAGATAAGAATGAATGGTTAAATATAATTACAAAATGTTGTGAATTATATTAACATGTCCCATTTTATAACATGTAATTGTGAATTACTAGACAATTTGTTATATGTAATTTGATTAATATATATATAATGATGTTTATTTGATAAATATGCATTAAATTAATTAATAACATGTCACATACTACATGTGACATATTGTGTGACAAATAACAAATTGACAAAATAAAATGGAAGTCCATTTTATAGAGGAGCACCGGTTTTTGTAGAGGAAATGGGTTTATTGCTGTTTGTTTATATTGTATGGCAAACATAATAATCACTCTATATTATAGTCTTACACACCTAGTTTTTGGATAAGAGAAAAAGTAAAAAGAGTGAAGGCCATGCATTGGCCTTCCACCTCCTTCTCAACCGGCTCCCCCTCCTTCTCTAATAGAGAATTGTTCTCTATATTTTTCATTCTTGAACATATTCATTTTTTTACCTTCTCACTTACATCTCTCTAAAATTAGTTTTAGAAACTTTAAAAATTGTTCATCTAAAATTCTAATTTCAACATATAAGATTACTAGTGTAGTAATAAAGATATTATTAGAATCATTTTAAGGGTTACTAGTATATTAATCTAGTTAGTTAATATATTAGTTTAAGGGTTTTGTTTTGGGTGCAACAAGAGGAGAATCTCTATATTTTGGATTTTGGAGGATCATCCATTACATTTAAGCTCAAGAACAAATAAGGAAGATGACCTTATTTGTGCCTTTATTTCGGACCATATTCAAAGTAAGGAATATTGTTTTCTCCTTATATCTTATTTAGTTATGCATGCACTAGATCTTAATGAACTCACATTAAAATGTTAATTAGTTCACAATTAGAAATGTCTTATAAGAGGTATATGAACCTAACAGTATATAAATAGATATCGTATATGTTTGTCGTTTTGCATAAGAGTATAGATGGCTGGAAGCGTTGATTTGACCATGCGGGTAGTATACGAGTCAGCATGACTCGATCGAGTGGGGGGCACTTGATCGAGTAGGTGAGAGACTCGATCGAGTGAGTGTAACTCGATCGAGTGGGATGTTTTTTATTTCTAGGCAGTAGCCTATTTTTAGGCACTCGATCGAGAAGGTTTGAGCACTCGATCGAGTAAGTAGGTGGCTCGATCGAGTTCGTTTTTGGTTGCTTTCTGGTCAGGTTCTGGATTCGAGGCACTTGATCGAGTAAGTGGGTAACTCGATCGAGTGGCCTCAACTCGATCGAGTGGGTTTTGGAACTCGATCGAATAGGTGTTGTACAGGTCGTTTTCGTGTTTTGAGATATGGGATGTGTGTTGATGTTTAGCTTTTCTTATATAGTTTCAAGATGCCGCCATAGAGAACCGCGTTGTATGCCATGGCTGAAAACATGAGTGTGGATGAGATTGTTAAGATGCTGGAGCACCAAGATGCTCTGACAGAGGCTTTAAATAAATTCGGGAAGGATAAAGAGGCAGGGGCAGATCGTGCCAAGATAAGTATACATATAGCGAGGTTTAATTCGAAAGAGTATATGGGCACGGGTGCGCTAATTCTGCTGGATAATTGGCATAGAGAGATGGAGAACATACTCAATTTGGTTCATTGCCTAGAGGAACGTCGAGTGGAACAGGCTGCGTTCTACTTGAGGGAAGCTGCTGGAGAGTGGTGGGATAAAGTTAGGATGAGTGCTCTGGACTTATATGTGAAATAGGGGTTAACTGTTATACCGTGGGATGGGTTTAAGAGGGATATGAGGCGAGAGTTTGTGCCGGAGCACGTGCATAGCAAGCTGAGAGAGGAGTTTGATGATTTCAAGATGACTTCTGATATGACAGTTGCTGAGTACTATCATAAGTTCAACGATAAATCTAGGTACGCAGAGGATATGGGGCTGAGCCAAGAGAACTTGGCATTGAGATTTGAGAAAGGGTTGACACCCAAGATCATGGAGAAGTTGTCGATAAGGGTCCTTACAGATGTGAAGGAGGTGTATGAGCGTGCCGGGAGAGCTGAGAGGTTGGTGGAGATGACTAAGCAGAACGGAGAGAGAGCTTCTGAGAAGAGGAAGGCTGAGAGTGAGGGTGGTGGTCAGTCTAGTTACAAGAGGGGCGGCCATAACCAGGTGAGATCTTACTCTTCGGGGTCGGGGTTTAGCGGTGGAGCTTCTTACGGGCGTGGCCGTGGTGGTGGTAGCAGCAGTTGGGGTTTATCTTGCTTTAACTGTGGTGGTGTGGGCCACAAGAGGCATGAGTGTACCAGTGCTGTGAACAGGGGTTTCTAGAGACCATCACAAGGGATTTCCTCTCTGGGTCCATCTCAGAGTTATGCTAGTAACAAGCCGGCTGGGTCGTGGAATAATCGGGGCGGTCAGAGTAACAACAGTGGTGGGTCTAACCGCAATGGAGGTTATTCATATAAGTGACCGGCGACGAACAACAACAATCAGGAAGCTGCTGTTAAGCCGTCTACTTCAGCTAGTACTATCCAGGGAGATGGACAGAAGACCAGAGGTAAGTTGTTCATGATGGAGAAGAAAGCAGCTGAGGATGATGCTCACATGATCACGGGTACTTTTCTTGTTAATGGAGTCTTTACCTTTGTTTTGTTTGATTCGGGAGCATCACAGTCCTTTGTATCATCGAGACATGCTAAGCTTTTGGGTTTGAGTGAGTATGAGTCTGTAAAAGAGGAAGTTTTTATACCGTCGGGTGAGTCTGTATCTTGTGGGAGGTTATATAGAGTTGTGTCTATGATATTTGGGCTGGTTGACCTACCAGTGGACTTGTTAGAGTTTCCCTTAGATGGTTTTGAGATGATAGTCGGTATGGACTGGTTGGGTAAGTATAAGGCTAAGATAGACTGTCATCAAAAGAGGTTTTCTTTGAGGGGTCCTAAGGGGATTAGTGTGTCTTATCGTGGGTTTGTTGTCAAACCCAAAGTCAAGTTGATTGCAGCAGTGACCTTGAAGTCTTATCTGAGGAAGAGATGTCCGTTAATCTTATGCCATGTGAGAGACCATAATATGGAGAGTCCGACAGTTGAGCAGATACCAGTGGTGGGAGAGTTCCCAGATGTTTTCCAGATGAGATATCGGGTTTGCCACCGAAGAGGGAGATAGATTTCAGTGTTGAGCTAAAATCGGGGACGGGGCCAATCTCTAAGGCACCGTACCGTATGGGTCCTAAGGAGTTGGAGGAGCTGAAGAAACAGCTAGATTTTTTTATTGAAAAGGGATACATTAGACCTAGTGTATCAGCGTGGGGAGCACCAGTCTTGTTTGTGAAAAAAGAAAGATGGGATTTTGAGGTTATGCATCGATTATAGAGAGCTGAACAGAATTATAGTGAAGAACAAGTATCCTTTACCAAGGATAGATGATTTGTTTGATCAGTTGAATGGTGCAGCGGTCTTTTCTAAGATCGATTTAAGGTCGGTTTATCATCAGGTAAAGATTCGGGATGAGGACATACCGAAGACACCTTTTATATCGAGGTATGGTCACTATGAGTATGTTGTGATGTCGTTTGGGTTGTCTAATGACCCTGCAGTGTTTATGGATTTGATGAACCGGGTCTTTAGTCAATTTTTGGATCGGTTTGTGGTGGTCTTTATCGATGATATCTTAGTCTACTCTAAGACTATGGAGGAGCATTTGGAGCATTTGAGGATCGTGTTGCAGACTTTGCGAGAAAATCAGCTGTATGCGAAATTGTCTAAGTGTGAGTTCTGGTTAGAGGAAGTTGCTTTTTTGGGGCATGTGATTTCAAACAAGGGTGTGGCTATGGATCCTGCAAATATAGAGGCAGTTACTCGGTGGGAAGCACCAAAGAATGTGGCAGAGATCAGGAGTTTCTTGGGTTTGCCAGGGTACTATCGACGGTTCGTGAAAGACTTTTCCAAGATAGCCAGACCTATGACATTAGCTTTGATGAGGAAAGAGAACAGGTTTCGTTGGGATGAAAGTTATAGGACGGTGTTCCAAACATTAAAGGAGCGTTTGACCACAGCGCCAATCTTAGCATTACCTGAAGGGAGTGAGAACTTTGAGGTATATATAGATGCCTCAAAGAATGGGTTGGGATGTGTGTTGATGCAGAATGGGAAAGTGATTGCCTATGCTTCTAGGCAATTGAAGCCTTATGAGAAGAACTATCCAACACATGATTTGGAGTTGGGTGTTGTGGTGTTTTCTCTCAAGATTTGAAGGCACTATCTTTATGGGGCGACCTTTAAGGTGTTTTCAGATCAAAAGAGTCTCAAGTACATCTTCACTCAAAAGGAGTTGAACATGAGGTAAAGGAGGTGGATGGAGCTGATTGGGGATTATGACATGGATATTATATACCATGAAGGGAAGGCTAATGTGGTTGCAGATGCGTTGAGCCGGAGGAGTGTGCATTCTCTTTGCACAACTATATCTTTGATGAGGTTGAGAGATGAGGTCGAGAAGATGGGGATACATATGATACAGAAAGGGGATACTAGAGGGGACTTGACAGTGGAGCCATATTTTTATGATGATATTCGCAGGAAATAGGCTTTGGATCCTAAAATTAAAGAGTGGAGAGCTAGAGTAGAGAAAGGGACGGTGTCTAGATTCTCTATTCATACAGATGGCAGTGTGAGATCTGATGGGAGATGGTGTGTTCCTAATGATGAGGAATTGAGGAAGATGATCATGACAGAGGCTCATTGCCCATCATATTCGGTACATCCAGGCGGTGACAAGTTATATAAACATTTGAAGAAGACTTTCTGGTGGCCTGGGATGAAGAAGGAAACAGTTGAGCTTGTGGCTCGATGTTTGACATGTAAGAGGGTTAAGGGAGAGCAGCGACGACCACAAGGTAAGATTAAGTCTCTTGAGGTACCTGAGTGGAAATGGGAGTCTATCTCTTTGGATTTCATAGTGGGTTTACCGAGGAGTCAGCATGGTAACAACATTTCATAGTGGATCGGTTGACCAAGTCAGCTCACTTTGTGCCGATGAAAGATACTTAGACCAAGATACAGTTAGCTTTGGCTTATAGGAAGCATGTAGTTCGTTTGCATTGGGTGCCTAAGGATATAGTGTCAGATAGAGATGCGAGGTTTATATCACGATTTTGGAAAGAGTTGCAGGAGTTGATGGGAACTACTTTGACGATGAGTACTGCATTTTATCCTGCGACAGATGGCCAGACAAAGAGGACCATCAAGACTTTAGAGGATATGTTGCGAGCTTGTGTTATGGATTTCGGTGGTAGCTGGGAGGAGAGGTTAGACCTGATTGAGTTTTCTTATAACAACAGCTATCACACGAGTATTGGGATGGCACTATTTGAAGCTTTGTATGGGAGGAGATGTAGGAGTCTGATTTGCTGGGATGATAGAGCTCGGGCTGTGGTTTTAGGACTACAGATGGTACAAGAGATGGTTGAACAGGTTAAGCTGATTAGACAAAAGATGAAAGCGGCTCAGGATCGATAAAAGAGTTATGCAGATTTATATCGTCGTGACATAGAGTTTCAGGTAGGGGACAAGGTTCTGTTGAAAGTGTCTCCTATGCGTGGGGTCATGAGATTTGGTAAGAAAGAAAAGCTGAGCCAGAAGTTTATCGGCCCTTATGAGATTTTGGATTATGTGGGTGAGGTTGCTTACCGGTTAGCTTTACCAGCTGCTTTGGATAGAGTGCATAATGTGTTTCATGTGTCTCAGCTGCGGAAGTATGTGAGTGATATTTTACATGTCTTAGATGTAGAGAACATCGAGTTGGATGAGTCCTTGTCTTAACTTGAGGTACCGAAACAGATTCTTGATCGCAAGGTTAGGAAAACTAGACATGGGGAAACAGTGTTGCTTAAGGTTCTTTGGCCTAACCATGAGGTTGAGGAGGTTACTTGGGAGGCGGAGGAGGCCATGAGGGAGCGGTATCCGTCTCTTTTCAATCAGGTATGTGTGGTTACGAGGACGTAACCATGTTTCTTTTAGGGGGGTAGGAGATGGTCGCATAGAGTTTATATATGTTTTATGTTGGTTTTAGCACAGTTAGTTTTTGTCTTGAGTCGGTTTGAGTGTTGTTTTGGGTGGTGTGTTTTGAGTTTTGTTTTGAGTTGTGGTTATGTTGTTGTATCGGGGTGGTGATAGGGTGTTTTGTTGTCGTCTATGGGTTGAACTTCGGGGACGAAGTTCTTTTTAAGGAGGGAAGACTGTAATACTACGGTTTTCTATGTCTATGGGTACTCTATCGAGTGGGACTTACTCTGTCAAGTAAGTAGCTTTTTACACAAAATAGTAGTCTGCCTGTAGGGTACTCGATCGAGTAAGTTGGGGACTCAATCGAGTAAGGGGTACTCGATCGAGTAAGTCACTTACTCGATCGAGTAAGTGTGTTTTACGGGTTTGTTTGGTCGGGTTTTTTTAATAACGCGGGATTAATATAAAAGCTTTCGTCATTATTTCATAAACACATTTTCAACATTCTTAAACCTTTCAAAGAGATTAGAAGTTACGTTGTTCGCATCTCTCGCGTTATTGGCAAATCCCAAGGCTAGGTTTGTCGGATCATCTCGTTCTTTACGCCGTTGTGATCATCGTGTCAAGGGTAAGTTCCTCGTATAATTTTTATAGCGTTTGGTTGAGTTTCATTAAAACCCTAATTGGGTAATGTTGGGGGTTTTGGGTGTTTTGTGTAGTATTGGTGGTAATTTTATGTGTGTATGTTATAGGAGGAGGATTCAAAGAGGAGAGATTCTGATTATCTACTAGTTCGTCTGTGGTGATTCCTATTCTAGGTAGGGTTTCCCTACTCAGTATTAGTTACATAGTGTGGTTGGTGATTGTTGTTGTTGATTGATTAATTATGGTATTGGAATGGTTTTTGGTAATTGTCGATTGTGTAAGGTGATTGTTGTATATCTATCTTTGATCTTCGGGGTGCGTCTCTGGCTGAGTGGAGTCACTTGCGGGAGTGGCTTCACGCCCTTGATTCGCCTTCTGTGCAACCCGCCACAGAAGGGATGTGCACATTAATAAACATGGGTTTATCGCTCAGGTTAGATGAGCGGGGCTTAGGTGGGAATGGCTGCGGTCCCCCACTAGCGGTGTGGAGTACTTGTTGCGATGGGTACTCTGGCAGGACTACACAGTTCAGTGTAGGCAGGTGTGTGGAGATGAGATGGAGTTGTGGTGATTGAGTTGTTTGTAGTATTGTTTATTTGCAGCTGTTTGTTTTATGTAATTTGTACTGACCCCGTTTAAATGTTTTAAAATTTGTGGTGATCCATTCGGGGATGGTGAGCAATTATTGAGCAGGTATGAGTCGATGCGCATGGGATAGCTGGGTTGAGTCATCACGATGTTGTTTTAGAAGACTTCCATTGTGTCGAACATTCCCTTATTTTTGTTTAGTCGTTTGACAGTTTGGGAACCTTTGTATTTCTTTTATCAGTTTAGGATTTTGGTTGTATCGCTTTAAACATTATTATTAAAGTACGTTTTGTTATTGTCTATTTGATTATCATTGCCTCGGGTAACCGAGATGGTAGCACTTCTATACCTTAAGTGGTCCTAGTAAGGCACTTGGTGTATGGGGGTGTTACATCCAAGGGGTTGACAACCCTCTTTGATATGGATGAATTGACTTACCCCTCATTGACCATGGAGTTCATAAGCTCCTTGAGTGCGCACAAGATAGAGACTCGAAGTTATGTTGAGTTCCGACTTGAGAACAAGAGTAGAAGAATGTCTAAGAGTGAGTTTGGTAAAGTGTTTGGTCTTGTGCAATATAATCGTTTTGAAAAGAAGCCTTTGAAGTATGATGTCGAACACCTATGGAAGGCTATAACCGGTCGTAAATTTGATTCCTTCCGGGAGTGTCATGCTTTATATGTTCACCATCCGGGCATAAGAACTTGGCACAAATTTGTGGCCAATACTTTAATTGCTAGGAAAGGCACCAACCACTTCACCGAACTCGACTTTGTCTACCTCGAGTCGTTATTGAATATTACTGGAATGTCCACCCGAAAATACAACATTCTTCAATTATTGATTGACACGGTGGCTAGAGATTGATAATGGGAAAGAGGGAGCGGCCTTTATTATAAACAGGGGCTTGGTAACAAGATTAGCTAAACACTTTAACTCGGAGTTCAACAAGGATAACACCTACAAACTAGTTAAGGGAAGCTACCTTCTTGATATGAGTACTTTGATCAACAAGTTTCATTGGGTAAAAAATGACAATCTTGACCACAAATATGAATGGCTCATCAAAGAAGCCAGGTCCATTGTCTTGTCCACCAAGATTTGTTGTATCTCTGCCCGTAGACCAAACTACCTCATTCCCGTCTCCAAAGAAGGCGAGGCAATAATCAAGCAACAAAGGGATCCAACTGCAAAGCCCTCCTCCTCTACCATTGTGACTCCACCCTATCCTTTTGCCTACCAAGAGTTTAAACCAAGTGGCTCTAATGATGTGGTAGGCAATGACCCAATTAATGCAACAAATGCATAGAGAAGCTTATGATGACCGGTCGAATGCTTATCGAGCCCAATTTCCGCCACTTCTACATCTAGCTAGGCAAGGACTTCTTGATCCTTCATGTCCTTTGCCTTGTTGGGCGGATAAGGAAGTGTTCTTCCCTAGTACTTCTCAAGATGCCGAAAAGGATAGTCGGGTGGCTAATGGAAAGGAGGTTATTGTTGATGAAGACGGGGAAGGTATTGGTTCATGCCAAGAAGAAGAGCAAGGTTCAAGTTCCGATGACGAAGAAGTTAGTGAATCCTCTGGTCCTGTAACACCCCCATACTCCAAGTGCCTTACCAGGACCACTCAGGTATAAGGATACTACCATCTCGGTTGCCCGAGGTACTGAATATCATAAGACAATAAAGAAACGTACTTTTAAAGTAATTATAGATTAAGTGATTACATGTTCAAACCAAAACTAATAAAAGGAACTACAAGGTTCTCATACGGTCTACAGCTAAAACTATCAAAGCTACTAGACTTCGTCTGACACAGCGGAAGACTTCTAACTACCACGTGATGACTCATCCCAGCTATCCCATACGCGTCATATCACACCTGCTCAATAACTGCTCACCACCCCCGAATGGATCACCACAGTTTTTAAAACATTTAAACGGGGTCAGTACTAATCACACAAATCAATACATATATCAACAATAAGATAAACAGACAGCTTAACTGTCACACACACACACAACCAACCAATTCCAATTATCTCAATCATTGATCGTCCCTTTGGACCGACCGCGATGGGGACCGCAGCCGTTCCCACCTAAGCCCCGCTCATCATACCGAGCGATAACCCTGTCCATTAATGTGCACATCCCCTTCCGTGGCGGGTTCCACGAAGGGCGAAACTAGGGCGTGAAGTCACTCCCGCAAGTGACCCCACTCAGCCGAGAACGCATCTCGAGAACCATCAACAACAATCACAACCACAAACACAGTATAATCATTATATCAAACAATCAATCTCAACACATCAACAATCATCCCATTATGGGACTAATACTGAGTAGGAAATCCTACCTGGAAAGCACAATGATCGGACGGTAACATTTTGTATCAAAAGTCTCTTCTACGAACCCTCCTCCTATCATATAACACATAGAGGCTACACATCACAAACTACACACAAAACCCCAATCTCTAAATTAGGGTTTAACCAAACTTAACAAAACATTATAAAAATTATATTAAAAGCTTACCCTCGACGCAGGGAACTCAACGATACGAATAACGACAAGAACTGGACCGTCGAACTCCGGGAATTGCTAAGGATGCGATTAGGAAGATGAACTGGTTGCTTTCTCTCTTAAACAGGGTTTTAGGTTTTGTAAAAGTGATTTAAAACAATGACGACGAAGCTTAAATACCTTAATCGCATAATTAACAAAACCCGAGAAAACTCCCCGTAAAACCGGACACTCGATCGAGTACCCAAGGTACTCGATCGAGTACCCCAGCTACTCGATCGAGTACCCAACAGGTCAGAAACTATTTTATCTCGCAACTTACCCTTACTCGACAGAGTAAGGGCTACTCGATAGAGTACCCCAAGACTTATAAATACGGAGTATTACAGTCTTCCCTCCTTAAAAGGAACTTCGTCCCCGAAGTTCAACTCATACATAAAAACAACCATACAGACTCGACCAAGACACAACAACTTAGCTAAGGACTCAAGAACTCGACCGAACATAGAACATGAACTCTTAACACCCACTCCACCAACTATGTTTACTTCCACAACATGACTCACTATATCGTATCTACCACATATATATCTCTCACGACACCAACTCCATACATAACCAACTACCATCCTCTAATGCTGATAGCTCCATAATATCATCAACTATCAAATCCAATACCAAGGCACTCATAGACATCAAACGGGATGTTACATTCTACCACCCTTAAAAGGAACTTCGTCCTCGAAGTTTACTCACACTCGTAACCTCATCATCCAACTGTCAATACTAGCGAAATATTCTCACACTCCTAAACATCACGCTACTACCAGCACGGTCATGACCTTTAATAAAATCACCCACAACACGAATCGATCTTTTATTCTACATCAAGACTCAACTTCCGAATATATTACCATATGTACAACCATCAAAATCTGTTTTATCGCATCCTACTCCTCTTAAGACAAATGTTACGTCCTCGTAACTCACTAATACCAAACCATATCTATATCTCATTACCCTCTGTACCACCACATGTCAAGGATAACCGTCTATAAACCAAACACTCACCATTCTTATATCCAAGTCTCCCATACATAAACATTTCCCATTCCTCAACTCATTCGGCAGCGCACCTAACCTATACCATAAACTCGTAGCAAATCACCATACCCACTCTTCAATATTACTGCCAAACAACATACCTCTCTACGTAAGGCACTTATCTCCCAGAAGCATAACTCACGGTCCGCACTCGTTACGTACACGCACACTAGATCCTCAAGTTCTTTCTTTCATTACCGCAAAATTCATACACAACTTAACATGACACTAATTTCCCCAACACCCTACACTCACTGTCTCAACAAAAGATTATGAACTACCTGCCGCTTTCAGCTCATTACAACACATGTTCCACGAATCATTTTCCTTTACCATGTCTACCGATGTCTCATCTGAAAACAAGATCAAAATTACCGTAACAACCTCTAACAACCGTGTCCCATCACAGATTATCACTATCCTATGACAACAACGAAACATATACAACTCTATTTCACATCATACTCTACCTCATTCCCAACTTAACCTGGTAAAGAAAACATGAATAAGCAAGACAACTGTCTATCAGCACAAACTGACACTCGCAGAGAGCAACATCAAACAAAACAACAATCTATGTATAACTGGTATGCACTTTCGAAACTCGAATCATAATCATCCCGCCTACTCCACCACAACCGGTGACGACATCACAACACCGCCACCAACAGCCACACCGTAGTGCGAAAATACCCGCATCACAACATTATGTACCGTGCCCGGATCACCACCCGAGGCACCACAACCACACCGATAGACATCACAACTGCATACGATTCCCATAAACACTGACTGAGCATAACTTCTCAGACAAGAAAGCTTACTCAAATCCACTTTATTAAATCACCACGCAACATATTATATGGATAAACAGATAAGCATCTCATGAACATCCTCTCTGCCATTTCCCGGAATACACATGTGTTATCAATACACATAAAATCATAACTAGCCATGTCAAATCAATCAAGTTATTACCTTTTTGGATATCATTAAATTAAATTACCGTGTCCAACATATATATTACCGAACATTCATAAAACAATTTTATAATTATCATACCATACCACTTCTTGTGAGGTCAGAACCTCACACAAACATTTACACAAATCACAGACCCGTAATCACAACCAACTAGTCAATCCTGACCACGTAAGTCACCACTCGAAAAAGGTTACCTGCCGCCCGAGTTTAACTCATACGCCCCTCATAACATATTCCCCCATTCGCACAACCATCACTTCCTGCCAAATATAATCACACCTTCACTATTCAACTAATAGCGTCCGCCTCATCTAACCACATCTTATACCCTCTCACAATCATACACAACAATCAGGTCCCTACCAAATCAACCTCTTTAGAATTGCTACCTTTCTAATATTCCATCACTCTTAGCCATTAGTGATAACACCACAATGCCACCATTTGCTCGTATATCCAATCTCTTACACTCATATCACAATAACATGGTTTTTCTACCATTTTTGGTTAACATTGCAAATAACGAACATCAAACCCATCCACAAAATTACCTCAACATTATTCCCAATGCTATCTTATTTGTATTGTCATCCAACTCTCCACCAAATATCTCGTATCGTGCCAATACTCCACCAACTTCTTACTCCCTTAATTCCTCGAAACTCATTACCAATCATGTTGCCCTGAAACTCCTATATAACCTTTAGCTAACATCCTCGTGATACCATCACATATTTCAATGATTTCTTATCTTTATATCACATAGCTCCGGTGAACATTTTCCTCAGCTTACTTTTATCCTTCTTTTCTCTTTACACTCAATAATACCAATTAATAGTTCAACTCCTTATTCCTTCTAGCTAACTCTTTAGAAATCTGGTTACCCCTTCGTTGCTCCAAAACTTAATTCCATTATTTTCTACCGACATCATCTCACTCTTTCTTACCCTGGATCTTCTCTTATTATGCTATCACTCATACTTGCCACTAATCTATCCATAGAACCAACGTTTAATGTTCAAACAATTGCATTCCCCTTTTTACATCTCGAGAAAACAGAATTCATTTAATACCGTTAATTACCCAAGGAAATCACACGGTAGCTTCATCTTTTAATAAACCAAACCTCCCAAACTCACTCACTGTCTACAAATACACCTCGCGACATGTCTCCACAAAGTTCACTATATATTACTCTTCTCAACCCCTTTAAACGAACTTTCACTACATAAATCCATAACCCACACGACTCCTAACCATTTTCCTCCTTAACTCTTTACACATCTCAAGCTGCCACTATCCACATTCTTACTTTCAATCTTTTCATTCTCACGTTCATTATACTCACATCATCCCTTGTCTATATTCACTTATTTTTACATTACTCAACACACAATCATATCACTCATCCCGTCTCGCAAAACGTGCGCCATGCCTCAATAAACTATACCAATCTTCCTTTTCTTTTTCCACCATCTATCATAGTCACAAATAACTCATGTCCTCCCCACCGAACTCATACTCATCATAGTGCCACTCTTTACATCATAAGATTGGGTAACTTACGCTTCAGGACCAACACATACGTAAAACAATGCATAAAGAAGTAATACAACACCTTTGAATTAAACATAATAAGCAACGAATGTCAAAAGACAAACATATGACCCGAAATACGCATATGACCTGCACAGACCCCACTCGATCGAGTACCAGAACCTACTCGATCGAGTTGAGGCTACTCGATCGAGTGCCCAACATGCTCGATCGAGTGCCCCGACTCCAGAACCCACACAGACCTTCTGATCTCTGACTTACTCGACCGAGTAGCCCGGCTACTCGATCGAGTGACCACATACTCGATCGAGTGCCCGAGGTACTCGATCGAGTGCCCAAAAACACGATTCTGGTCAAAATAACGACAAGTACCCACTCGATCGAATCAAACCCACTCGATCGAGTCATGAAGACTCGTGAATACTACCCGAATGTTATCTCACATACCCTAGCGTACTATGCATTCATTATTATTTCAACATTATGATTACAACTACGCATTCAAATCTGCGCGACTCCTCATACAATTAACAAAATAATCTACTTCGTGTTATCAAGTGCCACGTTATAAACAACCATCATGCTTTTCATCCAATTCGTTATATAAAACACATAGCATTGAACCTCTACTCTTCATGTTACTACTTACCAAAAGTCAAACATTACCATCTATCATGCTCGTATAACATTCAACTTTCAATCATGTATTACCCGCATGTTTTAAATTTTCATAACTTTTCATAACACAAACCACACCCATACACTACAAATCCTATTTCCATGTTGCTAATACAACAACATTACAAATCCACTTCATCACACATCATCATATACGAACTACTTTCTTTTTCTACCATATCATTCATCATTCTCATATACTTTTCCAACGATTCCAACCAACATGTCAACCAACTATCATGCAACATGCTTTCAACAAACCATATACAAAGACAATTAACATACACGTCGCACATATACACACGGACTCCACGTTCCCATACCATGTGACTGGCTTAAGTATCATGGGGCCAAGATTTTGAAGTGAGGGCGCCTACTCACCCAAAACCTAGCATCAGCCGGGGCTCCCATTACACATACACCAGGTTCATTTTATTAGACTCCCTATGTTCATTATGTTCATTTGTTACTGGTTCCAAAATCGTCTCTCGATACCATTTTGTAACACCCCCATACTCCAAGTGCCTTACCGGGACCACTCAGGTATAAGGATACTACCATCTCGGTTGCCGAGGTACTGAATATCATAAGACAATAAAGAAACGTACTTTTAAAGTAATTATAGATTAAGTGATTACATGTTCAAACCAAAACTAATAAAAGGAATTACAAGGTTCTCATACGGTCTACTGCTAAAACTATCAAAGCTACTAGACTTCGTCGACACACATGAGAAGACTTCTAAGCGCCACGTGATGACTCATCCCGGCTATCCCATACGCGTCATATCACACCTGCTCAATAACTGCTCACCACCCCGAATGGATCACCACAGTTTTTAAAACATTTAAACGGGGTCAAGTACTAATCACACAATTCAATATATATCAACAATAAGATAAAAGACATGACTTAAGCTGTCACACACACACAACCAACCAATTCCAATCATCTCAATCATTGGTATCCCTTTGGACCCTACAGCCGCGATGGGGGACGCGGCCGTTCCCACCTAAGCCCCGCTCATCATACCGAGCGATAACCCTGTCCATTAATGTGCACATCCCCTTCCGTGGCGGGTTCCACGAAGGGCGAAACTAGGGCGTGAAGTCACTCCCGCAAGTGACCCCACTCAGCCGAGAACGCATCTCGAGAACCATCAACAACAATCACAACCACAAACACAGTATAATCATTATATCAAACAATCAATCTCAACACATCAACAATCATCCCATTATGGGACTAATCGAGTAGTAGAAATCCTACCGGAAAGCACAAAATGATCAGACGGTATCAACAGCTGTATCAAAAAGTCTCTTCTACGAACCCTCCTCCTATCATTCATTTATTTACATTTTAGAAGGGTATTTTAAGGCACTTCATCATTTCTTTACATTTTCAAAACAAATGTATTAGTCATCAATACAAAGTCATCCTTGGTTCCATATACCATGTCGGATTTTAACCCGAGTACGATGATGAACATTGACTAATTATATTCAAATGAACTTAAAACAATTAGTTCATGATTATTTTTCAAAACTATTCATGTCAAGCTTACAAAATCGAACCCGGCATCAAATATTGTCAAAACAATGACGACTATTGAAGTCTCGTTCTTCAAATCAACACAAAAGCGGCCTAAACGGCCTTTTCAAACCAAAACGGGTTCAAATACCCATTTTTCAACACGATTTACAAACTTTTCCAATGGTCAGAACACGTCTTCTACTGTTGACTGACCCGCGCCTAAACAGGCCACTCCTTTTTCTATTTTCAAACCAGGGGCGACCGGCCTCTTGCATCGCCAATAGGCTCGCGCCTCTTCTGGCTGCCTGATGCAGGGTCTGTTCTCCTTCCAGCACCTGTCAAGGACGATCCCGACTTCGGTTAACCCGAATATAGGACGGATCAGATGACTAATTTTCTCATTCAAAAACCATATTTGCAAAATGCCTTACTAAGACAAATGGACAACGTTACGCACCATAAACCTAACTCGGTAAATGGATGTTTAATTTCCGTCTTGTATGCAAATGAACCATAAATCCAAATTGACATCTTATACTTGATACTTGGATTAAATCAACCGACGTAAAAAGCTCACATGTTAGGTTTAAACTAGTGAATGCGCATTCATACATTTAAACCGTTTTATCAATTTTTGCATTCAACCAACCAAGATCGATCAGTAGAGGTTGCTACCGCGGGCGGGATTGGGTGTCTGATTAAAGGGCTTTCCAATACGTACCTTCACCTCTTACTCAGAAACTTTGGATAGTGGACGACCTTATCCAGGGTGTACGAGAGTCATTCTAAAGATAGGATGCTAAAGAGGGACAATTCCATATCTTTAGTACCTATGTCAAACCCTGCTTTGTGCTTCGTTTGACCGAGGTATAAGGTGGATTCAAACGGGTTCCAAGCATCCCACAAATGCTTGGTGGCGACTCCGAACATCTCTAATCGTTTCGAGACCCTTACCGAGAGGAAACCGACCGATCTAAAGCGATCCAGTCGAAAGCATTCCTTAAGCTGCTGAGCGTGGCTTTCAAAAGACTGTTGCATGTCCACAGATCGGCTGGGCGTTCAGGTGGGCCATATCCACAATAAGGCCCTTGTAGATACTTTTCCTTTTTGAGACTTTGCTCATTAGAATACCTCCAAAACAACCTAGTAGTATTTTTGAAATTGAAGACTTCCTTCAAGTGACACGAGCGAAAGCAATAGTCTTGCTTACTCTTGACTTAGAAAGCAGACCGTTGTTGAACAACAGTCCTGCTTATTGTTACCTTAGTACCATACTCTCTTACCCTTTCATAAGTGACTCTTATTACAACACAATTCTTGGGTAGCTCCATCAACACTTCTTGACCTTGAACATTGATTAATTATTGATTGGGTAGAGGGCTAAATCCTGAAATGGAACATCTTAAAGCATGGTTAAAGTAGACATGTCATCATCAACAAAAGTGTTATAACAACTTGTGATGTTTGATTTTATACTTTTCAAGAATAACTGCAGTCTCAGCCTTAAAATGAGCTCCGTGATCACTGATAAACTCGTGCGGTAGTCCGTACCGGCAAATGATATCATTCTAAATGAACTGTGCTACTTGCTTCACTTTTAGCACTTTATAAGACTTAGCCTCTACCCACTTCGTGAAGTTGTCAATTGCAACAAGGATGAAACAATGCCCTCCAGTTCCTGATGGGTTTACTTTTCCGATGATGTCGATTCCCCAGGTTGAAAATGGCCAGGGTGACGTCATGGTGTATAACATAGAAGGTGCCACATGCTGCACATTGGCGAATATCTGGTAATTGTGGCAGTGTCTGACATACTTGCAACAATCTGTTTCTATCGTTGTCCAATAATAACGAAGTCTTATGATTTTATGGGCTAACATATGGGCATTCATGTGTGGCCCACATTCTCTGTCATGGACTTCCTCCATAACTTTTTCAGCTGTCGGTTTATTGATGCATCGCAACAGAACACCTTGAGCCGTCCTCTTATACAATTTCCCATCATCGGTCCTGATGAATTGGGCGGATAACATTTGTAAAGCGTGGCTCCACGCGTGTCAAGGTCGGGAGGATACTCTCCTGTTTTCTTGTATTTCAAAATGGTTGTGTACCAAGGTTTGGTTTCACTTTCCTCGACATCATCGATTGCATTTACATAGGCAGGTGACGATCTTTGTTCGACACATATTGGCATACTGTCTATGTGATCGGGAATGTTGATCAAGGCAGCTAGCTTGGACAACGCATCTGCAAACTGATTTTCCTCTCTCGGGTGGTGAACATATTGAATATCCTCGAAATACTTTTCCAATTCTTCGATTCTGGTTTGATATGGGGCCAAACTTTGACTCTTAATTTTCCATGACCCACCCACTTGATTGATCACAAGGGACGATTCTCCGTGTACTAACAATTTCTTCACACCCAAGTCAAGAGCACTGGGTAAAACAAGCAAACATGCTTCATACTCAGCGGCATTGTTCGTGACATTGAAATCCGGCTTGATGGACACGCGTACGTGTTCACCTGTTGGCGAGATAAGGAGAATTCCCACTCCATATCCCATGTAGTTTAATGCTCCATCAAAATACAAATCACATGCGTCATTCTCGACATGTACCACGTCTTCGTCGGGAAATGACCAAGTGTCGACAACTTCTGTTTCTTCGATTGAGTTTTCGGCGAGGAAATCGGCGACTGCTCTTCCTTTTATCACTTTCAAAGGTACATACTGGTTTAAATCCTGGTTTGATAGGGATTCTGTTCTCTGCGATTTACCTATCAATTCTCGGCATGTCTTTGTAAGACCATGCAAACACATCTTTGAACTCACCCAGAAGATCGACAAACCCCTGTTTCTCTACGAGATCTAAGGTAGTTCCTATCTTAAGTTCCTGTGGTTCTTCTACAGTTCCAACATTAATGGTTTCGGTATCTTCGATTACCGAGCTTCTCTGGTCGTATTCCTCCAACCCTTTAACTAATTACGGAGGCGGTTCTGTGGACATAGGCCACCCGCGCGTTGGTTTCGAGGCGGTGGCACTTCTCCCAGGGAACCTTGGTTTGCCAAAGCATGTCATGGGCCTTTACCGATTTGTGAGGCATTGAAACCGGTGAAAGGTTGAATAAGCCTGCATTTGCGGAGTCGCCACCAATTTATTATGGAAAAATTGGAAACCGTTCGAATACCTCGTGCCATGTCGAGACACAAAGTAATGACATGAACACTAAGAACTCGTTACCCTTAGCATTCCATGTCTAGAATGACTCTCGAGATGCCAATGGACACGGATGTCCAGAGATAACTGGAGTAAGGGGTGAGGGTACGTATTAGGAAGTTCTTTAATTCGAACACCTAATCCCGCCCGCTTCGATAGCGGCCTCTACTAATGATTAGGGAAATTGTTCATATTTGATATGTTGTCGATGTAATGCATGCAATGCAACAAACAAGGATTAATCCTAGCATGTGAGAAATAGAATAAGTTAAAACGGTTTACATGATTATAATGAACTCGTGTCGGAAATACAAAAGAAGAAACTTGAGATTGGATTAAGACGGAATTAGACAAAAAAACTCGAACGAAAACCTTTGTATTAAGTTAAGATTCCAGAACCTCGACATGAACAAGTCGAATCCCTGAAGAATCGATTTGATTTAAAACGGTGAAAACCCGCTGGTATTGAATTACTCGGGATTAAGGACGAATTAAGCATTGTAATTAAAAAGAATTTGTTAAAAACGCGATTTATATACTGAAACAACGAAGAAAACAAAGAAAACCGAAAGAAAGAGAAACTTGCAGGAAGTCGAGGAGGAGGAAGAAGAAGAAGAAGAAGAAGAAGAAGAAGAAGAAGAAGAAGAAGAAGAAGAAGAAGAAGAAGAAGAAGAAGAAGAAGAAGAAGAAGAAGAAGAAGAAGAAGAAGAAGAAGAAGAAGAAGAAGAAGAAAAGAAGAAGCAGCAAGCAACCTCTGGAAGAGGCGCAGCAGAGCTGCGATCCTTCGAAGAGGGGCAGCTGCTGCTGCGTTTCTTCCCGACGTCTAACCTCCGTTGTTTTATAAAAACGGTTTTAAAAGATGGATTTTAAACCGGTTTTCGAACGTGCCTTTGATATAAATCTACATTAATTGATAGAAAATAAAAGGTACAATAAATAAATGGGATTTACACCCTCAGACTTAAATGTTTGACGAAACGAGATTGACTAAAGTTATCGCTTTAGTGATTGCTCGACTCGAATATGCGTGGAAAGTGCCCTCGTCAGAGGATCTAGTAAATTGATTAGGTTGATTAAACGTGGAGTTGGTCAAATTGGTCGGTCTATGCAACGTGACAGGGACTCAGAAGGATCTGAGCTTACGTGGTCGATTGATCAAGCACGTAGGCGTCGAAAGCAATAGCGTAGTCTAGAATGCAAAGAGAGAGAAAGAAGGGGTGAAACACTCGCGTGCCAAATATGGAGGCCGGAGGCCTCTATTTAAACTAAACATATGGAGGAGTTTAGGAATGACACGGATTTGGAAACATATCACGGAAATATTCTGAAAAATGTGAAAAGAGGGCTAGAGAAGAGGTTTAGAACATGCGGCCTAATCATCACTGGGTGGTTGGCGGGAGGTTTAGAAATGAGGTATCTACAGGTTCCACCTTCTCTTCTTCTTCAGATTGTTCACTCTAGGCCTCATTCTCAATGTCATTACTAAAACAATTATTTTCAAAAAGTGAATTGCAATGTAAGTAAAACAAGTCGTAAGCAAACTGGTTCATATTATTATGGATTTGAAATTGCGCGAAATGCGCTAACATTTGGGCCAACTGATCAGAGGTCAGTAGTGGAACAACAGAGGTACCCGAGATAGGCCCCAAAATACCAGAACTAGAAGAGGGTGCAACAAAAGGAAAGACTGGGGAGGGGGTGGCTTCGACACCTGACTCCTTAGACTCGATCCTAGGACTCTCATCAGACTCGGACTCAGACTTAGACTTAGATTCGGGATCAGCATCTGGCATAAACATTTCTCCTTCTCCAGTTGTCAACTTAAAGATCAACCCTCTATTATCGGTCCATTTGACAGTTTTCCTCCATCCCGAGGTAGTCCTCTGAGGATCTACGTCGGTGATGAGGGTAGATGGATCGAATCGCTCACTTCTCGACTTCAGGATTTTATCCTGAACGTGTGGGACAGTTGTACCATTAGCCAGGTACACATCATCTTCATTATCATCCCAAATGTCATTAATCTTTGTGGCACTCTGGAGGATATATTGGGTACAGTAAATAGCAAAGTCCCTGACTCGAATCTCGTTACTTAAAACTTGGAAGGTACTTCGAAAATTCAATGAATTCCTTCCCCACAAAGAACCCATTAAGACGGCATACTGGCCAAATTAAGTAGGTTAAATCGACATTGTCTTCGACAAATATCCCATTTGCATGATCACCAAATGGGTTCGTTATATTGTTAGGCTTAACAGTTGGAATCGGGAGCGTTCCATTCTCGATCATATCTTGAATTTCATGTTTGAGATGGTAACAGTTTTCCGTATCATGACCTTTGCCGCGGTGGAAGGCACAATAAGCTTCAAAATTGTGGGACCTTTTCCGTTGTTCCAATGGTGGTTCTGAAGTAGGACCAATAGGACTCAGTTTCCCTTGGGCCGTAAGTCTTTCTAGGGCATATGCATAAGTACACCCTATATTAGTGAATTCTCCTGGGCCAGAGCGTTGCGGTTTCTTAGGAGTTCTTACCAAGAAACTAATTGCTTGAATATGATTGGCAATAGTCGGGGTCCTTGCCTTAGATGATGAGGCACCTTGGTATCCCTTAGGCTTTTATGTCTCATTTTTCACGAAATAATCCTCAATTCTTATCCCAACTCGAATAAGTTCCTTAAAAAGCCAAAGTTTTGATACTTGATCTCATTTCGATAGGTGGGCGAAGATTCTTCACGAACCTATCAACCATTTCGGTTTCATCTGGCTTCTTAGCCAACTTCACACTTTCAGCACGCCATCTTTCAAGGAAATCAGTAAATCCCTCCTTTTCCGTCTGCACCATAACCTCTAGTGTTCTCATGTTGGTCCGGATTTCAACATTATCGGCATAGTGCTTATAGAACACCACTGTGATATCTTCGAATGTAGGGAAGTTCTTAAGCTCAAGATTAGAGAACCACGCCTTTGGGTGTTCCTCTAAACATTGGGCAAAGATTTGGGTAAGCATATCAGCAGGTACTCCCCTTAGTGTCAGGTACTCCTTGTAGGACTTAACATGATGAACTGGGTCTTCTGTGCCCTTAAACTTGGGGATGTCTGTGTAACAGCCCTAAATTTTCACGACCAAATCGATAAAGTAGAGATGGAAAATTCACGGCTATCACTCCACACTTAGCTGAAAATGCCAAGTGCAAGGTAAATAGAGTCAACCTTTAAAAACAAAGTACATGTCTCAAAACTTTATCAAATAATTAAAACGTTGCAGCGGAAGACTTAAGTCTTACAAAATCTAAAACAATAAATAAAATTCAAATCCAACGATATCATAAAATTATAAATAGATTAAGACGGAGTCTTTATTCAAAATCCTTCCACGCTCGTACTAATCCCCGGATCCAGTATGCACCCATGCAGCATCTCAATTGTACCTATCAACTGTACCAAAAACATAAATAGGTACAGGTTCCAGTGGGGGAACGACCCAAAACATAAGGACGTCAGCAAAGCTGAGTTTTAAGGAAATAATAAACAATGTTAAGTTTACAAGATAAATTAATCAAACTTAAAACCAGAATAAGAATAAGAATGAAATAATATTCCAAAGCCAGCATTTTCAAGAAACGATTATCAAAATATTCAAAAACCAAAACTTCCACCACCTGTGTGCCAAGGTCCTACCCTTGACACGGTCTAGAGGCACCACCTGTGCTTTGTTAGACTCATAAAAGTGCGCACCTCTCACATTTGGACAGTCAGTAGGATGGAACCGCCAAAGGAGAAAGTCTAACTACCTAGCGAGTGGGGGCCGGACAATCCCCACTCAAATGAACTCGGGCCAAGAGTTAAATTTTCGGGACGAAATCCCAGGAGCGTTAAAGACGACCTTAAACCTTCTAGACCAGGAGAAAACCAAATTTTCCAAAACGGCCTGAGCCGAAACCCTTCCAATGTGTAATATTCAAAATTTAGAAGTACAAGTAGAAATCCATGAATGTTAAAATATTATAAAAACAGTTCAAACGTTAAACCGAACATGCTCTTAATTTTAAAAAGGGTAAAAATCCTTACCTCTCGAGACGGTCAGTCCAAGCTAAGCCTAGTCCAAAAACTCCTTTACTTCGAAACCACAAGCTACATACACATAAAGAATATTCGATTATTACATCACTTAGTACACATTGCTCACGCCATAACTAGCCCATCTCATAATTGTATATCTATATCTCCATTTAAACACTCCCTTAAAACCACCTTCCTATATCAGAAGAGTAAACCCTTAGATTAACACCCGACAAGCCAGACACAACCATTAAACACAGCTCATTCACGGTTTATGTTATAGCTACTGACAAACAAATCATGTGTGCACAAGAATGTTACAACTCAATAGCATTTCTTTACCTCACGTACACTCTAAGTCACAAAGGTTCCCACTTAATTAAATACTCAAATTATCATCACTTCCCATTTGCTACCATAGCCCACGTTAAACAAAAGCTCAAAAAGCTATGGAACGCATAAAACGAGCAACTGGGGAAAACCAACACAACCTGCAACGTACCCTATCGACAAGAAAACACGCACTAATGCTTCTGTTTTTACAGACCCGAATCCAACATTAACACACTCAAAACATCATATAATCGTCCTTATGTACAATCCAAATAAGGACACCGGCGCTCGTCCTCAAGGCTCCCTTAAACGGACATCGAAACAACTGCAAACATCCTACCTTAATCACACAACACAAAGCCCTAAATCCATAATCAGCCTTAGCCCATAAAATAGGGACGATTTGTAAATCCGCATACCACCCCAAACATAACTTTAACAAAGGAATATATTTAAGAAATAAATTTATAAAGCTACACATAACAAAATTGAGCAGAAAACATACCGCTTAAGTACTACAAGTGAGAAAAGATCGAGACGACCAAACTTCCGTCAGAGTTTCGAAATCAATGGTGTGCAGAGATGGAAAATAAAAAAGACAAAGGGAAAGAATTTGTTGTGATAGAGGTTGGGACTTTTTAATTAAAAACGTAGTATATTGAGGCAAATAGCTAGGAAATCGGTAATTAGGGTTTAATAAATATATATATATTATCTTTTTCTGTGGTCACCAGCTTGGTCTTATTAAGTCAAGTTGAATTTGGCTTTTAAAAACGATTACTGGTCCCAATTAGTTCAAAACAGAGTTATTCCAAAAGTTCAAAACACCTTTATTTCCCGTAATAAAATGTAGTTATAAAAGTTTTAATATTCTAAAATTCAAAACCAATCTAAAATAAGAGAGAAACGCCCTCAAAATAACTCGGGAAAATAGCGGGGTGTTACAGTCTGTGAGCACAAAATTGGTAGGTAGCTTATCTAGGATTGAAGTGTTGGAATATGTGTCCTCCGACAATTATGCGATCACGACTGTTGATCATGATGATCACATGTTTAAATCTCATTATAAAGAATACAATTGGGAAGTAATATAGTTACTGTCAACTGGTCAACATATATCGGTAATGATTGGCTGACTAGAGTTTGACATTACTGTCGTGCGACGGTGGTGATCAGTTGACCCCCTAGGTCATACCTATAGGGCAACACTCTTAATTGATTATTTAATTAATCGTATAATGTTACGAGTTAATTAAACTACTTGAAAATTGACAGACGATTTTGGAAGTAAAATTTACGTATCAAATTGGAATGTGATTAAATGAGATACGGTCTGAGTAATCAAATTGTATAATTACTCGGATGAAATTATTGTTTATACAAACAATTAAATTGAATGAATTATTATAAATACAAACTGTTGTGATTTATAAACGGTAAAATATTTTGGTACAAGTAATTATGAATTACTAAGTCGATTTTTGTATATGACGTATTTTTATTAATACGTTGATTTTTAATATGCTAAAAATTACATAACAAATTTATGTTACATATGACATGTGACATATTGACAATTGACAAAAATAATATGGATTCCATATTATCAAGTGTGCCGAAAATTAGAGGAGTTTTAAGCTAATTATATGTTGATTATAATTAGTGGAGGGCATGATGATTACCCTAGTCTCTAGCCATGCAACTCTATTGTTTATTGTGAAGAACAATTTTTGCATGCATTGGCTCCCCTTTGCCTCTCTCCCACCCGGTTTTCTAGAGGGAAAAACCAATTGGTTTTTCCTCTCCTTTTTACCATATACTCAAAATTGTAATTGAGAGATTGATCATTCTACAACTAATCCAAAATAAGATTTTCTAGAGAGATAAAAAGCTCTCTTCTTCTTCCTTCATAAAACCGAAATATTAAAAGTGTTACATAATATTTTGGTTCAATTTTCTTCTAATTAATATTGTACTAGTTCATGTAATATTAATTAAATTAAGGGTAAGCTTTGGGTATTAATCCTAAGGAGAGATCCTACACTTGGATCTTGGTTCTTCCATCATAGGAAAGCACAAGAACAAAAGAAAAGGAGATTTCTTTTATGCCCATAAAACCGAAATATCCATTGTAAGAACATGATTTCTCCTCTATTTTGCTCTTTTGTTTGCATGCATAAAATCCATATTTAATTTTTATGACAAATTAATTTATAACATATATGAGTATGTTTATGTATATAGATCTATTTTTCTTTCAATCGGTATCAAGAGCCATGGTTGTTTGCATGCAAATCGGTTAAAAGTTTTTCCGAGTTATAAGAATAACATATAAAACTTGTAAAATTTGTGCTATTATGATATATCACGAAATTAATTCATGCATGTTAATATTTCTGGTCCTAAAATTTTTTAGGATATTTTGGTTATATTTACGGATTTTTATTGTTCATATAATACAATAATGGCATTTAAATATGATTTTATGAGTAAAAATGTCATTTTCGGTCTAAAATTAGCTATACTTCGAATTTTCAGTTGATTTTTGGATATGTTGTCACATATATTATTTTGAGATAATCTGTAAAGTTTCATAGTTTTTGGACTTGTTATGCTCGAAAAATGGATTTTTCATTATTAAATTCGGATTTAGGTGAAAAATAGGTTAATATGAGTTAAATTTCGAATCTGGTCATAGAAAATTAATATGTTGTCACATGAAATTTTACAAGATGTGTGTAAAATAATTGGCTATAAAGAAGTCTTTTTGCATGATTTATGGATTTTTGAAGAAAAATAGCATAAATAGTGACATTATTAGTGAACAATTAATAAAACATAATCTATGGCTAAGGAAAAACGTCTAATGTTGCATTTTATTATCTTTTTCAGATCTAAAATTGAAAAGTTTATGAATATAATTTTTCCATGTTTTTATGATTATTTTTGTTAAAACCGATAAACCGCAACATTGTTTTTCCGGAAAAATTTTCGAAATTTTTAACCTAAGATTTTGAACATTATGAGTGTCATGGTAATTTTCCAGAATGTTCATGAGTTTAAATTTCAAATTTTGAATTTATTTGAAATTTTGTGATTTATTTGAAGTTTATAGCTTATTTTTGTAATTTTTAGTCCATTAATGAACAATTTTATAAATACGCGTTAATTATGGTCAAATTATTAGTGAAGACTAAATTTTGAGTCCTAAGAGGTTAGGGTAATTAACTTATGCATAAATATGAATTTATGAAATTTTTGTGATTGTAAAATGTTGAAATCACGCAAATCCGTAAAAACCGAGTAATATACGATATTGGCTAATTAAAGGCGATTTAGCATAAAATTGAGCATGTTCATACATATTATAATGCTGCATTTTTCTTTATGATTGTCATAATTTTAATTTTTGTAATTTTGAATTATGTAATTTTATTTAATATGGCCTTAGATTTTAATTGGTATTTCCCGAAATGTATGGGAATATCGATTCGGATGTAATTTTATTGTGATCTCGTATCACCGTTTTGTAATTTAATAGATTTATTTTTATTTTAGTTACAAATGTATAATAGGAAATTATGTAATTTATTATGTAATTTTATTCATTCCGGAGTTCCCAAAGATGGATTTCTTCAAGAATGGCGATACATAAAGACGGTGTTACCTCGAGATGCGTGCCACAACCGAAGTTCAAGGGACCAATGGAGTTGGTTTCCGAATATGTAATAGTTAAATAGTTTTTCTATTTTAGGAAAGGCCATACTAGGATTTATTTATCTTTATGCTTGCATTTTATTTTATGTCGCATGCATCGCTAAATCGCCATAACTAAAACATGCATCATCTTTTTTTATCGAGTTTATCGACCGTGTCAATTAGAATTATCGTAGTTCACCGCTTTAGTTCACTTAAAACGTGATAGATAATAAATTGACATGACCTCTCGCTAAAAAAAAATTAATTGAGACATAGCCTTACCAAATAGTAGAAACCATGAAAACCTATTTCGCGAGGGAGTGCACTCGGCCCTACCGGGGTACAAACCTTGTTACGTAGGGGAAGTGGGTGATGAGTGTTAATCCACCGAGTTCATGTTAATAAGGGTTTCATCGGCCATACCGTGCCCAAGTTGATGTGGATTTGGATCATGGACACATTTATTCGAAATTTGGATTGAGCTCAACGGAAGTATTCGCGACCGTAGTTGCATGTGTTCCGGGCTATAGATAATTATTAGAGTAATTTTATCGACCAATAGTTCTAAATGTAGAATCGATTAAAACGTTAATCCACCAAGTTATATTGATAAAGGTTTCATCGGCCATACCGTGCCTAAGTCGATATGAATTTGGGTCTTGGAATCATTTATCTAGTTGGGTAGAGGTCACTAGAAAAATGCATAAAACTTGTTTAAATCATACATTTTTACGAGTATTCTTATTAAAACGACATTTGTTTTACTCCTTATTTTTGTTTTGTAGGCCACTTCTTTTTCTCATAACAAATGGCAACACCAACACCAACTCCTAACGCCACACCTCTCGCTAGTTCGTCTTGGCTCCGATCCTTTATGGATCGATGTAAACTTGAAAAGAATGGGTCAAATTTCTCCGATTGGGATGCCCAACTCAAATTAGCCGCCGAAGGTGACGACAAGCTTCGTTACCTTACCGAGGCCTCTCCACCCGAACCCTCCACTAGGTCCACCGCGGCCACTAGGGAAGCATATGAGGCTTACCAAAAGGAGTCCGCCGCAATGAAAAATGTCTTGATATTTGCGATGGAGGCGGACCTCCAAAGGAGAGCCTTTAAAATGGGCAATGCTAATGAGATTTACTCCAAACTTGTGACCATGTTTTCACAAACTCCGCGGATCGTCCAATATGAGGCGGCCGCGGCATTCTTTGATCTCGACTTCAAAGAGGGCCAAAAGGTTAGCCCTCATGTGCTCAAACTATTGGAGCTTGTCGAGACCTTGAAAATTCAAAAGGTTGAAATCCCCAAAGAACTCATCGTAGATAGGATTCTACACTCCTTGTCCAAAGTCAAGGCATATGTGCAATTCCGGGTGAATTTTAACATGCAAGACAAGGATGTGTCTCTTGAGGAGTTGCACAAGTTACTTGTGCAAGCCGAAAGAGACATGGGGTTAAACGTGAACCCACCCAAGGATGTGCTTAACATAAGCACTAAGAGTAAGGGGAAATTCAAGAAGAATGGGAGAAAGGGCAAGAAGCAAGCTCCCACATTCACCAAAGCTAAGCCTAATGAAGCTAGAACCTTAAAGATCAAGAAGGGTCCTCTTGATAAATGCCATTATTGTAATGGTGTGGGACATTGGAAAAGAAATTGTTCCAAATATCTTGGTGATATCAAGGCGGGAAAGATTACTCCAGTAGGTAAATGACTATCCTTCTTTTATATTTCTAATTCAACTATGGTATTATGATGCAAAGTTGTGATAATGTATCTCCCTTTTTATTGTAAATAGGGCCTCCACCAAGCAAAGATAAGGGAAAGGAAAAGCAAGCATGAGAAACCATCAAGAAGCTAGGGATAGCTTTTATGAAGCTTTGCTTTTCATTGTCTTACTTTAAATTATGTTTTGGATTTTAGAACTTTAAGTTTCCGTGTTCGACATGGAAAAGTATTATGGATAATGGGTTGTATTTTGGATAATGGTGACTTGGTTTGCAACCCAAGTCACCCGTTTTATCATTTATCCTTTTATGTTCTAAAATTCATCTTTAAATGCTTGCTCTTAGAAACATAAGATCTTTCGCTTAAAGTGATCTAATAGACAAATATAATGACGGGTTTCATTATATGTCCACATGCTTAAGGCTTGTGTATGATCATTCATAAAGCTATTTTGAGTCTATGAACTCTCTTAAAGGAATGTCAATCACCAAGTACACATATTAAATCTAAAACTATTAGTCAACCTATGAGGTAGTTCTCCTTATACTTCAACATCATTAATTTGTGTCTCATATGCTATCTTTGAATTTATAGTGTATTTATTCTAAAGATAGAGTGGGAGAAAAATGAGGACACAACACACAAGGCAAGATAAAATTGTGTACTTGTGTAAATGAAGATCTACGCAAGAGAGAATGATTTGAATGAAAGTATATCTATTTACATAGTATACCGATTAGATGAGATCTATGGTCTCAAGTTAGTTCTATATGACTAAAGAGACCAAGTGAAGTAATCATAAGAGTATATTCTCAAGATAACTACACAAGGAGACCAAAAGAAAGTTTTGGAAGAAAAATGACTAATGTAAAGTCTTAACAAGTTTTTGACTAAGTTTATGAAATATTTGACCAATAGTTTCAACCTTGAGATTTACTTAAGAGCCTAAATGAATCATAGTAACATACTAGTTATGATCGAGTTGCAAAGATTGATATACTGATATCTTCAATGGCCAAAGTTTTAACCACACAAATGTCATTGCTTAACCTCATTATGAAATGGTTAAACCTCCTTCCAAAAGGGTATTTGTGAAGGACGTATTCTGGATATTATTTATATTTGAATAATGACATTGCTACACATCATTGTGACGTAAGTGTGTTGGAAATTTAAAATCTCTTTCCGTAAGGCTAAGATGAGACCACTTCAAAATAGGTATTTTGAAAGGATATGATGGGAACATATATGGTTTTATCCTAATAACTTGGCAATGCAATTTATATTTCAATTCTTGATAAATTTCGATTGAGAAGTCAATTTCGAAATGTATAGAATTGAGTGGGAGTTAGGAAATTCTCATGTGAAGACATGAAATTTAGTGGTAGCTATCATCCTTTGAATGTTTACAACTCATCACTCATTAAAGAATGACGAGCTAATACCTTCTTTCATAAAGAAGCTTTTGAGTTTTCAATTCTGGATGAAAATGGACTATGATGAATCCAATTACATCAAGGGATGTTGGATTAGTATTAAGAGATACACATCGTATCAATATTAAAGATAGGTTATTCATGTAGATAAAAATGGAATTACCATTAGCAGTCATGGTCATTCATTGAACCTATGAACGGTTGGTCTCATGATCTTTAGCTACTAATGTTTCCGCCATTAGAATAATCATACACATGTCCAATTATGAATCATATGCATCAGAGCATGATGATCATTGGTAAGCCATAATAGAAACGTCATGAATTCTCGAGTAGAATCCGATGAGCGATTTCTGTGTTTGTCAGAATGCTCTTATATGTGTCAAGAGGTTGCGCATATTAATGAAAATCCGAGCACATGTGAGGATTTATGAGAATCCTTGACCTTTCAAGCTAGAAGGAGAAATAAGATGTTTTGGAAATGTACTTAATTGAATAAGAAGTTACTCAATACTAATCCTTCCTAACTATGCTAGGACTTGTGAGAAGTTCTAGGTCAATCGTCTTGGCAGATTGTTGCAAGACTCTACAAAACATATACCTAGTGCATTGTGTGTGGATGGGGTACTTGATCAGTACAAGTTATATCATTCATCACAAATTCGGTCGTTATGTGATAATCGATAAGGAAGTTCTTTCAAGATAAAGAACCAAAACCGAGGTCGGGAACCTTGATGTGTACTTGGTAAAGTTCATGCTATGAGAGAGAACATGAATGTAAAGGAAAATGCAAGTGTAAGAAGTTTGAACACATGGACACATGGGATGTTAAACTTCTATTGCAATCAATAAGTGTTTACATTAACGATATACATCACAAGGTTGTAATATGATATTGACTACCCGAGTGTGATGTCGACATTTGTCGTTTGAGTTATTATTAACTCACCTTGTACATTGTTATATCCAAGCGGGTTGTGGAGACAATTGAACTCCGTTAAAGTGAACATGGATTAACGTTGTATTTGCCGATAGTTACTTGCATGAGGTGACGTCTCGAAGTGACTAGAGTGTGATGCGATTGATGGCAAGTTCAAGTGCCATAGAGTCATGTGAGATGACTAGTCGATCACATAGGCAGACTGTTAGGAACATTTTGTCGGGCCTTATGACCGCTTATAGAGTTCTGACAATTTATATAGCCTGGTCGTGGCGAGAGCTACTATAGTATTCAAATGAGTCGATTCTTTTGACTAAAGACTATTCGCCTAAGGTGACACAGTTTCAGATTAACTTTGATTTGTGTTACTACGACCTTCGTAAATGGGGTCAAATGGGCATATTTTGGGTTATGATGGTTGTGGCTAGTCGAAGGGAATGAGTGCGATAGAAATTGTCCACCCCTAGTCAGGGTTATAACAATATCTCTGGGTCACTCAAGGAGTAATGAACTGGAAATGCGTGGCCACGCTCGGAATGTATCTATGATAGATAAATCCGGTCAATCAGTTATTCTCCAGATCGAGGAAACCACTCTCGATATGATCACTTGCAAGTACGACCTGAAAGACACCTTGCATTGAGTGGGAGATAGTAATAGGACAAGAGAATTGGTGACGCACACTTGTCGAGGACAAGTGGGAGATTGTTGGAATATGTGTCCTCCGACAATTATGCGATCACGACTGTTGATCATGATGATCACATGTTTAAATCTCATTATAAAGAATACAATTGGGAAGTAATATAGTTACTGTCAACTGGTCAACATATATCGGTAATGATTGGCTGACTAGAGTTTGACATTACTGTCGTGCGACGGTGGTGATCAGTTGACCCCCTAGGTCATACCTATAGGGCAACACTCTTAATTGATTATTTAATTAATCGTATAATGTTACGAGTTAATTAAACTACTTGAAAATTGACGGACGATTTTGGAAGTAAAATTTACGTATCAAATTGGAATGTGATTAAATGAGATACGGTCTGAGTAATCAAATTGTATAATTACTCGGATGAAATTATTGTTTATAGAAACAATTAAATTGAATGAATTATTATAAATACAAACTGTTGTGATTTATAAACGGTAAAATATTTTGGTACAAGTAATTATGAATTACTAAGTCGATTTTTGTATATGACGTATTTTTATTAATACGTTGATTTTTAATATGTTAAAAATTACATAACAAATTTATGTTACATATGACATGTGACATATTGAAAATTGACAAAAATAATATGGATTCCATATTATCAAGTGTGCCGAAAATTAGAGGAGTTTTAAGCTAATTATATGTTGATTATAATTAGTGGAGGGCATGATGATTACCCTTGTCTCTAGCCATGCAACTCTATTGTTTATTGTGAAGAACAATTTTTGCATGCATTGGCTCCCCTTTGCCTCTCTCCCACCCGGTTTTCTAGAGGGAAAAACCAATTGGTTTTTCCTCTCCTTTTTACCATATACTCAAAATTGTAATTGAGAGATTATTCATTCTACAACTAATCCAAAATAAGATTTTCTAGAGAGATAAAAAGCTCTCTTCTTCTTCCTTCATAAAACCGAAATATTAAAAGTGTTACATAATATTTTGGTTCAATTTTCTTCTAATTAATATTGTACTAGTTCATGTAATATTAATTAAATTAAGGGTAAGCTTTGGGTATTAATCCTAAGGAGAGATCCTACAATTGGATCTTGGTTCTTCCATCATAGGAAAGCACAAGAACAAAAGAAAAGGAGATTTCTTTTGTGCCCATAAAACCGAAATATTCATTGTAAGAACATGATTTCTCCTCTATTTTGCTCTTTTGTTTGCATGCATAAAATCCATATTTAATTTTATGACAAATTAATTTATAACATATATGAGTATGTTTATGTATATAGATCTACTTTTATTTCATGAAGCATAGACCTTAGCATTCTCGTAGTGGATGTTCTCTCCTCGTGAGATCTTCGTCTGGTCTTCAACCAACTTAAGCCTTTTCTCGAATTTAGTAGGTGGAGGGGTCACTAGTTCTTCCACGACGAGCTTAGTTTCAATAACGGTCAAATGAGCCATCACTTGTTCCAAAGTATCATTCATCTTAGTCACTAGAGCTTCCATTGCTTTCTTTCTAGTCAGAGGTGGCCTTTCTACAAGAAAAATCCCCGAACTAATCAATACTTGAACCAAAACCACTTGCACCGTTAAGGAGTTGACTCACAGACTTGACCGTTGACTCAAACATGACTCTATAACATACTTAGACCTGGGAAATGGACTAAGTGGCTAACTTACGAAGGGGTCTCACGTAAAAAGGGTGTCTTAGACCTAACAAGGACTATGACTCGACTCAAACCAACTTCATGACTTAGACTTGACATCGACTCGGTGTGACTAACCCGTGATTGAACCAAACATGGTCCATAGGCTGTGCAAAACGCCTAGTGTTGTCTACATGGGATGTTTTTTGTGCTTTGACTCGGACCAACTGGTCGACAAGCATGACTGGGACCGAAGAGTGAGCTTGGGTGACCCCACTGGGTCGTGTTCTAGACAAGACATGGTTCACTTGAACCCTAGACAAGGCTAGACATGACTAAACATAGACAACCACAAGCCTAACTAGGCTAGACCTCACCTGACTGACTCCAACTCTATTCTAGGTTTGGGTTAGGTTCGGAACATGGTTCACTTGAATTTCAAAATCGAAGAGGATTGAATTAAAATGATCTTTTAAATGGGCAGCATGCCGGCTATAAAAGGCTTATTTTGGTCAAAATTCTAATCCTAATTTGGCAGCATTCCGACTTTAAAACATTCTTTTTTCAAAAGATGTAAGTTCAAAAGTTCAGGTTTTAAAACATGGACTATTTTTCGGAAAAAAATAGGTTGAACATGAGTCCTAGACTCAACTAAGTCTCGGTCGGTCTTCTAAATTGGGTCTATGCCAATGATCCCACTTCATATAATAAGCCAAGCACCCCATAACCCCGTAGCATATAGTAGAACAAGTACTCAAAGATTCAGTGAAGACCGCCTTGGTACTTAAACCAGGCATAGTGGACGTCATCTCTTTACCTTGAAATCGACCCAAGGGGGAGATGGCCCGAACCTAAAGTCTCAATTGGGTTTATGCATGAAATATGTTGACAAATACTAATTCAATTGATTGGCCATTATTTAACTTTTCAAGTTACACTATCCCCAGCGGAGTCGCCAAAATGTGGATGTGGGAATTTGATGTATCCACGGGGGTTTATCAAACACAAAGAGTCGCCACCAAATTTAAGGAAATTTGGAAACCGTTTTACAGAAAATGGATTCGTGTGAAATTAGGTGTTGGGAAGCTCGTTCAAACACCCAACCCCGCCCGTTGTAAACAACGGCCGCTACTAATATTAAACAATGCCAATATTAATCGAACTAGTATTTGTCATATGCATCCATTTATTTTAAACCCTAACATGTGGAAGCAATTCTAGTGGTTTAAATGCACATAACTTCGTCAAGTGATTTAAACATGTGAGTCCATTTAGCTATTCTAGCATAAATAAACAAACAAAGATAAGAGAAAGAAATTCATTCTTACTCTAGCGACGCTGCAACAAACATGGGTTAGATAACAATAACAATTGCAATAAAACCGTAAACAAACAAGGCATAAACAAACACCTAAACAAATCGAAACAAGGCCTCTTGGCCGAACACCTTACACGGCCAACATGGCCTACTACGGTCGCATACACGACCTATTCTAAGTCAAGTCGGGTTGCAAACATGTGACAAGTGATAACATAATCATATGCAAATGAAAAGAAGCAAACATGCATCTAAATCAAACAATTGTTTCACAAATGATTGGCATATGAATATGACAAATTAGAGGACTAATTCTTAGTCTAAAACAGCCTAGAAAACCATGCCTAAGGACATCATACACGACATCAATCGACAAAGAAAACAAACATGACGATAATTGAACAAACATGCTAACGGTTTCAATCAATTCTTAATTAAAACAATTAACCCTAAACATGCTTATCTAATTATGCGAATCTTACTAATCATACATAAAAAAGACTAATTCTTAACATAGAAATTCGAGCCATACATGGTAAACACACGGCATACATGCTTGACAAATAAGTCGACACAAACAATTCTAATTCATGCGATTTCATACAATCCTAATTAATTAAACCTAATTAATTAAACTAACATGTGAATAAACAACTAAATTAAATCATACAAATAGGCATAATCTAATTTAAACAAACAAATATCATGTTCATGTTCGTACATCCCATAAATCGTGCTACCATGTGAATTAAATCAAACAATTTCATTATTTAATCTAATTAAGTATAAATTAACAAATTAATTCAAAGATGCAAACTTTAATAATTAAACATACTAATTAAACATAAAAAGCATGTTATAATTTCAGATTAAGAGCATAAATATCAAATTAAGCATAGATTTGAGCATACGAGTAAATCTAGCATAATTAACTATAATCATGTGAAAGACAATTCATATAACAATAAAAACTGTCTAATCCTACAAAAAAAAATCCACACAACAAATAGGCCATCTGTGGACAAGGCCCTCGGGAACTGCGTCCGCGGGATCCACACTAGGCATAATCGACTCGAGGTTATTTCGAATCGAATTAAGACATATTAGAGTCGCCACCAAGTTTTTTGGGAACTTGGAACCGTTCAAGTCAACTTTACACCTTTCATCGAAAAGCATAAAGCCAATCGACTACGAGTGATTAAAGATAAAGACTTGTACCCTATATCACTCGATTTGAATGACTCTCGTAATCCAATGGTATTTAGACGGATCCACAAACCATAGATCTTGAGTAAGGGGTGAGGGTACGTGTTGGGAAGCCCATAAGGACACCCAACCCCGCCCGTCAATAACGGCCTCTACTAAGTCAAGTATGGATTTCAAACAAGGTCATAGCTACTACGATATATGAAATGCAAACATCATTTTAACCCTAACATGTGACAACAATTTCTATGTCGTTTTAGATTCAACTAAACTAACTTTGTCAAAGTTGTAATTTAGCATGTGGGTTGATTAATCTAACAACATACAAACAAAGCAAACAAGGCTTAAGGGGGAATGGGGGAGCCGTGGGATCTACCTATTACAAACCAGGCATTTCATGCCGACACAACAATAAATTAAAGATACAACTCGATCTAAATACAATTGCTACATACAACACTGTACACGACACATGGCCAATTCGGCCTAGGAAAGTGTGCACAAAGGGGTGGCTCACGGCCTACATGACCCACGGCCTTGGGTCACTCCTCGTAATGTGTGCTTTCACTTAATCTTATCGAATTAGACATTGGGTCACACACCAAAGCATGCATTAGCATAAATCGGGCCATGTTGCTTTAAACAACATGCGATTTACTACGCTCTTACTTGCATTGGGGCACAACCATCTAACCAAACAAGACTAAGGTTTTTAGAAGAGGTTTTGACTCGATAAAAGTAAACTAATTACAAACAAACTACCAAACATGACTCGACAAACAAAGTAATTACAAGATACGAAATAACGAGATAAAGATAGGAAAACAACGAGAAAAGGACCACAAGGACACGGCCAAACACGGCCTACACGTTCTAGCCTACCCTAATTCTTAGGTTAGATTCATTAGGTTAGATAGGTGATTGCAAAACGGGATAGGAAACAAGTTAGAAAACGAGTTAGAAGCAACGTTGATCGATTGAGATGATGTCGCGCAAAGGTGTATTCTACACGGCCTAAAAGGGGGTCAAATTAGGTCAAGTTCGCTAATTAGTTTAACTCGTCGAGTGTTAATAAGAAGGTGCTAGTCACGCACTCTTATACTAGCGAGAAATTAGGTGAAAGAGAGAGATGCGTTCATTAAGTTACAGAATTGTCGATTGATTTTAAAAGCTATGTCGAAGCACCCTAACATGTCTAATTAGGTTATTTAAATGATCGAATGTCGTCTAAATAAGTTATATGTTAACAATCAGAGGTCAAACTAACATGTGACGGGTCCTAAGGTGGGTCGAATCACACAAAACAAAAGAGGGGTCAAAAGCGAAGAGCGAAGTTAGAACTCGTTTTATTAATGCCCTACCTTGAACACGAGGATATGTAAATGAGACGGGGGTGTACGACCGACTGATGTAGCGGTTTCTTTCCCATCTCAAGTCAACGCGGGTGTTCATGGTTGTACTTTAACTCATACTCGGACTAAACTAGTTTCATAGTTAATTATAACAAACGATAAACAAACAAAAACGAACTATAAAAAACAAACATAAAAAAACGAAATAAAAGGGAGAAAGAGGAGGATTTGATGCACCCTCAACCTACATGTATCGTTGACACCGTCTTGGGTCGTAATCGATGGTAGATTTTATCTCGAGAGGCCGACGTCGACGAAGAAACAAAGCAAACAACACGTTTTTATCGAATCTGGACAGCAACTTTCAAACAGCGATTTCTCTCTCGTTTCACGACGAAAATTCGATTTAAAAGATGTTTTGAAAACTAGAAAGAGAGTAGAACAGAGATCTTAAAACAATCCCTGCTCGTTTTGAGTTATTGGGCACGAAAAACGAGTACAAACAGAACTGGACAGACAGGAACAAACCGCGAAAACAGAGTGTATAACACTCTGTTTTTCGAGGGATTTCGTGTACTCTCAAGGGCAATTTGGCTCGTAAATCTTTGTCTAATGTGTAGATGGATGTTATATGGTTAATTAGGAATAATAAACTCGAGTTTTGATGGAGGTTTGAAGGAGGAACGAATTGTTTTTCGAAGAGGACACACAAACTGTTTCAGTTTGGATGTCGGTTTTGGGGAGGGTTTTTGAGAGGCAATTAGGGTTTGTTTCTGAGGTTTAAAGCTTGTGAGTGAAGGTAAGATGTATGTAGAACTTAGAGGAATGAATTTATGGTGAAGGGTGGGTATTTATAAGGAGTTAAAGTAGGTTAAAAGGGAGGAGAGGCAGACGGGCTCGGCTGAGCATAGCTGCTGTCCAGCAGCTTTTGGGGGGGTTTCTAGGGTTCGTATGGGGGGTTTTCTTGGTGATTAAGGTAAGGTAATATGGGTAGGATATTAGGGTATGGGTTAGGGTTAATGGGCACGGGTTTTGGTGGTGTTTGGAGCGGGTTTTGGACTCGGGTTTGAGCTGCAAAACAGGGGGGCTGCTTCGTGTTTTTGTGCGGGCTGTTGGGGGTGATTTGGGATGGGATTTGGGCCATGGTTATGGGGTTCGAACTGGGGTTGGATGGGTAGAGGTTTAGGTTGGTTAGTGTACTCGACATTCGTGCCAACTCGTAAAGAAAACGGGCTCAAAAACCGAGCTATAATCGAGCTCCAAAACACGTGTTTGAAAGGAGTTTTTTCGATTTTTAAATCGATTTTTCAAATCAATTAACACATTAAAATAAATGATTTTTCAAACCAAATATACTCACAAAATGATTTTTCAAATCAAATATTTATTTTATTTTTAATAAAATAAACTTGGGAAAATAAATTCAAAATAAAATAAAATAAATTGAATTTACCTTAAAAAAGCTTTAATTTTAAATATCATTTAAATTAATAAAATGAACTCACTTAAAAAAAACATTAATTTAAATATCATTTAAATTAATAAAATACTTCATCGACGACGCCCATTCTACATCGTAAAACGAACCCAAATAAAGACAATGACAACTAAAGAATACATGTGTCCTATCATCATCGGGTGTTTGTCGGGTTCTCTATAAATTCCAATATCGACGGATACGGGTATCTACAGAGCCCCCACTTTGACTGAGGCTTGGACAAGGCGAAAGTCAAAGTATACCCCAGGTCCCTTTCGACCTGAGGATTCTTCGGGTCGTTTATAGTCCATTAGACTTGCGTATATAAGCTCGCCAGCCATAAGAAGAGATCATACCTGAAACTTCGTTGGGGATTGACTCTTGCTTCTGTTGTATCATAAATTGCATATATGGTGGATTGAGCCTTATCCTTAGGCGCCTACGTATCCGTTTCTGACGGAATCAAACCCGCGTCGTAGTTCGGCCACTGCTGACACATGCCCAAAGTTTATCATCGGCTGGTACTTGTCCGAAATTCATCATCTGCTGACATTTGCCCAAAATTTATCATCCGCTGGCAGGTGTCCAAATGGGACGGGACTTTCCGAGGAGGTTGCCGCCGCTTTCATCATTTGCTTTCAGCTAAGGAATTCCTCCATTTCCTACTCTTGTATTGAATCGAATTCTGAGTGGATGTCATCCTTTTCATCTTGATAATGGTCTCTGAAGCCAACGGCTTCAGAGCCCCCCAGTTTCCAATGGCTCTAAAGTCGAAGACTTTAGAGCGCCCAGTTTGCGATGGCCCTAAAGTCGAAGACTTTAGAGCCCCCAGTTGAAGCATATCCTGCTATATTTGAAACACAGAAAATGTACAAGCAATAATCATCACATATGCACATTTGGATCATCGATCTTAAAATTGGATCATTTGAAAGATTGGGTCATCGACCCGAAAATTGAATTTGAAAATTTTGAATAATTGGGCCATCGACCCGAAGTTTAAATTTGACATCACTTGGTATGTTGGGCCATCGACCCTTAAAAATCGAATTTGAAATTTTGAATTTCGCAAGATTGAGGTCATCGACCCGAAAAGATTCCACTACTTGGATCATCTATCCATAATTCGCAAAACGTTTTTGGAATTTTAAATTTTGAAATTTTTTTTGAAATCGAACCTTGATGGGTGAGCATGAAATACGACTCAGACACTCTGTATGACCCGTAAACAACATGGGCGTAGCCCGCTACCGTAAAACAAAAAAGGAAAATAAAACCGTAAGTGTGCACGAGTTTTAATTCAATTATTGACTTGTTGGGGGTAGAAATGTAAATTGGCCATTCTGGCGCCAAAAGATGGCAAACGGGAATCACAAGGCCATCGGACTTGAGACAGGGATATCATATGGCATGGGCGTGCTCCCGAGGGCACATGGGAATCAAGATCACTTGGCATTGACAAGGTGGATTAAAATCACAGAGCAACAACGTTGGCTTCGCCCGAAAATAAACACAGACTGATCTTATGAGAACACTTACACATCACACATGACTTTTGTTGGGAACATTCTGTCACTCTTCCCCTCGCCTCCTTTCTTTTCAGCGAGTTTCATCATTTCTTGCCACCGCCTTCTTTCTTTTCAGCGGGCTTTTACTATTTTTTCTTCCACGCCTTCTTTCTTTTCAGCGGGTTTTTCATATTTTCTGTTCCCAACACAAACCCACATCTATGTGACTCTGCATCTTTGCCTAAACCGTTAGATAAAGCTCATTCCGAGACTTGACACTACTCATCTGAAACCACATCCTTATCCTAGCCTACATCGAGTGCTAAGACTGACTCAAACAAAGGTGGCTTCATTTGGACTTGGTTAAGACCCGTAATAAACCGACAAGATGACAACTTGGTTGATGAGTGGATTGAATCCCTTATTCTGAAGGACTGCCTACGTATTCGCGTGGAGCGAAATCAAATCCGACGTAGTTCGATCAAGGTGCATAAACATGGCATTTTGATTGTGTGTACACACTCAAAGGTTTCACCTAAGGTATCATGTCGTATCCCATTCTAGCCTGTAAGGTACCGTTAATTCCCGTGTCTAGGGTTGGTACAAAAGGCTTTGGTTTTTTGGGATGTGGAGCTTGGTAAAAATAGGTTCGCAAGGTAAACCATCATTCTGAAGGTTCGTTTTGTGGTGTTAAGGCCAAGGGCTATGGCTTATAACGTGGTCGGAAATGGCGTCTCGGGTTTGATGAACCACGAGTGCAAATGGGTTGAAAAATGATGTGGGTTCAAGTTTCCATGTCTGGACCCTAAAGGCTGGGTGTAACAACACAAGCGGAATAATTCTCAAAATTCCCGACTATCCCTTTGTAACTGTCTCAGGGAGGACTTAGAGGGTAAAGAGGTTACTACTTAATCTTTTGGGCTTCTCCCATTGAACTTCAACTATGGGTACTTGACTTGACTTCTGGCTTTCGTAACTTCGACATTCAACCAAAAGCGTTCTGCAATGACTTCAACATCTTTTTTTCTTTTTTTCCTTTTCTTTCATGTTTTTTTTCATTTTTCTTTTTTTTCATTTTTTCATTCTTTTTCATCTTTTTTCTCTTTGAAAATGATCTTCTATTCATTCTCTTAGTCATAAATGGATACACCTTGAAAACTGGCTTCGCCAACTAATTTGGGTAGGAACTAACAATTCCTTGTTAGAACGGGTTGATATCTTCTCTCTTCGAGATGGGATGATTTTGTTGGGGAAAAGGCTTGCCTTCCATCATCGATAGGGGAAACAAGGAGCTAGTCCGGGTTTGTCATAGAATCATCTAAAAGCTTGTCACAAACATGGTTTTGATGGAGGTTTTCTACCGCCAGACATGGAATAGGTAAATGAATCAAACACGGGATCCTAGTGTACCTTACATTTTGAAACGGGACATATTTTTACCCCAGGGATGCCTTTGAGTGTGTTGTGCATTTTATCATATTTCAGAATGATTGAGGATGGGAAACAAGACATATTTGGAAACGAAACTGTAACTTTTATTGGAATGACAATTGCTTAACAGACTCAAAGGAACGATTCCTAGGACACACCCTAGGTCATCGTGGAACAAACGACTCAACTTCAAGAAAAGAAAGTTCTAGACTCGACTCGACTAAGATAAGAAAACAGATCCGACTCATAATTTTCAAATCTAGTTCTGAGCTTTCCCTTGTTCAGCTGTCAGCTTAGATGCTCGGCTCTGGTCCTTGATCCCTTTGATGGTCTGCCTCCATCCCGAGGTAGTCCTCTGAGGATCTACACCAGTGATGAAGGTTGGTGAATCGAATTGTCTTTTATTAACTTCGTTAATGAGAGTAGTACATTCTAGAGCGAGACTCCCGATTTGAATTTCATTCTTCGGGTTTGGCAAGAATTCACAGCAATCCACAAATATTTTCCCGATAAACACCCCTTTCAAGTGACATGGGCGGATAAGATGGGAATAATCGACATTGTCTTCGACAGAAACAAAGTTAGTGTGATCGCCAAATGGATTGGTGATGTTATTGGGTTTAACAGTTGGGATCGGGAGTGTTCCATTCTCGATCATGTCTTGATTTCGTGCTTGATCGATAGCACCTTTCAAGTATCATGGCCTTTCCCTTGATGAAAGGCACAATAGGCATTTGGTTTATACCATTTACCTTGTTGCTCAGCGGGTGGGTCCGGAGTTGGACCAATAGGCTTCAGCTTTCCTTGGGCTATGAGCCTTTGGAGAGCGTATGTATAAGTGCATCCGATATCGGTGAATGCCCTCGGAGCTTGGCGCTGCGGTTTCCTTGATTGCCCTTCTAAGAGATTGATGGCTTCATCAATATGGGTCGTTGCTGGGGCCTTGGCCTTAGACGATGAGGCCCCTTGGTACCCTTTCGGCTTTTCAGCCTCTGCCATTCTGACATCATCTTCTACCTTTATCCCGATTCTTATCAATTCTTTGAAAGAGCCAAAATTCTGGTATTTCAGAGCATTGCGGTAAATAGGTCGTAGATTCTTTACGAACTTATCTACCATTTCAACTTCGTCAGGCTTCTTGGCTAACTTCACGCTTTCAGCGCGCCATCTTGCAAGGAATTCAGTAAAGCCTTCTTTGTCTTTCTGTGTCATCACCTCCAACGTTCTTATGTTGGTTTGAATCTCGACATTATCAGCATAGTGCTTACAGAACTCCACCGTAATATCTTCGAAAGTGGGGAAGTTCTTAAGGTCCAGATTATAGAACCACGCCTTCGGGTGTTCATCCAGAGATTGAGCGAAAATTTCAGAGAGCATGTCAGCAGGTACTCCCTTCAGTGCTAAGTACCCCTTATAGGCCTTAACATGGTGGACCTGGTTTTTCGTGCCCTTAAACTTTGGGATATCAGTGAGTACCATGTTTGTGGGCAACTTATCTTGAACTGGGGCATAGGCCCTAGCATTTTCGTAGTGGATGTTCTTCCCCTGGGAGAGTTTCAGACGGTCTTCAATGAATTTGAACCGTTTCTCTAGATCAGTCAGAGGTGGGGTAGATGGAGGGGAATCTTCACTCAGCTTAGATTCGATTTCATCCATTCGGGTCATCATGAGGTTCACGGCCTCAGTGAGCTTGTTAACAACATCTTCCATTGCTTGACGTCGGGTTTTTGGCGGCCTTTCTACAAGAAAACCCCGTACTGAGTCAATATTTAAAGTAAGAGCCCCTGCACACTTAAGGACACGACCCCAACTTGACTCAAACAAAGACTCGACTTGAGACTGACTAACCAAAGGTTCGACTCACGGTTGGATTTAGACCTTGGTTCATTTTAGACTCGACAAAACGACATGACTCAAACTGTCATAGCTCGATTCTAAACTGGACTCGGTGTGACTAAACCCGTGACTGGACTAACATAGCCCATAGGTTCGGGTGAAACGCCTAAAATGGCCTAGCTTGGGCGTTTCTGTGGGCTATCCTAGACCAAATGGTCGACCAACATGACTCAAGGCCCAAGAGGTGAGTTGGGTGACCCAACAAGGTCGTGTTCTAGACTCTTAGAACGAAACACACCCGGCCTAACACGGCCATGACCCGAACACGACTCGACGCATTTCATGCTTGGTTGAGGTTCGAGAAATATTTTGGATTGAATTTGAAAAAAACGAAGGATCGATTTGAAAATGAGATTTGAAATGGGCAGCATGCCGGCTATAAAAGCTTATTTTGGCCGAAAATTCTAGTCCTATTTGGGCAGCATTCCGCGTTTTGAAAATCACGTTATTTGAAAGTAAGTTGTTCAAAAGTTCGGTTTTGAAATTGACATGGAAATTTTGAAAAGACTCGGGAAAAAACACCTTGCACATTGTCATTCTCATGTTATAATGATGTATGCTCCTAGACATCTCTAAGTCTCGGCAAGTCTTCTACAAGAAGGTCTATGCCCTCCATCCTTTTGCGGTCTTATAGAGCAAGGGCCTTAAGGTAAAGTACCTAGAAGAGTGTCCCCACCATCAAGAACTACGCGAGGTGAAGTGGACGCGAGCAATGTGCAGCTTCCTAGCATAGTGGGACGTCGCCCCCCACGCATCACAAAGAAACGCTGGGACGGCCCGGGAAAATCCTTAAGGGTTTATGCATGAATCGTAGCACTATGAGTAATGTTTTACTTTCCAACACTTTCTTTTCAAGTTTCACCTCGGAGAAAAAGACCCTAGAAACAAAGTGTAACTAGTCCTCTTTTCCCCAGCAGAGTCGCCAAACTGTGGACAAGGCCCTCGGAAACTGCGTCCGCGGGATCCAACCTAGGCATAATCGACTCGAGGTTCTTTCGAATCGAATTAAGACATATTAGAGTCGCCACCAAGTTTTTTGGGAACTTGGAACCGTTCAAGTCAACTTTACACCTTTCATCGAAAAGCATAAAGCCAATCGACTACGAGTGATTAAAGATAAAGACTTGTACCCTATATCACTCGATTTGAATGACTCTCGTAATCAAATGGTATTTAGACGGATTCACAAACCATAGATCTTGAGTAAGGGGTGAGGGTACGTGTTGGGAAGCCCATAAGGACACCCAACCCCGCCCGTCAATAACGGCCTCTACTAAGTCAAGTATGGATTTCAAACAAGGTCATAGCTACTATGATATATGAAATGCAAACATCGTTTTAACCCTAACATGTGACAACAATTTCTATGTCGTTTTAGATGCAACTAAACTAACTTTGTCAAAGTTGTAATTTAGCATGTGGGTTGATTAATCTAACAACATACAAACAAAGCAAACAAGGCTTAAGGGGGAATGGGGGAGCCGTGGGATCTACCTATTACAAACCAGGCATTTCATGCCGACACAACAATAAATTAAAGATACAACTCGATCTAAATACAATTGCTACATACAACACTGTACACGACACATGGCCAATTCGGTCTAGGAAAGTGTGCACAAAGGGGTGGCTCACGGCCTACATGACTCACGGCCTTGGGTCACTCCTCGTAATGTGTGATTTCACTTAATCTTATCGAATTAGACATTGGGTCACACACCAAAGCATGCATTAGCATAAATCGGGCCATGTTGCTTTAAACAACATGCGATTTACTACGCTCTTACTTGCATTGGGGCACAACCATCTAACCAAACAAGACTAAGGTTTTTAGAAGAGGTTTTGACTCGATAAAAGTAAACTAATTACAAACAAACTACCAAACATGACTCGACAAACAAAGTAATTACAAGATACGAAATAACGAGATAAAGATAGGAAAACAACGAGAAAAGGACCACAAGGACACGGCCAAACACGGCCTACACGTTCTAGCCTACCCTAATTCTTAGGTTAGATTCATTAGGTTAGATAGATGATTGCAAAACGGGATAGGAAACAAGTTAGAAAACGAGTTAGAAGCAACGTTGATCGATTGAGATGATGTCGCGCAAAGGTGTATTCTACACGGCCTAAAAGGGAGTCAAATTAGGTCAAGTTCGCTAATTAGTTTAACTCGTCGAGTGTTAATAAGAAGGTGCTAGTCACGCACTCTTATACTAGCAAGAAATTAGGTGAAAGAGAGAGATGCGTTCATTAAGTTACAGAATTGTCGATTGATTTTAAAAGCTATGTCGAAACACCCTAACATGTCTAATTAGGTTATTTAAATGATCGAATGTCGTCTAAATAAGTTATATGTTAACAATCAGAGGTCAAACTAACATGTGACGGGTCCTAAGGTGGGTCGAATCACACGAAACAAAAGAGGGGTCAAAAGCGAAGAGCGAAGTTATAACTCGTTTTATTAATGCCCTACCTTGAACACGAGGATATGTAAATGAGACGGGGGTGTACGACCGACTGATGTAGCGGTTTCTTTCCCATCTCAAGTCAACGCGGGTGTTCATGGTGGTACTTTAACTCATACTCGGACTAAACTAGTTTCATAGTTAATTATAACAAACGATAAACAAAAACGATAAACAAACAAAAACGAACTATAAAAAACAAACATAAAAAAACGAAATAAAAGGGAGAAAGAGGAGGATTTGATGCACCCTCAACCTACATGTATCGTTGACACCGTTTTGGGTCGTAATCGATGGTAGATTTTATCTCGAGAGGCCGTCGTCGACGATGAAACAAAGCAAACAACACGTTTTTATCGAATCTGGACAGCAACTTTCAAACAGCGATTTCTCTCTCTTTTTACGACGAAAATTCAATTTAAAAGATGTTTTGAAAACTAGAAAGAGAGGAGAACAGAGATCTTAAAACAATCCCTGCCCGTTTTGAGTTATTGGGCACGAAAAACGAGCAGAAACAGAACTGGACAGACAGGAACAAACCGCGAAAACAGAGTGTATAACACTCTGTTTTTCGAGGGATTTCGTGTACTCTCAAGGGCAATTTGGCTCGTAAATCTTTGTCTAATGTGTAGATGGATGTTATATGGTTAATTAGGAACAAGAAACTCGAGTTTTGATGGAGGTTTGAAGGAGGAACGAATTGTTTTTCGAAGAGGACACACAAACTGTTTCAGTTTGGATGTCGGTTTTGGGGAGGGTTTTTGAGAGGCAATTAGGGTTTGTTTCTGAGGTTTAAAGCTTGTGAGTGAAGGTAGGATGTATGTAGAACTTAGAGGAATGAATGTATGGTGAAGGGTGGGTATTTATAAGGAGTTAAAGTTGGTTAAAAGGGAGGAGAGGCAGACGGGCTCGGCTGAGCATAGCTGCTGTCCAGCAGCTTTTGGGGGGGTTTCTAGGGTTCGTATGGGGGGTTTTCTTGGTGATTAAGGTAAGGTAATATGGGTAGGATATTAGGGTATGGGTTAGGGTTAATGGGCACGGGTTTTGGTGGTGTTTGGAGCGGGTTTTGGACTCGGGTTTGAGCTGCAAAACAGGGGGGCTGCTTCGTGTTTTTGTGCGGGCTGTTGGGGGTGATTTGGGATGGGATTTGGGCCATGGTTATGGGGTTCGAAATGGGGTTGGATGGGTAGAGGCTTAGGTTGGTTAGTGTACTCGAGATTCGTGCCAACTCGTAAAGAAAACGGGCTCAAAAATCGAGCTATAATCGAGCTCCAAAACACGTGTTTGAAACGAGTTTTTTCGATTTTTAAATCGATTTTTCAAATCAATTAACACATTAAAATAAATGATTTTTCAAACCAAATATACTCACAAAATGATTTTTCAAATCAAATATTTATTTTATTTTTAATAAAATAAACTTGGGAAAATAAATTCAAAATAAAATAAAATAAATTGAATTTACCTTAAAAAAGCTTTAATTTTAAATATCATTTAAATTAATAAAATGAACTCACTTAAGAAAAACATTAATTTAAATATCATTTAAATTAATAAAATACTTCATCGACGACGCCCATTCTACATCGTAAAACGAACCCAAATAAAGACAATGACAACTAAAGAATACATGTGTCCTATCATCATCGGGTGTTTGTCGGGTTCTCTATAAATTCCAATATCGACGGATACGGGTATCTACACCATCCATCGGCATTCATCATAATACTTAATTGTCGCATCCTCCTCCATAATTATCAACAGAATTATTATCGCAAATTAAACATAATTAATACGATAAAACGATAATTAATGAAAGTAAATAACTTTAAGAGAGGAAAGGAGTGATTTTTGGCACCCTCGGCTTACATGTATCTCGGATGCAAGCTTCTTGTTACGTCTATGACGGTTTACAAATCAATAATCGAAATCAAACTTTGAAATAAACAAACACGTTTCACGTGTTTTCCCGAACTTGCGCAGCGATTTTGAAACGATCACCACGACTTCAATACTCAACACTTTTTCAAACCGGAACATGTTTTGGAATCTCTGAAGAGCAAAGTTTTTACTTTAGCAAAAAACAAGACCTAAATTGCTTTTAAAACGGTTAAAAACAACAATGAACAAGGGCTAACAGAAACGCGAGCAAGGGTAAAGAATCGAGCAAATTAATACTCAAAACATTACCTATGCTGTTGTAAGAGGACACGAATCAATCAAGGGAACTACCTAGATTGTGTATGTAAGATTTGGTGAATTTTAATAGAGATTTGAGGTGGTTTCGGGGCAATTTTCGAAGGGTACACGGGATGTGCTCTGTTTTCTGGGTTCGTGCTCAAGGAAGAAGATGAAGATCTTCCTTGAGTTTTTATCAATGCTTGAGGCTATAACTTATGTTCTTTGTGATCTGTAATATATCAATTTTATGTCCCTCCTTTCAAATGAGGCAAACGAAGCTTATATAGCTAGGTATAGAGTTCAAATACGGGTTGAAGATTAGGAAAGTTGCAAGAACTCGGTTTTGGAAAGTGATCTTTTGCAACGATTTCTCTATCTTTTTTTGATCTCTTTGGCTAGAAATGGTAAGTATAGATATATAAGGCATCTCTTACTTGATGGTCAAGGCTATGGAAGAGCTTGGCGCTCAAGAAACGAGCTCCAAAGCTCACGCAAAAACAGAGCACGAGTAAGGCTCGGGTTGGGTTTCTTTGAGTTCGTTGGGCACGGTTTTGGGGTTGGTTTGGATGGATTATGGACCATGTTTAAGGTTAGATATATGGACTAGGTAAGAGTTAAGGATTTGGGTCAAATAAGAGAGGAATTGGTGTGGGTTTGGGCTCGAAAAATAGAGCACGCGGGTTGGTGTATGGGGGCTGTTTGTGCGTGGGTTTGGGAGAAGAAAAGAAGGGTTTTGGCTGGGCTATGGTGGGGTTCGAACATTGGACAATGGGAGAAGGGATTGGGTCAAAGGTTGCCTTGAAACTCGTGCCAAAACTCGGCCCAAATCACATCAAAAATCGCTTCTTAAAACACTTCGAAAACGGGATCTAAAACCGCTTTTAAAACTCGAACTTTCGAATTATATAAAACGATAAATAAAAAACGTCACAAAAAATCACATTTGATCTTTTTAAACCGAAAAATCAAAATAAACAAACTTGATTTTTAAACCAAAAATCAAATAAAAGCTTTTAAAAACAATTTATAACCGATAAATCGTAAATAAAAACTCCCGACTCGAATTACATTCAAATCGAATGAAATAAATTACATTTAATTCAAAAAATCATTAAATCTTAAATAAATGAAATAAAAACTTTTATTTCATAAATTTTCAAAACCAAAATGTAAAGAAACAAAAACCATTTATTTCAAAACAAATCAGAATGTCAATTTAAATAACCATTTAAATTAACAGAAACCGTCGATGTAACTTGCTTGAAATCCATGTGACATATCCGTATCACGAGCTCGTAATTTTGAGAATACATGTGTCCTATCGTCATCGGGTGGTTGGCGGGTTCTCTATAAATTCCAATATCGACAGATACAGGTATCTACACAAGTCCAAGTCTTTAGTCTTCCGCTGTGTTGTCATGACAGTTTTGCTTTAGTTGGATATCAGTTTTGAGACAGTTTTATTTTACTTTCAGTTTGATTTTGTTGTACGTACATTAAACTTTCCAGCTTAAAGTACGTTTCTTTATGGTCTCCTTTGATTACTATACCTCGGGTAACCGAGATGGTAGCATCTTTAAGTGCTAGGATGGTCTTGGTAAGGCACCTTGGTGTCTGGGTGTGTTACATTGTTACTAAGTAGTGGATGAAATACTTTATAAATATATCGGAAATTTCTTTTTTTTTCCGATATGGGGAAAATTTAATCTCATAATCTCATGGTGTGTCACAGAAACCCCGCCTTCAGCATAATACTTATGTTTAGCCGTTCATCAAATACATTGTACTCATCCCAACCCCTTGATTCTAGTGGACTATTTGTGAGATTCTGATTTCCTCCGCGGTTGTTTCCCATAGTGGGTTTTTTTGCGTCACTAAATCACTAGTGTCAATCTCTCTCGTCGTTTATTAATTCACGCTCAAACTCACATATTGTGAAAAGTAATATGCTTATGAATGATGATAGTTCATTGATTTCCAACGTAATGCAAGCTAGGTTAAATACTATACAATGCAATCTCCTCATTATCTACTTACCTTAACTATCTCCTAAACTATCTCCTATTAGTTATCATACAATCTTTCATATCCTAAACTAACAGAATTACATATCACAATAATATTCACAAGATAACCAAGAGATATGCTTAATCTTATTCTTGACACTCCCCCTCAAGTTGGAGCTCTAGGAACACCAAGACCCAACTTGTATTGTAGATGATCGAATATCTCCCCTCCGAGTGCCTTCGTGAATAAGTCTGCAATCTGTTCTTTTCTTCTCACGTGTGATGTCCTAATTTCCTTCGAAACAATGTGTTGTCGAATGAAATGACAATCAACCTCTATGTGTTTCGTTCTATCGTGGAACACGGGATTTTTCGCTATGTGAATTGTAGCTTGCTTGTCACAATACAAATCCATCTCATTGACATGAAACACTCCTAAAGAAGCAAGAAACGATTTAACCCATATCAACTCACTCGTTGCAGCTGCCATGGCCCTATACTCCGCCTCCGCTGTGGATTTAGCCACGTAACTTGTTTCTTTGCCCTCCATGATATGGGTGACTGCCCTAATGAAACGAAATAACCACTTATCGACCTTCGCGTTAATAGACAACTCGCATAGTCGGAATCACAGTAGCCCTTAAGTCGCATATCCGTCCCTTTCTTCATCGTTATCCCTTTGCTGGGATTTCGTTTTATATACATCACGACTCTTAAAGCTGCTTCCCAATGCTCTTTCCTTGGCTCATTGACAAATTGCGAAAGCACATGCATCGTGTATACCAAATCTGGTCTCGTGATGGTCAGATACACCAATTTTCCAACTAGACGACGATATTTCATAATGTCTTTCAAAACATAACCTTTAGCTAAAGATAAATTGTGTCGTTATCTAATGGGTGTGTATACCGTCTTTGCTCCTTTTATTCCCGTCTCTTCTATTATGATCAATGCATACTTTCTTTGATTCAAAAACAAACCCTCCTGGCCATGAGCCACTTCAATGCCTAGAAATTATTTTAACTTTCCCAAATCCTTAATTCCAAAACTCTTATTCAAAAAGATTTTAAATTGTTTACACGCTTCTTTATTGTTACTCACAACTATCATATCATCGACGTAAACAAGTACTCCAATGAATATGCCATCTCGATTTGAATTAAATAGAGAATAGTCCGCCATAGATTGTGTGAACACATAATTCTTTAACGAGGATGCTAATTTTGCAAACCAATTACGTAAAGCTTGTTTTAAACCGTAAATTGATTTAAGTAATTTGCATACCTTTCTTTCTTCTCCTTTTTCGAATCCTTGGGGAATTCTCATATATACTTCTTCTTCGAGATCTCTGTGTAAGAAGGCGTTGTTCACATCCAATTGCTCAATACACCAACCCTTCGATACTGCCACGGCTAACATGCGTCTCACACTCGTCATCTTTGCCACTGGTGCATAAGTTTCATGAAAATCAACTCCTTCTATTTGTGTGAAATCTTGTGCTACCAACCGAGCTTTATATCGTTCAACACTACCATCAGCTTTGTATTTAATTTTTTACACCCATTTGCATCCTATGGGTTTCTTTCCCTCTGGTAATGTCACAATATTCCAAGTTTCATTCTTCTTCAATGCCTCGACTTCCTTACTCATTGCTTCTCTCCACCTCTCATCTTTCGCTGCTTCTTGATAGTTAATCGGCTCCTTTTTTTAACAATGGCAGCTAAACAAGCTTTGTGAGTCATAGAAAAACAATTATCTGTAACATAATTATCTAGAGGGTAGCGAGTACCTGACCGGGAAGACTTTGATGGAGCGAAATGAGCATTAGAATTCGGGGTAATTATTCTTGTGGATTTACAATAATAGTCCTTCTTCCATGCGAGCTCAAATCTTTCTCTTGCTCCTCGACCCATCACCTGTTCCTCGGTTTGTGCACTGGATGCCGGAACCTCGCCCTCTCGTTCCTCACTGACAGCTTATGTCTCAGATTCGGACCTCTCATCCTCACTTGACTCCCCACTTTCTGATTCGACACTCCCCCTCACAACAGGACCTGGTCCCGTGTCACTGTTGTGATCATGTGGCTGGTCATTATTTTTATTTAATTTGGGTTCAAGCTGTGGTGAGAGTTCCTTTGTGGAGACTTGATAAGGATATACATTTTCATAAAATTTAACATCACGGGAAACAAAAACTCGTCTTTCTCGTAAATCATAAACCTTCCACCCTTTTTTGCTATGTGGATACCCGATAAACACACACCGTATGCCTCTTTCACTGAATTTGTCATGGGTTCGATCCTTATTATGCACATAACATAAACATCCTAAGACTCGTAGATTGTCGAGGTTAGGTCATTTTTTATATATAACTTCATATGTGGTTTTTCCATTTAGCAAAGGAGTGGGTGTTCGGTTTATTAAATACGCAGCAGTAGTAATACATTCTCCCAAAAATTGCAAGGGTAAATTTCCTTCAAAACGCAAAGCCCTTGTCTTCTCTAGTATGTGTCGATGTTTTCTCTCGACCCTTCCATTTTGTTGGGGTGTACCTACGTTACTAGTGCGAAATAATATTTTCCTCATAATAATTCTGCATTGACCCAGCTAGTAACTTCGTCCCATTATCACTTTGTATTATTTTCACACTTGTTTCGAATTGATTTTTCACCATTTGGCAAAAAAATTTCATATATTCCCCCGCTTCACTCTTTTCCTTCATTAAATAGACCCATACTCCCCGACTATGGTCATCGACTATGGTGAGAAAATAGTGCGCGCGAGTCAAACTAGGTTCTTTGTAAGGTCCCCAAAGGTCACAATGAATAAGGCCAAATAAGACATCACACCTACTATTATTAATTTTGAAAGAGGTTCGGGATTGTTTTGCCCGACAACAAGAATCGCACAAATCATCAGAATTCCAAAATAAATTTCGTCCAACTAAATTCGAAAAATGCGAAAAAATGTTCTTCGAAGGATGTCCTACCCTTCGATGCCACAACTTGCTTTCTTTATCTGCCATGAAGCTTCCAGCAAACTCCTCTTTTCCCGGCTGATAATAATACACCCTTCTTCTATGCTCACCTCGTCCAATCATCGTCTTCGTACTCCGGTCCTGCATTTCACAATAATCCGGATAAAAAGTTATTAGACAATTGTTTTCATGGATTAATTGTTGGACTGAAATGAGATCACAAGTGAGTGAGGTCACAAAAAACACATCTTTCAATACAAAATTTCTACTCAATCGAGCTTCGCCATGGACTGTGGCCTCGACACGCCTACCATCAGGTAGACTGACCGTGGAATAATCTTCTTCCCAAACGTTTTTCAAACATTCTCGGTGTCCTGTCATATGATGAGATGCTCCACTATCGATTAATCATTCAAAGTTTTTAGTTAATTTCGTACCTTGAACCTTATCATTGCCATCAGGACTGGTTTCTACTAAAATCTTCAATCTGTCGATTTCTTCAGCCGTGAATGGAATATTTAAGTTCCCTTGATCCTCTGTTTTAGCAGTCCCTGTCACGGCATTTGCTTGGTGATGTCCACGGCCTCTTCCTCTGCCACGACTACCATTGCCATGGCCTCTCCTGCCTCGTCCACGTTCTCGTGCCTTAACCTCTTCATAGCCATGCTTCTCATAACAGTTGTCTTCCGTATGATAATACTTCCCGCAGTATGTGCATCATGGTGGTGGCGGTCTGTCAGATTCTTCTTCATCATCTCTCAGATACTTTCCTATTTCTTTTCCACCGTTGTTCCTCATAGCCATTGCAGCGTCGAATCGTTCCTCTTTTACCTGGGTAAGAGACGCATGACGCTCTTCCCTTAATACCAAAGCATAGACTCGATTTAATTGAGCAATTGGCTCTTCCATGAGCAAATGTGTTCTGATTTGGCCATATAATTTTGCATCAAGCCCCATCAGAAATTGGTGCACCTTTTCTTCTTCCTTTTCCTTTTTTGCTATGGATGCCGCTGCTCCGGAGTTACAGTCCTTTATTTTACTGTATTTGGCTAATTCGTCCCAAATGATTTTTAGTCTAGTATAATACTCGACTACCGTCTCCTTACCTTGTTTGCATTCATTTAACTCACCTTTGAGTTGATGAACCCTGGGAGCATTCACAGCCGAGTATCGCCCCTTAACTCTTCCCAGGATTCGTTAATTGGTTGAGTAAATGTGATACTCGGATGTAATTTCGGATCTATCACATTTCAAAGCCATGCTCGTAACATTGCGTTGCATTGACGCCATGCTACCGCTTCTAAATCGTCCTCGTCTCCGCTGCTTGATGGTTTCTTTACCGTCCCCTCAATAAATCCCAACTTATTCTTCGCATCCAATCCGTTCTTCACAGCCTCAGCCCACGTATCGTAGTTTGTCCCGTCAAAGATTATTTGAGTGACGTTCAAACTCGGGCTGTCGGATGGATGAAGGTACAATGGAGACGCCATGGGAATTGTCTTTGGACCAATCCCTCCTCCTTTCAACTTATCACCAGTCATTCTGTAATATGATTGTGTTTAATTTTTCGGAATAATTTTGTGGATCTTTTTTGGCTCGAGATACCATGTGAAAACTAATATGCTTATGAATGATGATAGTTCATTGATTTCCAACGTAATGCAAGCTAGGTTAAATACTATACAATGGAATCTCCTCATTATCTACTTACCTAAACTATGTCCTAAACTTTCTCCTATTAGTTATCATACAATCTTTCATATCCTAAACTAACAGAATTACATATCACAATAATATTCACAAGATAACCAAGAGATATGCTTAATCTTATTCTTGACACATATCCATGCATAATCATCGATTAGTAGTTAGGCCAATTTAACCCGCGCATAAAATCTCTACTAGATAAATTTTTACCCGAAAAACAGTTAAATAATTTATCACAGAATGTAAAAGGGTAACATTACATGGGAAGTACTGTAATTGTTAAAATTGGTATCAATTTATTACTCCGTATTAGTGAGTAACTTTATAAATTGAAGTGGTGTAAAAAATAAGACGACATAGGAAAAAGAAATAAATATTTTGATGTAAAAAGTGGTAGAGAGAATTACACGTGAAAGAGAGAATATTATTTTAGTACAAAAATCATAAAAGGAAAAAAATTGTTGCTGTTGTCACTTAGCAGGCATTAAATTCAGTGTATGTGAATCTTTTGTATCCTCGTCGTCTCAGCGTAGAATTTGCGTTATATCTAATGTAAAACCAACTTGTTCGGGAACTAGTATAGATCTCGCGCAAATGCGTAATTTTTTAGATAAAGATATTTGAGAATTTAACGATTTTACCACAATAATAACTCATTTGAAATTTAATTATGAAATTTATTTTAGATAGAGATATTAGAGAATTTAAAAATTTTACCACTATAAGGGGTTGTTTAGTTGATCAATGAACTTAATTTTCCTAAGAAAATACAATTCATGGGAATTAAGTTCTCTCATCCAATTCAGGTGAATTTCGGAAAAGTGTTTGGTTGCTCATGTAGGAATTAAAGTCCACAGAAACTTCCAATGACCACGGGGGAGTAGGTAAGCAATTTCTCACATCATGTAGGCATTGAAAGTTCATGGGAAGTTTTAATTCCTACATTTTCTAAAATTTATGGCAACCAAACAACTCATGTTTCTCAAAATCATGGATTTTCCAATGCCTATGTTTTCCAATGCCTATGTTTTCCTGGGAAGTTTTAATTCCTACATTTTCTAAAATTTATGGCAACCAAACAACTCATGTTTCTCAAAATCATGGATTTTCCAATGCCTATATTTTCTAAGTGGCAACCAAACGACCCCTAATAACTCCATTTAAAATTTAATTAAGAAATATATTATTAAAAAGAAGAAAAGAGGAGGTTCAACACTTATACTCCGGATAAGATTCATTTTATTTTAAAAAATATTATTATTTTATCATTATGTTCACTGAAGGTATAATATAAACGTGAAGGAATGACATTGAAAATACAACCAGATAAAGAATAAAAAAATATTTTACATCATAGATCGAGTGTCGGTTTTTCTTTTCAAATGAATTGCTTCTTCAAAAAACCAGAGTTAGCCGAGTAGCTCGAGCAGGAGTGTTTATGAAAAGTTGAAAAATGGAAGGATATTTGTTGTACTCCCTCCGTATCAGACCAATGGTAACACTTACTTAATACGGTCGTACCACACCAATGGTAACATTCCTTATTTGGCCCACAACATTACCAAATTATCCTTATACTCATTTGATATTTACATAAAATGTCACTACATACTCCACCTATCAACTCACAATTAAATCCACAATTACATACCCCACCTATTTTCTTCCCTCTTTACCCCTTCTTTTACCCTCTTTTCTTAAAAACCCCATTTTTTACTACGTTACCATTTGTATGGTACGGAGGGAGTAATAAATATATTTATGTATATGGACAATATGGTTAATTAAAAAATTTTAAAAATTAACCAAAGCTTAAATATTCACATAGTATGGAGCAGAGATAGATATTAAGTTAAACGGTAAGAAAAGTATATTATTCGTAAGTTTTTTTTTCTTTTATAAGTAAAAAAACAAAAAAACAAAAAAAAATCTACGAATACTCTCAACTTGTAAAACATTTGTTTCAAAAGAATGAATAATAAAATTAATTAGAACGTATTTGCTAAAAAAATATTTGTGGCCAACATGTTTAGTTTAAAAAATAATAATAATGAAATATTTCTATCACATCGTACCTATAATTTGTGCAATTTATTTATGTAACAAAATTAAAAAATCGTTTCAATATATATTACCCTTTTTAAACGCAATAAAATTATATTGCATAGAATAATTGCCTCAGTTGTAGATATATTATTCCTTCAAAGTTCTTATTATCTTCCCCTTTATTTTGGGCACAAAAAATAAGAAATGGAAAGAATGAATATAATAGTGTAAGTTATATTCCCTCCTTTTCTAAATAACTGTCCCATTTGTCATTTCCGTCTATTCACATAACTGTCCCATTTGCCATATTTGGACATGGTTTTTTACTTTCCTACCCTTAGCTCTTTTCTTTATTTACCACCCCAACCACCCATAACCCATCATATTCAATACTTTTCATTATTTAACTCATATATTCTTACCCATATACAATAATTTTCATTATTTAACTCATATATATTCTTACCCTATACAATAATTTTCATTATTTTAACTATATTCCTTAATTTTCGTGTCATTGTCCAAATGGGACACTTATTCGGAATATGAGGGAGTATAATTTATAATAGAGAGAAAATAATATAGAATGAATAAAGTAGTGGTAAGTGTTGATTTTTTATAAGAGAGAAAATAATAAAAAATGAATAAAATTTACCAAAAAAGGAAAGAGAAAAGATAATCAAACTAGTGTTAAAAAGAAAAGAGAGAAGATAATAAGAAATTAAAAGAAGTAATTTATAATGAATAATATTTATAACAAATCATTTAGGCGGAAAATTTTTAAGAAACTCATATTCTTTTAATATAAGGGTGATGTATGTTATTATTATTGATTTGCGACGGTCACAATTTGCGACGGTCAAATGTGACCACTTTTTGATAAAATGTAACCACTCAAGTATTGTTCATAAAATGTCATTTTATCAAAAAGTGGTCACATTTTATTAAAAAATGGTCATATTTGACCCGTCGCAAATGTGAACAGTGTTTGTGACGGAATAATACCCGTCCGGAGTAGGGGTGCTAACGAGCCGAGCCGAGCCCGAGCTTGGCCTTGCTCGGCTTGTGCTCAAGAACCAAAACTCGAACTCGAGCCGATCTCGAGCTTACCCGAGCTTCAAAAAAACGTGCTCGTTATAAAGCTTGCGAGCTTTAACGCGAGCTCGAGCCAAACTCGAGCCCAAATCGAGCCTATATAAAACTGTTTATTTTTTATTTTTTTTCTTTCAATATTTTTAATAACAAGGCTCGAAAATTATATGTAAAAATATTTCGCAAATCAGCGAGACATTTGTTATGTGTGATACAAAAATATACTCATGATAAAATATTTTTACAAAATATGAGCAATATCTTATGTAATCGCACAAATTCGAGCTGCTCGCGAGCTTTTCGAGTCGAGCCAGCCTTTGCTCGGCTTGACTCGTTAAGCTCTCGAGCCGAGCCCAAGCCCGAGTCGAGCTCGCACGAGCCGAGCTTTGACCGAGCTTTGACCGAGCCGATCTCGAGTAGCTCGCGAGCTGTCTCGGCTCGTTAGCACCCCTAGTCCGGAGAATTTGCATATTGGTAAATGGCAAAATGCTAACTGTTCAGTGTTTCAGACATGCTTGTCTCGTTGACACGAAGTTATTTACTACTACCCACATGTGACTCAGCGAAATTTTTGCAAGACCATGTTAGAGTTTGTAAACATCGAAATCGAATATAACCTAACACGTATTACCATACAGTGCTTGGTGAATACGTGAGAATGTGAGTAACATTTACTGTCCGAATATGTTTGTCTGGTTGACTAAAACAATTACTCCGTATTACCCATACAATCTTGATCATTTATTTACTCTTAATTGATACTCCTTCCATTCAACTCCACTTTGCAACTTTCTATTTTACGCACTATTCATAAGCGGACATTCAACTTTAATTTTTTCTCGATACATAAGTAAAAATATATTCATGTGGGATCTTATTTGATTCGTCTTTAAAAGTAAATTAAAAATATCTAACTTTTATAATTTTTGCAAATACGCAGCTAATGATATTTATCGTGTAAAAGCTGCGTTGGCAAACGTAATAAAAGAAACTTGTAAAGTGGAGTTGAATGGAGGGAGTACTCCTTATTAGAGTATTCTTTATCTTCTTCTACATTTGTGTGTTTTTAAGAGGAGTGAAATATGTTGATGAAAATGAAGGAAAATAAAAATAAGGGAGAAAAAGTGGGGTCACAAGCTATAAGAACCACAAATTATAGACAAATAAGAAAAGTGGAAGATTTTAGTGAATTTGTTGTTTTAGAAAATGTGAAAGAAGTTAGAGAATAAGAGGGAGTAATTTTTTGTAAAAATAAAAAGGGTAAATAATTGACTAAAAAAGGTAGAGTAGTTATTAGCACTCCCATTTTTATGTACAGATTACCAATAGGACAAAACCCTACATATTTCCCTATATATCTACTGGGGCAACCAGTGAACCAGGTAATGTGTGTTACCCAATATTGTGCCACTCGTGAATAAAATAATGTGAATTTGTGCTGTTAGTAATACAGCGCATAAATTAATGGTTTTGCAACGGAACATTGCCACAGATTTTAACTGCATAATAAAGACCAATGAAGTTGACATGGACCAGCCTGCGAGTCGTCACCAATTACATTAAATTCGTCGCAAATCTTCTTACACCATCTCTATTGCAATTCTTTGTTTTTGCAATGACGCCAAAGCAGGGTGATTTACGATGGAAACCCGTTAAAGAACACGATTATGCGGTTGTGTGAGACACAGTCGACTCAATGAAGGCCTTTTTTTGTAGGTATAAAACATTTATTACTCCATTCCTTGAATTTTTTTTTTGAAATGGGTTTCTCTAACAAACTAAGGCTTGCTTGAGATGAGAGTAATTATTAAGGAGTAATGAGAGCTAAAATAAGAAGAAATGAGAGGAGATTGGTGCTTTGTGGTGGTTGTGGAGGGTGGAAGAGGAGGTGAGGGAGGAATTATTACCTCTATATGGAGGTAATTATTACTTGGAGGGAGAGGTAGATAACAATTACTCCCTTAATGGAAGAACTATTACACTATATTTTCCAATTTCTATCCATTTCTATCTCCAACCCACATCTTTTCCTTCCATTTTTTAGTTCATTTTAGCTCTATTACTCCCTTAATCATTACTCTCATCCCAATCAAGCCCTAATTAACGAAATAGGTTAAGTTTCAAAATATTTACCGAAAAGGGGTCCACGTATGATTGGTTTTGCGAAGCTAGGTGAAGAGGTCAAGTCGCTCACTCGGTAGACGACTGGAAGTCAAAACGCTGTCCCGCTAAGCGACTTGCTTCGCTGACATACTCACACCAAAACTCCCCTTCATTTGTCAAATGGCCATTGAAATCGCCGAGCCGGACGACTACATGACCTCAAAACGCTCTCCTGCTGAGCGACTTTACTCAAAATCACAAAGGCAAGGTTTGGATGGACTAAAGTGACACTTTGGGTATGATCGCTTAGCGGGAGAACGACTTGAATCCGCGCCTAGCCTCGGTGATGACGTTTATCCATTTTGGGTAAATATTTTCAAACTTAACCCATTTCATTAATTTGTTTGGGATTGAGACCCATTTTGGAACAGTTTGACCATATTTTTCGTAATTTAATTTATAGAAATAGGGGCTTGTTGTCTAAGTCCTTTTTCTTTCCAATTGTCCCACATTGGTGGAATAATATGAGTTTTATGGGTTTATACTCTTTCCATCCCAGTCTCATAAAATAAAGCAAATGTAAGTTATTCACATGTGAAGGGAGTCAAGGGACATAGAGAGTATAACCCTTCACACCTTATCTTATCACTAGTGGGTTGAGGGAGCCAATTGTAGAGGCTTGCGAGTTGTGAGGTGCTTAATTCAGTTAGCACCAGTGCCCCGAGCCCGACCCGGATCTGGATTCGTGATTTGGGATTCTGCAATCGCTTGCAGCCGGTTGTGCCTACCTTTTTGGGTATGGTTCGTTTTTTGTTATACGTTGATTGAACTTCCCATGTTCATTTTCGCATGTGCAAGTCAGTCAGTAAATATAACTGTTACTAGGTGAGAATTTATCTCTCCCCACTTCCAGCCTCCAATGCTATGTTTTAGGAGCCTGTTTTGATTCCTCTAACTGCTCTCATTTTATTATAAATAGAACCTTCCCCTATACATCAAACACACATCAATCAAAAACATTTTCCTCTCTTTTTCTCTTATACATTTATGGGTAAAAGTTTATTGTCGTTCCAAAGCACCTGAACTCGAGTGGGCGAGTCTAGGTGCTGCAGTGTCAAACCTCGGGAAGCTAATGGCATTTTGTGACACCCCCATACTCCAAGTGCCTTACCAGGACCACTCAGGTATAAAGATGTCACCATCTCGGTTTCCCGAGGCAATGATAATCAAAAGACAATAAAGAAACAACATTTAAATAGTATAAAGTTTAGTGAATACAATCCAAAACCAACTGATAAAATATGGTTACATGTTCTTAAACCAACTGTCTAAACAACTAAATAAAATGTCTGACAAACTATCAAGCTACAGCGGAAGACTCTATCATCTGGTGGTGACTCATCCCAGCTAGCCCATATGTCTCGACTCATACCTGCCCAACAACTGCTCACCATCCCCGCATGGATCACCACAGTTTTTCAAAACAAAGACGGGGTCAGTACTAATCACACAATCATATATATAATCACTATAAGACAGAAACCAACACATCTAAACCGTCACATAACCCAAACTCCATAATTACTCCTCATCACTGACTACACACTAAAGTGTGTAGTCCCGCCAGTACCCGTCGCAACAAAGTTACTCCACTCCGCCGATGGGGGACCGCACTGCCGTTCCCACCTAAACCCCGCTCATACCATAGAGCGAATAACCCAAATCCATTAATGTGCACATCCCTTCGTGGCGGATTCCACGGAGAAGGCGAATAATGGGCGTGAAGCCACTCCCGCAAGTGACCCCACTCAGCCAGGGATGCACCGCGAATACCACAGACAGATACAAACAATTACAACTATCAACAGTAACCAATTCCAACAACCGTCACAATACGAATACGATATTATACAACAATCACAACCAACAACCAACACATTATGTGATTAATACTGAGTAGGGAAACCCTACCTGGAATGCAACATACACAGACGATCTCAACAGCTGTATCAAAAAGCCTCCTCTACGAATCCTCCTCCTAACATATCATCACATAATCACTAACCATACAAAAACTAACACAAATCCCCAATCCCCCAAATTAGGGTTTAAACAAACTTGATTAAATAATATAAAATCGGTATGTAGATCTTACCCTCGACGCAAGGATCACAAATATGTAAAGAACGATGAAATCCGACCTCTCAAGCACCGGGATTTGTCAATAACACGGATGAATGCGAAGAACGTAACTTAAATCTCTTTTCAATGTAGTTAGGTTTGTAAAAGTGTATTATGAAGATGACGGAACGATTTAAATACTAATCCGTGTTATTAACAAAACCCGACAAAACATCCCCCGTAAACCGAGCTACTCGATCGAATAGCTGACGTACTCGATCGAGTGCCACATACTCGATCGAGTACCCAGGATGCTCGATCGAGTACCCTACAGGCAGAATACATTTCTAAAAACCAAAACACCCTTACTCGACAGAGTAAGGCCCACTCGATAGAGTACCCAGAGGCTCATAAAACCGTAGTATTACAGTCTTCCCTCCTTAAAAAGAACTTCGTCCCCGAAGTTCAAACCACAACAAAACAAAACATACCACCACACTCCCGACACAACAACCAAAACAAAACTCAACATAAAAACATGCTACCAGCCAAATGCAACCCGACTCAAACCAAACTCAACCCGACTCAAACCACTACAAAACATACCGACACAACACAAAAAGGGTGTAAAAACTCTTTGCGATCATCTCCTACCCCTCTAAAAGAAACAAGGTTACGTCCCCGTAACCATACATACCCGATAAAAACGGAAAGGGTAACGCTCTCTCATGGCCTCTTCTGCCTCCCATGTAGCTTCCTCTACCTCATGATTAGACCAAAGGATCTTAAGCAAAACTGTCTCACCACTCCTAGTCTTCCTAACCTTCCGGTCAAGAATCTGCTTAGGCACCATAAGATAAGACAAGGATTCATCTAGCTCTATGCTCTCTGCCTCTAACACATGTGACGGATCACTCACATACTTGCGCAGCTGAGATACATGAAACACGTTATGTACCCTATCCAAAGAAGACGGTAAAGCCAAACGATAAGCAACCTCTCCAACCCGGTTTAGGATCTCATATGGCCCTATGAACTTCTGACTCAGCTTGCCTCTCTTCCCAAATCTCATAACCCCACGCATAGGAGACACCTTCAGAAGAACCTTGTCCCCAACCTGAAACTCGATATCCCGGCGATGTAGATCTGCATAACTATTTTGCCTATCCTGAGCTGCTCTCATCCTTTCCCTGATCATCTTTATCTGCTCAACCATCTTATGTACCATCTCTGGTCCTAAAACCATTGCCTCTGCACTGTCGTCCCTACAAATCGGACTCATACATCTCCTCCCATATAAGGCCTCAAATGGTGCCATGCCAATACTAGTGTGATAGCTGTTGTTGTAAGAAAACTCAATCAAATCCAACCTCTGTTCCCAGCTACCACCAAAATCCATCACACAAGCTCGTAACATATACTTAAGAGTCTTGATTGTTCTCTCGGTCTGTCCGTCTGTTGCAGGATGAAATGTTGTACTAATCTTCAATGTCGTTCCCAAAGATTCCTGCAACTCTTTCCAAAACCTTGAGATAAACATCGCATCTCTGTCAGATACTATGTCTTTAGGCACCCCATGTAACCTTAACACATGCTTCCGATAAGCCATAGCTAATTGTGCCTGAGTCCATGTATCTTTCATTGGCACAAAATGAGCTGACTTGGTCAGTCGATCCACTATAACCCATATCATGTTGTTACTATGCTGACTCTTTGGCAAACCCACAATAAAATCCATAGAGATGGATTCCCACTTCTACTCAGGTACCTCAAGAGACTGAATCTTACCTTGTGGTCGTCGCTGTTCCCCTTTAACTCTCTGACATGTCAAACAACGGGCCACAAACTCAGCTGTTTCTTTCTTCATCCCAGGCCACCAGAACGTCTGCTTTAAGTCCTTGTACAGCTTGTCACCACCTGGATGTACCGAATATGGTGTACAATGTGCCTCTGTCATGATTGTCTTCTTCAGCTCCTCATCATTAGGGACACACCACCTCCCATCAAACCTCAAACTACCGTCTGTATAAATAGAGAATCTAGACACTGTCCCTTTCTCTACTCCAGCTCTCCACTCTACCATCTTAGGATCCAACACTTGTTTACCTCGAATATCGTCATGTAGATCAGGCTGCACTGTCAAATCTCCCAAGGCATCTCCTCTCTGCATCATATGTATCCCAAACCTCCCAACCTCATCTCTCAACCTCATCAAAGATATAGCTGTGCACAAGGAATGTACACTCTTCCTGCTCAAAGCATCTGCAACTACATTGGCTTTCCCTTCATGGTAGATAATATCCATGTCATAATCGCCAATCAACTTCATCCACCTCCTCTGTCTCATGTTCAACTCCTTTTGAGTGAAGATGTACTTGAGACTCTTGTGATGTGAGAATACCTTAAAGGTCGCCCCATAAAGGTAATGTCTCCAAATCTTGAGAGCAAACACCACTGCACCCAACTCTAGATCGTGTGTAGGATAATTCTCCTTATAAGGCTTCAATTGCCTAGAAGCATAGGCAATGACTTTACCGTTCTACATCAACACACACCCCAACCCATTCTTCGAGTCATCTGTATAAACCTCAAAGTTCTCACTCCCTTCGGGCAATGCTAAGATAGGAGCAGTGGTCAAACGCTCCTTTAATGTTTGGAACGCCGTCTCACAACTCTCATCCCAACGAAACATGTTCTCTTTCCTCATCAAAGCCGTCAAAGGTCTAGCAATCTTGGAGAAATCCTTCTCGAACCGTCTGTAGTATCTAGCTAAACCCAAGAAACTCCGGATCTCAGCTACATTCTTCGGTGCTTCCCACTTGGTAACTGCCTCAATCTTTGCCGGATCCACAACTACCCCATCCTTAGAGATCACATGCCCCAGAAAAGCAACTTTCTCTAACTAGAACTCACACTTGGACAGCTTAGCATACAACTCATGCTCGCTCAAGGTCTACAACACAATCCTCAGATGTTCCTCATCTTCCTCCTTAGTCTAGGAGTAGACTAAGATGTCATCGATGAAAAGCACCACAAACTTGTCCAGAAACTGACTGAAAACTCTGTTCATCAAATCCATAAACACATCCGGTGCATTAGATAAGCCAAAAGGCATCACCACATACTCATAATGGCCATACCTCAACGTGAAAGCTGTCTTTCGTATGTCCACCTCTCTAATCTTCACCTGATGGTACCCCGACCTCAAATCAATCTTGGAAAAGACTGCGGCACCACTCAACTGATCAAACAGGTCATCTATCCTTGGAAAAGGATACTTGTTCTTTACCGTTACTCGGTTCAGCTCCCTGTAATCTATGCACAACCTCAAACTCCCATCTTTCTTTTTCACAAAAAGAACTGGTGCTCCCCACGGTGATACACTAGGTCTAATGTATCCCTTATCTATCAGATCATCTAACTGTTTTCTGAGCTCCTCCAACTCCTTAGTGTAATACTCCGTATTTATGAGTCTTTGGGTACTCTATCGAGTAGGCCTTACTCTGTCGAGTAAGGGTGAGTTGTGTCTTAAAATAGTTTCTGACCTGTTGGGTACTCGATCGAGTAACTAGGATACCCGGTCGAGTAAGGGGGTACTCGATCGAGTACCTTGGGTACTCGATCGAGTAGCCGGTTTACGGGGAGTTTTTCTTGGGTTTTGTTAATTATGCGATTAAGATTTATAACCTTTTCCGTCATCATGCTAAACACTTTTGCAAAACCTAATTTACTATTAAAGAGAGAGAGCTAGTACGTTCATCATCTTAATCGCATTGTTAGCAAATCCCGGAGTTTGGAAGGTCGGTTTTCATCGTTTGTTATACCGTTGAGATCCTTGCGTCAAGGGTAAGATCTATGTACCCTTTTTGTTGTCTTTCCTTTAAGTTGGTTAAACCCTAATCTAGGGATTTGGGGATTTTTGAGTAGTTTGTGATTTGGTAGCATTTGTATGTTGTATGATAGGAGGAGGTTTCGTAGAAGAAGCTTTTTGATACAGCTGTAGAGACCGTCTGATAGTTGTGCTTTCCAGGTAGGATTTCCTAGTCAGTATTAGTCCCATAATAGGATGATTGTTGATGTGTTGTGGTTGATTTAATAATACAGTAATTGTATTGTGACGGTTTGTTGATTATGATTGTTTATCTCTGGTTCTCGAGGCGTGTCCTCGGCTGAGTGGGGTCACTTGCGGGAGTGGCTTCACGCCCTAGTTTCGCCCTTCGTGGAACCCGCCACGGAAGGGGATGTGCACATTAATGGACAGGGTTATCGCTCATTATGAGGAGCGGGGATTTGGTGGGTACGGCTGCGGTCCCCCACTGGCAGGGCTGGTCCAGTGGACAGTCGGTGATTGAGATTGTTGGGATTGGTGTGATTGTGTGTGTGTGACGGTTAAGCTGTCTGTTTATCTTATTGTTGATATATTGCGTTGTGTGATTAGTACTGACCCCGGTTGTTGTTTTGTAAACCTGCGTTGATCCATTTGGGGATGGTGAGCAGTAATTGAGCAGGTTTGAGTTGAGTCTTTGGGATAGTGGGAGGTGCCATCGTCGACGATAGAAGTCTTCCATTTGTAGTCGTTTAGTTTTATGACATTTCGTATTTCAAGAGACAGTTGGTTTTAAGAACTTGTACCCGTATTTTGGGATTTGGTTTCAGTTGTACTTTTCACTAAAGTTATATTATTTAAGTTGTTTCGTTATTGTCTTATGAATATCATGCCTCGGGTAACCGAGATGGTAATATCTTCATACCTGAGTGGTCCTGGTAAGGCACTTGGAGTATGGGGGTGTTACAAATGGTATCAGAGCGACGATCCTGAAACCTGTAACCAAAGAACCTAATGAACATAGGGAGTCAATTAAAATGAACCCGGGGTAAAGGTTGTAGGAGCTAATGCAAAGGCTTGGGAGACGTCCTGAAGTCGCGAACTCGCCCTACAATTTTGAACCGGTCACATGGGGGTGTATGTCAAGGTCGTATGCGTTGTTTGGTTAGGTTGTGTGTGAATGTGATGAAGTGTGTGTAACCGTTGGATGTTTGCAGTAGGAAGTTGAGAATGTGAAAGAAATGTTGATGATGTATGTAGAACTGTTGTTGGAATGAGAAACATGTTGGATGTTTACAATGTGGCGTTTAATAACATGATATAATGATTTCGTAGATCGTATGAAAAGATGCGTAGCATTATATGCTTAGTTATGATATAATGTTGGTTTTATAAAGTTTTTAGCATGTTAGCATATGATATAGCATGCGGGTAGCGTTTCTGAGTTAGCATGACTCGATTTAGTGGGACTGACTTGATCGGGTGGGTTTTTGACGATTTTGAGTCCAGAATCGTGTTTTTGGGCACTCGATCGAGTACCTCGGGCACTCGATCGAGTTGGGGGTCACTCGATCGAGTAGCCTAGCTGCCCGGACCCTACTCGGTCGAGTATGTTAGAGATCAGAAGGTCTGTTTGGGGTCTGATGTTGGGGCACTCGATCGAGTATAGTGGGCACTCGATCGAGTAGCCTGTTACTCGATCGAGTATGTTTGGGAACTCGATCGAGTAGGGTCCGGGCAGCTTGTTTTCTTGTTTTGAGGTTTTGGCGCGTATGTTTATATCCACCCCTTTTTCTGTTATAGTTTCAAGATGCCGCCCAAGAAGAATGCGTTGTATGCGAGAGCTGAGCTTATGAACATAGATGACATCATTAAGATGTTGGAGCATCAGGATGCTCTTACTGAGGCTTTAAAGACCGTGGAGAAAGATAAGGATAAGGATAAGGAGAAAGAGGTTGATCACTCTAAAATCAGCCTCTATATAGCTAGGTTTAACCCGAAAGAGTACAAGGGAGTTGGGGAGCCGAACCTTCTTGATAGCTGGCTTAGAGAGATGGAGAACATATTAGATTTGGTTCACTGTCCTGATGAGATGAGAGTGGAACAGGCTGCGTTCTATCTGAGGGAGGCAACTGGTAAGTGGTGGGATACGGTGAAAGTGAGTGCTAAGGAGTTGTATGTGAACCAAGGTTTACCTGCTATACCTTGGGAAGAGTTTTGTAGGGCTATGAGAAAAGAGTTTGTACCGGAGCATGTGAGGAGTAAGTTGAGGGAAGAGTTTGACAGTTTTAAGATGACCGCTGAGATGTCTGTGGCCGAGTACTACAGGGAGTTTAATAACAAGTCTAGGTATGCTGAGGATATGGGTTTGAGTGAGGAGAATTTGGTGCTGAGGTTTGAGAGGGGGTTGACCCCTAAGATTATGGATAAGTTACCCGTGGGAGTCCTTGCGATGTTAAGGAAGCTTATGAGAGAGTGGGGAGAGCGAGAGGTTGGTGGAGATGGCTCAGGAGAGGTCAGGTGGTGAGAAAAGGAAGTCTGAGAGCGAGGGTGGTGGCCAATCTAATCACAAGAAAGGCAACCACAATCAGTCTAAAGGGTTTTCTTCTGGGTCAGGGTTCAGTGCTGGAGCTTCCTTTGGGCGTGGTCGTGGAAGTGTTAGTGGTAGTTGGGGAGTGACCTGCTATAGCTGTGGTGGTGTAGGCCACAAGAGACATGAGTGCACAAGTGCACCGGGAACTTTACAGAGACCTGCGCAGAGCTATGCGAGCAATAGACCGGCTAGGTCATGGCCAAACCGGGGAAGTCAGAGCTATCGGAGTGGAGGTAACCGCAACGGCGGTAATTCTTATCAGAAACCATCGACGAACAACAACAACAATCAAGGGTCGGGTGCTAAGCCAACCACATCAGCCAGTACTGTCCAGGGAGGTGGACAGAAGACCAGTGGAAAGTTATTCATGATGGAGAAGAAAGCAGCTAAGGAGGATGCACACGTTATCACCGGTACTTTTCTTGTTAATAGTATTCATACCTTTGTTTTGTTTGATTCGGGGGCTTCTCAGTCGTTTGTATCTTCGAGTCATGTTAAAAGGTTGGGTTTGAGGGTATATGAGTCTGTAAGTGAGCAAGTTTTTATACCTTCGGGTGAGTCCGTATCTTGTGGGAGGTTATATAGGGATGTACCTATGATAGTTGGGCAAGTTGATTTCCCTGTAGACTTGCTAGAGTTTCCTTTTGACGGTTTTGAGATGATAGTTGGGATGGATTGGCTGGGAAAGTATAAAGCTATGATAGACTGTAATCAAAAGAAAGTGTCTTTAAGAGGTCCTAAGGGTGTTAGTGTGTCTTATCGTGGGTTTCTAGTCAAACCCAAAGTTAAGTTGATTGCATCTGTCACTTTGAAGTCATATCTGAGGAAGGGATGTAATTTGATATTGTGCCATGTGAGAGATGACCAGATAGAGGGTCCGACAGTTGATCAGATACCAGTGGTGGGAGAGTTTGAGGATGTGTTTCCAGAGGAGATTCCGGGGTTGCCGCCGAGAAGAGAGATAGATTTCACAGTAGAGTTGAAACCAGGGACGGGGCCAATCTCTAAAGCACCGTACCGTATGGGTCCTAAGGAGATGGAGGAGCTTAGGAAACAGTTGGATGATCTGATAGAGAACGGATACATTAGATCTAGTGTATCGCCGTGGGGAGCACCAGTTCTTTTCGTGAAGAAGAAGGATGGGAGTTTGAGGTTGTGCATAGATTACAGGGAGCTGAACCGAGTGATGGTGAAGAACAAGTATTCTTTGCCAAGGATAGATGACCTGTTTGATCAGTTGAGTGGTGCATCAGTCTTTTCCAAGATTGATTTGAGGTCGGGGTACCATCAGGTGAAGATTAGAGAAGTGGACATACCAAAGACAGCTTTCACGTCGAGGTATGGCCATTATGAGTATGTAGTGATGCCGTTTGGGTTATCTAATGCACCATTTTGTGTTTATGGATTTGATGAACAGAATCTTCAGACAGTTTTTGGACAAGTTTGTGGTGGTATTTATCGATGACATCTTAGGCTACTCTAAGACTAAGGAGGAGCATGAGGAGCATCTGAGGATCGTGTTGCAAACTTTGAGGGAGCATGAGTTGTATGCTAAGCTGTCCAAGTGTGAGTTCTGGTTAGAGAAAGTTGCTTTTTGGGGCAATGTGATCTCTAAGGAGGGAGTAGTGTGGATCCGGCGAAGATTGAGGCAGTGACAAAGTGGGAAGCACCAAAGAATGTTCCTGAGATCAAGAGTTTTCTGGGTTTAGCTGGGTACTACAGACGGTTCGTGAAAGATTTCTCCAAGATAGCTAGACCTATGACAGCTTTGATGAGGAAAGAGAATAGGTTTCGTTGGGATGAGAGTTGTGAGACGGCGTTCCAAACATTAAAGGAGCGTTTGACCACAACTCTTATCTTAGCATTGCCTGAAGGGATCGAGAACTTTGAGGTTTAAACAGATGCCTCAAAGAATGGGTTGGGATGTGTGTTGATGTAGAACGGTAAAGTGATTGCCTATGCTTCTAGGCAATTGAAGCCTTATGAGGAGAACTACCCTACTCATGATCTGGAGTTGGGTGCAGTGGTGTTTGCTCTCAAGATATGGAGACATTACCTTTATGGAGCAATCTTTAAGGTATTTTCTGATCACAAGAGTCTCAAGTATATTTTTACTCAAAAGGAGTTGAACATGAGACAGAGGAGGTGGATGGAGCTGATTGGCGATTATGACATGGAAATTATCTACCATGAAGGGAAGGCCAATGTAGTTGCTGATGCTTTGAGTAGGAAGAGTGTACATTCTTTGTGTACAGCTCTATCTTTGATGAGGCTGAGAGATGAGGTAGCGAGGTTTGGGATACATATGATGCAGAAAGGAGATGTCATGGGTGATCTGACAGTGCAGCTTGAGTTTTATGATGACATTCGAGGTAAGAAGGTGTTGGATCCTAAGATAGTGGAGTGGAGAGCTGGAGTAGAGAAGGGGACAGTGTCTCGATTCTCCATTCACACAGATGGTAGTTTAAGGTTTGATGGTAGGTGGTGTGTTCCTAATGATGAGGAGTTGAAAAAGACTATCATGACAGAGGTACATTGCACACCATATTCAGTTCATCCAGGTGGAGATAAGTTGTATAAGGATTTAAAGAATACGTTTTGGTGGCCTGGAATGAAGAAAGAGACAGCTTAGTTTGTGGCCCGTTGTTTGACATGCCAGAGAGTTAAGGGGGAACAGCGACGACCACAAGGTAAGATTCAGACTTTAACGGTACCTGAGTGGAAGTGGGAATCCATTTCCATGGATTTTATCGTGGGTTTGCCAAAGAGTCAACAAGGTAACAACATGATTTGGGTAATAGTGGATCGACTGACCAAGTCAGCTCACTTTGTTCCAATGAAAGATACATGGACTAAAGCACAATTGGCTATGGCCTATCGAAAGAACGTGCTTAAGTTACATGGAGTCCCTAAGGACATAGTGTCTGGCAGAGATACGAGATTTATATCAAGGTTTTGGAAAGAGTTGCAGGAATCGTTGGGAACAACTTTGAAGATGAGTACAACATTTCATCCTGACTGACAGACAGACAGATCGAGAGAACAATCAAGACTCTTGAGGATATGTTGCGAGCTTGTGTGATGGACTTTGGTGGTAGCTGGGAATAAAGGTTGGACTTGATAGAATTTTCTTATAATAACAGCTATCACACTAGTATTGGTATGGCACCGTTTGAGGCTTTGTATGGGAGGAGATATAGGAGTCCGATTTGTTAGGACGATAGTGCTGAGGCAGTGGTTTTAGGACCAGAGATGGTGCATGAGATGGTGGAACAGATTAAGATGATCAGGGAACGGATGAGGGCAGCTCAGGATAGGCAAAAGAGTTATGCAGATCTACATCGCCGGGACATAGAGTTTCAAGTTGGGGACAAAGTTCTTTTGAAAGTGTCTCCTATGCGCGGGGTTATGAGATTTGGGAAGAAAGGCAAGCTAAGTCAGAAGTTTATCGGGCCTTATGAGATCTTAGAGCGAGTTGGGGAAGTTGCATATCGTCTGGCTTTACCAGCTGCGCTAGAGAGAGTGCATAATGCGTTTCATGTATCGCAGCTGTGGAAGTATGTGAGTGACCCGTCACATGTGTTAGAGGCAGAGAACTTAGAGCTAGATGAGTCCTTATCATATCTTGAGGTGCTTAAGCAGATTCTTGACCGAAAGGTTAGGAAGACTAGGAGTGGTGAGACAGTTTTGCTTAAGATCCGTTGGTCTAACCACGAGACTGAGGAAGCTACATGGGAGCTAGAGGAAGTTATGAAAGAGCGTTACCCTTTTCTTTTTTATCAGGTATGTATGGTTACGGGGACGTAACCTTGTTTCTTTTAGGGGGGCAGGAGATGATCGCGAAGAGTTTTAAGAGTTTTATACCCTTTTTGTATGTTGTGTCGGTATGTTTGTCGGGATAAGTTGGGTTAGTAACATATTTTATGTTGAGTTTTGTTTTGGTTGTTGAGTCGGAAGTGTTGAGGGAGTACCTTTGTTTAGTAGTGGTTTGAACTTCGGGGACGAAGTTCTTTTTAAGGAGGGAAGACTGTAATACTCCGTATTTATGAGTCTTTGGGTACTCTATCGAGTAGGCCTTACTCTGTCGAGTAAGGGTGAGTTGCGTCTTAAAATAGTTTCTGACTGTTGGGTACTCGATCGAGTAAGAGGGTACTCGATCGAGTACCTTGGGTACTCGATCGAGTAGCCGGTTTACGGGGAGTTTTTCTCGAGTTTTGTTAATTATGCGATTACGATTTATAACCTTTTCCGTCATCATGCTAAACACTTTTGCAAAACCTAATTTACTGTCAAAGAGAGAAAGCAAGTACGTTCATCATCTTAATCGCATTGTTAGCAAATCCCGGAGTTTGGAAGGTCGGTTTTCATCGTTTGTTATACCGTTGAGATCCTTGCGTCAAGGGTAAGATCTATGTACCCTTTTTGTTGTCTTTCCTTTAAGTTGGTTAAACCTTAATCTAGGGATTTGGGGGTTTTTGAGTAGTTTGTGATTTGGTAGCATTTGTATGTTGTATGATAGGAGGAGGTTTCGTAGAAGAAGCTTTTTGATACAAATTTGTAGAGACCGTCGATAGTTGTGCTTTCGGGTAGGATTTCCTACTCAGTATTAGTCCCATAATGGGATGATTGTTGATGTGTTGTGGTTGATTTAATAATATAGTAATTGTATTGTCACGGTTTGTTGATTGTGATTGTTTGTCTCTGGTTCTCGAGGCGTGTCCTCGGCTGAGTGGGGTCACTTGCGGGAGTGGCTTCACGCCCTAGTTTCGCCCTTCGTGGAACCCGCCACGGAAGGGGATGTGCACATTAATGGACAGGGTTATCGCTCATTATGAGGAGCGGGGATTTGGTGGGTACGGCTGCGGTCCCCCACTGGCAGGGCTGGTCCAGTGGACAGTCGGTGATTGAGATTGTTGGGATTGGTGTGATTGTGTGTGTGTGACGGTTAAGATGTCTGTTTATCTTATTGTTGATATATTGCGTTGTGTGATTAGTACTGACCCCGGTTGTTGCTTTGTAAACCTGCGTTGATCCATTCGGGGATGGTGAGCAGTAATTGAGCTGGTTTGAGTTGAGTACTGGGATAGCTGGGAGGTGCCACCGTCGACGATATAAGTCTTTTTGTAGTCTTTTAGTTTTATGACATTTCAGTATTTCAGTAGACAGTTGGTTTTAAGAACTTGTACCCGTATTTTGGGATTTGGTTTCAGTTGTACTTTTCACTAAAGTTATATTATTTAAGTTGTTTCGTTATTGTCTTATGAATATCATGCCTCGGGTAACCGAGATGGTAATATCTTCATACCTGAGTGGTCCTGGTAAGGCACTTGGAGTATGGGGTTGTTACACTTAGGACCCATCCGGTACGGTGCCTTAGAGATTGGCCCCGTCCCCGGTTTCAGCTCAACTGTGAAATCTATCTCCCTCTTCGGCGGCAACCCTGGAATCTCCTCTGGAAAGACATCTGAAAACTCCCCCACCACTGGTATCTGATCAACTGTCGGACTCTCTATCCGGTCATCTCTCACATGGCACAAGATCAACGGACACCCCTTCCTCAGATAGGACTTCAAAGTCACAGGTGCAATCAACTTAACTTTGGGTTTGAGAACAAACCCACGATAAGACACACTAATGCCCTTAGGACCTCTCAAAGACACTTTCTTTTGATGACAGTCTATCTTTGCTTTGTACTTCCCTAACCAATCCATCCCGACTATCATTTTAAAACCGTTTAAAGGAAACTCTAGCAAGTCTACAGGTAGATCAACTTACCCAACTATCATAGATACATCCCTAAACAACCTACCACATGTTACAGACTCTCCCGAAGGTATAAAAACTTGCTCACTTACAGACTCATACTCTCTCAAACCCAACTGTTTAACATGACTCGAAGATACAAACGGCTGCGACGGCCCTGAATCAAACAAAACAAAGATGTAAACACCATTAACAAGAAAGGTACCAGTGATAACATGTACGTTGTCCTCAGCTGCTTGTTTCTCCATCATAAATAGCTTTCCACTGGTCTTCTGCCCACCTCCTTGGACAGTACTGGCAGAGGTAGTTGGCTTAGCACCCGACCCCTGGTTGTTGTTGGTGTTCGTAGCTGGCTTCTGATAAGAATTACCGCTATTGCGGTTAGCTCCCCCGTTGTTGCTCTGACCTCCCCGGTTGTTCCATGACCCAGCCGGTCTGTTGCTCGCAAAACTCTGTGCCGGACCCTGAGAAAAACTCCCATGTCCCGACCTCTGGTAACCCCCGTTCGCCGCACTGGTGCACTCATGCCTCTTGTGGCCTACACCGCCATAGTTAAAGCAGGTCACACCCCAAGTACCACCACTACTACCACGGCCACGCCCGTATGAAGCCCCAGCACTAAACCCTGAACAAGAAGAATATACTCTAGCCTGAGTGTGGTTGCCCTTCTAGTAGCTAGATTGGCCACCACCCTCACTCTCAACCTTTCTTTTCTCAGCACCTCTCTCTCGGGCCATCTCTACCAACCTCTCAGCTCTCCCAGCCCTCTCATAAGCTTCCTTAACATCAGTAAGGACTCCCACGGGTAACTTATCCATTATCTTGGGGGTCAACCCCTTCTCGAACCTCAGAGCTAGGTTCTCCTCACTCAATCCCATATCCTCAGCATATCTAGACTTCTCATTAAACTGCTTGTAGTACTCAGCCACAGACATATCAGAGGTCATCTTGAACCCATCAAACTCCTTCCTTAACTTACTCCTCACATGCTCCGGCACGAACTCCCTCTTCATAGCTTTCCTAAACTCTTCCCAAGGGATAACAGGCAGCCCCTGCTTCTCATACATCTCTTTAGCACTCACTTTCACCTTATCCCACCACTCTCCTGCTGCCTCCCTCAAGTAGAACGCAGCTTGTTCTACCCTCTTCTCATCCGGACAATGTACCAGATCCAGAATATTCTCCATCTCACGATGCCAATTGTCAAGAAGAATTGGCTCTCTGGTTCCCTTATACTCTTTAGGGTTAAACCTCGCTATATAGAGACTGATCTTAGAGTGATCAACCTCCTTATTTTTCCCCACTCTCTTTAGGGCCTCCGTAAGAGCATCTTGATGCTCCAACATCTTAACTATATCGTCAACGTTCATGCTCTCAGCTCTCGCATACAAAGCGGTTTTCTTTGGCGGCATCTTGAAACTATATAAGAAAAGGTAGATATAAACATACATACTATAACCCAAAACACGAAAACAGCCTGCCCAGAACCCACTCGATCGAGTGCCAAAACCTAATCGATCGAGTTGAGGCTACTCGATCGAGTGCCCACCATACTCGAACGAGTGCCCCGACTCCAGACCCCAAACAGACCTTCTGATCTCTAACATACTCGACCGAGCTGACAAGCCACTCAATCGAGTGCCCTATACTCGATCGAGTGCCCCTATGTACTCGATCAAGTAACCCAAAACACGGTTCTGACCATAAAACGTCAACTATCCACTCGATCGAGTGCCCCCCACTCGATCGAGTCATGCAGACTCGTGAATTCTACCCGTATGTTATCTCTCTTCCCAATCTTACATATATTACCACACTTTCAATACTATCACAATTACTCATGTTTTCTAGTGAATCTATACACAATCAACGAACAATTCTACTCATGTTATCAAAATGCCACGTTATAAACAACCAATATGCCTTTCATTCAATTCACATATAAAACACATCTCTTCTCTTTTAACCATACTTTCAATCCTCCACTTCCAACATCCATCAGTTTACAACACACACCGTTATGCACACATTTGAATCAACAGACAACACATACGACCTTGACACATACCCCCCTTGTGACCGGTTCAAAATTGCAGGGCGAGTTCGCGACTTTAGGACGTCTCCCAAGCCTTTGCATTAGCTCCTACAACTTTTACCCCGGGTTCATTTTAATTGACTCCCTATATTCATTAAATTCATTAGTTACAGGTTTCAGGATCGTCTCTCTGATACCAATTTGTGACACCCCTATACTCCAAGTGCCTTACCAGGACCACTCAGGTATAAAGATGTCACCATCTCGGTTTCCCGAGGCAATGATAATCAAAAGACAATAAAGAAACAACATTTAAATAGCATAAAGTTTAGTGAATACAATCCAAAACCAACTGATAAAATACGGTTACATGTTCTTAAACCAACTGTCTAAACAATTAAATAAAATGTCTGACAAACTATCAAGCTACAGCGGAAGACTCTATCATCTCGTGGTGACTCATCCCAGCTAGCCCATATGTCTCGACTCATACCTGCTCAACAACTGCTCCCCATCCCCGCATGGATCACCACAGTTTTTCAAAACAAAGACGGGGTCAGTACTAATCACACAATCATATATATAATCATTATAAGACAGAAACCAACACATCTAAATCGTCACATAACCCAAACTCCATAATTACTCCTCATCACTGACTACACACTAAAGTGTATAGTCCTGCCAGAGTACCCCTCGCAACAGGTTACTCCACTCCGCCAGTGAGGGACCGACCTAAGCCCCGCTCATACCATAGAGCGAATAACCCAAATCCATTAATGTGCACATCCCTTCTGTGGCGGGTTCCACAGAAGGCGAATAATGGGCGTGAATCCACTCCCGCAAGTGACCCCACTCAGCCAGGGACGCACCCCGAATACCACAAACAGATACAAACAATTACAAATATCAACAGTAACCAATTCCAACAACCGTCACAATACAAATACGATATTATACAACAATCACAACCAACAACCAACACATTATGTGACTAATACGGAGTAGGGAAACCCTACCTGGAATGCAACACACGCAGACGATCTCAACAGCTGTATCAAAAAGCCTCCTCTACGAATCCTCCTCCTAACATATCATCACATAATCACTAACCATACAAAAACTAACACAAATTCCCAATCCTCCAAATTAGGGTTTAAATAAACTTGATTAAATAATATAAAATGGGTACGTAGATCTTACCCTCGACGCACGGATCACAAATATGTAAAGAACGATGAAATCCGACCTCTCAAGCTCCAGGATTTGTCAATAACACGGATGAATGCGAAGAACGTAACTTAAATCTCTTTTCAATGTAGTTAGGTTTGTAAAAGTGTATTATGAAGATGACGGAACGATTTAAATACTAATCCGTGTTATTAACAAAACCCAACAAAACATCCCCCGTAAACCGAGCTACTCGATCGAGTAGCTGAAGTACTCGATCGAGTGCCACGTACTCGATCGAGTACCCAGGATGCTCGATCGAGTACCCTACAGGCAGAATACTTTTCTAAAAACCAAAACACCCTTACTCGACAGAGTAAGGCCCACTCGATAGAGTACCCAGAGGCTCATAAAATCGTAGTATTACACATTTGCTGATCGTCACCACAGTCGAGCCGAAATAGTTTTCAAGGCAGAAGCTTTCCTACCGCGTCGCTGCAAATTAGGTTGTATTGTTCTCTTCTCTTTTCTTTGTTACTGCATTTTGAGATAACAATTTGAAAACTATTTGTTGTTGTAACAATGTCTGTAATGTCGAAAATCAATCTTGATTCGTCTAAACTAGATCAGTTAGATGGTAATAACTACAAACGTTGGTCCCAAAAATTGTTGATGTTTTTTTAATAGTTAGAGGTCGATTATGTGCTGTTTAGCGACCCACCTAAGCCCACTGCGGTTAAGTCTAACGAAGAGGAAGTCAAAAAGTTTGAAAAGGACTATAAAACTGCTAGATGCCATTTATTGAACAACATGACTAATACTCTATTCTATTTGTTTGCTCCAATCAAACCGGCTAAAGTGATATATGAGTCTTTAGAATCAAAACGTGGGGCTGTTGACGCAGGTAAAAAATTAGATGATATTTTTCTGGCCAATGTACTGTTAGAGCGTTTCCCCCTTCCTGGTCTGAATATAGAAAATTAGAAACCATCTTAAGCATAAGAAAAAGGAACTGTCCCTCCAAGAACATGTAGGAAACATGAGCACCGAGGAGGTAAATCGCCTCAAAGATAAACCTGTTAGTCAATCTGTGAATTCTGCAGCTGGTGTTGTTAAAGTTAATGTGGTTGAGTCTAATGGCCCTTCTAATGCTGAGAAGTTTAAGGATAAAGGTAAGGACATGGCCAAAAGTGGTCAGTTAAAGAACCAAGGTCATGGTAAGAAAAATGATCCAAGGAAATTCACTAAACCAGTTGCTAAGATCCAGAAACCAACGGGTCATATTATATGCTATGTTTGTGGAAAAGCGGGTCATAAAGCCTACCAATACAGTCAAAAGAAAACTGCTGAGGCTAATGTTGTTGTCACTGATGTTATCATTGCTGCTTTGGTTGTCGAGGGTAATTTGATTGGTAGTGTTGCTGAATGGGTCTTGGATATCGGTGCTTCTAGACACCTTTGTGCTGATAAGGGGCTTTTTGTTGAGTTAGTGGAGTTAGCTGATGGGGAATGCGTCTATATGGGTAATTCTTCATCCGCAATGATCACAGGAAAAGGCAAGATCTTTCTCCAACTTACCTCGGGGAAAACAGTTGCTCTAAACAATGTTTTATATGTGCCCTCATTGCGTCGAAACGTCGTGTTTGGTGCCTTATTGAACAAAGCTGGTTTGAAACTTGTTTTTAAGGCTGACAAGATTGTAGTGTCGTGTAATCGAGAATTTTTGGGCAAGGGTTATCTGTCTGGGTTTTTTTTTAACACTAATTCAGTTTATAATAATATTGCATCTACTTCTGCTTATATTGCTAAGTATATTAATATTTCGCGTAGTCGATTAGGTCACATGAATGTTAATGACATTAAAAAAGGGAAATTCTATGTTGTACCCCCGAACTTTTTGGTTTTCTAAGTTGTACCTCTGCCTTTTTAAAATTCTACATTGTACCCCTAAACTCTATACTTAGTCTTTGTAATGACCTCCTTCAACTTTTCGTTCACACGTTACCTCTCCAACGACCCTTATTTAACCACAAATCTCATATATTATACATCTTATCCTCTTCTTTTATGGGAATTCTTAGAAACTACCTTTAACAAACCACATATTACCTTTGATACCTCTTTAATAAAGCATGAAATGATAACTAAAGTTTTATGAATTATTTGGAAGATTAATTAACTATTCGGTAAGTTAATGGATAATTGTGTGAGCTAATAACAATATAGATAGGTTCATGCGTATTTTTTTTTTTGGTGAAAGGTTAGAAATTCGGTTAAGCTCATAAATAAACTATTACAAACTACCAAATAAGGTACATTTCATGAAACATAGACTCGCCAATCAATATATAATTGACTTAATCCATACTTCATCACTACTCTTCTTAATACATTTTAGCCAAAACATAGAACGATATTTAAGCATGCTACCAATCTGTCAAATGACTACTTCAGGTTGTTCAAGAATATATCAAGCCTAGCTTTGTTCCTCTGATGCCATATGGCATAATATAAGGCTTGAATCCAATCAATAAGTACCCTATTTTTCACTTGTGCCCACGGTTTGGACTGAATCCAAAAAAGCAAATTGGTATCAGGCAGTCTGATATTCAGTTTACAACCCATAAAATGAACTAACTTCTTAGTGTAGAGGCACTAGCTAAACAAATGACTATGAGACTCAAAACCTGTGCCACAAATGCAGCTAGCAGGATCAGCAGTAACCCCGATCTACATCAGTATATCTTTGAGCAGTAGTGCACCCCGAGCAATCAACCAGTTAATGAAGTTATGCTTTGGAATGCACCAAGAATTCCAGATTATCTTCTCCCAGGTAACTACAGGCTGTGTCTTTCTGATCCATTGATAGCCACTGGTAGCAGAGTACCCTGAAGGATCAGGTAGCCACTGACCAGCACCAGAAAAACCTCCCGCAAACTTATTTCGAGCTCTAGAGATGACCTTCCAACTCCATGAAGTATCAGATTTAGGTGAATTACTTGACCAAGGCACACCTTTCATATAAACATGGTGCACCCATTTAACCCACAAGCTATCAGGGTTATTATAAATCCAGTAGGACAGCTTGCAAATTACAGCTAAATTCCAGGCATAGTTGTCCCTTATACCCAAACCCCCTTCACATTTTGGCATACAAATCTTTTCCCAACTCACCAATGGGGATCTAAGGTATTCAATGGATCCATCCCAAAGGTAATTTATGCACAGTGCATCAATTCTCCTCAACACTCCCTTAGGAATAACAAAAATAGTAGCCCAGTAAGTGTACAGTGAAGTCAAAACTGAGTTTACAAGAGCAAGCCTGGCAGAATAAGTCAATTTCATAGCAGCAAACCCCTATAGACACCTCGTTTCTGCACCTCCCACCAAACACCCAGTGATGATTGGGCCGCGTGCTTAGCATATGTCGCGATTTTATAACGTTTCATAAATCGGTTAATAAACGGTAACTCATACACTTGTGTTAACCTCATGGTTTTCATCTAGGCGTCATTACGGCCGTTTTGGCAGTAATTGGAGTCAATTTGGATTCCAGGGGCAAAATCGTCCTAAAATTCGGAAAACGTCTCGTCCCAAGACGGAATATTCCAGAAAACGTCGGGAGATACTTTTGATATCATGGAATTTGTGTCAAAAACATAAAATATATATTAAAATATAAGTCTTGCCCTTCACGAAACCTAGACGTGCTAAAACAACGATTTACGGGCTGGGGAAGAGGACCAGCACTTGCTGCGCGTCTATGAAGAGGAGCATCATCTGCTACGCCTCTTCCCGGGCGTCTCTCAGCGCCAAAAATCAAAGTCGGCTTATTTCTTTCCTATTTTCGCCGTGACTCTTCTAGGTCTTTTACCATAAGTCCTTCGTGTGATTAGTATAAATAGAGGCCTTTGCCTCACATCTTTTTCACGCGAGTGTCCGCCTTTCTCTTTTCCCTTTGCATTCTAAGACCGCGCTCTTGCTTTTTGACGCCTACGTGCTTGATCAATCAACCACGTAAGCTCAGATCCTTCTGGGTACCAGTCACGTTTGCATGACCGACCAATTTGACCACTACACAATCAATAAATCAATCTTTTAAAATCCTTTCTCAAGGGCACTTTCATATTAGCATAGATCGAGTCGAGTTACTACTAAAAACCGATTTGGTTAAATCTCGTGACGCTAACATGTAAGTCTGAAGGTGTAAAATCCCATATTTAATCTTGTTTTATTTCTGTATTAAATTTATGTAAGAATTTATGTCATAAGCATGCTCAAAACCGTCTTCAAAAACAAAGTTTTAAAACCCTTTTGACGGAACGGCAGAGAGACACTATCGAGAAGAAACGCAACAACTGTTGCGCCTTCTGGAACAATCGCAGCACTTGCTGCACCTATTCCAGAGGCTACTTAGCCGTTGTTGCTCTTCTTCTTCTTCCTCGTGTTTCTTCGTTGCTTCGTTTGAAGGTTTTTTCTTGTTCTTTATTTCTTATTTCTTTCGAACATTCATCTTTTCCAGTTTATTTCATAAAATCCTTTTCAATATTTTTCGACTTAAATCCCTTATAATTCAATATTTGCGGGTTTTCGTCATCTTATTCAAACCTGGATTTTATATGTTCGGTTCTTCCATATCGAGTCTTTAGAATTCCTCTTTTGTATACATAAACATGCTAAAACACTTTTATTCGAGTCATACATCAATAATCCATGTAAATTAACCAACAAACAATAACTAAGCCGCGGGTCTGACTTTCACAGTCAGAACCCAACTCAAGAACAGTCGCAACAAGTGATGTGCCCCTTCCAGAGGACGCAATTGTTGCCGCGTCTATTTTGGGTTGGTTTCTGCCTCTGAACTCTTTCTCGTTTTGACGTAGGCTTTCTAATTAGGTTTCTAACCGACTATTATTCATATTATCACCATAATTCGACATATTTTACATATAATTCTTAGTTTCCATATTTTCTATTTTTTTTATTTCTTTATTTTTATTTACCTAATTTATTTTATTTCCTATTTCATTTAATTTGCTTTTTTCAATTTGCTTTTTTTTTCCAATTTCTTTTTTTTTTCCAATTTCCTTATTTTTCCAATTTTCTTATTTCTTTTAATTTCCTTATTTCTTTCAATTTCCTATTTTCTTTTAATTTCCTTATTTCTTTTTCTTTTATCTTTTTTATTTCTTTCCTAAACTCTTTTGGGCGTGTATATGATGCAAATTCAAATATCCACTATAAATTATTTCTTATTTCTTTGTAATATTATGTATATTATCTTGTATTTTATTTACTTGGCATTCACATGTAATCAATCTAAATATTCTAACTTCGACTTAATTGAGTGCTAAATTGTTTGTCCACTGACATAGTCTAAATTCACATGCTAGGATTAATACATGGATGTTGCATTGCATGCATAAAAATTGACAACATATCGAGTATAAATAACTTCCCTGATCATTAGTAGAGGCGGGCAAGATTAGGTGTTCAAATAAACGAGCTTCCTAATACGTACCCTCACCCCTTACTCAAGATCTCCGTGAACATCCGTGTTCATTGGCATAACGAGAGTCATTCTAAACATAGAATGCTAAGGGTAACGAATTTCTTAGTGTTCATGTCACTACTTTGCGTCTTGATATGACATGAAGTATTCGAACGGTTCCAATTTTCCATAAAAATTGGTGGCGACTCCACAAATGCAGGCTTGTCAAACCTTTCACCGGTTTCAATGCCTTTCAAATCGCTAACGGCCTATGACGTGCCTCGGCCTCGCGCCGGAGTTCCGTGGGAGAAGTGTCGCCGCCTCGAAACCAACGCGGGGGTGCGCGCGGCGCGGGTGGTTGTGTCCACAGTTTGGCGACTCCGCTGGGGATAATAAACTTAAACTAAGTCTAGTGTTACCTAGGGTGAAACTTGAACAAGGTTAGGGAATAGTTTATATGAGACAATTGTCAGTTTCCATTACTCGACCTTCTTAGGTCGTTTTAGCTAGCCTTCCTAGGCTTAACCCAACCAATTCGACCAATCCTCCCATCTGGACGGTGCAAGTTCCTATTTGCATCCAAAGATGGATAGCGATTGACGTCAACCATACCACGATGCTTACTCATATTTGTATCAAGAGCTTTCACTACTCGTGCGAATGGACTAGGAACTGACCCAACTAATGTTTGGCACGAACCTCTCCACAGACCATGGTATGATAGCTTGGTGTGGCAACCCACCCTTTTAAACCAAAACCTTTTAAATGTACTCAGCATACTATTATAATGCCTGTTTGTATGTGTACATTGTGTGTATTTTCCAAATCAATCACGTGTCTAAATTCCTCATTTATAAACAAAATAATGTCAAAATTTTTGGGTAAATAAAATTCATTTTCAAACCTTTCAAATATCACATTTGTAAACCAAATAATGCCGAATTTTCTGATTTTCAAAATTCAATTTTCCAACAAAGCAAAAAAAACCTTTTTAAAAATCCATTTTGTAAATTAAATAATATCCAATTTTATGTAAATGTAAAATCCATTTCCTTTAAAAAATCACTTTCTGTAAAATTCCATTTTCAAAGTTCAAGTCTGTAGACACCTCAAAATGTCTACTTAGCCTTAAGGGTACCCGATGATGAGGCTAAAATTAAATGACTAAATGAAAATTGACAATGTTATAATTGACGGCTCTTTACGCTTATTTTCCCATAAATTACTCAAAATGGCATAAAACCACCCTAAGCCCTTATTCCTATTTAGCCCACTTTAATACATTAACGGCACAAAACCGTAGATAATAAATGACTTAAAGAAATATCTAATTGAAAATGGGCCAACACCCATATTAACGTCACCATATTCCATTCGATCCAGCAGCCATTTGATTACTTGATAGCCTTATTCAAATATAACTAAAGCCCATATTACAATCACATGGCCGATATTGTCACGTAGTTTTGGCAACTTACCAAACAAAACGACAAGTGAAAGTTAATTGGGATGCGGAAGTGGAATAAAATATGGAGTACTTTGAGATTTTTTTTTCTAAAATGGGGTTATTTAACAAAGTATTTAATGGATTGAGTTTATTTTGAAAGTTATTACCCAAAATGGGTCCACGTAGGCTCGGTTTTAGCAAAGCTGTGACTTGGATTAAGGTCGCTCGGCCAGAAAGCGACTTGAGTTTCGGTCGTCCACCAGGTGAGCGACTATAGACGACGCAAAAAAAAAAAAAAAAAAAAGATGTTAGGAGGGGTCGAACCAGAGATTTCTAATCTATGTTGTGCATACTCTATCCAGAAGGCCAGAGATACTATTGTGATATTTAATATACTCCCACATTTAATAGTAGTTATAAAAATGCAGCGAATAACAATTAACTCATTTAATGTTTTCACGCTACATTTACATATAGAAATTTTCTTACTCTGGTGGTAGATTTGCAGTGCAGACTATGCTAGACATAGCCAGAAGGTCTACGGTTCGACATAGATGATTTTAATTTTTTTTTTTTTTTTGGTGTCTGCTATAGTCGCTCAGCGGCTGGACGACCAGAACTCAAGTCGCTTTCCGGCCAAGCGACCTTAATCAAGTCACAGGTTCGGCAAAACCGAGTCTACGTGAACCCATTTTTGGTAATTACTTTCAAAATAACCCAATTCCGTTAAATACTTTGTTACATAGCCCTATTTTAGAAAACAATTCGTACTTTGATCACAAGGAGTCTAGTAAGGCCGGCTTTCTAGCTAAAGACGTAAAGAAGGAAAGCACAATTCGTTATCAATGTTTCTTATTGGATTAGGAAATTAAAATAAATAATTGCTAGATCTCATAGACAAGCATATTGCATCGTAACTAATGTGAACAAGATTGATTTTGCCAAGCTGGAAATTTATCTTTCCCAAACACCAATTCCTCGTATATCCCAAATAGCACAATACTATAAATACCATGCAAACACACCAAAACAGGGGACACACAAAAATATACAGAGGAAGAACAGACGAAAACACACAGAAGGTCGAGATTCTAACATATACACACGACCAGATCCCACAAATTCCATACTCTTATACAAATTACCGTCTCAAATATATAATCCCAGTTTCAATTCAAACCATTCACATAAATCATCCCAGCTCAATATAAGCGCATAAGAGCCAATAATTAACGTTAAAGTCGAAATTCATTAATAGTCAAACATCCAGATAGGCCTGAGGGTACCGACATCAAATAAGTTTTTTTTCCTTACTCTTACTCTTTCTTTAATTATTTTCTTTTGCCTTTTATTCATTTTCTCTATTTTATTGTATTTACTAACCAAGTTTATTTGTCCTTATCTCAGATTTATATCGTCTTATGTATAAAATTGTATAATTAACCTTTTTCATTGTTAGATTCGTCAAATATATAATATTATAAATAAATAGTAGAGGCCGTCAGTTTGATGGGCGATCCGGGTGCCTAACATCTTCCCTGATCGTACCTTTACCCCCGAATCCGCAATCTTTGGTTCAGACCGGAGTGACGGATCAGTCCCCATACCAGGGATCAAGAGGGGTCTTTTCCGTCAAACTTGTTTTTGTATGTTTTTTATAAAACCTACTGGCGACTCCACCATTTTTTCAGGGATCCCACAGTGACGACTCCGCTGGGGACTTTTCTAAGAGGGTAAGACTTGAAATTTGTTTATAATTTTGTATATTTGACGAAATTAACTTGTTTTCTGAGTATTTGGTTCTCGAGCAAAATTGCATACTTTTTGTCAAAAAATTTGAGCACTCTGAGCGTTTTTTCTATTTACAAAATTTGACCGGAATTGAAAATTGCTTAATTGGTTATCAGATTGCAGGCGGTCCATTGACAGTACAATTTGTGTAGCCGTATGAATTTGGTTATTAACTTCTAATCTTTTGCAGGTGCACAAGTGTCATTGCGTCAAAGAAATATAATGTGTTTGTTATGAATAAGCATTGCACCGTGATTCTTATTTCTTTCTTTATTTTTTCTTTTAGCTTTGTTTTCTTGTATTTCTTTTTATCTATTGTGATATATTGTCTCGGATGTATAAAAAAGGCATAGACTCTCCGTAAGTCAATATTATGCTATTTTAAGCTACCCTAATTTACCCTCGGTAAAGTATGTTGTATACTTAGAAGGTCCATTCGACCGACTAGGCCTTACACATATTTTCCACCTCATGACGTCGCGTTTTGGCAACTCGTCCTGGTCCATACGACTTTGGGGAGCACAAAAGCGAGAGATACCCTCGGGTATTTTAATGTTGTGAGTACCCAATTTCCTACCAACAAACCTAACCATAGATCCCGTAGATCCTTTGCATAGGTCATATTCTGATGCGTGTTTGCCTTTAATTTTTGATATATATGATTTTTTGTTTGAACATCCATTAAATAAAAAAAAAACAAAAAAAGTAGAATAAGTTGCACAGCCAGACGTGTGTTATATAACTAGTAGAAGATGAGTAATAGACATTGTGCACTGCGTCAAATACTTAAATTAATAAATTAGTCAAATGTCTGCATCTAACCTCTGTATATAAGCATTTAGATACTAAGGGAGCGTTTGGTTCAAACATTAGGTATGAAATGGAATGGATTCTAACTCCAAAGAGGTATGGAGTTAGAACCCTATACATGTTTAAAGTTGTTTGGTTCAATCCGGGAATGAGAATAATAATGTGTTGGGTAGAATGGAGTTGGAACCTTGGGGAGAAACATGGGTATGAGATTCCAAAGGGTTGGAATTGAGTTAGAATCCATCAGGTATCTAACTCCATTCCAAAATGCTCCAACCAAACATTGGAATGACTTGAATCCATTCCAATCCATTCCAAAAGCTCCAACCAAACACCCCCTAAATGGTCTCATACCTCCAGTAGGCATAAAAGATTAGAAGCATTCATCATACACATGTAAAAAGTTTGCATTACTAAATAAGCATAGTGCATATCATCTTCTTATTTGGAAAAAAAAAAAGTTCTTTCTTTACTAAATAAAGATAGGGGTCTAAGTTTAACTATTAATTTTTGTTTTATTTTATTTAGCAAAAAAAAAAAACGTTTCTTTTCTCTCTTTGATTTCATAAAAAAAAAAAAACTCATTTGTGATCCATTATAGAAGTCTTTATATATCACCTTAGACATCATGTCTTTGACTTGATAAATAATTAACTCACATCAGTTAAAAAAAAAAAGAGACTCGCGTGTCTCTGAATTCACTTAGAGTAGCAAGCTAAGCACCTGTAACTAAGTAATTGACGACTGAGTCGCATAGAAGAGTTGTTACTCTACCATCTTTTTTGCCCTAATAAGACATGAAATTTAGCAAGTGCCAATGCTATACGGATGGACCGCATCACACTCAATTGTTTCAACCCAGACTTAAGTTCACACGTACAAGATGTAGATGACAATTCATTATTTGACAATCAATCACACATCATTAAATATTTGCTCACATAAAATACATTTGATAGTAATAGGACCATCCTAGTCCTTTTTGAGTTACATAAATAAATAAATACGAGCATATGTCATTTTTATTAGTCACTTGTTCTACTTCTTACCCTTAACTAGTAGAATAGACTTGAAATACTTTAGGGCGTATCTCTTTAGTGTAGATCAATCGACCTCTTAGAGTTAGCCTGAACGAGGGCGTGCATTTGACCATCTTTTCCATCTCCTGTGGTGTGATAATTCCTTGATCGCCGTGTCTCTAGGTAACCTCTAGGTTTGGAGACTACATCTTTCTACCCGATTCGTCAAATGACTACCAATCTAAATGAGCACAACTCTCTATCTAGCAGATTCGTCAATTTTCCATGTTTCGAATGATTTCCCAAATGAGCACATCTTGCTTTCTACCAGATTCATAACTTCTCATATCTCAAATGACTACTAAATGAGCACAACCTCATATGATCGATCAATTATCCAAATATTATCATTCATTTCCATATGCTAGAAAACTAGCTCGAACATATTTAAACCAGATTATCAGTACACCCGTGTCCTAACTTACCAAATAAGACACGGGAGCGCGCACTCCGTGCTATTAAAACAAGAGAGGTGACCACGCCCTTAAAATGAACTTAAGATGTGAGTCTAAGTACCTATGCAAGCTCAAATATATCCATATCAAGTTTCAAGACTCTCAAATATTCAAAGTGATGGGGCATATTCTGCACCGCTGACCAAGTCAATATACTGAGCAAGGTCAGAGATATCCACAAGCAAGTCAACGACTTAGACAGCCTTACCGACGCACTCTGTCGGCCTGTCTCTTGGGTCCCGGCGGGGCAACTAGCAGTAAAGGGACACACATCCGCGAACTCATATCCAAGACCCCTCGGCGGCGAGTCAACAGGGCCCGCCGGCCTACCATGGGTCCCTCGGCCGAGGGTAGATCAGTCTTTCCACCTGCTAGCCACTTGGCCACTTGGCCACTACGTGACAAAAGGTGAAAGTCTATAAATACTCCTCAACTCTTATTGAGGAAAGGATCCACAATTTAACCTAAGAATCACTATTCACCTGGTAATATCTTCCCTATCTCTCTACAATACGTACTTTGCCAAGTAACAACAACTTACCTCTCTAAGTTACTGACTTGAGCGTCGGAGTGAGTTCGCTCGGCCCAAAGCCGAGCCCTCAGTTTGTTCATCATTTCAGGAGACCGCAAGGAGGATTCAACCAAAGACGTTATTCTACAAGCACGGGTGCTAACTTATAACTGCTCTGGAATTACACCCGGAACAATTGGCGCCGTCTGTGGGGAAAGATACTAGAAGCTAGACACATTCATTCCCAAACAAAAAAAAAACAAACAAAACAAAAACCCACCCAAAAAGCTAAGAAGATGTCGAAACAACAAGAGGTATTCGAATCGATTTAAACCGAATTCTACCAAGATGATACCATCCACAAACGGAGTTGTGCAACCCTCCTAGGCCAAGTAATTCAACCGAGTACGGGATGCCAATAATACCAGACACACCGTCGCCGACAGGTCACCATCATGGGGCATGTGGTTGATGCAGCAAAGCTGAAGGTGCTCCTGGACCTAATTGGTAGTACGCCGGCTCACACTGTCACGCCGACAAGAGCGGCGGAAACCGTCCAGGAGACCAGGGCCCAAAATGTGACTCCGAGAAATTTGAACGGAGCACTAGGAGAAGGTGACCCAAGCGACCATGCCGAGGCCCTCGAGTCTCACATGTCGGTATGGTCACATGCCAAGCGACCATGCTGAGGCCTTCGAGTCTCTGCTGCCGAGGTCTTCGCCCTGAGCAAGAGCGAGGGTCAGAAGTGGGAAAGACCTCCAGGCCGAGGAGTAACGGTGACACGAGCCAGTACTGTGAGTACCACGGCCACACCGGTCACTTAACTGATAACTGCCGGCATCTGAAGAATGCCATCGAAGAACTGATCCGGAAGGGGAGCCTCAGCAAGTATGTAGCTGAGGCCCAGGAACAAAGTATATGCAATCGAGCCAAAACCTCGATCACCTCGGCCAAAGCCGGGAGTGACGGGGGAACGAGCCGAAAGATGCAATCGAGCCAAAACCTCGATCACCTCGGCCAAAGTCGGAAGTGACGGGGGAACGAGCCGAAAGATGCAATCGAGCCAAAACCTCGATCACCTCGGCCAAAGCCGGGAGTGACGGGGGAACGAGCCGAAAGATGCAATCGAGCCAACACCTCGATCACCTCGGCCAAAGCCGGAGTGACGGGGAACGAGCCGAAAGATGCAATCGAGCAAAACCTCGATCACCTCGGCCAAAGCCGGGAGTGACGGGGGAACGAGCCGATATGCCTAGATATTTACAACGGCAGTCAGAACGTAAACTCGATCACCGCGGCTAACTAAGACCGAGAGTGACGAGGGAACCACGACTTGCCCTCGGCTAATTAAGACCGAGCTTAAGAATGTATAAGTACCGTTGAGACGCAAATCTGACACCTCGGCGAATTAAGACCGAGCGTGAACGAGGACGCAATCAATAATGGTCTATAGATACGAACGCTGTCGCGCCGTAACCCCGACTCCCTCGGCCAAGGCCGGGAAGCAGCGGGGCCACAACGACCGATACGCTAACATGTTTACAGCGGCGGGTGGGACACGCTCTTTGACAGAATGCCAATCGACGTATCTTCTTCAACACGCTCCTTGGTATCTACTTGCCAAACGGTCCACTCTCAACCCTGGTCTCGGCCAACGTCTCTCTCTTTTCCACATCGGATGTCCATTACACATCCATGTGGAGGGGGGATATGGTACGGCCTAATCAGAACCAGGCCGAGGTAGAAGAAGCCGATGCATAAAATTTTTGCAAATTACTTACGCAGAATATACGCTCAACATACATCGGAGCCCATACCACGGCATAGACTACGCTGGGGGCAAATTGATGGGGCATATTCTGCACCGCTGACCAAGTCAATATACTGAGCAATGTCAGAGATATTCACAAGCAAGTCAACGACTTAGACAGCCTTACCGACGCACTCTGTCGGCCTGTCTCTTGGGTCCCGGCCGGGGCAACTAGCCAGCCGGGGCACACATCCGCGAACTCATATCCAAGACCCCTCGGCGGCGAGTCAACAGGGCCCGCCGGCCTACCATGGGTCCCTCGGCCGAGGGTAGATCAGTCTTTCCACCTGCTAGCCACTTGGCCACTACGTGACAAAAGGTGAAAGTCTATAAATACTCCTCAACTCTCATTGAGGAAAGGATCCACAATTTAACCTAAGAATCACTATTCACCTGGTAATATCTTCCCTATCTCTCTACAATACGTACTTTGCCAAGTAACAACAACTTACCTCTCTAAGTTACTGACTTGAGCGTCGGAGTGAGTTCGCTCGGCCCAAAGCCGAGCCCTCAGTTTGTTCATCATTTCAGGAGACCGCAAGGAGGATTCAACCAAAGACGTTATTCTACAAGCACGGGTGGTAACTTATAACTGCTCTGGAATTACACCCGGAACACAAAGAATAAAATATGATCTCTAATAGATACAACTCCAGTGACAAAAGTCTCAAAAGTCAAAGGCAAAAAATTATGATCTCAAATGGATATAATATCAAAAGTCTCAAAGCTTTCAAAATTTCACAAGACAACACAATTCCAGTCAAGATGCAAATAAAAATTGCAGAGTAGTCTTTTTTTCCCTTTCTCAGATGAGTTAATCCACAGTTACATTATCTCCATTCCTCTTGGGACGATCCTTTCATTCATTTAGGTGAGTGAGAGAGGCACACAGATCTCCAGTGTCTTCTAACACCATAGAACCTTCTACTCCATTCCATTTATCACCCTCGTTCAGCATCTAAGAATTCGGGGGATGTACACTAATTTTGTACGGTCACATAAGTATTTTGTTTCTATGCTATTAGTTTTGCTTAATTAGTAGAGCTTTTTACTTTAAAGAGGGCAAAACTCATTAAAAAATAACTCAAATTCACATGTCAAATAAAAATGATACAATTATTCTCCATACCAGAGAAATTGTTAGAAGTTGCTTTTAAAGTAACAGTGTCAAGTCTTTCTACTTGGATCACATTTGGGTCAGACCCCATCTTTTTCAAAATCTTTTCAAAAAAGAATATAAATTCAAATGTTTTCCAAAACAACATTTTGCATTCATACATGCATTATATTTAGGACATGCATTTGCATTTTAGATGTCATATATTTGTCACTAACTATTCTAGATCTCCAGTCAATTACTTTATCGTTCATCTTCCAGTTTCATCCAAAGTGGGGGCTTCTCAAAAAGTCTCATCTCCTCGTAAAATAAAATTTTGCCAGTTTCAAAGCCAATCAAAAATTTTCAATCAGTCTTTCTGCGAAATAAAATTTTGCAATTTTCCAGCCCATTTCGTGAAATGAAATTTTGCGATTTTCAAACCTATCTATTTCGAAATAAAATTTTGAAATTCATCCTTTGGTCGGCAGGTCCTAACATGCATTGAGTTTTTAAAATAAAATTTTCTGAACTTGCCCTTTTTGCGAGATAAAATTTTGCAATTTTCAAACTTATCGGTCGGCGGGTCCTGACACGCATCAAAGTTTGTAAAATAAAATTTTACGATCTTATCCATCTTTTTTCAAAATAAAATTTTGAATTCCTTGGTCGGCAGGCCCTGACATGCATTTGAGTTCTTAAAATAAAATTTTCTGAACTTAACCTGTTGCGAAATAAAATTGTGCAAATCCTAGTTTGTAAAATCAAATTTTACATTCTAATCCATTTTCAAAATAAAATTTTGAATCCTCGGTCGGCGGGCCCTGACACGCAATCGAGCTTGTGAAATCAAATTTTGCAGGTTCACCCTTAAGCCAAACAAAGTTTAGCTATACCAGATTCCAGACCACCAGCAAAACAAAGTTTTGCTTTACCAGATTCCAGACCGGCGAAACAAAGTTTTGCCATGCCATGCCAGATTGGTGAAACAAAGTTTTACCAACTCCATTCTAGTTTGACAAAACAAAGTTTTGTCATGCCAGTTCCAGACCAGCTGAACAAAGTTTGGCTATGCCAGTTCCAGACCAGTGAAACAAAGTTTCACTATGCCAGTTTCAAACCAACGAAACCAAGTTTCGTTGATGCCCCAGTTCCAGCTTCATTCCGGATTAGTAAAACAAAGTTTTTCTAAGCCAGTTCCAGTTTCCAGCTACTCCAGACAGGTAAAATAAGAGGCCCAGGTACGTTTCTTATCCTTTAGCTGTCCCGACCGGACTACTTTGACCTTCGTCTTACTCAGACTCGGTCAAAGTGGGGGCTTCTGTAGACACCTCAAAATGTCTACTTAGCCTTAAGGGTACCCGATGATGAGGCTAAAATTTAATGACTAAATGAAAATTGACAATGTTATAATTGATGGCTCTTTACGCTTATTTTCCCATAAATTACTCAAAATGACATAAAACCACCCTAAGCCCTTATTCCTATTTAGCCCACTTTAATACATTAACGGCACAAAACCATAGATAATAAATGACTTAAAGAAATATCTAATTGAAAATGGGCCAACACCCATATTAACGTCACCATATTCCATTCGATCCAGCAGCCATTTGATTACTTGATAGCCTTATTCAAATATAACTAAAGCCCATATTACAATCACATGGCCGATATTGTCACGTAGTTTGGCAACTTACCAAACAAAACGACAAGTGAAAGTTAATTGGGATGCGGAAGTGGAATAAAATATGGAGTACTTTGATCACAAGGAGTCTAGTAAGGCCGGCTTTCTAGCTAAAGACGTAAAGAAGGAAAGCACAATTCCTTATCAATGTTTCTTATTGGATTAGGAAATTAAAATAAATAATTGCTAGATCTCATGGACAAGCATATTGCATCGTAACTAATGTGAACAAGATTGATTTTGCCAAGCTGGAAATTTATCTTTCCCAAACACCAATTCCTCGTATATCCCAAATAGCACAATACTATAAATACCATGCAAACACACCAAAACAGGGGACACACAAAAATATACAGAGGAAGAACAGATGGAAACACACAGAAGGCCGAGATTCTAACATATACACACGACCAGATCCCACAAATTCCATACTCTTATACAAATTACCGTCTCAAATATATAATCCCAGTTTCAATTTAAACCATTCACATAAATCATCCCAGCTCAATATAAACGCATAAGAGCCAATAATTAACGTTAAAGTCGAAATTCATTAATAGTCAAACATCCAGATAGGCCTAAGGGTACCGACATCAAATACGTTTTTTTTTCTTTACTCTTTCTTTTTCTTTAATTCTTTTCTTTTGTCTTTTATTCATTTTCTCTATTTTATTGTATTTACTAACCAAGTTTATTTGTCCTTGTCTCAGATTTATATCGTCTTATGTATAAAATTGTATAATTAACCTTTTTCATTGTTAGATTCGTCAAATATATAATATTATAAATAAATAGTAGAGGCCGTTAGTTTGATGGGCGATCCGGGTGCCTAACACCTTCCCTGATCGTACCTTTACCCCCGAATCCGCAATCTTTGGTTCAGACCGGAGTGACGGATCAGTCCCCATACCAGGGATCAAGAGGGGTCTTTTCTGTCAAACTTGTTTTTTTATGTTTTTTATAAAACCTACTGGCGACTCCACCATATTTACTTATATTTTCAAAAAGGAGATTATTTCAGGGATCCCACAAAGTCAATTTTAAATTTTCCATAATAAAATCCTTTGTAAATTCTCAAAACAAAATCAAAAAATCAAAAAAGTTCAAAAAGAAAATAAAAAAACCAAAAAAAAAGTCAAATATTTTCAAACCATGTAAATGTAAATATGTAAATTCAATTGGGCTAAGTCAGAGTCAAAATTCAAACCGACTATTTTCTAGTCGGAACTCTGTCGAGTTATAAACCCGTATTCCCTTACATTTTGAGTCTTTTCAAATTCAAGTGAAGTCTTAAGGCGTTACGCCGTCATTTTGGACCCCCTACCCCAATTCGGTTAGGATCTAAACATTTCCAACACCTCAAATCACACGTGCCCGAGTCGTACACAAAAGACTTAATGGAACTCACCTTTCAAATCCATTTTCTTTCAAAACCGCCTTTTCAAAACCTTCCTAATGACACGTCCCGAATACGAATCATCAATCTCGTCAATAAGGTCAACCATGTAAGTGTCACTCCGTCAAAGTCAACACTCGAGTCTAATATCAAATTCAAGCACCGTGAACTTAAACACGAAAAGTCAATCACGACATTTCAAGAACTCACAATCAAATCTAGTATCCGCGTCGTGTCCTCATACTTGTCCCTTCCTGTGTTCGTTGCTTGTCGCCTTAGTATGTGTGATCCCATGTCGAATCGAGTTGTAATGCGCGTCATTTCTATCAAGTAGGAATCCAACAAGTTCCGTTAGTCAGCAAAGTCACGAAGTAGCTCAAGCCACAATCACCATACCTCTCCAAGACGTTTATGCCATGAAATTAGGCCCTCAAGCTACAGTTGAAAATTTGAGCATTCGTGTCCTCACCCTTGAAAATGGGATGGTGAAAAAGAAGACGCCACCTCGAGAAATCATTAGTCAAGGCCATCCAAAGCATACATCTTGCAATAACTGTCGACCTAGAAAGCCGAAAACAGCCGAAAGGAAACCTGGGAGGCGATGCTCTGTAAAGATTATCAGCCCAAGGCAAGCTATATCCGATAGGTCCGACTTCGGATCCACCTTTAGAGAAGCAGGTGAACTTTTGGAAAGGCAACAAGTACTGCCTATATCACCAAGGTAGAGGTCATGATATTGAAGAGTGTTTTCTCTTGAAACACACCATCCAAGATATGATCGAAGAGGGCAAGCTTCCAGTGCAGCCTTTTGTCGAGCAATTCGAGAGCATCGACCGTTTTGGGTCTAGAAATACTAAACATGACGAATAATCATCCCTAGACTATTCTCATATCCTCGATCCTCCTGACGACGGAGAGATCAACGTACTTGAGAAAGACGATATACAAAGTTGAATGCTCATGCTTTCCATTGAATTCAACATAAATTTTCCAAGTTAGAGGGAGCCATTGATAACCTAAACTCTTGGCTTTCCAATATGGAGAACCAGTTTGCTGAAATGGGTAAGAAGCTTGAGGCCCAACCTCTTAAGATGAAAAGTGTCCAGACAAACCCTCAACCTGACAATCCTAAAGAGAAAGCAACAAGTGAGCCACATATTCCTAGTTATTCTCATTGACACGACTGTCGCAACCCTCTCAAAAATAAAACCAACTGGCTCTACTAATGCAGCAGAGGTAAGTCGGGTATCGTATCCACAGAGAGGCGGTCACTATTTACTCGTTAAGTCAGTCTGTCTAAGGTCACAAGATGGAGGTTTGAGTATTTGACCTAAACTAATAAAAGCAAGGGTAGAGAGAAAATAAAGAGAGAGATGCCAGGATGTCGGGTTATCATGGTATTACACAAATCAGCTAAAGGTAGGTTAGTCGGTCTGATGTGAGAAGGGTAAAGAAAAGGTCCTTCCGTTCCGCTATCTGCCCTAAAATATAACTAGCTTAACTTCCATCCTCACTAGTATAGTCTATTGCTCATAACAGGTCTATTCATTCCAATCTTCCGATCTAGGTCTGAACTTAACCAGATTAACTAATTCAGTTGCATGCATTCAACTAAACGATTATATTTAAATTGTTAATGAAACAATTCTCACATTAAACCTCCTAAACCAACTGTCGCATAATTTCTATACTACTATGACTACCCTAATCCTAGCATTATGGGATTAGCTATGTATAACCATAACAAGAACAAAAGATGAAGAAATAATAAACATCGCAGATGGAAAAGAGTAAAGAGAGAATTACAAATTAAGATCCGGAAAAGGAGAGCAGAACAATCGTCTGAAAGAGGGTCCAAAAGGAGAGATAAAAGAGAGAGAAAAGGGAGATACTTAACCTAATGACGTCTTTCCTATTTATAGGAAAGATATTTATTAAACCTAAGACAAGATATTAAGATAAAAATCCCATGTCCATAAAAAAGTACTCGATCTAGGACTTTAGAACTCCTCGATCGAGTAACTCTTAGCAAAAACTTCTTGATCGAGGACATTAGGTACTCGATCGAACACTATCACAAAGGCACCATTCGATCGAGGGGAAAAATGACTCGATCGAACAATATAGTACTCGATCGAGTGGTTTCCAGCGCACAATTCCCGCTTCACGCAATGAATTTCAAATGGCTGTCATTTCTTCGTTACTTGGGAAAACAGAGCGTTTCCGATGGCGTTGGAAAGCAAAGAGGACAAGCTTTCATCCCCAATTGGAATCACTTGAAAATATATTGTATAACTCGAGATATATCTCTTCAATGTAGGCACTAGTAATTTGAAGCTCTTCCTTTGCTCACCTAGCTTCCTTACTTCTATGCGCATCTCAAAATAGTAGGCTCCAAGCTCCGACTCAAGTCATCTCCTAAATACATGCGTAAGGATATGTATTAAGCTTGATTTCGCTTCTCTTTGGTTCATTCCGGCAAATAAGACAAGAGAAACCAAAGTAGACAATTCGGGGGACATTTGTAGCTAAACACTACTAAATATGCATAGAAATGCGTGCAAATATGGTACAATAAGTCTATATAAAATGAACGCATCAAACCTCTCTAAACTAAACCTTTGCTTGTCCCCAAGCAAATTGTATGCAACTAACTAATGGAACGAAATAAGAACTCAAAGCCAGCTACAAATGCCCACTTAAACCAATTTAATGCAAGCAAACTAACACTTATAGCAGAAGCTGTGAAATGCAAACGAATTGTAAGATGTTTATAAATAAGCTGAACTGTCGACCTTGCAAGACCTTTAAAAATGGACTCTCACGGGTCACTCTTCTCTCATGAAGCAAAGGGTAAGCATATGAATGTAAGAGAGGAAGAAAAATAGCCGCTCACTTAAAATACGACCCTCATAAACATGCCTGCAGCTAATATGATAGACAATTCTAGCTACCATACATACATTCCAACCAACCAAGGTCCATCACAGCCGAGGGCTTACAAAAATATGGTAAAGTGAGGCAATGTTTAAGAAAAGGCAAAACATTTTGGAAATGTGAGGGTATAGGCGGCCAAGCTAGTACCTAGACAGAACCAAATGGAAAATATCCATTTTTTAATCCATCAAAACTAAGCACAATGCCCTTAATCGACATACAAACTCACCAAACCGAACATACTCCGCAAAAGATATAATGATCGCATAGGAGTAAAACGGACTTTATTCAATCTTTTTTTCTTTTTCTTTTTTCTACTTTCTTTTTCACGTTCTTTCTTTTTTTCTTTCTTTTTTTTTTTTCTTTTTCAACTTTTTTTTTTCTCATCCCCCTTCTTTCTTTCATAAATTACCAACTCCAAGTAATGCAATACAAACCAAACTTAGCACAATAAATTATATACCGCAAAACATACACTAACTAGCTTGACGAGGCAGGCTAAATCTGGATGTAGTTAAGGGTCAACAGGCAAATTTGGCTAATGTGGAGGTAAATGGGTGAAAATGAAAGAAAGAGAATGTAAGCACCTCCCTGCATGTGACACCAACCACTAACCCGAATGTATGTAGGCAAAAAGCAATTGAATTTCATATACGTGCAAATTAATGAACATGTTATGCAAGGAGTATACTACTCATAATCCTACATGAAACCGGTCATAAATGACTCCAGTTTATTAAGCTTTAGTCTTAGAAATTATAAGTAGTTTGCTAAAATTTTCAGCACAAGTCTATTTGTTCAGCTAAATTTTAACATTAACTCGTAGATATACAGAAGACAAAACTAAAGATATTAATTTATGCAAGGCTTAAGCAAAAGGACAAATTATAGTGCAATTTCATCATCGAAATACACCATTCCGACTCAACCTATATGCTAAAATAAACGTGAATTTTTTTTATTTTTATAAATTTTTTCTAATTTTTATGAGATTTTTGAATATTATAAAAATAAACAACAAAGCATACAGAAATTAAACGTGATAACAGAAATGCAATAAAAACATAAATGCAGACACAGATATGGATGCATAACCTCCCCAAACCAAACGGTACAATGCCCTCATTGTACCAAAAATAGGGAAAGGAAATGCAAACTGAAGAGATGAGAAGAGAAGAGTATAGGCTCGGAAAACTTACAAAAATACGCAAAGTAGGGACCTCCCAAACCAGCCAGCAACATGGGAGGTCGCAAAACAGGTCCATAAGTGTCACAGGAAGCGAATCCAAACAAGCCTACTTGATCGAAAGAATAAAGTACTCGATCGAGGAACAGGAGCTGCAAAAGTGGTCGATCGAGGAAAGGGAAATTACTCGATCGAAAGGTCGGTCTCTGTGAGTGCTCGATCGAGGAAGCCAAGCTTCGATCGAGTACAATAGTGCTCGATCGAGAGGTCCCTATTGCGCGAATTCCTAGTCAGTGAAACGCCTCCAAAAGACGCGAATAACAACCACAACTACGACCAAAAACCAAGCCTAAATTGTTAAGTCATTCTATGGTTTGAAAACCAATTATTACACACACAAAGAAAACTGAAATGTTCGAAAAACAACTAAAAAGCTTAAACTATGGGTTGCCTCCAGGACAGCGCTAGTTTCAGCCAGGTCCCAGCTTGACCTTTTTATTTCTTCAACAGCCATTCCAATTGAGCCCAGTCAAAACAGCTCAAAGCACGCAACAACCGATCAAATAACTGCGCATGCGCTACACAAAACTGTAAGTAGCACCATAATATAATAACATAGGAAATTGAAATGTATAACCGTTTAAGCCTAACGAATTTCCTATGACAGCTCCTAAAATTGTCCACAAAATAATTACGCCCTTGACTACAAAAAGGAATATAAAAGCTCAAATTAACCGTAGGTGGAAAATAAGAGAGCTCAGGAGCATTTAAAAGCAATCTAGGGTACCGTCTCAGCCTAACATGTAACACCCGTGAATTTCGCATTTTGACATTTATAATTTATTTAACCGTTCAATTACTTTATTTTATGTTTTAAATTATTTAATTTAATTAATTTCGTTTTAAACATAACTTTTATAAAGGTTACATTTTTATAAGCTTGTTTATATAAGAATATATATATTTTAGTCAGATGGTAATAACAGTGACAGTAATAATAATAGTTTTTCGTCTTAAGTTAATATGGACTTGAGACATTTTCCTGTCTAGCATAAGACCGTCATAACTTACTTGTAAAGCTTAGTTTAATTTTGGACCAATCAAATCTTGACAACACTCATACCACTCACCTCACACTCTACATTTATATATTATTATTATTATTATTATTATTATTATTATTATTATTATTATTATTATTATTATTATTATTATTATTATTATTATTATTATTATTATTATTATTATTATTATTATTATTATTATTATTATTATTATTACTATTACTATTATTATTATTATTATTATTATTACTACTACTACTACTACTACTACTACTACTACTACTACTACTACTACTACTACTACTACTACTACTACTACTACTACTACTACTACTACTACTACTACTACTACTACTACTATTATTATTATGGAAGGATGCGCGCAGCTTTCATTAAAAGAAAAATAAAAGTTTACATGAAATTAGTGGGGAGCCGAGAGACAATCTGGGCTCCCACACCCTTAGCAATAGCAAAGCTAAGTCTAGTAAAAATGTAAGCGACCACCCGAGCCCCCGCATCCTGAGATACCGAGAATTTCTGGATCCGCTTGAGCAAGGCAACAACATCCGAACCCAGCTCCCCAAGTGAAGAGAAAGAGAAAGGAAGGAAACCATAACTCGCTACCGCGCACAAATCCCCATACTAAACACACTTTCATTTGAGCAAAGATCGCGACAACCCGCCAGGCACAAAATCCGTCATCCCGATCGAGTCAAAGGAGAAGAACCTGTCAAGTCATCGCACACATCACGCCCCCTGTCCCAAGAATAAAGCAATAAATCCGCAGGACGAAGAGAGCCACCATGTCCATCAACCAAACCGATATCAACCTCCTTTCCCGCAGTAATACCAGATCTATAGCAGATGTGGAAAAGAGTGTCCGGACAAGGTTATGCCGATGTTTAACGCCCACGATAAAAAGACAAGAAACAGCGTGGTCCCCAAAAACATCCTCAGCAAAAACCCGGGAGCAAGCAGGACAGGGCATAGATACCGTGAATAACGGAACACCCAGACGATACCCCAGCACACTACGGTAAGTCCTCCCGTTCATAGTCTGACCCAACCCCAAGATAGGAACCGCACGTAACCAATCAGAGGAGTGAGAACCCTGCTGAGACTGCCATAAAGCAAGATGGCGTGGTGTCAAAGAGAAAACAGACTCTGAGGCAGCAGCAACCGTCGCAAAATAAATATTTGCCAATTTCTTCATATGTTTGGGGGCAGCAATTTCACTAGGGTTACCTAAAATACCAGATCTTGTAGTCACAGTAAACACCTGTGCGGCATCATCAAAAGCAGGGCTAGCAGCTACAATACCAGAAGGGCCGAGGAGCTTAGCCTGCAAACCAGCAGACTGCAAACGGGACGCAATAAAAGCATAAAATAAAACATCTCCCGCCGCATAGACACCAAGACCACCAAGCTGAAAAGGGAATGTAGCAAGGCGCCACTGCCAAAATCAGAACAAGCACTGACAGTTCCACCCAAAACTGTAACACCACGCAATGGCCGAGAAATAGAAGGGGGAAAACCCCAGGAAGTCGACTCCGAGGATCCTCAACAGGCCAAAAGACCTCCGTCTTGGAGACATTATGTTGCAATCCAAAACGAGGGCCATCCACCATAATCAAATCCAAGACCTTCCCCACCTCCAATGTATCACCCACGATGGTGCCATCATCTAAGTACCACATCTGTAAAGTGAGGTCAAAAGTGTCCCGGATCTTGCAAACTAATGGATGAAAAACGAAAGCGAAAAGCAAAGGGCCCAACGGATCACCCTGCTGAACACCCTGACAAGACCACAAGCAGTGCTCCCCATAAAAAAGGCGGGCCAGGCTGGAATAACAAAACTCCACCCAACGGGAGAGAGCCAAGCAATAAGGCGGACCTCCTGAAGCATGGTCGAACGATCAACAAGGTTGAATGCATTCTGGAAATCAACCAGCAACATAGATAGCCCCACCTGAGCCCCCCGAGCCTCATTGAGCCGGTTCAAGGCATGCAAGATAGCCTCTCCTCCACTGGACACACCCACCCCGAACCGAAACCCATCAAAATAAGAAGATAAAGGCGGACCAACCATAGAAGCACCAACCTTAGAGACAAGCCGTCTCCAGACCGTACCAACAGCAATAGGACGAACCCCACCACCCGGCTTAACGAGTGGCGTGAGAGGGGCGCTGACAATGTACTCACCCAGAGGAAGAGGACACCTGCCCTCAAGAAAAAGATTAACCACCCTAGTAATAGAAGTGATCAAATCATCGGAGATAGCCACAACAACGCCACTCAAACAATCCATAAGGTGCTGGGCACGAAAACCATCCCTCCCACAGGAAGTACCACGTGGGAAGCTCCGAATCATATCCAAGACCATAGCCGAAGAAGCGACCAGAGGATGATAATCCCCAGACAGAGGAGGCAATGAAGGAGGTGGGGCGACATGATGCTTCTCACGCAGGGCCACAAGAGTGGCATCGGAGTAGGGGGCAACCCCAGAGGAAGAAAGCAGCCGGACAGCAGCAGTATAATGGCCATCAGAAATCTTCCGCCGACATTGGCGGAGGTTAAGCTCACTCAAATCCAGATCCTCATCCACAGTAAATGAAGAAGGACCCTCATCAAAACACTTCTGCAACAACTGCAAACCCTCCCCAGGTGCCCCCAAGCAAGGATAGCCCTAACAATACTCTCCTCCTGATGCTGGCGGCGAATAGCAGTCCGACACTCATGATTACTCCGAGGAGCGAAAGTCCTAAGCAAACAAAGTGGTAGAACAAGCAAACGAACCCAGCGGGAGAGATCACTAGGGGAATCAAACACCTCATCCAAGGCCCCTTTCAAAGCCCGAGCAAAACCAAGACGACACTTAGGAGGAATAGATTTCACGGTGCGAAGGCCTAAAGACAATAAACGATGCAGCGAAGATATAGACCACTGAACGAGCTCTACACTATCATCAGAAGAAACCAAAGTAGAAGGAGCCAAAGGTCTCAGAATACCATGAATATGGAAGGTGTAGAGGCCATCAACACACTCCGGATGCATCACAAAATCACCCCGACTATGCCGACATCTAGCTCTAATAGTACGGGTTTTAAAACACACCCCACACAACCAGGCCCCATCCGTCTCAAAGAACTCTCGGCATCGGAATAAACAGTCAAACTATCAGAAAGAGTCTGACGCGTAAGGTCCAACGCACCATCATGACAATGTCGGTCCTGTAAATGTTTCTGCCAAGCTGCCTTAGTTAGGCCCTTACCAAAACCATCCCGACACCCATGAAGACCCGAAAAAGGACAATGGTACCGCACAAGCTCGGGCATGAAGGAACACATCCCCCACCTGCACAGGGAACTATAGAGCCACCAAAAACCACCACCCAAATGGAAACCACTAAACAGGCTCACGTACAAGCAGCTAAGAGCTCAAAATATACCCGCTACCAACAGCTAAAATGGTAACCCAGCTGACCACCAACGCACCACCCACTCCGGTGATGATCAAGAACCAAACGAGAACACTAACACAAAAGCTGTCGGCCAAAGCACCCAAACTCCACAAGCCCGATAACCGTAACACCCACACAACTCACCCACCAGCAGCAGAGGTGGCAGAGGTGGCCGGACACCGGATATCAGAGAGCCAAAGGAACCAGCAACACGGGAAGAAAAATAGAGAAACGTAATCGAAATCGAAACAAAGGAAAATGCATAAAACAAAAACGCAGGCACTTACCAGCAGTGGGTCGTATGGCAGAGCCGTCAACCACCACCTTAGACCGGCGACGTGAGGTATGGTGGCCTAATGGCGGTGGCAATGGGAACTACCGGCGTAGTAAATGACAGAAAACTCCCGACAGTGACAACCCCACCCTCACGAAAACCCGATGACGATGGCAGCCGTCTGAAATGCCCAACAAACACAACCCAGACCAGCGACGTGAGCTCTAAACGGCCGGCGTGGTTTGGTGGTCGGCAGCTAATGGTGTATGAAGGTCTGTGTTGGCTTTTGTTGTTTACTGTGTTTGTTGTTGTTTGCAGGTGAATTCGAAAAAGGAAGAGTGAAGAAAGAGGAAGGATGAGAGACGGGTATAATAATAATAATAATAATTAGCGTTGGGTTTGGGTAGTAGTCGGTTGGCATGCTAAATGAGTAGTATACATGCTTGGTATTTCATTCTTTTGGTTTTAATTTTGGGCTCACCATCCTCTTTATTTTGGGCTCACCATCTTTTTAATTTTGGGCTAATTTGGCTTAAATTGTCGGATTCATTAGGTGGTGTTTCTTGGGCTCCTTTGACTTCATTTGTTGGGCTCACCTTGTCACATTTATTGGTTTTGGTGTGCTTTCTGTAAATTTTCACATGACGTAAATTATCCATTACCACTTGTCATATTTTATTTATTTTATTTTACCGGTATGTATAAGTATGAAATGAAATGTTTATTTTATATGTTATAAGTATGAAATATATTATTATTATAAATAATTACTTGTAAGAGTCGTATTCTTGTAGAAATGCCATAATACCATCGTATATGCTTGACATACATTTTCGTCCTGCTTGTGCTATTCTGGCAAGTACGGTTTTGGCCTACCTGTGCTGTTCTGGGAGGTATGGTTTTTGGCCACTTGTGCTGTTCTGGCAAGTGAGTCTTATCTTAGTCTTTCCGCAACTTTCATGCTGTTCTGGCGATTGGGGTACTCGGTCTCCTTAGTAGTCGAGTCTTGGGTGCGTGCTGTGCTGGCGCACGTCGAATCGGGATGTACACCCTAGAATCTGCAGATTTAGACTAGGACCGTATTATTATCGTAGTCTTAACCGGGGAAATTATAGTCTAAGAGTGATAAATGTCTTGCATTATTTGGATGGTTACTTTTGTCATATCTCCTTGAAATACGTGTTCGTGGCTAAGTGGTCGTGTCTGCTTCCTTGTCTTTCTATTCCAATTATTTTTTGTTGCTTATGCCTTACTTACTTGTTTTCCACCATTTCTTTTATCCTTGTTGGTTTAAACACGTACGATCCCATGTTTAGTTATAATCCGATTCACTCATATCAAATATGATTATGTGTTTATGTTCTTTGTTATGTTCGTTTTGACATTTTGTGGCTGGGAGAACCTTGAGTTACTCCCCACTAACTGTGGCATTCATGTTTACATGAATACATGAATGACAGGTATTAGTGGTGCATCTATGGGGTGAAGACATGTGTGAGCTAGCGAGCACCTTGGACTAGTAGTCGGTTTAGTAGGATTGCTTAGACTCATCTTTTATCATTTTGCCATTCGAGGGATATATTTTCCCTCACCTTGACTATCACGTTTGTATAATTTAATCTTTATTTCCGCATTCTTTATTTGTGTTTTGGATTTTAATGAACCCGCGCTTTAAACTTTAAAAGTTTCAAAAACTTCCAAATTTCCGCTTGAATTTATAAGTTATATTTCCGCATTATTGCGGGGGTTCACATAAAAAAATTTCGATGACAAATATGGTTAAACATTATTAGCTTTTTTGCCCAACCAGGAGAGGGTGGAGTATTGAAACATAAAGCATAAGTCATTTGAGGTAATTTACTTTTAGTCATAGCAATAATCATAAAGTTATCTCTAATTACCTCAGGTCAGTCGCTCTTAACGTCGGAATCATTGATAAAAGAATATATTACCTCTTCCGTGCTAAGAACATTCACTGACTCAACTACCTTCTCGTTCCCCTCCTTTGTGGGTTCTATCCTGTATATTGCAGCCTCTAGAGCGTCCAGCTCGGTTTTTCAAATGGGGGATTCACCATATCCATTGTCTTTATCAAAATCGTCATCTGAAAGGAACCCAGATGACATATAATTGCTCTCTGTGGCCAATATGTTCGATCGAGCAACAATGATACTTGATCGAGAACTTTTCTACTGAATATTACTCGATCGAACAAAAAGATCTGTTCGTTCGAGCTCTTCCTCAGATAATTCATTTGAGTGAGCACTGTAGCCAGTTCGATCAAGCTCTTGTTGCTTCTCTGAGTGCCTAAAATTCGACTTAAAAGCTAAATCAGCTATTGGAGACTCAAGTTCCTTGATTTGAGCTTCCATAGATCTATCATCTTCTTGCACTTGATGTGCAAGTGGCTTCACTAAAGACTTTAATTCAGCAATCTCTTCTTTCTGTTTATCAGGAGGAGCTTGTTGTTGCAGTGGCCAAATGAATGTAGGCTTTTGATAGCCTCATTTCTGAAGCGGATGTGGCGGCACATATGCAAAAGGTTGACTAGCTTGTCTACGCTGCCTATATGCATAGACTTCATCGTTCCCTGTCAAGCAAATACCAGCATTGTGCCCAGCAGCACCACATCTCTCGCAATGCACCACCTGTTGCTCCATAGGATGGAACATAGGTGGAAGATCAAAGGTACTGAAGCCTTCCCTTTCATGATCTTTTACCTAGATCTGCCTAGGTAGGACCTGTAGGACCTATCAAAATAACACTAAAGGAAAAATATAAGAACTGCCTTAAGGAATAAATTCCTTGAGGCTAAAGACAGACAAAAAGAAATAAGTAAATAAAATAGTTGCCTCCCCGGCAACGGCTCAAAAAATTGACACGGCTGTCGCAACCTTATCAAAAATAAAACCAACTGGCTCTACTGATGCAGCAGAGGTAAGTTGGGTATCGTATCCACAGGGAGGCGGTCACTATCTAGTCGTTAAGTCAGTCTGTCTAAGGTCACAATATGGGGGTTTGAGTATTTGAACTAAACTAATAAAAGGAAGGGTATAGAGAAAATAAAGAGAGAGATGCCAAGATGTCGGGTTATCATGGTATTACACAAATCAGCTAAAGATAGGTCAGTCGGTCTGATGTGAGAAGGGTAAAGGAAAAGTCCTTCCGGTCCGCTATCCGCCCTGAAATACAACTAGCTTGGCTTCCACCCTCACTAGTATAGTCTATTGCTCATAACAGGTCTATTCATTCCAATCTTCTGATCTAGGTTTGAACTTAACCAGATTAACTAATTCAGTTGCATGCATTCAACTAAACGATTATATATAAATTGTTAATGAAACAATTCTCACATTAAACCTCCTAAACCAACTATCGCATCATTGCTATACTACCATGACTCCCCTAATCCTAGCATTAGGGGATTAGCTATGCATAAACATAAGAAGAACAAAAGATGAAGAAATAATAAATATCGCAGATGGAAAAGAGTAAAGAGAGAATTACAAATTAAGATCCGGAAAAGGAGAGCAGAACAATCGTCTGAAAGAGGGTCCAAAAGGAGAGAGTGGTCGGACTATCATTTTCGGTTACTTGTCGTTAGGAGCACCTAGACCAAAACAATATTTATAACTTCACAAACTACTCTTCTATTAGTAAATAGGTAAGTAAAGGTCAGATCCCAAGGGACGGGTATTGATGTAGGATTTTCGATTGCAAGTAGTGGTGTCTAAGGGTGTCACAATTTGGGTTGAGATAAGAAGATCACTAAACTAAATAACAATGTAAATAAACAAGCAAGATGATTAAAATGAGATGTAAACAATTGATTAAAAGCACTAGGGTGTCATGGGTTCATAGGGGATTCATGGGAATTGATCATACAAACATATTCTCAAATTATAAGCAAACAATTATTGTTGTGATAGGATCGAGTTGGTTTATATCTTACAATCCTAGGAAGGTTTGGGTCCCGGAGTCGAATCGATTAAATTGTACAACACCTACAAGTCGACTTAATCCTCCTAACTCAACTATATGCATGGTCTAATGAGACTCGAGTTGGTTTATGTCTTACAAGTCTCATTGAAAAGGTAAGTGATGGGTAAAAAATGCAAGGATTCATAGGCTCGCATTTCTTCAAACATAACATGTGCATAAGTTGAGATCACAACAAGCAAGCAAATAAATTATGTGAACATATTTGATTAAGCATGAATCATCCCCCATGTTGGTTTCCCCTAATTCCCTATTAACCCTAGCTAAGGAACTACTCACTCATTATCAAGTTTAACATGCTAACAAGGTTGTTAAACATATTAACAAAGCAAAACATGATGAATGAATGGAAATGATTAACAATAATTAAAACAAGGGTTAAGAGAATTATTCCTAATGATGATTCCTAAATAATAATCAAAGAATAATACAAATACTTGATGATTGATGGAAGGTTGTCAATCTCCCAATAATACCCAAATAATCTTCAATTACCCAAAATAAATGATGAACAATAGAGAAATTAAGGAAATGAGATTTGTATTAATGATTAATTAAAAGTTGATTACAAGATTAAAATGAGATTAGGAAGAACATAAATAATATTAAGGATTGATGATAATCTAATTAGTACAATGGGGTATTTATAGTGAGGATTAGGTACATAAATTAGGGTTACTAAGGGCTTAAATGACAATTAAAACCCTTAAGAAAAGTTGACGAAATGCTCCTCTCGAAGGAAAATGCTAGTCTTCTTTTTGCTAGTCTTTCAGAAATATGCGCATCCCGAGTGGAACAAGGAAGAGACGTGTTGTACTGGGCAGGAATCCGAGCGGCCAAGGAGTCCGGACGAGCGGATTGTGGTGGTGCAGGACGAGCGGACAGGGTGGTGGGATGCTCGGATTGTAGAGGTCTTGGACGAGCGTCCCGAGGCTGCGACGGGCGGATTGTAGTCCAGCAAGCTTCTTCCTTTTTTCTTCTTTTCTTCTTCTAACAATCCTCAAGGATCTTGTCGGAGATGCAAGGATCTTCTTCATCATTGCCCATCTACTACATTATTTATAGGCCTTCTAGTCTTGTCTTCACTTTGATGCTTGGTCATTAGATTCGATCAATTTAGCTCCATTTTGCCATGAAAATGCAAGGTTTGCACTCCTCTCCTACCAAGGAAACAAAACCTCAAAGAATATGAAAAACAAAGGACTAAAGATAGTAAATGACCCAATTATGCACTAAAAAGCATAGGAACGAGGCAAATTCGGGGACTAAATATGCTCAAATATTGGTCAAATCAAATATCCCCAAACCGAACCTTTGCTCGTCCCGAGTAAAGAGGTGACAAAACTAGGACCCTTATTTAAACTAACCTACTAATATAACCGATATGAGACAATTAGCGGGTCTCACTCCGCCCCTTCAACTCACAATAAGATAACCATGAGGTAGGATGCCTTCTTGCAAGGCAAGGTGAGGCTTGCCAAAATGGCGACACATCCAAGCATTAAAGAAGACAAAATCAAGTAATGGATGCATCTACAAAAGAATAGCCACTTTCCGCATCTAAGTGGCGTAAATTATCTAAAGGGGAAGCAATTCAAGGGTACACACTCCTTCGTAGATATGGTTTCTTCAAACTACTAAGCCTAGAAGGATACCAATAAATCACCTCCAAGTTGTGTCAAGCTAGGGTAACTTTGTACTCAATCGTTAAATGATTTCGTCAAGAGTAGACTCCCTATGGTGTTAGAAACACTGGAGGATCGCGGAATTCCCCTTCTTGCCTAGACTAGAAGAAGGGTCATCCCCTCTCTACCATGCACAAAAATGGATACGATGGAAAAGGGATCAATAATATTTGAGTTTCATTTGGGAGTTTACTTTTGTTGTTATTTTTCCCCCCAATTTCTAGTGGCATATAACATTTGAGAACACTTTCTTTTTGCCATTTCTTTTGAAGTTTGGCATTTCAATACTTGACAATTTCAACTTTTTTGCATTTCTTTTGAACATTTTCAAAGTCATCCCATTTGTAGTTAGGGTGCTTATATTTGAAGCATTAGGAGTCTATTTTTGCTCCTCTTTTGATTTGATGCAGTTTGCAAACTTTTTGACTTTTCATTTCATTTCTTGAACTCAAATTTTGAACAATTTTTATGCCCATTCCGTTTGATGACAAATGTGGTAGAACATGGATGATGGATGGTTGCATGGTTTCAAGGGTCACCTTGGAATAAATGGTAGCCAAGGAGGTATCACACCACAAGGTACTCTTGACTAGGCGTTAATCCATGGGTCAAAGGATACTAGTATGACACATCCTAGGGTGTTTTACAAGTATTCTAACAAGCAAAGTCTTAAGAAGAAAGAGTATCTACAAGGGCCTTATATACACTTGTCAAGTTTCCCAAATAGATGCTTTCACAAAATTTTTCTAACATACAAACTACATGCCATGATGCAACTAACATTTATACATCCTAATGCATATGCTTCTACCAACTAATATGCCAAATAATCTAAATGCAATCCTAAATTCACATTGTTTATACCGCATCAATCAAAATAAAGCCACATAATCATTAATATAAAGAGGAAAAAGGAGATTGGAAAGAACATACCATGCGGTCTTCTATATCCTCATGTCTCGGATGTGGCGTAGTCAATTAATGTGAACAAGGATGAACAAACACAATATATACAAACAATATATACAAGACTACACTACAAAGGAAATGAACTTGTTTTTGGATTTTTTAATTTTTTTTTGGATTTTCTTTTAAAAGTCAAGTTAGAATTTCCCATCCCCACACTAGTATGGGCATTGTCCTCAATGGCCAATACGATAGGAAATTATGCAATTTACATGAATATGCATGATTTCTAAGCTAAATGCAAATGATATATAAACAAGAGTGAATACAAACTAAGCTATGCTATATGATGTATGGTTTTTGTTATGGTGTAGAGCATAATTTAGATTAGCACCCAATGCATATGCATAAACTTCCCCAAACCAAAATAAACACTATTTCTAATGTCAAAAATTGGGGGAGTTCATGCATAAAAAATGCAACGCATGAAACTAAAATTTGTCATTTTGGATTTTGAAAGTTGGGAACAATAAATATGAACACCTCAATGAAGCCAAGGTGTTAGTCCTCCAATGTTGCTAGGACTCCATAAACGTGAAACAAATACTATACAACAAGTTATTAAAACACGAAATTTTGTTCATGAAAAATCAAAAGAAAGGGAATAAAAGAAACTTCACTTGAGCCTTGATGGGTGCCTCTTGCCAGCTCCATCTAGCCATGAGGCGTTCTTTAAAGATCGCCATCATCCCCTTCCAAGTCGCTATCCCAAGCTCCTTTTGATGCATCGCTTCCATTGAAGTCCATGAATTCATCACCCTCACTATTAAGCTCCACCATATATCCACCATTTGACTTGTCACTTTCTTCACCCTCTTGACCATGCGCTCCCTCATTAGCCCTTGCCGAGTTTGGGAAGAGAATATTCACTTGAGCCCAAGAGGGAAGCATTCCCTCTTCACTAATAATCCCTTGTCGAGCCATTTGATGAAATTGCGGATACAAGGCATAGTAATTATCCACATTGGCCTCGAATTGACGGAGGTGCAAATCTTGAAGGATCCCCGTCACGAAATCATCCCTAGGAAGGATGAAGGGATTTGGGTGGTTATAGGGTTGGTATTGGAAAGGGTAAGGTGGTATCACAATCTTCTCATCTTCATTTCTTGGTTGCTCATGTCGTTGTTGTGTTGGGGGTGGTGCTTGATTGGCTTGATTTGAGTTTGTGGGGAAGAGATAAGATGGGACTGGAGAAAGAGGACCTCTTCTTGGTGAAATTCTTGGCAAACCATTCATTGGTAAGTAAATGGGATTGCTCCCCTTGGTGATCCATTTAATCCTCTTCTCATAACCCTCATGGGTTATCCAATGGTGTTGAATAAGAATTAGATCTTCGTTGATTCTTGTATTTCCCGGAAGTGGAGCATATTCATTGATTTCATTAAACTTGGGATTGAAGTGCTTGAGATATGATTTGGGTCATAAGGGAGGGGGGGGGGGTTATATTATGAGTGGAAGGAAGGATGAGGTGTCACAAATTGTGTGGTGAGGAGGTTTTTAATTGGCGAAAATCTGGAAAATAAGACGCAAGGAGACAAGCGGATTAACCCTCGGGACGCTCGAATTTTTGATTATTGGGACGAGCGGATTCGTTGCAGGACGCTCGGATTGTTATCCAGGACAGATCCCAGTTTCTGAAGTAGCCAGGACGAGCGTATGCTAGTCGGGATGAGCGTCTTGCTGTAGTGGGATGAGCGGATTCCAAAGAGGACGCTCGGATTCTCTTCCAGGGAGAAATGCCAGAAATTGTCACTATCGGGACGAGCGAATTCCTTGATGAGACGACCGTCCAGACCCAGACGAGCGGATTGTCGCTGAGGACGCTCAGATCTTGGATCAGAACAAAACAGCTGCTTGTCAGCTCTCATAGGACGAGCGGCTTGCTAGTGGGACGTTCAGATTTCTTGCCTGGACGAGAGGATTTACCCTCGGGACGCTCGGATTGATCTTGCTTTTCCTTCACTCCGGTAGAAACGTTTTCCCACACTTGAATTCTAGTTCCTTCATTCATCAAAATGATTAGTGACCCTCCCTCACTTACTCTCATGGCAAGAATCATGTTTATGATTAAAAATGCAATAAAGTTAAAGATACAAGTTAAAGGGGTTAGTATATTTACAAGTGGTGGTTTAGGGAGGACTGTAACACCCCCATACTCCAAGTGCCTTACCAGGACCACTCAGGTATAAGGATGTCACCATCTCGGTTACCCGAGGCAATGATTATCATAAGACAATAAAGAAACATATTTAAAAGTAAATAGTTTAAGTGATTACATGATCAAAACCAAAACTAATAAACTGAAATACAACCTTCCCAGACGGTCTACTGCTAAAACTATCAAAGCTATAAGACACCGTCGACAATGGAAGACTTCTAACTGCCACGTGATGACTCATCCCAGCTATCCCATACGCGTCATATCATACCTGCTCAATAACTGCTCACCACCCCCGAATGGATCACCACAGTTTTTAAAACATTTAAACGGGGTCAGTACTAATCACACAATTCAATATATCAACAATAAGATAAACAGACAGCTTAACCGTCACACACACACACATCCACACCAATCCCAACAATCTCAATCACCGACTGTCCACTGGACCAGCCCTGCCAGTGGGGGACCGCAGCCGTTCCCACCTAAGCCCCGCTCATCATACCGAGCGATAACCCTGTCCATTAATGTGCACATCCCCTCCCGTGGCGGGTTCCACGGAGGGCGAAACTAGGGCGTGAGGCCACTCCCGCAAGCGACCCCACTCAGCCGAGAACGCATCTCGAGAACCATCAACAACGATCACAACCACAAACACAGTACAATCATTATATCAAACAACTAAATACAGCACATCACCCATACCCCATTATGGGACTAATACTGAGTAGGAAATCCTACCTGGAAAGCACAAATGATCGACGGTATCAGTATCAATTTGTATCAAAAAGCCTCTTCTACGAACCCTCCTCCTATCATATAACACATAAAGGCTACACATCACATACTACACATAAAAAACCCCCAATCTCTAAATTAGGGTTTAACCAAAATAAGGGAAAAACAATAAAAAGGGTACATGGATCTTACCCTTGACGCAAGGAACTCAACGATATAATCCATGCCAAGAACTGACCTTCCAAACTCCGGGGATTGCTAATTATGCGATTAGAATGATGAACTTGCTTGCTTTCTCTCTTAAACAGAAATTTAGGTTTTGTAAAAGTGATTTAAAACAGTGACGACGATACTTAAATACCGGAATCGCATAATTAACAAAACCCGAGAAAATCCCCCGTAAAACCGGACACTCGATCGAGTACCCAAGGTACTCGATCGAGTACCCCCCTTACTCGATCGAGTACCCCAGCTACTCGATCGAGTACCCAACAGGTCAGAAACTATTTTATTTCGCAACTTGCCCTTACTCGACAGAGTAAGGGCTACTCGATAGAGTACCCCAAGACATATAAATACGGAGTATTACAGTCTTCCCTCCTTAAAAAGAACTTCGTCCCCGAAGTTCAACCCATACTCAAAAACAAACCTACTAACTCGATCAAGACTCAACAATGTGACTAAGAACTCAAAACAAAACTCCAACCCAAACATGAACTCGTAACACCAACTCCACTAACTATTCCTACCTCCACAACATGGCTCACAATATCGTATCAACTCCATTATATCTCTCTCAACACTAACTCCATACACTACCAACTACCATCCTTTAACGCTGCTAGCTCCGTAATATATCATCCACTACCAAATCCCATATCGAGACACTCATAGACATCAAACGGAATGTTACATTCTACCACCCTTAAAAGGAACTTCGTCCTCGAAGTTTACTCAGGCTCATAACATCATCCTCCAACTGTCAACACTATGTAAAATATTCTCACACTCTGAAGCATCACACTACTACAAGCACGGCCATGGCCTTTTATAAGTATCATCCACAAAACAAATCCCTCCTTCACGCTACGCTAGCACTCTACTTCCAATTATATTACAACATGCACCACCATGAAACTCTCTTTTATCGCATCCTACTCCTCTTAAGACAAATGTTACGTCCTCGTAACTCACTAATACTAAATCCTAGCTATATCGGCTCATTATCCTCATCACCACCACATGTCAAAGATAACCACCTATAATCTAAACACTGCCATGCATATATCCAAGGCTCTATTACTTAAACATTTCTCATAACTCAACTCATTTGGCATACCACCTAACCTATACCATAAAACTCGTAGCAAAATCACCATACTAACTCTCCATTATATCTGCAAAACAACATACCTCTCTTATGTAAGGCACTTATCTCCCAAAAGCATAACTCACGATCCACAATCGTTACGTACACGCACACTAGATCCTCAAGTTCTTTCTTCCATTACCGCAAAACTCATACACAACTTAACATGACACTAATACCCAATACCCTACACTCACTGTCTCAACAAAAGATTATGAACCACCTGCATCTTTCGGGTCATTACCACACATGTTCTACAACTCACTTGCCATTACCATGTCTATTGAAACCTTAACTAGAAGAAGATCATAATTATTGTAACAACCTCTCACAACCGTGTCTCATTAACAGAATGTCATTATACTATGACAACAACGAAAACATATACAACTCTATGTATATCATACTCTACCCTCATTCCCAACTTAACCAGGTAAAGAAAACATCAATAAACAAGACAACTGTCTATCTACACAAACCGAAACTCATAGGGAACAATATCAAACAAAACAACAATCTATGTATAATCGCTATGTACTTTGAAACTCGAATCATAATTATCCCGCCTACTCCACCACAACCGGTGACGGCATCACAACACCCGCCACCAGACCACACACCGCAGATGCGAAAATACCCGCATCACAACACTAAATATCGTGCCCGGATCACCACCCGAGGCACCACAACCACATCGATAGTCATCACGACTGCATACAACTCCCATAAATACTGACTTAGAATAATTTCTCAGACAAGAAAAACTTACTCAAATCCACTTTACTAAATCATAACACCACATATTTTATGAATTAAACAGATAATAACCTCGTGAATATCATCCCCTTACCATATCACAGATTGATTTGTACCATGAATATAGACAGGCATAAATAGTCATCCCAAAACAGTCAAATTATTACCTTTTTAAACATCATTCCATTACGTTCTCGTATCCAACATGTATTACAGAAAATTCAGATAACAACTTATAATTATCACCCCATACCATTTCTTGTGAGGTCACAACCTCACACAAACATTTATATATATGACATAGACCCATAATCACATCCAACCAGTCAATCCTGATCACGTAAGTTACCACTCAACATAGGTTACCTGCCGCCCGAGCTTAACTCATATGCCCCTCATAACCTTTTCCCCCATTCGCACAACCATCACTTCCTGCCAAGTATAACCATACCATTACTATTCAACTATTAGCATCCGCCCCATCTAACCACATCTTATACCCTCTCACAACCATACATATCCATCTGGTCTCTATAAAATCAACCTCTTTAGAATTGTTACCTTTCTAATATACCATCACCCTTAACCACAAGTCACAAACGATAACACTACCACTGTCCGAACATCAAACCTCTTACACTCATCTCTAAACATCACGATTTCTTTCCTATCTTTGGGTTACATCCCAAATAACAAACATCGAATCCATCAACAAAATTACCTCAACATTCTTCCCAATACTATCCTTAATTGTATCATCATCTAACTCTCCGCCAAAAAATCTCGTATCGTGCAAATATTCTACCAACTTCTTACTTCCCTTAATTCCTCGAAACCCATTACTAATCATGTTGTCCCAAAACTCCTCTATAACCATTAACTAACATCCTCATGATTGGTAGCACACATCTCGACGACTCCTTACCTCTATATCACATAACTCCGGTCAACATTTTCTTAGTTTTATTCCCCTCATTCTTTTCCTTTACATCTACAAAATCAATTAACCATTCAACTCCTTATCACTTCTACCTAACTCTTTAGTGCTCCGGTTACCTTCTCATTCCGCCAAAGCTCAAATCCCATTATTTCATGTCGATATCATCTCACTCTTTCTTACCACGGATCTTCTCTTATTATGTTATCGCTCACACTTGTCACTAACCTATCCATAAAATCAACGTTCACTGTTTAAACAACTTTATTTCATGCCGTTAAATGCCCAAAGAAATCACACGCAGTTTCACCTCTTAATAAACCAAATCTCCCAAACTCACTCACTGTCTACAAATCCACCTCGCAACATGTCTCCATTAAGTTCACTGTTTACCACTTTTCTCAACCCCCTTTAAAACGAACTTTCACTACATATATCTATAACCTACACGACTCCTAACCATCTCCCTCCATAATTCTTTACACATCTCAAGCTGCAATCATTTGCGTCCCTCATTTCAATCTTTTCATTCTCATGTTCCATAAACTCACATCATCCCTTGCCCACATTCATTTACTTTTACATTACTCAACATACAAACATATCGCTCATCTCATCTCACAAAACATGCTCTATGTCTCAATTAAGCCCTAACGATCTTTCTTTTCTTTTTCCACTATCTATCACAACCACATATAGCTCATCTCCTCCCACCAAACTCATGCTCACCAAAAGGTGCCACTCTTTACACCACAAGATTGGGTAACTTATGCGTCAAGACCAACATACATGTAAAACAATGCATAAAGAAGTAAAATAACGCCGTTGAATTAAACATAATATGCAACGAAGTCAAAAGATAAGCATATGACCCAAAATAGGGGTCACTAGATCGAGTACAGGCCACTCGATCGAGTAAGGGACTTACTCGATCGAGTAGGTCAAGATCAGAAGCACGTAAAACAAATCACCAGGGCTACTCGATCGAGTAACTAACGTACTCGATCGAGTGCCCCTTACTCGATCGAGTACCCCAATTCTCAGCACTGTCCAATTTTCGTAAAACAGTCATAACTCACTCATTTCTTGGTCGTTTTGGGCGTGCGACCTATCGTTAGAATCGTAAAAGAACAAGCTATCACCTCCAATTGGAATCACATCAAAATCATTTATGCATCTCAAGTTATAACAGTTTAAAGACAACCTCTTTATAATCGAAAAACACAACTACTTGATTTTACTTCCAAACAACTTAAACAACAACCAAGCAAACAAAACATGTCCAAAACTCATAAAACCAGTATTCATAATCATATGTTACTATTTTCAAAAGCCAAGCAACAACATTCATCATGCACATAGCTTATCTAACTTGCCAAATTACATGTATCGATCATTATACTTTCATGCTTTACAATCAACCAACATACAATTCACGTCATCATCATCTTTCAATTCAGATCCCCCATCCTCCACATGCATGCATCCATCAATTCATACAACATACTACTACATAGATACACACAGCACACAATAAACACATAACGATCCAGACACATATCCCATGGTGACCGGTTCAAAATTGTAGGGCGAGTTCGCGACTTTAGGACGTCTCCCAAGTCTTTGCATTAGCTCCTACAACCTTTACCCCGGGTTCATTTTAATTGACTCCCTATATTCATTGGATTTATTGGTTACAGGTTTCAGGATCATCGCTCTGATACCATTTGTAACACCCCCATACTCCAAGTGCCTTACCAGGACCACTCAGGTATAAGGATGTCACCATCTCGGTTACCCGAGGCAATGATATTCATAAGACAATAAAGAAACATATTTAAAAGTAAATAGTTTAAGTGATTACATGATCAAAACCAAAACTAATAAACTGAAATACAACATTCCCAGACGGTCTACTGCTAAAACTATCAAAGCTATAAGACGTCGACACGTGAAGACTTCTAGCGCCACGTGATGACTCATCCCGGCTATCCCATACGCGTCATATCATACATACCGCTCAATAGCGCTCACCACCCCGAATGGATCACCACGTTTTTAAAACATTTAAACGGGTCGTACTAATCACACAATTCAATATATCAACAATAAGATAAACAGACGGCTTAACCGTCACACACACACACATCCACACCAATCCCAACAATCTCAATCACCGATCGTCCCTTTGGACTACCGCCGATGGGGGACGCAGCCGTTCCCACCTAAGCCCCGCTCATCATACCGAGCGATAACCCTGTCCATTAATGTGCACATCCCCTCCCGTGGCGGGTTCCACGGAGGGCGAAACTAGGGCGTGAGGCCACTCCCAAGCGACCCCCCCACTCACCGAGAACGCATCTCGAGAACCATCAACAACGATCACAACCACAAACACAATACAATCATTATATCAAACAACTAAATACAAAGACATCACCCATACCCCATTATGGGACTAATACCGAGTAGGAAATCCTACCGAAAGAAAGCACAATGATCAGACGGTATCACAAATTTGTATCAAAAAGCCTCTTCTACGAACCCTCCTCCTATCATATAACACATAAAGGCTACACATCACATACTACACATAAAAAACCCCCAATCTCTAAATTAGGGTTTAACCAAAATAAGGGAAAAACAATAAAAAGGGTACATGGATCTTACCCTTGACGCAAGGAACTCAACGATATAATCCATGCCAAGAACTGACCTTCCAAACTCCGGGGATTGCTAATTATGCGATTAGAATGAAGAACTTGCTTGCTTTCTCTCTTAAACAGAAATTTAGGTTTTGTAAAAGTGATTTAAAACAGTGACGACGATACTTAAATACCTAAATCGCATAATTAACAAAACCCGAGAAAATCCCCCGTAAAACCGGACACTCGATCGAGCCTATTCATTACAATTTCATTTTGAGCCTATTCATTACAATTTCATTTTATAATCTATCCTAACATGTGGATAACTATCAATATGAGCATAATTTTACCAACCTCATTATCTTTACTACTAACATTATTCATTTCAAAGGTTTAACCATATGATACTTATTCTAACTATAACATTAATGAACCTAAAATGATGAACAAAGCATGAAAAACCGCGAAACAAGCAACGGGCTGACCCGGGCCAGCCGTGGGCCTGCCGGGCCTGCTGGCCGCCACCCCCACTCCTCCATTTTTCCGTTTTTGTTCATTTTAACTCCGTTTTAAGCATTACTTAATCGTTCCCATTCCATTTCTATACTATTATGAGAATTTAAACTAACAAAAGACATGCATGCAACCCATTTTATCATGTGAAACAAATTACTCAAATAAAAATCACAAAAACATACAAAAAGCAAAAAAAATGTGACGATTATTCGTCGAGTAACTCGAAATATGTTACCTTAAGCTAGAAAATGAGCAATTAACACCTTGAATACCAAACCCTAATATACACTAGCCACTATCTTCAACAATATACGAGTCCCCAAACTCGTCTTCCAAATCTTCACCTAAATAAACAATAAAAACACAATAATAAGTATAAAAAACCGAAATTTGCCCAAAATCGTCTTAAAACAACTTAATGAAAACTGAAATTAAAACATACTAGGTTGTAGATCTCGAAGAGAGGATTCCGGAAATATAAATTTTGTGAAAATCCGACAAGAAATGAGGAAGTTATGGCGAAAACTAGCTTGAAATCTTAAGTTTTAATGGTGTTTTGTTTTGGAATGTTTAAGAATGTTAAGGAAGGTGTAGTTGGACAGAAAAATCAGAAAGAAAGGAAGGGGAAGGGGGTGTGCCGCGGGAAAGGAAAGGAGGAAAGGAAGGGAGCGGGTTTTAGTCGGGATTTTACGAGTCGGTTTTGGCTCGTTTCGATAATAATTAAAACCGTTTGTCAAATGTAAATTCCGACAAGACCAAAGTTCTTAAACACGAGATTACAAGAAAATTGAGTATTCATATGACCCATTTCCAAAATCGTTTGCCCAATTTTCAATAGAGTTGTCATTTTTCCCCGATATGCCCTTATTTCGAAATAAAAAGTTTTTACACGGTTAAAATTATTTTTAAACATTTCGAAACTATCAAAATAAATACTTTTCTTCAAAATATAATAAAATTATATTTCTTTGAATTATTATTACTTCAAATACATTAATATCAATTTTACTTGATTAATAAATTACTTTCGAAATATATTAACGGTCCGAAATTACGGGGTGTTAGGCTCAAAATGAATTTTTTTAGTGATAATTGTAATGTTTTGATGATTGTGCCGAAAACTGAGCCTTAGTCCCTTTGACTGATTCGATGTCAGTCAATTGTGTGATTGGTCAGCCGCAATTTAACCCGTACCTGTCGCAGGACTGGGGTTGCGGGTAAAAATTCGGTTGGATGAAAGTTAATGTGAAAAATGGGTAATTGGCCTTATTCTTGTTTTAGGCCATTTATTAAGTTTTAGTTCACATGTGTTTTGGTTGAATTTAATAGTTTCTTATATTGTAGAAACGGCCCTAGATTCCCTGAAACCTTTAATATTGTTAATATTGCTAGAAATGGTATTGGTATTAAATACTTTTTGCAGGTTGTTGTGTTTTTCATAGATAGGTCTTTATAGTCTTTGACGAGTGTATGTTCACTGCTTAATAGCCTCTGTGTTCCTGACTTGGTGGGTTTATATCCAAGTTGGGGCATGACCTCGTTACTTATTTTGATTGTAAGTGGTCAGCTTAAGTACTAGCCAACCCTTTGGTGGACTCCTTAGGGTACTCACTTTGTTTTAGAAAAAATTGTGGGTCTTGGGTGCGGTGGTGTGTATCCGCATGTCTAGGTCTGCGCATATTTTAGGCTAGGGTTGTGTTGTGTCTTGGCCATGTTTTGATAGAATCTCTGAGCCAAGATACCGGTTCGATTACCTTCCCTACCTCGTGGTATAGACTCGAGTTACAGAGTGACTATTGACCGTACTAAGAACTTATGCCTGTCTTTGATATATTGCCCTTTCTTGTATGGTGATTTTATGAATTGTAATAGGTGAGATGTAAGCCGGTTAAAATTGATAAAGTTTGGATTACTATTTGTTATATGTTTCACATGATAGTTTAATTTGGTCAGTTTAGGGGTCATAGGTTAGAATACTTGATAATTAAATTGTTTATCATATTGTTTACATGTTCCATTAAATATGACATTTCGTGGCTGGGAGGACTCGAAGTTACTCCCCACTGAATTGTGGCTTTCGTGTTTGTATAAAATGCGATTGACAGGTTGAAGATGATTAGTTGGGGTACACAGACGAGCTAGTGAGCAAAAGAACCTTGGACCTAGTTTGGCTATTTTTGTAGTAAACCTTTTAACTTTTGGTTGTGTATATATTTTGAAGGGACATATGTCTCCCTCTTTTTCTTTGGGTTGTATCACTATAATTCCTTGTCTTTAGCATAGTTATGTAAATTAGTTTATTAGCTTTTGTAGGTTTTGGGCACTCCTAAGTTGGAGATGTTTGTGAATGGTTTAGGAAAGTTTTAAAAATTACAGGTTTTGGTCTAGTTGAACCAATTACAAACATATTCTGTCAGTTTTTCTGTAGAATTTACGTATTTATTTAGCGCTATATATAAGGGTGTCACATACCCATTGGCTAAGAACTGCTCCAACGGCGTACTTACTAGCATCACACATAATCTCGAATGGTAGCCCCCAAATTGGTGGTTGAATCATTGGTGCCGAGATTAGTGCTTCCTTAATTATATTAAAGGGTTCAACACACTCATTAGTGAAATGGAATTGGGCATATTTAAGTAATATTTGAGTGAGGGGTTTCGCGATTTTTCAGAAATCTTTTATAAAACGGCGATAGAAACCCGCGTGACCGAGAAAACTTCTCACCCCTCTAACATTCACGGGAGGTGGGAGTTTCTCTATCACCTCAACCATAGCTTTATCGACCTCGATGCCCTTTTCCAAGATTAAATGACCCAAAACAATTCCTTCATTTACCATAAAGTGACACTTTTCCCAATTCAAAACGAGACTAACATCTTCACATTTTTGCAATACAAGAGAAAAGTTATGCAACTAAGGGTCAAAGTCTTTCCCATAAACGCTAAAATCATCCATAAAAACTTCCATTATGGTCTATAGGTAATCGGAGAAGACACTCATCATGCATCTTTGGAAAGTAGTGCGGGCATTACACAAGCCAAAAGGCATTCTCCTATAAGCATAAGTACCATAAGGGCATGTGAAGGTGGTCTTGTGTTGGTCATCCGGGTGTATGGGGATTTTAAAGAATCGCGAATACCCGTCAAGGTAGCAAAAGAACTTGTTAGAGGCTAACCTCTCAAGCATTTGGTCAATGAATGGTAGGGGGAAGTGATCCTTTCTTGTTGCGGAATTCAATTTTCGATAGTCAATACACATACGCCAACCGGTGCTTTTCCTTGTGGGTATTAGCTCATTCTTATCATTTGTTACTACCTTGGTACCTCCTTTCTTAGGTACCACTTGAACGGGGCTAACCCACAAAGAGTCCGATATGGGGTATATGATTCCCGCATCAAGTAATTTCATAACTCTCTGTTAACAACTTCTTGCATGTGGGGGTTTAGTCTCCTTTGGGATTGGATGGTAGGTCTATGGTCTTCTTCTAGATGAATTCTATGCATGCAAAAATTGGGACTTATCCCCTTAAGGTCATCTAGACTATAACCTATAGCCTTTTCATGTTGTTTCAACACATCAAGCAATTTTCCCAATTGGTTCTCATCAAGTTTGTCATTAACAATCACGGGTTTGGTCTTAGATTTATCAAGATAAGCATATTTAAAATTTGGGGGAAGGGGTTTTAAAGTTTGAACTGGTACCTCACTTTCCTCCATTGAAGGTTCATTAAGAACTTGCTCCATCTCCATTAGACATTCCATTCTCATGGTGTATTCAACTTGTTCTTCGAGCTCACAGATCTCATCATACTTAAATTCCATGACAAATCCTTCTTGCTCTTCGGTTTGTACGATGTCATCTTCAATTGCTTGCTCTGGTTCCACGGGTTTATATGCTTCCACAAGAATGTTATGTACTAATTCGGATCGCTGATGAGTGAGTTCTTTGTTGGCTAGATCGGCCTCAAGAATATCTACCTCCAATTCCCAATGCATATTTTTGGCCTCACTTGCTTCTAAGGCATCCAATGCTTGCAAGGGGTCTTTGAAGAAGGGTATACTCAAGTGGTCTTCAACAAAACAATCTATAAGATCCATCTCGCAAAATATCGAACAACTCGAAAATAATTAATTAGAACAAACCTTGAGGAGTTTTACTTCCCCAAGGCAAAGAAAGACACTACTAAGAACAATCAAAGAAAATCAAACCAAGTTAACACCGTCCCCGGCAACGGTGCCATTTTTGGTCGGACTATCGTTTTCGGTTACTTGTCGTTAGGAGCACCTAGACCAAAACAATATTTATAACTTCACAAACTACTCTTCTATTAGTAAAGAGGTAAGTAAAGGTCGGATCCCAAGGGACGGGTATTGATGTAGGATTTTTGATTGCAAGTAGTGGTGTCTAAGGGTGTCAAAATTTGGGTTGAGATAAGAAGATCACTAAACTAAATAACAATATAAATAAACAAGAAAGATGATTAAAATGAGATGTAAACAATTGATTAAAAGACTAGGATGTCATGGGTTCATAGGGGATTCACGGGAATTGATCATACAAACATATTCTCAAATTATAAGCAAGCAATTATTGTTGTGATAAGATCGAGTTGGTTTATATCTTACAATCCTAGGAAGTTTTGGGTCCCGGAGCCGAAGCGATTAGATTGTACAACACCTACAAGTCGACTTAATCCTCCCTACTCAACTATATGCATGGTCTAATGAGACTCGAGTTGGTTTATGTCTTACAAGTCTCATTGAAAAGGTAAGTGATGGGTAAAAAAATGCAAGGATTCATAGGCTCGCATTTCTGTTGAAGTGTCTCCGACAATAATGCGATCACAATTGTCGATCATGATGATCACATGTTTAAATCTCATTTTTAAGAATACATAAGGGATGATTCATTATATAGTCAACTGATCAACATTAATCGGTAACGATTGGCTTGCTAGAGTTTGACGTTACTGTCGTATGACGGTGGTGGTCAGTTGATCCCTTAAGGTCACACCTAAAGGATGATGCCCTTATCTGTAAAGTTGATTAATTGTATGACGATACAAGTTGATCAATTCCTTAAAATTGAACAATTCAATTAGTGAGAGAGAATATTGATATCTTATTGTAATGGGATTAAATAAGATTTATTTTAGTAATAAAAATGCTTTATTACTAAAATTGCTTATTGTTTGAGAAACGATAAAGATAAGAATGAATGGTTAATTATAATTACAAGATGTTGTGAATTATAATTAAATGACCAATTTTATTTATGTGATCAAGTATCACTAGTCAATTTGTTGAATAAAATTTAATTAATTTATAAAATGATATTTATGTGATAAATATGCATTAAAATTAATTAATAACATGTAACATCCTACATGTGACATATTGTGTGACAAATGACAAATTGACAAAATAAAATTGTAGTCCATTTTATGAATATGGACCGAAATAAAGAGGGTTTAGTGGATGGTGGTAGTTTATATTAATAAGTTAAAATAACACCATCATGACACTACTTACCTAGCCTTACATGCCTAAGGTTTAGATAAGAACAAAAGTAAAAAGGGAAGGACCATATATTGGTCCTTTACCTCCCATAACCGTGACCCTCCTCTATTTTTTAGAGGATTTATTTTTCCTCTACTCATTCTCTTTTATGCTTGTCCATTCAAAAGACATGCAAAGTTTTCTTCTCTCACATATTCATCTTTTTCTTCATCAAAACATGAGATTTTTGATTCAAATTGTTCATAAAAGATTACTAATATTATTAGTGTAATATATGAGTATTAGTAATAAATTTTAAGGTAAACTACTAAACAAATATCTAGTATATATTATTTAGTAGAGATAAGGGATAATCTTGAGTGCAATCAAGAGGAGTGGCTTCTATACTTGAAGTCTTTGGAGGATCATCCTATTACTCATCATAGCTCAAGAACAAGTGAAGGTAGGAGACCTTACTTGTGCCCATAAACCGAAATATTCAATGTAAGGAACCGGTTTCCCTCTACACTTATTTATATGTTTTGCATGCATAAAATCTTGTATTTATTTTATGACTAAATAAATTAATACATATATGAATATGTATACTTATGAGATTAATGAATTCTAACAAGTGGTATCAGAGCATTATGGTTGTTGCATGCAAGATCGGGATTATTTTTCCGAGATAATACGATTAACGAATAAAACTTGAAATTTAGGATTTATGAAGATAAATCACGAAGTAATTTTTCATGTTAAAATTTTCTGGTCCTAAATTGATTTTAGGTCATATGGGACGATTTATGGATTTTTATTGTTCATTTTATATATTATTGGCATTAAAATATGATTTTTACGAGAAAAATGTCATTTTTGGACGAAAAATGTCATTTTTGGACGAAAAATAGCTAAACTTTGAATTTTTCAGTTGTTTTTGGATATGTTTTCACATATATTATCTACTGAAGGCCTGTAAATTTTCATGTTAAAATAAGTTGTTTTGCTCGAAATATGAATTTTATAAGTTAAAATCGTATTTAAATGAGTAAATAGGTTAATATGAGTTATATTTCGAATATGGTCATGAAAATTTAGTATGTTGTCACATACAATTTTACAAGATGTTTATAAAATATTTGGCTATAGTGAAGTCATTTTGCATGATTTATGAATTTTTGATGAAAAATCACATAAATAGTGACTATAATTAGTTATAATGCTAAAACATACTTCATGACTAAAGAAAAAAACGTCACATGTTTCATTTTATCATATATTTCAGATCAAAAAGTGAAAAATTGATGAAAATATTTTTTCTCATATTTTTATGGTCATAATTGTTAAAACCGATAAACCGCAACATTGTTTTTCTCGATAAATTTTCGAAATTTTTAACCTAAGTTTTGAACATTATGAGTATCATGGTATTTTTCTAGAATGTTCATGAGTTTAAATTTCAAATTTTGAAATTATCTGAAATTTTTATAATTTAATTTGAAGTTTATAGCATAATTTTGTATTTTTGGGTCCATTTATGAACAATATTAAGAAATCAAATTTAATTATTGTCAAAATGTTAGTGGAGACTAATTTTTGAGTCCTAAGATGGTTAGGGTAATTAACTTGTACATAAATATGAATTTATATAATTACTGTGATTTTAACAAGTTATAATCACGCAAATTCATGAAAACCGATAAATATACGATATTGGCTCTTAAAAGGCGATTTAGCATAACATCTAGCATGTTCATATATATTATAATGCTGAATTTTATTTATGATTGTCATATTTTAATTTAGTGTAATTTTTGAATTATGTAATTTTACTTAGTATGGCCTTAGTTTTAATTGGTATTACCCGGAATGTATGGGAATATCGATTCAGTTGTAATTATTGTGATCTCGTATCACCGTTTTGTAATTTAATAGATTTATTTTTAATTACAAATGTATAATATGAAATTATGTAATTTATTTTGTAATTTAATTGTTCCGGAGTTCCTTGAAGACGGTGCCATTCGAGAAGACGGTCCATCAAGAATGTGTTTCCTTGAAGTGCGTGCCAAGACCGAAGTTCAAGGGACCAAAGGAGTTGGTTTCCGAATTTGTAATAGTTTATTAGAATTACTATTTTAGGAAGGCCATACCAGGATTTTATTTTTATGCTTTGCATTTTATTTATATGTTGCATGCAATGCTAAATCACCATAACTAAACATGCATTTTAAATCGAGTTTATCGACCGTGTCAATTATAATTATCGTAGTTCACCGCTTTAGTTCACTTAAAATGTGATAGATAATAAGTTGACATGACCTCTCGCTAAAACAAACAATTGAGACTTAGCCTTACCAAAAAGTAGAAACCATGAAAACCTATTTCGTGAGGGAGTGCGCTCGGCCACACCGGGGTACAAACCTTGTTACGTAGGGGAAGTGGGTGATAAATGTCTATCCACCGAATTCATATTGATGAGGGATGAATCGGCTACACCGTGCCCAAGTTGATATGAATTTGGATCATGGACACATTTATTCGAAATTTTGGTTAAACTCAACAAAAGTATTCTCGACCATAGCCGGATGTGTTTTGGGCTAAAGATAAATATTAATGTAATTTTATCGACCAAGAGTTCTAAAAGTAGAATCGATTAAAGAGTTAATCCACCGACTTATATTGATAAGGGATGAATCGGCTACACCGTGCCCAAGTTAATATGAATTTGGATCTTGGAATCATTTATCATAGTCGGGTAGAGGTCACTATGTAAATGCTTTACTTGTTAAATTATTTACAAGTATTATTATAACTATAAATGTTTTGTTTTCATTATTCCGTTAATCATATTGTTCTAATTCTTTACCTCAAATTATATACGATATCATTTCGATTTTAGTTCAAATCTCCATTAAAACATCGTAACTAAAGACAAAATTTGAATTTTCTTCTAAAAACCTCGTATTATCCATTGGAAGGATCACTTGTGAAGAGTATAGATAAAAGTCATTCAGGATCAAAAGGGTTTTTGATTCTTGACTAACATATCTACTTACAATGAATTGTTTCTCATAAGCTTAATTGAGTTAAGTACTTTGAAACGTTACATCATTTTGGTAACTAGATTTGTTGGAAATCAAAATTGAACAAAATACCACAACCACTTCAATGAAAGTTTTAAGACTAAACAAATGAATTGAAGAGTAGTCTTCATGAAATTCAATTTTGCTTCTCTAAGCAAAGACTCATTGAAATGAGTGGGAGCATTCTCTTAACCATTAAGAAAAGGACGAGGTTCAAAGAAGTAAAATTAGAATAGAATTGATACAAGGTAATGTTAAAAGTAAAGTTATTGAGAATAACGATACTAAACCTATCAATCACGACCAATAAAGTTTCCATTGTCTTAATTGTTGGACGCTAGAAAGGAAACTACCCCAAATTATTGAAGAATCAACAAGTTAGTTGTGGGACATCTAATTGAAGGAAATGTAGATTCATATACATACTAACATATTCAAATATGTCATAATTAATTTGTCATAAAATTAAAACGGATTTTATGCATGCAAACAATAATATAAATAGAGGAGAAATCATGTCCTTACATAGTGAATTTCGGTTATTAGGGCACAAAAGAGATCACCTTTCTCTTTTGATCTTGAGCTTTTCCTTATGGATGAACAAGATCTAAGTATAAGATCTCTCCCCAAGCTTTATACCCAAGGCTTAACACTTAATCTAATTAATATTATAAGTACTAGTATAATATTAATTTTAGTAGAAAATTGAACCAAAAATATTTATAAAACTCTTATATATTTCGGTTTTATGAGAGAGGAAGAGGAGAATTTTTCTTCTCACTAGAACTTATATTTTGGATAATGGAATAATAGAATGATACAATACACTCATCAAAGTAGTGTATGTAGAAAAATATAAGACAAACCCTTGCCTTGCCCTCTTGGAAAACCGGGTAGGAGGAGAAGAGGAGGGAAGAACACCCACCCAATGCATGCCCTTGTTTGTCTTAACAATGCACACTAGGCTTGCAAGCCTATTCTTTTTAGCAATCATTATGTTTACTAATTATAAAATAAACACAATATGTAGCTAAAAACTCCTCCAATTTTCGGCACTTTACATAATATGGACCCCATATTATTTTTGTCAATTGTCTATATGTTACATGTCACATGTCACATATATTTGTTATGTATTTTCAACATATTAAAAATCAACGTATTAATAAAATACGTCACATACAAAAATTGACTTAGTAATTTCATAATTACTTGTGCCAAAAATATTTTACCAATTTATAAATCACAACAGATTGTATTTATAATAATTCATTCAATTCCGATTGTTTCTTTAAACAATTATTTCATCCGAGTAATGATACAATTCAATTACTCAGACCGTATCTTATTTAATCACATTTCAATATGATACGTAAATTTTACTTCCAAAATCGTCCGTCAATTTTCAAGTAATTTAATTAACTCGTAACATTATACGATTAATTAAATAATCAATTAAGAGTGTTGCCCTTTAGGTATGACCTAGGGGGTCAACGATCATCACGTCGTCACACGACAAGTAATGTCAAACTCAGTCGACCAATCATTACCGATATATGTTGACGATTGTTGTGAATAACAATATTACTTCCCAATTGTATTCATTTTAATGAGACTTAAACATGTGATCATTATGATCATGATCGTGATCGCATTATTGTCGGAGGACACATATTCCAACAATCTCCCACTTGTCCTCGACAAGTGTGCGTCACCAATTCTCTTGTCCTATTACTATCTCCCACTCAATGCAAGGTGTCTTTCAGGTCGTACTTGCAAGTGATCATATCGAGAGTGGTTTCCTCGATCCGGAGAATAGCGATTGACCGGATTTATCCACTCGGATACCTTCCGAGCGTGGCCACGCATTTCGATTCATTACTCCTCGAGTGGCCCCGAGATATTGTTATAACCCCGACTAGGGGTGGACAATTCCTATTGCACTCATTCCCTTCGACTAGCCACAGCCATCATAACCCAAAATATGCCCATTTGACCCCATTTACGAAGGTCGTAGTAACACAAATCAAAGTTAATATGAAAATGTGCCATCTTAGGTGAATAGCCTTTAGTCAAAAAAATCGACTCATTTTGAATACTATAGTAGCTCTCGCAACGACCAGGCTATATAAATTTGCCAGAACTCTTTAAGCGGTCATAAGGCCCGACAGAAAGTTCCTAACAATCTGCCTATGTGATCGACTAGTCATCTCATATGACTCTATGGCACTTGAACTTGCCATCAATCGCATCACACTCTAGTCACTTCGAGACGTCACCTCATATAAGTAACTATGGGCAAAAACAATGTTAATCCATGTTCACTTTAACGGGGTTCAATTGTCTCTACAACCCGTTTGGATATAACAATGTACAAAGTGAGTTAATAATAACTCAAACGACAAATGTCGACATCACACTTGGGTAGTCAATATCATATTACAACCTTGTGATGTTTATCATAAGTGTAAACACTTTATTGATTGCAATAGAAGTTTAACATCTCATGTGTCCATGTGTTCAAACTTCTTACACTTGCAATTTCCTTCACATTCATGTTCTCATGCCATGAATTTTACCAAGTACACATCAAGGTTCTCGACCTTGGTTTTGGTTCTTTAACTTGAAAGAACTTTCTTATCGATCATCTCATAACGAACGAATTTGCGATGAATAATACAACTTGTACCGATCAAGTATTCCATCCACACACAATGCACTAGGTATATGTTTTGTAGAATCTTGTAATAGTTGACAAGATTATTAGCTTAGTACTTCTCACAAGTCCTAGCTTAACTAGGAAAGATTATCTTTGAATAACTTCTTATTCAACCAACCATCTTTCCAAAACTTCTCATTTCTCTTTTCAAGTTTGAAAGATTTGGGATTCTCATAAATCCTTATATGTGCTCGGATCTTCTACAAAATGTGCAACCTCTTATCACATAATGGAACATTCCGTCAAGCATTGAAATCGCTCATTGGATTCTACTTGAGAATTCATGACGTTTCTTGTTATGGCTCACAAACCAATCATCATGCTCTTATGCATATGATTCATAATTGGACATGTATATGATTATTCTAATGGCGGAAACATTAGTCACTAATAATCATGAGATCAACCGTTCTCGTGTTCAATGAACTACCATGATCGCTAATGGTAATCCCATTTTCATTCATATGAATAACCTATGTATATGTTGATACGATGTGTATCTCTTTAATACTAATCCAACATCCCATGATGTAATTGGATTCATCATTGTCCATTTTCATCCAGAATTGAAAACTCAAAAGCTTCTTTATGAAAGAAGGTATTGGCTCGTCATTCTTTAATGAGTAATGACTTTTATACATTTAAGGATGATAGCTCCCACTAAATTCCATGTCTTCACATGAGAATTTCCTAACTCCCACTCAATTCAACATATTTCAAAATTGACTTCTCAATCGAAATTTGTCAAGAATATAAATATAAATTGCTTTGCCAAGTTACTAGGATAAAACCATATATGTTCCCATCATATCCTTTCAAAATGCCTATTTTGAAGTGGTCTTATCTCAACCTTACGGAAAGAGATTTTAAATCTCTAACACACTCATATCATAATGATGTGTAGCAATGTCATTATTCAAATACAAATAATATTTAGAATACGTCCCTCGCAAATATCCTTTTGGAAGGAGATTTAACCATTTCATGGGGAGGTTAAGCAATGACATTTGTATGGTTAAAACGTTGGCTATAGAAGATATCGGAATATCAATTTTTGTAACTTGGTTTTGATCATAACTAGTATGTTACTTTGATTCATTTAGGCTCTTAAGTAAAACTCATGATTGAAACTATTTGGTCAAAATTCTTAAGACTTTGCATTAGTCATTTTCATCCAAAACTTCTTTTGGTCTCCTCGTGTAGTTATCTTGAGAATATACTCTTATGATTACTACACTTGGTCTCTTTAGTCATATAGAACTAACTTGAGACCATAGATCTCATCTATTCGGTATACTATGTAAATAGATATACCTTCATTCAAATCATTTTCTCTTGCGTAGATCTTCATTTACACTTCATTTACACAAGTACACAATTTTATCTTGCCTTGTGTGTTGTGTCCTCATTTTTCTCCCACTCTATCTTTAGAATAAATACACTAGAGATTCAAAGATAGCATATGAGACACAAATTAATGATGTTGAAGTACAAGGAGAACTATCTCATAGATAGACTAATTGTTATTGATTTCATATGAGTTCTTGGTGATTGACATTCCTTTAAGAGAGTTCATAGACTCAAAATCACTTTATAAATGATCATACACATGCCTTAAGCATGTGGACATATAATGAAACCCGTCATTATATTTGTCTATTAGATCACTTTAAGTGAATGATCTTATGTTTCAAAACGCAAGCATTTAAAGATGAATTTTAGAACATTAAAAAGGATAAATGATAAAACGGGTGACTTGGGTTGCAAACCAAGTCACCATCATCCAAAATACAAACCATTATCCAAAATACTTTTCCATGTCAAACATGGAAACTTAAAGTTCTAAAAATCCAAAACATTACTTAAAATAAGACAATGAAAAACAAAGCTCCATAAAAGCTATCCTTAGCTTCTCCATGGTTTCTCATGCTTGTTTTTCTTTTCCCTTGTCTTTGCTTGGTGGAGGCCCTATTTACAATAAAAAGGGATCACATTACCATAGTTGTATTAGAAACATAAAAGAAGGTTAGTCATTTACCTACTGGAGTGATCTTTCCAGCTTTGATATCACCAAGGTATTTGGAACAATTTCTTTTCCAATGTCCCATGCCATTACAATAATGGCATTTATCAAGAGGACCCTTCTTGACTTTGGAGGTACTAGCTTCACAAGACTTAGCTTTGGTGAATGTGGGAGCTTGCTTTTTACCCTTTCTTCCACTCTTCTTGAACTTCCCCTTACTCTTTGCGCTAATATTAAGCACATCCTTGTGGGGGTTCACATTTAACCCCATGTCCCTCTCGGCTTGCACAAGTAACTTGTGCAACTCCTCAAGAGACACATCCTTGTCTTGCATATTGAAATTCACCTGGAATTGCACATATGCCTTGACCTTAGACAAGGAGTGTAGAATCCTATCTATGATGAGTTCTTTGGGGATTTCAACCTTTTGAATCTTCAAGGTCTCGACAAGCTCCATGAGTTTGAGCACATGAGGGCTAACCTTTTGGCCCTCTTTGAAGTCGAGATCAAAGAATGCCGCGGCCGCCTCATATTGGACGATCCGCGGAGTTTGTGAAAACATGGTCACAAGTTTGGAGTAAATCTCATTAGCATTGCCCATTTTAAAGGCTCTCCTTTGGAGTTCCGCCTCCATCGCAAATATTAAGACATTTTTCATTGCGGCGGACTCCTTTTGGTAAGTCTCATAGGCTTCCCTCGTGGCCGCGGTGGACCTAGTGGAGGGTTCGGGTGGAGAGGCCTCGGTAAGGTAACGAAGCTTGTCGTCACCTTCGGCGGCTAATTTGAGTTGGGCATCCCATTCGGAGAAATTTGACCCATTCTTTTCAAGTTTACATCGATCCATAAAGGATCGGAGCCAAGATGAAGTAGCGAGTGGTGTAGCATTAGGAGTTGGTGTTGATGTTGCCATTTGTTATGAAAAAGAAGTGGTCTACAAAACAAAATATAAGGAGTAAAACAAATTTCGTTTTAATTATACTCGTAAAAATGTATGATTTAAACAAGTTTTACGCATTTTTCTAGTGACCTCTACCCAACTAGATAAATGATTCCAAGACCCAAATTCATATCGACTTAGGCACGGTGGGGCCGATACATCCTTTATCAATATAACTCGGTGGATTAACGTTTAATCGATTCTACTTTTAGAACTCTTGGTCGATAATATTACATTAATAATTATCTATAGCCCAAAACACATCGACAAGGGCACGGTGGGCCCGATACATCCCTTATCAAATACTTTTGTTGAGTTCAATCCAAATTTCGAATAAATGTGTCCATGATCCAAACCCACATTAACTTGGGCACGGTGGGGCGGATACATCCCTCATCAACATGAATTCGGTGGATTAACATTCATCACCCACTTCCCCTACGTAACAAGGTTTGTACCCGGTGGGGCCGAGCGCACTCCCTCGCGAAATAGGTTTTCATGGTTTCTACTATTTGGTAAGGCTATGTCTCAATTGATAGTTTTAGCGAGAGGTCATGTCAATTTATTATCTATCACGTTTTAAGTGAACTAAAGCGGTGAACTACGATAATTCTAATTGACACGGTCGATAAACTCGATAAAAAGACAATGCATGTTTAGTTATGGCGATTTAGCGATGCATGTGACATAAAATAAAATGCAAGCATAAAGATAAATAAATCCTAGTATGGCCTTTCCTAAAATAGAAAAACTATTAATCTATTACATATTCGGAAACCAACTCCATTGGTCCCTTGAACTTCGGTTGTGACACGCATCTCGAGGTAACACCGTCTTTATGTATCGCCATTCTTGAAGTAATCCGTCTTTTGGAACTCCGGAATGAATAAAATTACATAATAAATTACATAATTTCCTATTATACATTTGTAACTAAAATAAAATAAATCTATTAAATTACAAAACGGTGATACGAGATCACAATAAAAATTACAACCGAATCGATATTCCCATACATTTCGGGAAATACCAATTAAAATCTAAGGCCATACTAAGTAAAATTACATAATTCAAAAATTATATAAATTAAAATTATGACAATCATAAAGAAAATGCAGCATTATAATATGTATGAACATGCTCAAATTTTATGCTAAATCGCCTTTAAATAGCCAATATCATATATTACTCGGTTTTTACGGATTTGCGTGATTTCAACGTTTTATAATCACAAAAATTACATAAACTCATATTTATGCATAAGTTAATTACCCTAACCTCTTAGGACTCAAAATATAGTCTTCACTAATAATTTGACCATAATTAACCCATATCTTATAAAATTGTTCATAAATGGACCAAAAATTACAAAATAAGCTATTAAACTTCAAATAATTCACAAAATTTCAAATAAATTCAAAATTTGAAATTTAAACTCATGAAAATTCTGGAAAAATTCCATGACACTCATAATGTTCAAAATCTTAGGTTAAAAATTTCGAAATTTTTCCGGAAAAACAATGTTGCGGTTTATCGATTTTAATAAAATAGACATAAAAACATGGAAAAATTATTTTCATTAACTTTTCAATTTTAGATCTGAAAAATATAATAAAATGCAACATTAGACGTTTTTCCTAAGTCATAGATTATGTTTTATTAATTTTCCACTAATAATGTCACTATTTATGCTATTTTTCTTCAAAAATTCATAAATCATGCAAAAAGACTTCTTTATAGCCAATTATTTTACACACATCTTGTAAAATTGCATGTGACAACATATTAATTTTCTATGACCAGATTCAAAATTTAACTCATATTAACCTATTTTTCACTTAAATCCGAATTTAATAATGAAAAATTCATTTTTCGAGCATAACAAGTCCAAAAATTATGAAAATTTACAGGTTATCTCAAAATAATATATGTGAAAACATATCCAAAAATCAACTTAAAATTCGAAGTACAGCTAATTTTCGACCAAAAATGACATTTTTACTCATAAAATCACGTTTAAATGCCATTATTGTAAAATATGAACAATAAAAATCTGAAAAATTAACCAAAATATCCTAAAACATTTTAGGACCAGAAATATTAACATGCATTTAATAATTTCGTGATATATCATAATAACACAAATTTTACAAGTTTTATTTGTTATTCATATAACTCGGAAAAACTTTTAACCAATTTGCATGCAAACAACAGTGGCTCTTGATACCGATTGAAGGAAACGTAGATTCATATACATACTAACATATTCAAATATGTCATAATTAATTTGTCATAAAATTAAAACGGATTTTATGCATGCAAACAATAATATAAATAGAGGAGAAATCATGTCCTTACATAGTGAATTTCGGTTATTAGGGCACAAAAGAGATCACCTTTCTCTTTTGATCTTGAGCTTTTCCTTATGGATGAACAAGATCTAAGTATAAGATCTCTCCCCAAGCTTTATACCCAAGGCTTAACACTTAATCTAATTAATATTATAAGTACTAGTATAATATTAATTTTAGTAGAAAATTGAACCAAAAATATTTATAAAACTCTTATATATTTCAGTTTTATGAGAGAGGAAGAGGAGAATTTTTCTTCTCACTAGAACTTATATTTTGGATGATGGAATAATAGAATGATACACTACACTCATCAAAGTAGTGTATGTAGAAAAATATAAGACAAACCCTTGCCTTGCCCTCTTGGAAAACCGGGTAGGAGGAGAAGAGGAGGGAAGAACACCCACCCAATGCATGCCCTTGTTTGTCTTAACAATGCACACTAGGCTTGCAAGCCTATTCTTTTTAGCAATCATTATGTTTACTAATTATAAAATAAACACAATATGTAGCTAAAAACTCCTCCAATTTTCGGCACTTTACATAATATGGATCCCATATTATTTTTGTCAATTGTCTATATGTTACATGTCACATGTCACATATATTTGTTATGTATTTTCAACATATTAAAAATCAACGTATTAATAAAATACGTCACATACAAAAATTGACTTAGTAATTTCATAATTACTTGTGCCAAAAATATTTTACCAATTTATAAATCACAACAGATTGTATTTATAATAATTCATTCAATTCCGATTGTTTCTTTAAACAATTATTTCATCCGAGTAATGATACAATTCAATTACTCAGACCGTATCTTATTTAATCACATTTCAATATGATACGTAAATTTTACTTCCAAAATCGTCCGTCAATTTTCAAGTAATTTAATTAACTCGTAACATTATACGATTAATTAAATAATCAATTAAGAGTGTTGCCCTTTAGGTATGACCTAGGGGTCAATCGATCATCACCGTCACACGACAAGTAATGTCAAACTCTAGTCACCAATCATTACCGATATATGTTGACCAGTTGACAGTAACAATATTACTTCCCAATTGTATTCATTTTAATGAGACTTAAACATGTGATCATTATGATCAACAGTCGTGATCGCATTATTGTCGGAGGACACATATTCCAACACTAATGGGACCTTCTTCTTTAAATGTTTATTCGATTGACATTAATTTTGCTAATACTACTTCGTCAATATTAGAAACCGATGGTGGTTTTCATCATTGTATTTGATACATAGGATGATTAGAATATGACGACTAGCAACAATGATGTCGAGAGATAGAGTCATTGTGTACTCAATCTAGTTTTGGGTTTATATTTATACCTTACTTATGACTATTAAGTGAATAAACTCTAAATAAGAATATAAACTTGTTAAGATACAAAAGAGGTTTCACTTTTGTGACCCTATATACCATGATTTGATGTATGGCTAGCCCATTATCAAGGTGAATATATTCTAAACCAAACTAGAATGATACATCATGTAGATGATGCAAGACTCAAATTGGAAACCCAAGATTAAACCTTAAATTCTGGAATGATGAACGCAAAGAGTTATCGAGTACTCTTGAAACCATTAGATTGTTAATCTTATGGTATAAGCGTATCTTGTATTCAAAGCAAGATGTCTCGTGTCTTTTGGTTGAAAAGGAGATCGAGGTTGTAAATCATTGATCCAAAATAGGTTGATCATTTTCTTTTACCAACGATTTAAGTTGACGCTAATGTGTTCACTTAATAAGGTAAATAGAGAAATCTTTGAAGGAGTTCAAATAGTTCAAAGAATCACGATTTAGTCGTGATGGGATTATCAAAGTGAAGACTTTGATATAAGCCAAAGGAAATGTGATATAGTATCACAAATTAATCTCTCTTAGCACGCATTATGAGATAATGTGTGGTTGGATAAAGAAATCAAACGCTATTCGATATGGTTTGGACTTCAATCAAGTTACTTTGAGTTACTTGATCCTTTTGGGGATTTTATCATTTTGTCTAAATTATTTTTCCACTAAATCTAAAACGAATCATATGAGATATAAAATGGTAGGGTACCATGTTTGTAATTTTTCAAAAGAAACAAATGCTCATTTTTCCTTACTATAATCACGAGTACAACAGGTTTGTGGCTCGTGAAGCTGTCTTTCTAGAATACAAGTTTATTTCTAGAAGATAGAGTGGGAGAAATTATTCAAGAGCCACAAAGAATGTTATGTCGCAAGAAACTGGTCTTTCTTGGCTACATGAGACGTTTTGTGTAAGACGTTGTTTCTTCAAAACCTAGGAGGTTAAAGTCATCACTTGTTGAAGATGATGAATTAGTGTTACTTTTAGAAAGTAAAGAGCTTGAAACTTACAAAGAATGTTTGATTCAAGTTAATGACTTCTGGAAAGTAATGAACATATGACTTACATGAGAGTGTTTAAGTCACAACTCAATTCAAGGCTTAGAGCCATGAAAATCCGAAATAAATTCCAAGTGAATTATTAGATATCAAAGCTTGATTGGTAGCAAAGGGTTTTGCACTAGTTGAAATGCTTAAGTCTATTTGGATCTTCTTAGGGATTGTGTTTCATTATGATGATATATAGCGAGTGAATCTAAAACCCACTTCTTCAATTAGAAGGAATGTATTCAATACATGTTATGAGTTTTGTAGATTCTTGCAATCCTAAAATAATGTATAACTTAAGAGATTGTCTTAGGTAGGACATCAATGAGTTGAAGTCAACATTTTCATCATGTTATAAAACTTTTCTCGATAGATTGAGAAGTTGTGTTTATACATGAAGTTTAGTGGGAGTTACGGAAATTTTAATTAGTCTTATATGTGGATGACATATTGATCATTGGGAATGATTTAAGACTTGGAGATATATAATACATCTTTAATATCCAGATTTATGGAGATAAATCCACATGATATTAGCGTCAAATAAGAAGTCTTATGTTGATAAGATTCATGACTAGTTCAATCAAGTTGAACATATTTGATTGATTCCATTTGCTTCCGCTGCCGGATCAATTAAATGAGTAATGATGTATAACAGTTCATATACTTTGAGTATGATGAATTGTTTCAAATCGAATTTAAGTAATAGTTACCAAATAGCCATATTGATTATTCTTAATTGCCTGAAGAAGCATTAAAGATGCAAAGTTAAGTGTTTTTGCAATTCACAAATTTGTGTAAGGGCTTACACTAATGACTGTTGAGATTGTATAAGGTTTCGGACAAAAACCGTATTCGAAACACCTAAAGATGGTTAAGGAACCATTGTGGCTATGTTATTTAAGAAATGGATTTGCTAGAATTGTTCTAGGCAATAAAGAACAATGAGAGATGCTTACAACGGAAATTGAGTACACTTGCAATCATGAGATGTGCAAGAGGATGGATCCCGCACACTGTGAAAACACTGGGAGCTATTCTAAAGCTAGAGAGCTTATGTCTAGATTGGATCTATACACGTACTCAGAAAGTTTTGTAATGCAAATGTATACATTACTGTTTTAGCAGGATTCTCACTGAAAGGATCCGGCCTGATTATTGAGTAATTAGGGTATCTAGTTCAATAAGTTTAGAATAATAATATAAGTAAGTAACAAGGAAGAATTGAGTATAAAGAATATTGTTTGTATTACTTTGATAAGCTGAGTACAAATTTGTGTATATAACTGAATATTCAGGAAATAGTGAGAGATAAATTATAAAATATTCATGAATAATCATGTGTCCTTTACAATTTTTCGATCATGCTATTTATAGATCCTCAGATGTTAACGTTGTAATCTCAACGTTCTTCTTAATTGTCGGAGTTGTTGCCTGATTAATAGGGCACATTTCCTATTAATCCGGTTGACTCGTTCTTCCCTAACTAAACTTTGGCTTTTCTCCTTTTACACGTCTAGATTCATGGGAATGAGGTAGTCTTGTAGTTAGACTTGGTCTTCCTTGAGAATAGGATGTGAGCATTTATCTTTATATATCCGTCTTGTTGCTCTTCAACTTGATCCAGCTTACTTAAGTATCCTGCCAGGCTATTCTGCACTTACCATCAGGCTTTTCTTCTAGGATATAGTAGCTTGCTTATCTTGTGGTTCCCTTCGTCTGCCAAATAGTAGTTAGATTTGTCCGGTCCTCGGTTGCCTCATTCAGCCTAATAGGACCAGGCTAAATTACAGTCAGACCAGGCTAATTTGGGCGTAAAAATTGCCCCTTGACATTTTACTCGTGCTGGATCAGGCCAGGGGTGAGATGTCAATTTACTGGGCTATACAATAAAAAGAATCACATTTATTCAAGGACTCTTAGACTTCTAGTGACCGTTAAAGACTGCAACGGCTAACATGCTGACAGTTTTGCGTTTTCTAGGGTTTTTGCACCGTTATTCCTCTTCTATAAATATGGTATTTGTGATGAGTTTATTTTCCACCAAATTTCTTCCACTTTCCTTGCTAAATCTTCTCTAAAATTCTCCCCCATTTCCTAGGAACTCCAGTTTTCTAACTTATAATTTCTCATTAAATAAAATTTCTTACGATAAACAAAACAATAAAGGATATGGGAGCCAAAAAGCGTCCTGCTTCCCAGAAGGCTGCTGCTGAGCCTGAACCCAAAGACGTCCATGAGGAGGAGGTGGTTGAAATTGATCCTCCTGCTCGTGCTATAGCTTTTAAATATCAAGATTCTATTTTTTCTGCTCTTCAAACTCTGGATCCTTATTTCCCTGAAGAAAACTTATTGAAAACGAACTATGATAGGGTTTTAAGGGAGAAAAAATTAATTCCTGATTCGACTGAGGTTTGGATTCCTGAGTTTTGTCTAGTCAGAGCTAATTGGGTGTCACCTGGTTGGTTCTGTTTTTATGAATGGGCGTTCAAAGCAGGTTGTAAGTTACCTTTTACTCCTTTAATGATTGATACTATTCGTGCTATGGAAGTATCACCTTTCCAAATCATGCCAATGGTTTGAAAACTTATCAATTCTATTGAAAATTTATGTGCCAAGCATAAACTTGTAATTACTATTAATGATATAAAGGCAGTATATCATATGAAAAATCCTTCTACTGGTCGTTTCAATTTGAGAATTAAGTCGAAAATGTCTCCATTAATCACTAACTGGACTCGGAGATGATAAAAGCTGGGCAAAGACTTTCCTGTTTATCCGGACTGAAAGTCTGGGGTCAGGCTTTGATATTTGAGATATCCTCCTTTGGAGAGTGGTAGGTTTCCTGTACTCTTAATTTGCAATTTATATTATACGAAATTAGGATATTTAAGTTTCACCTGTGCATTTTTGGTAATATTTGTAGCTCCTGATTGGAACTTCGACCCTCTTGACGAGGAGGCTGTTTCAAGGATAGAGGCTTTTCTTTCTATTCCTGAGGAAGAGAGGGCTTGGCCTGCTAGTCTGGGCAGGGATTTATTGCCCCGGTATATGAAGACTAAGCTGAGTGTGGTTAAAGTACCCAAAGGCAAGCCTAGCTCTACTGCTCTTTCCTGTATGTCTTCTATATGTCTCTATGTCGATTGTTGTCTTCTTATCGCTTTTATTCTGATTTTATGTATATTCTTTATATATTCAGTATTCAGGTCTTCTGCTAGGTTGGCCAGCTTTACTGCCAAAGACTTGAAAGGTGGGGTTGCTAGGATTGCTGAACAGTCCAAGAGCCAGGAGGCTAGTGGGAGTGACAAGACGCTTGATGTTTTGGTTTCTGATGTCCAGCCTCCCTAGGAACCGCCCAGGCTAGTATCACCAGAGGTCGTTCAGGCTTCCAAAAGGAGGAGGGAAGCTGTTATTCCTGAAGAAGAAGGGAGAGAGAAAGAGCCTATTCAGGCTCAGCCAATCAGAAGTGCGTCTGCTCGGATTGATGATATAGATGCTGCCCGGGCGCAGATAGATGATTTCTCTGCTGGTATGAGCAGCCAACTTTTATCTGATGATGAGTCTTCTACTAAAGTGGTTTCTATCTTGTCTTCTCTTGTGACAAAGGCTGCTGCCTTTGTTTCCCAAGCTAAGGAGGTTAGTTGCAAAAGGACTTTTCAGTTATTATGTGTTCTTTGTGTTGCTTTGTGTTTGGATGATTGACTTTTGTTTTTCTGTAGGGATTGGACGCTGGGTTTGTTACTGCTTGTCAACTCAGGGATGCCCAGGCTAGGATTTCTGGCTTGGAAGAGAAATTAGATAAAGTTAACCGTGAGCTGCACATATCCATGGGAAATGAGGTAGTACTTCAATCTCAGCTGGGGTCAGCTAGAGAGGCATCCAGGGCTGCTTTGGTTTGTGAGGTGGCTGCAAAAAACGCTGAGAAGGTTGTCTGGCAAGAGTTGGAGGCCGTAAGGGAAGAGTTGAAGACTGTCAAGGAAGAGCTGGCTGCCGAGAAGCAGGCAATGCAGGATCAGCTGAGGAAAAATGAAGAGCTTGGTGCTGAAAAGGAGCTAGTAGAGGCGCGGCTCGCTGATGCTGCTCAGTATTTCTTTGGGAAAGGCCGGGTTGATGCTATGAGGGATCCGGAATCTGACCTGGCTAATTGGGATCCAGATCGAGATGAGACAACTCTGGACACCCAGTATCCTGATTTGGCCAATATGGGTCAGGAAGAAGAGGTGGATTCTCCTCCTTCCAAGGAGAAATCTGGTGATCAGGAAATGGTGGATGGTTGTGAGTCGGTTACTGGTTCAAAGCCTGTTTAGATTTATGTTTTTTTTTGGCTCATCTAGGGGGGATGTTCCTGGAATGAATATTTATTAGGTATCTGGTAAAGCTAGCTTTTTTGGATGAATATTTTGCTTCAGTTTTGAATGAATATTTGGTCTTTGTTGGTTTCTTTTTGTGTTTTGATAAGGTACATTTGTAGTGTTGGATGTGCACTGGATCTGGCCAGTTATTCGACTGGATCGGGCCAGTTTTTTGCGCTGGATCTGGCAAGTTCTTTGTGTTATAGGTGGGGTTGTTGCCTGTCTAGAGGGCTTATGTCCCCTGCCTGTCTGGAGGGCTTATGACCCATTTATGTTATACAAGCCAGGAAAAGGTTTTCCAGGTTTGTATATTAAGTTTGAGCTCAATATTTTAAGGCCTGTTTTTGCAACTGAAAGTTGGATATCTGTTGGATATCAGTGGGGTGGCCCCCAATCTTTTAAAATTTGTTTTAAGTAAAGTACAGTATGTAAAACAAATATTGAAGATTCTACTCGGTAAAGGGAAATACGAGAATATTGACAAGTACTTGGGCACATAATGGAAGAAATTATATAAGGCATTTATTCATATAATGGCAAATATCATACATTTTGTTTCATATTAGGTCAGGCAGGAAGTGATAAGATGAAATTTATACCTGGACTGGGAGATATATTTTATATGTGAAATAGTTTTAAGTGTGCAATATTCCAAGCTCATGGGATCATTTCACCGTCCAGGGTTTGTAGTCTATAAGCTCCATAGCCGACTATTGAGTCAATCAGGTTGGGACCTTCCTAGGTTGGGGCCAATTTGCCAGCATTCTTCTCTTTTGTGTTTTGAAAAACTTTTCTGAGAACAAGGTCTCCTACCCTGAATACTCTAGCTTTGACGGTCTTGTTGTAGCTTTTTGCAACTCTTTCTTTGGTATCTTTGCCATTCTAATCTTGGTGCATCTCTTAGTTCTTCCGTCAAGTCTAGGTTGTCCTCCATTAGAGGTATATTGCTTGTTATTGTATTCAGGCTGCATCTGGCTGATGGAATGTCGGCCTCAGCTGGGATTACTGCTTCACATCCATAGACCAAGGAGTAGGGGGTTTGGCCTGTGGATGTTTTAGGCGTGGTTCTGTCAGCCTAGAGGACCAAGGGGAGCTCTTCAGCCCATCTACCTTTCCTTTTTTCTAGCTTCTTCTTTATGCAACTGATTATTACTTTGTTGCTAGATTCTGCCTGGCCGTTAGCTTTTGGATATCCTGGTGTGGAGGTTACCAGGTTGATGTTCCATTGAGCATAGAAGGCGGCTGTTCTTTTTCCCTTGAATTGCGTGCCATTGTCGCATACTATTTCAGAGGGGATGCCATATCTACATATGATGTTGTGTTTGATGAATGCTATGACATCCTTTTCTTTGACTTGCCTGTATGAATCAGCTTCTATCCACTTGGAGAAGTAGTCAGTCATTGCTAGCATAAAGACTTTTTGTCCGGGTGCTTGAGGTAGTTTCCCTACTATATCCATGCCCCACTTCATAAATGGCCAGGGTGCGGATATGGAATGTAGTTCCTCCGATGGCTGGTGGATATATGGTCCATGAATCTGGCAAGCTTTGCATTTAGAGCTGAATTCCAGGAAATCGGCCCTCAAAGTGGGCCAATAATATCCTGTTCTGAGTACCTTGCTCGCCAGGCTCCTTCCGCCCTTATGATTTCCACAGTATCCTCCATGGATTTCTGATAGTATCTGTCCAGCTTCTTGTGGTTCCAGGCACATGAGGTACGGTCCTGCCTGCGATTTCTTAAAAAGCACGTTGTTAATAATAGTATATGAAGCAGCTTTTATTTTGAGTGCCCTGGCATCTTGCTTATTCAGGGGAAGGATTCCCTGTTGTAGCCAATCGTAATAAGGTTTTGTCCAAGAATTGGCGACATATATTGGGAAACTTTCATCTTGTTTGTTTATTGCAGGTTCTAATAAATGTACGATGGGTATTTTGTCAAAGTCAGGGGGACTGAAGTTGGATCCTAGGCCGGCTAGGGAATTGGCCTGGGTATTCAAGTCCCTAGGAATTTGATGAATATTAAAATTGCGGAATTTTGCTTTCAAATTCTGGACAACTTCTAAGTAAAGCATCATTTTTGAGTCTCTTGCAGTATATATTCCATTTACTTGGTTTGAAATAAGGAGGGAATCAGTACGTACCTTTAGGTTTTGTACACCGAGGTCAATACATACCTTTAGTCCGGCTATTAGGGCTTCATATTCTGCCTCATTGTTGGTAGCTTCAAATGCACATCTTATAGCTTGTACTATCTTATCCCCCTGTGGTGATTTTAGTACTACCCCTAGGCCTGTGCCCTTCATGTTGGCTGCACCATCGACAAATAGGGTCCATTCTAGGTCTCTTTGGTCATTGGTCAATCTATTTACTTCTTTTAGTAGGTCGGGTTCTAGGGTTGGACTAAAATCAGCCACAAAGTCTGCTAGTGCTTGTGACTTAATTGCTGTCCTTGGTTCAAATGTTATGTTGTATGTGCTTAGCTGGACTGACCATTTGCACATTCGTCCGGACAATTATGGTTTCCTAAGTACAGACTTGATAGGAAGATTGGTTCTGACTATTATAGGGTGGCTTTCAAAGTATGGTCTTAATTTTGTGCAACTCATAATTAAAGCTAAAACGTATTTTTCAAGTAGGCCATACCTGATCTCTGGATCTAGTAGACTTTTACTTACGTAGTAGACAGGGTGTTGTTGTCCGTCCTCTTCTTTGACCAGCCGCATGTTTTAGATTCCGTGATCGATGTATCTTTGTTAGGCGTTCGTCTTTGACTGGTTTTGCCAGCAAGGGAGGAGAGGATAAATATGTTTTCAGATCTTCAAAGGCAGCCTGATGATCAGGGGTCCATTGAAAGTCTTTGTTTTTCCTTAGCAGATTATAAAATGATTTGCACCTTTCTGACGATCTCGAAATGAATCTGTTCAGGGCTGCTATTCTTCCTGTCAGCTTTTGTATGTCTTTGACTGTCTTTGGTGGTTCTAGCTCCAGGATGGCTTTGATCTGTTCAGGGTTGGCTTCTATCCCTCTTTTTGTCACCATATAGTCCAAGAATTTGCCTGCTGAGACTCCAAAATGGCACTTTTGTGGATTGAGCTTCATATTAAATTTCTCCAGTATTTGGAAGGCTACTTCCAGGTCTTTGACGTGGTCTTCTGCCTTTTTTGACTTGACTACCATATCGTCTATGTAGACTTCCATGGTATCTCTTATTTGATCTTTGAACATCATGTTGACTAATCTTTGATAGGTTGCACCTGCATTTTTTAATCCAAAGGGCATAGCAGTATAACAGTATATTCCTCTTTCAGTGATGAAAGTTGTACTTTCCTGATCCGCGGGGTGCATCTTTATTAGGTTGAATCCACTGGAGGCATCCATGAATGTTAGCATCTCGTGGCCCGCAGTGGCATCTACCATTGCATCAATATGTGGCAGGGGAAATGGATATTTGGGGCAGGCCTTGTTTAGGTCGGTGTAGTCTACACAGACTCTCCCTTTACCGTTTTTCTTTTGGACGACTACTACATTTGCAAGCCAGTCAGAGTACATTACTTCCCTGATCATTCCCATGTCCAATAGCTTGTCAACTTCTTGGTTGTTGATTTCATGCCTCTCTGCAGCAAATTTTCTTCTTTTCTGCTGTATAGGCTTAAAGGATTTGTCAATATTTAACTTATGGGTTATAATATCAGCATCTATACCAGCCATATCAAAATGTGACCAAGCAAAACAAGACATTTTAGTTTTGAGAAAGCTGACCAGATTGGGTCTGACCGAGTCAGGTGCAACTGACCCTACAAGTACCTTCCTGTCAGGGAATTCTGGGTCTAGAATGACCTCTCCTGTTTCCATCTGTGACTGTGCAATATATTCTTTCCTGACAGGTTACTTTAATTGCTATGCAAGGGACTTACCTGACTTTGAGGGTTTCAAAGCCTGGGTGTAGCATTCCTAAGCCGTCCTTTGTTCTCCCCTGATGGTGGTTATCCCCCATTCGGTTGGTATTTTCACACATTGATGGTATGTTGAAGGGATTGCTTTGACGTTGTGGATCCATGGTCTGCCCAGGATTACGTTATACGAGGATAGGCAATCCATTACCCCGAATCTTTCATAGGAAGCCACACCTTCCACATAAGTTGGCAGGCTGATTTCTCCCAGGGTGTTCTTCGTTTCTCCGCTAAATCCAACCAGGACACTGGATTTTTTTATGATTTTATCTTCATCTATCCTCATAGCTTTGAGGACGTCAAGCATCACTAAGTTAATTGAGCTGCCCCCGTCTATCAGGATTCTTGATACCTTAGCTGTGCCAATTTGCATTGTAATTACCAAGCTATCATGGTGTAGGTCTGATATGTTGGAGCTTGAGTCCTCCACAAATTAGTGTGATAACATTTGTAAATCTCTTACAGGTTCACAAGGGTATACTTCGTATATTTAATCAGTTGATTAACGTTTACCTAATAACGGTTGGCTTGCTAGAAAGTTTGACGTTATTATCATACAGATGGCAGTGATCAACTGGTCCCTAAAGGTCACACCTATAGGATGTGTTTGAGAAATGTGGTTATAGAAATATAATCATATTGATGCCCAAAATGACTAAAAAGTTAGTCAATGTGTTGATGAGATAATTATTTAATGAAAATTAAATAATATTAGTTGAGACGAATTAACTGTCAATTCGTAAACTAAATATAATAAGTTATATTTAATTAAATATATGTAATGTTAGCTTGGACGAATTAATCTGTTAATTCGTAATTAAATATAATCAGTTATATTTAATATCAACAAGATGAGTGTGTCATAGTGGTAATAGTGAGGGTACACATACCAAGAGGTCATGGGTTCGTTCCTCACTAGATGACAATTCAACACATTTTATATATTTTTGGAAAGACCAAAAATAAGGAGAATATACTCCTTATTTCGGTCAGTTGGGACGAGATTAGGAAAGATATTATTCTTTCCTAATTGACTCCATAATTCGGTCAGTATAAGAAAGAAAGGGAGAGAATGATTTTACCCTAATTCTTTTCTTGACCTAGCCTCTCTCTCCCATCGGAAAAAAACACAAAACAACTAAATTTTACAGAAAATTTTAGATCGATTCTAGCACAATCAATAGGACATATCTCATATCGTCTTGGGTGCAACTGATAGGCGAATATCAATTTTGATATTGTTCTTAGGCCAATTTTGCTAGGACCGAAGGTTAATTCTGAATCCTTTATACTTTTTTTATGTATTTTGTTTATGACTATTGATCATCATTGTTAAATTCGTTATAATCCTTCAATATAAAGGGAAGTATACAGATTATTTCACACAAGTGGTATCAGAGCCAAGGCCACGAATTTTAATTTTGATGATTTTCATAAAATTGTTTATAAACAATAATTAGGGTTTGCGAGAAAAAAATGTAATCGGCTGGATTGTTTTTTGAGCCGTGGAATTTTTTTTTTTTTCCGTTTCGTTTCATCGTTCACGGATGAAAGTAAGTTTTAAAAAAACAAAATTTGCTTTTTTTTTCCATTCGGTTTTTCTTTGAAAAACCGAGAAAAGATTACGGGTTGTTTTTTTTTTTTCGTTTTCGAGAAAAGATAAAAAAAAAAAAATTCTGTTTTTTTGTTATATTCACGATGTGGTGTATAAAAAAAATTCTGTTTTTTTTTTGGGTTTTGCCGAGACAATAAAAAAGTAGTCTTGTTTTTATTTTGTTTTGGCAAATTAATAATTGTGAAGCGGTTCATAATTATAAGATACCTAATTATTTTAAAGCAGTTTAAAATTTTGACGGATTGAATTCATATTACAAGTTTAATGTGAATTAAGAATAAATTTATAGTGATTATTGAGGAATTGTCAGTTAATTTGATCAATTAAATAGGTGGTCTGGATAGATTAATCAACATAATTAAGGAATTGTGTCATGTATGTTTAATTTATTTTTAGTTGATGCATTTTAATTTTGTTGAATGAATCGAATGAATGAATTTTATTTACGTATTTATTTTTGCAATCGGTTGTAAATTGTAATACTTAGTATGACCTTAGTCAAATTATATTTTCGTAATGAAGGAAACATGATTTTTTTATGTAATTATGAGATCTCGAATCTCCTTTATTTTTAGTTTTGGGTTTTGAAATTAGATTGTAATAAATAGGTTTATTATGTAATCTTAATTATTGTAATTTCAAAGAAGACTAAATATGGAGATTGGAGCTCACTCCCGCTACATGAATCCCTTCTTCGTCGGTAGGCATAATATGACCCCTTTTACGTTGGGTAAGTAGTTGTGTTGACTTAGTTTACCTCAACATCATAGTCCGAAGAGTTTCTCGTGATTATGATGGAGTAAAGATAGAATTTACAGAAATTTATCGACCAAGAATTCTAACGGTAGAATTAGCTAAAAGGTTAACTTATCAATTTACAAAGAATTGAGTCTTGGGATCATTTATATAATTCTTGAGGGAGGTCAATTGTATAAATGTTTTGAGTCTTCGCGTTATGACATTAATTCATTAGACTTCAAATCAAAACGATGCACATGCTTATTATTTTTATTCTTCTTTCGCAGTGTAGAACACGATTATTTTTGATAATACTATTACAACAAATGGCTGGAAATAACGCAATCCCAATGCCTAGTGCCACACTTGATCGCGCGTCCTGGCTGAAAATATTCATGGACCAGATGAATCAGTTCACACGTCTGAAAAATGACGGGTCCAACTTTGCAGACTGGGAGGCGGCATTACGGAATGCTGCCATTGCTGACGGTAAGCTCAAGTACTTAACTGAGCCAATACCGGTCAACTCAGGCCCCAATGCAGGTGTGAACGAGTCACTCGCTTATAGTGATTTCGTTATGGAAGCGGGTGCGATAAAGAACGTACTCATCTTTGCAATGGAAACCAATTTGCAGAGACGTTGCCCAAAGTGCAAACAAGATTTTCACTACGCTCACTAACGAGTTCTCAAAAGCACCGAGAATCGTTACATATGAGCATACCTGTCGCTTCTTTGATGCGAAACTCCAGAAGGGCCAACCGGTTAGCCCACACATTCTTCACATGATTGAGAATGTCGAGAAGCTGGAGGCACTGAATTGTAAAATCAGTGAGAGCATTGTCATTGACCGAATGCTTCATTCTCTTCATGATGGTTTTACCCTTTTCAGGGCGAACTATTACATGAATGACTTGAAAAAGAGTCCTCATGAGCTACACTCCCTTCTCGTACAGACCGAGAAGGATATGAAATTGAGTGGGAGCATGAAGCAGGATGTTCTCACGATTTACAACAAGGGTAAAGGTAAGGGCAAGGCTCATGGCGACCTAGCTGTAGGTAAGCCAAAGTTTAAGAAGCCAGGAAACGGTAAGAGTGCGCCTGGTGAGACTAGTGGCTCACAGGGTAAGGCAAAGAGCAAGGGCGGTGACATAGAGTGCCACCATTGTCACAAGACTGGACATTGGAGGAGGAACTGTCCCGTCTACCGTGAGGACATCAAGGCAAGCCGCGTCGTTCCTTTTGGTATGTCATCTTATATTCATATGATTGAGATTAACCATGCAAGTTTCGGAACTTGGGTACTTGATACTTGTTGTGGTTCTCATCTGTGTAATCATTTGCAGGGCCTAAAGAACATCATACCTCTCGAAAAAGGTGATGTGGACCTGCGAGTCGGGAATGGAGCACGAGTTGTTGCAGCCTCGAAGGGAACATATGTAATCCAACTCCCTAGTGGTTTTGAGTTATTTTTAAATAACTGTTACTATGTACCCAGTTTATCTAAGAACATTATTTCTGTTTTCATACATGCTAAATACGGTTTTACATTTTCAATAAAGGATAATAGTTGTATTTTCTCTTTTAATGAAATGATTTATGGCAAAGCAGTTTGCATGAATGGAATTTACATCTTAGATCAAACCACGGAAGTATTACACATGAATAATAAGAAATTAAAGGTTGGTGATAAAGATCAAACCTATCTATGGCATTGTCGAATGGGACACATAAATGAGAAACGCGTGAAGAAACTCGTCGATAATGGGACTATTCCCGCATTCGATTTTTCTACATATGGCACGTGTGAATCATGTCTCATTGGCAAGATGACTCGAATTTCCTTCAAAGGTGTTGGAATGCGCGCTAGTGACCTATTAGGACTCATACATACGGACGTATGTGGACCTATGTCAATTACCGCTAGAGATGGCTATAGATATTTTATCACTTTCACGGACGATTTGAGTAGATACGGATATGTCTACTGAATGAAGCATAAAAGTGAGTCCTTTGAGAAATTCAAGGAATACCAGAATAGGGTACATAACCAACTGGGTAGAAAGATTAAAGTACTCCGTTCAGATCGGGGTGGCGAATATCTTTCAAATGAGTTTGATCAACACCTGAAAGACTGTGGAATCGTTTTGCAGTTAACTCCACCTGGAACACCTCAATTGAATGGTGTGTCCGAACGGAGAAATCGAGCCTTACTTGACATGGTTCGTTCCATGATGAGTCACACGGTAGTGCCTGATTCATTATGGGATTATGCTCTTTTGTCAGCCGCTCTTATACTTAACCGAAGTCCGTCTAAAGCTGTCGACAAGACTCCATATGAAATGTGGAGGGGAACGGTCCCCAACTTGTCCTTTATTCGGGTTTGGTGCTACGAGGCTTATATCAAGTGGAGACACGAGGATAAGCTCGGTCCGCGATCGGTCAAGACATACTTTATAGGTTATCCAAAAGGAACATTTGGTCATTACTTCTATTCGCCTACCGAACATCGAGTTTTTGTTGCGGCTAGTGCGACGTTCTTAGAGAAAGAATTTCTCGAGAACAAGTCGAGTAATAGAACCTTCGAGTTGTCGGAGATTCCAGAACCAACAACCGAGGAACAGATGGAGGAAGCTGTACCTTCAACTGATGATACGGTTAATATTCCTGAGGAACCTAGGAGGTCGGGTAGAGACTCTCATCCTCCGGACAGATACATTGGTATGGTCGAGGAGAATGACGTTTTACTTCTGGAAAGTAATGAACCCGCAACCTATAAAGGTGCTATGGCCTGTTCCGACTCAAAGCTATGGCTTGAAGCCATGCAATCCGAGATAGACTCCTTGTATGAGAATAACGTATGGGATCTAGTTGATTTACCTAATAAGGTAAAACCTCTACAGTGCAAATGGCTTTACAAAATAAAGCGTTCTGTAGACGCGCAACCAGATATCTATAAGGCACGACTTGTGGCAAAAGGTTTCACTCAAGTGCACGGATTGCATTATGATGAGATTTTTGCACCTGTAGTCATACTACATTCCATTTGGATAATCTTAGCGATATCCGCATTTCATGATTATGAAATTTGGCAAATGGATGTGAAAACCGCCTTCTTAAACGGTTATTTGGAGGAAGAGTTGTACATGGTGCAACCCGAAGGTTTCATAGATCCTAAACATCCTAAGAAAGTATGCAAGCTTAAGCGTTCTATTTATGGACTTAAGCAAGCTTCTCGGAGTTGGAATCATCGTTTCGACCAGGTGATAAAAGAGTATGGTTTCACTCGATCGGTCGAGGAACCATGCTTATATATCAAGTCGAGTGGGAGCAAGATTGTTTTCTTGATATTGTATGTCGATGACATACTCTTGATTGGGAATGACATTCCTCTCCTATCTTCGGTTAAAGAATGGTTGAAGAACCATTTCCAGATGAAAGATCTGGGTAAGGCACAGCGCATTTTGGGATTCCGTATCTACCGAGATAGATCACGACGGACGTTATCACTTAGTCAAGATTCTTATTTGGATAAGATTCTTGAGAAGTTCAAAATGACCAACTCCAAGAAGGGAAACCTTCCAATGACGACGGGATGCGGTTGAGCAAGTCTCGATCACCCACGACGCCCTGAAGGGATTGAGCGCATGAGTCGTGTTCCTTATGCATCCGCAATAGGATCGATCATGTATGCCATGATATGCACACGTCCAGACGTGGCATATGCATTGAGTATGACGAGTCGGTACCAAAAGACTCCAGGTGAAACACATTGGATAGCTGTTAAAAACATCCTCAAGTACCTACGGAGGACTAAGGATTGGGTATTGACTTATGGAGGCGATACTAAGCTATGCGCAATCGGTTCTGTGCAGATGCTAGCTTCCAAACGGATCGAGATGACTCAAAATCTCAGTCCGGGTTCGTCTTCACTCTTAATGGTCTTTGCGGTCGGTGGAAGAGTTCCAAACAGAGTGTTGTAGCAGATTCTACTCATCGAATCAGTACTATGCCGCTTCGGAGGCAAAGCAAAGGAAGCGATATGGATGCGTCAATTCTTACAAGGACTTACAGTAGTTCCTAGTTTGAATGACCCGATCACCATCTATTGTGACAATAGAGGTGCCATCTTCCAGGCTAAGGAGCCAAAGTCTAGCAACAAATCTAGACATGTACATCGGAAAGCTCACCTGATCCGTGATTACGTGGAGCAAGAGCAGATAGTGATAGACAAGATTGCGACGGATGATAACATCGCTGATCCTCTCACTAAACCGTTGAATTATGATAAACATGTAGGGCACGTTAATTCCATGGGAATTAAACGCGTTCCTGAGTTGTAGTACTTGATTATGGATTTGATACATTATCTTTTTCATATACTATTTATAACTTCATCGTTTTATTATAATATTTTGTTTTTCATATGGATTGTACTGACAACATTGAACGCCACAAAGTGAACTGAATTACATTATATTTGTTTTGGTCCGTAATCGCCAATGTGAGCTGATAACTCCGGCTATTATATTATGCATTCGATTGATGGTGGGTTCAACGAGCCATAAGTCAAACGGTTGACTGATCGATTACAGATGCGAGATTATAACGATACCTCGTAGGACAACTTTTTGTGACAACGTAATGGAGTCCTAAATTTTTAAAAACATTCGGTGCCAGGTCGTGTATAGGACATCCATTGTGTTCCTAGAGTCGATTCTTTTGACTATCGACTGTCTCTTGAGATTAAGGCAGTTTTTGGGTGACTTTGGTTTCTTTCTCACGGTCTGCCATAACTGGAGGCTAAGTAGATTTTTTCTGGGTCATTTCATACTGTGCTTACATCTGCAGGATTCGAGTTGAGGAAAATATCTAACCCTTATCAGGTATAGTTATTTCTCAGGGCCACTCGAGGAGTTGTATCTGAAATGCATGGCCATGCTCGAATGTTGATTCGTTTATCAGTTAAGTTACTCTCTAGTCGGGGAAACCACTCTTGATATTGATCACTTGTAAAATACGACCTTTGTGAATACGGATTTGCAAATTGTTTTACATTGAGTGGGAGAAATTTTAGGATATGAGAATCGGTTATCGCACATACACTTGTGAGGACAAGTGGGAGTTTGTTGGAGCTTGAGTCCTTCACAAATTAGTGTGATAACATTTGTAAATCTCTTACAGGTTCACAAGGGTATACTTCGTATATTTAATCAGTTGATTAACGTTTACCTAATAACGGTTGGCTTGCTAGAATGTTTGACGTTATTATCATACAGATGGCGGTGATCAACTGGTCCCTAAAGGTCACACCTATAGGATGTGTTTGAGAAATGTGGTTATAGAAATATAATCATATTGATGCCCAAAATGACTAAAAAGTTAGTCAATGTGTTGATGAGATAATTATTTAATGAAAATTAAATAATATTAGTTGAGACGAATTAACTGTCAATTCGTAAATTAAATATAATAAGTTATATTTAATTAAATATATGTAATGTTAGCTTGGACGAATTAATCTGTTAATTCGTAATTAAATATAATAAGTTATATTTAATATCAACAAGATGAGTGTGTCATAGTGGTAATAGTGAGGGTACACATACCAAGAGGTCATGGGTTCAATCCTCACTAGATGACAATTCAACACATTTTATATATTTTTGGAAAGACCAAAAATAAGGAGAATATACTCCTTATTTCGGTCAGTTGGGACGAGATTAGGAAAGATATTATTCTTTCCTAATTGACTCCATAATTCGGTCAGTATAAGAAAGAAAGGGAGAGAATGATTCTACCCTAATTCTTTTGGCAGCCGAGCTGGTTAGGCCGCAAATTTCTGATCCTCCATTTATGAACTTGACTTCATAGATGGGGGGAGGAGGAGGAGGATCTCTGCCGTTACCTGAATCTCTCTTATTTTGCCCTTCATCTTTATTCTTTGGCTGCTGAATTAAGCCTTTCAGATAACCTTTCTTTAGGAGGTATGCCACTTGTTTCCTGAGTTGGATGCATTCTTCTGTGGTGTGCCCGATGTCCTGGTGGAAGTCACACCATCTCGTTGGATCTTTCCTGGGGTTGTCGGATTTTTTGGGTCATCTGACCGTATCTCCCAAGCTTTCCAGACGTTTGATTAATCCTGCAGTATTTATACAAAAGTTATATTCAGGAATAGTTGGTAGGCTAGAAAGGTTACCTTTGTGTTCTTGTGCCATGTTGACTTCAAATCGTTCAGGCCTGGAATAGGGTGCTGATCTGGGGTTGCCTCCTTTCTGGTAGGAGCTTTTCCTGTTAGTGTGTCCATAGCCTTGCTTTCCTCCGGACGAGTTTGTTCCGAAGTTGAGATCTTCCTCCAATCTGACATGTTCTAAGGCGATGGATTGAACAGTGGCAAAGGTTGGGCGAGTGCTTTTGGCTAAGTCCGCATAGATGTCACTGTCAGCAGGATTCCTTGCTCGAAGGCTTCTACCATTGTCTCTTCATCGCACCGGGAATGGCTACCTTCTCTTTGACAAATCTTGCCAGGAATTATTTGAGAGATTCTTCAGGAAGTTGCTTTACCCCCGAAGCAGTTCTTGGGTCTCTTGGCCATGTCTCCGCTTGCTTGCGAATTGTTGATTGAAGGTATTGACCAATTCCGCAAAATTCTTGATACTTCCATTTGGGAGATTGATGAACCATTGTAATCTTTGCTCGGTCGGGTTGTACCAAAGCCTTTACATATGCGGACTCCGCCCGAGTTCACCGGGTATTGAGGAAGCTAACATCTTCTGTTTGAATATGGCAACGTGATTTTGTGAATCAGAGGTCCCATCATAAGTTCTCATGGATGGGACGGTAAATTTCTTGGGGAGATCAATTTTTGCAATTTCATCTACAAATGGTGAATCGGCGAGGTCATCAACTTCTACTTGACCACAGGTGGTCCGGCACTCCGGTATATTTTCTATTTTGTTGTGGAGTTTTTGAATTTCCTGAAGCATAGCCATCATTATTTTGCTTGATTTTGTTTGTTTCATCATTGGGAATGATTTGGGTGCGGATGAGGTATCCTTCTCGGAGTTCCAAAATTGGAAAAGTCAATATTTTTGATAATGGATGAGAATGGGGTTCTGGTTCGAATCGGTCTTGGAGCCAAGCCTTTGATTTTCCAATTTCTTTTTCGAGTTAGACTCGATTCCTTGATCTCGATTTCACTTCTGCTTGGGCTGCCTTTTCTTGAATTGTCTCCAACTCTTTGATCTTAGCCAAGGCAGCCGCCAATTGTTGTTCTTGGGTGAGTTCTACCATTTTTTTATGTGAATATTAAATGAAGAATGGCAAAAGGAATTTTTTGATTAATGAACTAGATGCCCCACGGTGGGCGCCATTTGTTTTAGCAGGATTCTCACTGAAAGGATCCGGCCTGATTATTGAGTAATTAGGGTATCTAGTTCAATAAGTTTAGAATAATAATATAAGTAAGTAACAAGGAAGAATTGAGTATAAAGAATATTGTTTGTATTACTTTGATAAGCAGAGTACAAATTTGTGTATATAACTGAATATTCAGGAAATAGTGAGAGATAAATTATAAAATATTCATGAATAATCATGTGTCCTTTACAATTGTTCGATCATGCTATTTATAGATCCTCAGATGTTAACGTTGTAATCTCAACGTTCTTCTTAATTGTCGGACTTTTTGGCCTGATTAATAGGGCACATTTCCTATTAATCTGGTTGACTCGTTCTTCCCTAACTAATCTTTGGCTTTTCTCCTTTTACACGTCTAGATTCATGGGAATGAGGTAGTCTTGTAGTTAGACTTGGTCTTCCTTGAGAATAGGATGTGAGCATTTATCTTTATATAATCGTCTTGTTGCTCTTCAACTTGATCCAGCCTACTTAAGTATCCTGCCAGGCTATTCTGCACTTACCATCAGGCTTTTCTTCTAGGATTTAGTAGCTTGCTTATCTTGTGGTTCCCTTCGTCTGCCAAATAGTAGTTAGATTTGTCCGGTCCTCGGTTGCCTCATTCAGCCTAATAGGACCAGGCTAATTTACAGTCAGACCAGGCTTATTTGGGCCTAACAATTACAAAGGAAAACGAGTATGTAGTAAGGTTGAGTAAGGTACAAGAAGTTGATAAAACCTACTAACCAAAGCCTTCTCATAGGCTTAACATGATGAGTCATGTCATATGTCATTTCAATTACATTGAGATGAACAACTACATATAAGATGAAAATTGATTATAAAAATATGAAGTAGTAATCAGGTATTGACTATTCATATGAGATAATCACATTTGTCGTTCGAGTTTTTAAATCTAAAAAAACTCCTCTTATACTTTGTTACATCCAAACGGGTTGTAGAGACAATATTGAACCCCGCTAAAGTTAACTCGGATTAACATGGTATTGCCCATAGTCATTTGTATGAGGTGACGTCTCGAAGTGACTAGAGTGTGTTGCGATTGATGGCAAGTTCAAGTGCCATAGAGTCATATGAGAAGACTAGTCGATCACATAGGCAGACTGTTAGGAACACTTTGTCGGGCCCACTGACCGCTTATAGAGTTCTGGCAAATTTATATAACCTGGTCGTGGCGAGAGCTACTATAGTATTCTAACGAGTCAATTCTTTGACTAAAGACTGTTCGCCTAAGGTGGCACAGTTTCAGATTAACTTTGATTTATGTTACTACGACCTTCGTAAATGGAGTCAAATGGGCATATTTTGGGTTATGATGGATGCGGCTAGTCGAAGGGAATAGTGCGATAGGAATTGTCCACCCCCTTGTCAGGGTTAAAATAATATCTCAGGGCCACTCGAGGAGTAATGAACTGGAAATGCGTGGTCACGCTCGGAAGGTATCTATGGTAGATAATTCCGGTCAAATCAGTTATTTTTCAGATCGAGGAAACCACTCTCGATATGATCACTTGCAAGTACGACCTGAAAGACACCTTGCATTGAGTGAGAGATAGTAATAGGACAAGAGAATTGGTGACGCACACTTGTCGAAGACAAGTGGGAGATTGTTGGAGTGTCCCCGACAATAATGCGATCACAATTGTCGATCATGATGATCACATGTTTAAATCTCATTTTTAAGAATACATAAGGGATGATTCATTATATAGTCAACTGATCAACATTAATCGGTAACGATTGGCTTGCTAGAGTTTGACGTTACTGTCGTATGACGGTGGTGGTCAGTTGATCCCTTAAGGTCACACCTAAAGGATGATGCCCTTATCTGTAAAGTTGATTAATTGTATGACGATACAAGTTGATCAATTCCTTAAAATTGAACAATTCAATTAGTGAGAGAGAATATTGATATCTTATTGTAATGGGATTAAATAAGATTTATTTTAGTAATAAAAATGCTTTATTACTAAAATTGCTTATTGTTTGAGAAACGATAAAGATAAGAATGAATGGTTAATTATAATTACAAGATGTTGTGAATTATAATTAAATGACCAATTTTATTTATGTGATCAAGTATCACTAGTCAATTTGTTGAATAAAATTTAATTAATTTATAAAATGATATTTATGTGATAAATATGCATTAAAATTAATTAATAACATGTAACATCCTACATGTGACATATTGTGTGACAAATGACAAATTGACAAAATAAAATTGTAGTCCATTTTATGAATATGGACCGAAATAAAGAGGGTTTAGTGGATGGTGGTAGTTTATTTTAATAAGCTAAAATAACACCATCATGACACTACTTTCCTAGCCTTACATGCTTAAGGTTTAGATAAGAACAAAAGTAAAAAGGGAAGGACCATATATTGGTCCTCTACCTCCCATAACCGTGACCCTCCTCTATTTTTTAGAGGATTTATTTTTCCTCTACTCATTCTCTTTTATGCTTGTCCATTCAAAAGACATGCAAAGTTTTATTCTCTCACATATTCATCTTTTTCTTCATCAAAACATGAGATTTTTGATTCAAATTGTTCATAAAATATTACAAATATTATTAGTGTAATATATGAGTATTAGTAATAAATTTTAAGGTAAACTACTAAACAAATATCTAGCATATATTATTTAGTAGAGATAAGGGATAATCTTGGGTGGAATCAAGAGGAGTGGCTTCTATACTTGAAGTCTTTGGAGGATCATCCTATTACTCATCATAGCTCAAGAACAAGTGAAGGTAGGAGACCTTACTTGTGCCCATAAACCGAAATATTTAATGTAAGGAACCGGTTTTCCTCTACACTTATTTATATGTTTTGCATGAATAAGATCTTGTATTTATTTTATGACTAAATAAATTAATACATATATGAATATGTATACTTATGAGATTAATGAATTCTAACAATTTCATCAAACATAACATGTGCATAAGTTGAGATCACAACAAGCAAGCAAATAAATTATGTGAACATATTAGATTAAGCATGAATCATCCCCCATGTTGGTTTCCCCTAATTCACCATTAACCCTAGCTAAGGAAACTACTCACTCATTATCAAGTTTAACATGCTAACAAGGTTGCCAAACATATTAACAAAGCAAAACATGATGAATGAATGAAAATAATTAACAATAATTAAAACAAGGGTTTAGAGAATTATACCTAATGATGATTCCAAAATAATAAGCAAAGAATAATAGAAGTACTTGATGATTGATGGAAGGTTGTCAATCTCCCAATAATACCCAAATAATCTTCAATTACCCAAAATAAATGATGAACAATAGAGAAATTAAGGAAATGAGATTTGTATTAATGCTTAATTAAAAGTTTATTACAAGATTAAAATGAGATTAGGAAGAACATAAATAATATTAAGGATTGATGATAATCTAATTAGTACAATGGGGTATTTATAGTGAGGATTAGGTACATAAATTAGGGTTACTAAGGGCTTAAATGACAATTAAGACCCTTAAGAAAAGTTGAGGAAATGGTCCTCTCGAAGGAAGATGCTAGTCTCCTTTTTGCTAATCTTTCAGAAATATGCGCATCCCGAGTGGAACAAGGAAGAGACGTGCTGTACTGGGCAGGAATCCGAGCGGCCAAGGGGTCGGGACGAGCGGATTGTGGTGGTGCAGGACGAGCGGACAGGGTGGTGGGACGCTCGGATTGTAGAGGTCTTGGACGAGCGTCCTGAGGCTGCGATGGGCGGATTGTAGTCCAGCAAGCTTCTTCCTCTTTTCTTCTTTTCTTCTTCCAACAATCCTGAAGGATCTTGTCGGAGATGCAAGGATCTTCTTCATCATTGCCAATATACTACATTATTTACATAGGCCTTCTAGTCTTGTCTTCACTTTGATGCTTGGTCATTAGATTCGAACAATTTAGCTCCATTTTGCCATGAAAATGCAAGGTTTGCTCTCCTCTCCTACCAAGGAAAAAAAACCTCAAAGAATATGCAAAACAAAGGACTAAAGATAGTAAATGACCCAATTATGCACTAAAAAGCATAGGAACGAGGCTAATTCGGGGACTAAATATGCTCAAATATTGGTCACATCAGAGAGAAAAGAGAGAGAAAAGGGAGATACTAAACCTAATGACGTCTTTCCTATAGGAAAGATATTTATTAAACCTAAGACTCGATATTAAGATAAAAATCCCACGTCCATAGAAAAGTACTCGAACGAGGACTTTAGAACTCCTCGATCGAGTAACTCGTAGAAAAAACCTCTCGATTGAGGACATTAGGTACTCGTTTGAACACTATCAAAAAGGCACCATTCGATCGAGGGGAAAAAGGACTCGATCGAACAATATAGTACTCGATCGAGTGGTTTCCAGCGCACAATTCCTGCTTCGCGCACTCAATTTCAAATGGTCGCCATTTCTTCGTTACTTGGGAAAACAGAGCGTTTCCGGTGGCGTTGGAAAGATAAGAGGACATTTCATATTCAGTTAGAATAACTTGAAAATCAGTTGTAGAACTCGAGATATGGCCCTTCAAAGTAGGCACTGGTAATTTGAAGCTCTTCCTTTGCTCGCCTAGCTTCCTTACTTCTATGCGCATCTCAAAATCGTAGGCTCCATGCTCCGACTTAAGTCATATCCTAAATGCATGTGTAAGGATATGTATTAAGCTTTATTCCGCTTCTCTTTGGTTCATTCCTGCAAATAAGACAAGAGAAACCAAAGTAGACAATTCGGGGGACATTTGTAGCTAAACACTACTAAATATGCATAGAGATGCGTGCAAATATGGTATAATAAGTCTATATAAAATGCACGCCATCACTCATCCAGGAATCAAAATCAACAAAGGCAACCTCATGGAGCCTTCTTTAAAGAAACATAACAACTCTCCAAGGTCATTCACAAATATAGGCGTACCTTATGCCCTAGCCTTGAACAAATTATCTTTCCTAGGTCTTCTCCAACCTATCGGTCCAACCCCAGACCCAGAAAAGAAATCTTAATTTTCGGATGGTAATTCGTATTGTCAATACCATAGAGGAAGGGGGCATGATACCGAGAGTTACTACAAACTAAAAAATGTCATCTAGGATAATATCGAGAGCGGCGAGTATCATGTATCGACCTTTGCTCAAACTTACATTAAGTATGATAGGGCTAAACTCGTGGAAGCTCCACCCAGAAGACCGGAACGGGCTCCCAGAGCATTTGCTAACCTTGGCATTACTTATGCAACAACGTTACAAATGCTAGTATCACAAGGCAAATTACATATGCTCGGTTCGACTCCAGACCCTGAAAATATACTGCCTAGATGGAAAAGTAGTACATATTGCCAACATCATCGTGGTAGGGGACATGATACAGAAGAATGCTTTTTTTTGAAGCATATGATCCAAGATATGATTGAAAGTGGGAAATTGTCCCTCTCAACTTTTAACGCACAAGGCAGTCTAGGCAATCCCCATGGATATACCACTAGTCAGGAAACCTTTCTTGACTGTTCTCCAACCATCATCCAAAACAATGAGAACGAGGTACTCAAAAGGATGAATGCTCAAAGCTAGATGCCAAAGCCAATTGCCGGAAAAGTAAATGTTCAACGAGTCTGGATCTAAGATCGAGTCAAAGACTGCGTCCGAGTCTTAGGCTTTCTTTCCCACAATTACTCTAGTGTCTTTCTTTGTGTCCATTTCCATTTCTAGTGGTAACCTGGGGGCTGTCCCACGAGTCATGTCTTCTCGAATCTATGTTAAATAAACACATTAATCATTGCAATAAAAGTACAATTTTCAATCCACATATTCTATTCTATCTCTTCCTTTACCCATTTCCTCTGACAACGAGAATTGATTTGAGACATTTTAAATTGAACAACAAACAATGCATGCTAAGTCAATGTGAGTGCACTTAGTCGGCGTTTTTCTTCCAAAATGTAGAGGACCTGAAACTCTGTGTTCTTTATTTATCTATTCCATGTCTGGCAATAGAAATCTTGCTATTGTTGGGTTCATATACCCCAATTAGACCCATCTAATCCATTTTATAAATTACCCATAATTTATATTTATGTGGATCTAGTGCATGCATAACAAAATAATGAAATAAGGAAGAAAATCGAGTTTCCTTACATTGTAAATGGTTCGAATTTTGGGCACAAGTAAGGTCTCCTACCTTCACTTGTTCTTGAGCTCAATTAATTTGGGATGATCCTCCAATATATTCAAGTCTCAAGCATAGAGACACTCCTCTTAGTTGCACCCAAGACTTCACCCAAATACTCAACTTATTATTAACTAGATAACAAGAAGAGATCTTGACCTTACTAATATTAATAATGTTACTACTCTAGTAATATATGGTAAATATTAGTTTGAATGTGAGTTTTAGAGAGAAGATGGAGGAAAAATGAGGAGCAAAAGCAAGTCACAAAATAAGACAACTAATGTCTTACTTTTGTAGTGCCAAAACCGGCTCCACCCACCCACAATGGGTATCTTTTGATTTTTATTTTAATCTTATATATATTAGGTAGAGTGTAGTGGAAAGAAATATGATTAAAGGTTGTAGGACATGTCATTGTCACATAGTAGAGTGTGTATATAGAGAAGAACAATCATCATTGTCCCTAGTCCATATAAAACCGGCTACTACATGCAAAATAGGTCCGTCATTGTCACATCGTATGCTTAATTATCTTGTATAATTAAGTATTAATATGATTATACAACAATTATATGATACAAATTAATAAGCAATGTACACTTATTTAGTAAGTGATATTTTACCATTATATCAACATATAATGGGTTCTACAATGCCCAATTAAATTAATTTACAATTTCTTTGTAAATATAATAACCAATTACCTCTACCTCTGAAAAGTACAATACCTCGACTAATTTAATAAATTAACGATTAATTATTAAATTAAATCTTATTTAATCACATTACAATAAGATATAGAATTTTATTAGTCAATCATCGCATTATTAAATAATAAACTTGCATTGACTCGGGTTCTAAACTCGACCTCAACGAAACTCACACAACTAAATATATATACATATACATATATATACATATACATACATATACATATATATACATATACATATATATACATATATACATATACATATACATATATATATATATACATATATATATATAAATATATATATATATATATATATATATATATATATATATATATATATATATATATATATATATATATATATATATATATATATATATATATATATATATATATATATATATATATATATATATATATATATATATATATATATATATATATATAGGTCGGGATCCAGTGAGAACCTATGATATATTGAGAACCATGAGAACCTCTTATCATATAAGGACCACTAGATTAGCTTAGACACGATCCAATAACTGATATCAATCCCGTGTTTGCATAATCAGCTTTCTTCGACAATTTTATATCATCTATGTCATTAAAAATCACCACACTTTTCTCATCTGTCTCTCTGGCTTTTTCATTTTCCTCGGTCACTACGCGTCTTTAGCTTTTCCATCGCCGATCGTCGTAATTTCCCTCCTTCACCATCGTTAATAAAGGTAAAGTTCATGTTCAGATCTATTCATTTTATTTGTAACCTAAAAGCTAAAAGATATCATCTTCGTATCATTGTAGTAGAACAATTAGTTGATGCCAAATTTCTTTAATTGATTTTGTTTTTAACCTAAATTGATGCAATATTAAATTATCTTGCTTGATATGTAGTTAATTAGGGTTTATAGACAATAAATTCTGAAAATTAGGCCTTGTTCCATTGTTGTTTGTAGTTAATTGTTGTTTGTAGTTATTAATTCTAATTCTGTCTTAATATGATTTTGACCTAGATTCTTAGCAAGTTTGTTTAGTTTTCCTTAATATTATCAAGCTTCTACGTTGCATATTTGACTTGAAGCTTTATTCACGGTGAATTTTATCTGTTATTTTTGTGTATGTAGTGGTTATTTTCATGCATCTACTGAATATTTTTATGCACCTAGGCTTATTTATATATGCATAGTTGACGAGCTCCTATTTCTACTACATTTTGGCATCATTTTGAGCTCATTTGGTAGCATTTGGTAGCGGTTTGTGACGTTTTTGACGTTATTTAGCCAATTCCATATGTTTCACCATTTAGCCTAAGTTCAAGTGAAGATTAGGAAGCCGAAAGATCAAGAGAAATGTCCAAGGAAGAGCCAAGAACAAGCTTGAAGAAATGCACCAAGAAAGCCTTCCAAAGGATCAAAGGAATCACGAAAGAAAGGCGGACTCCAGGAGCAAACTCGCACCGTGCGAGTTTTCCAGAACTTAACTCGCACGGTGCGAAAAATGCAGGTTTGATGGCTTTGTTCCCGTTTTGTATTACGGGCCTTCCCCTTTATTAAGCCCATTGATTACTAGGTTTTGGGTGTTATAAAGAGGAAGTTTGCAATTAGGTTAAGCATCTTTTGTTCACTTTATAATTAATCAAGGTTGTAATTTGGGAATATTTTCATCTTTTGAATTGGGTATTAGATCTAATTATGGAGAACTAATCTCCTATCTTAATCCGACTCAAGGCTTAAACTTTGGTTGTAAGATCCTTTAATCCTTCTTTAATTTTAATTATCATTGTTAATCCTTTTGTGTTTATTGTTTGAATTTTGGAATCCTTGTTTATATTGAGTAATTAAGCGTGATTTCCTTGTTGCTTAATTAATCAAGTTCCTTAATTTATTGTTGTTGAGATTATTAACTGTGATTTCCTTGTAATCTCATCTTTGCAACACCTTGTTATTATGCTAATGAATGTGATTTCTTCTTCGCTTAATTAGCAAGTAAATGATTAACTTGTAATTAGGCATTAATTGTGATTTCATTGTGTCTAATTACCCCTATTGAATCTCTTGTGCTCATATCTTCTTGTTAATTTGTCCAATGTATGTGATTGCTACTTGGTAGAATTGATAAGTTGGGTTATTTGATTAAGTGTGATTTCCTTGTCATTTGACCATTATTAAGGAGATTTAGAAGATTTATCTTCATAATAGGGTGATAATATATAATTGAAGGATTGATTGAAGGGTTTTGTCAACTAAAGTGCCAAACTTTGGGTCGGGTTAAGTCTTTCTCAAATTGATTAATTTTCATCTTTTAAACTCTTGATTGATTGCTTGCTTTGCACTTTTGTTTGAATTTCCTTGCTTTGGTCACAATTGAAACTCAACCCAACCCCCCCCCCCCCCCCTTTTTTTTTTATATAATTGTTGTTACTTTGTCTTAATTATTCTAATTACCCTTTTAATTTCACTATTGCAAAACCCATCTTCTCTTGGGTTCGATCCCTTGCTTGCTATTTTACTAGTTTATAATTAGTGCTAATTAGTGTGTTTAGTGGTATATAAATTGTTAATTTGGCCGTCTTTTAGTGCGACATTTTAGGCGTGTCAAATTTTAGCGCCGTTGCCGGGGAAGGTAACGGTTTTGCTAGTGTTTGTTATTTGTGTTTTTAGGATAGTTGTGTTAGTTAGTCTTTGTTTCTTGTTGATAGTGTCTTGTTCTTTACTTGTGTGAACCTTTTGATTGTGTGCACTTGTGTAGAATTGTTTATGGTCAATACTAGGAATTCAAGAGAACCACTTTTTCCTTTCGATCCGGAGATTCAAAGATCACTTACTTGGATAGGAGGAGGTATTAGAAGAGACAACCCGGTTATTGAAGAAATTGATCCCGGTTTTCAACAAGACCAAAGAGAAGATAACAACATCCCTTTTGAACAACCCATACCCATTCAAATCATCATGGGTGATCGTGAGGAAGAACAACCACTTGGGCATGGTGAAAGAGAGAACCCACGACGTGGTAGAACTATTAAGGAACTTACCGCCCCGGATCTCACACATGTGACCTTGTGTATCTCCTTTCCGGCCTTGGCGGAAAATGCCATCTTTGAGTTTAAGTCCGGGCTCATTCACCAATTGCCCCAATTTCATGGACTTAGCACGGAAGATCCCAACAAGCATCTCAACAAATTTCATGTTGTTTGCTCAAGCATGAAACCAAATGGGGTTACCGATGAGCAACTTCAACTAACGGCCTTTCCTTTCTCACTCAAGGACGCGGCCAATGATTGGCTTTATTATCTCTCTACCGGGAGCATCACCACTTGGAATCAAATGAAGAGGGCTTTCTTAGAAAAGTATTTTCCCGCTAGTCTTTCATCTTATGAAGAAAGAAATAAGTAATGTTGAACAAATGGATGGGGAGAACTTGTATGAGTATTGGGAGAGTTTTAAACAACTTCTTGCTAGTTGCCCATACCATGGGTATACCGACCACGACCTTCTCTTGAACTTTTGTGGTGGTTTACTTGAGGATGATGCTAGGATGATTAAAGCCGCCACCCAAGGTGGAATTGAATACATGTCGGTCCAAGAAGGAAATGATTTGATTGAAAGGTTGGTAGGAAGCTCTAGGAATTTTGGGAGGAGAATTAAGAAGTCAAGTGGAACATTCTCTTCAAAGCAAAGATCCAACCATATGGAGGAGAAAGTTGATTTTCTTACCAATTTGGTCAAGGAACTTACAAAAGGAGGTGGGAGTTCTTCTCATGTGAAATTTTGTGGTCTTTGTAATGACCCAACTCATCCCACCGATGGGTGTCCATCTTTGCAAACGGAGGAGGCAATTGAAGCGGTGAAGGCTATTGGCTTTAGGAAGTTTGACCCCTATTCTAACACTTACAATGAAGGTTGGAAATCTCATCCAAATATGGGGTGGGGTGGAAACCAAAACCAAAACCAAAATCATAACCAAAATCAAAATCAAAAAGGGGCTTCAAACTTTTCATTTCAAAAGCCAAATAAAAACCAAAACCAATCACAAAATTCCTTGGAAGAAATGATGAAAACTCTTACCATGAATCAAATGGCAATGCAAGAACAAACCAAGGAATTTCAAACCGCCGTGTACCAACAAAACCGACTCACCGACTCTAGGTTTGTTAACCTTGAGACCCAAGTTGGTCAAATCCTCACTACACTCAATTCTCAACCCAACCAAGGAGGGAGTCTCCACACACCATTCCTCCACCCAACAAGGAACAAGAAAAAGCGGTCTCTTTGAGAAATGGTAGAGAGTTGGAAGAGGCACCCAAAGCTCCTAAGAAGACAAGACCACTTCCTATTGTTCACGAAGTGGAGGATGTGATTGAAGATGAAATTGAAGTGGTAGTGGAACAAGGGGAAGCATCTACACCTCAACAAGTGAGGGTGAATGAACCGCTTCCGGAATATGAGCCACAAGCTCCATTTCCAAGTGCTTTGAATGATACAAGGATAGTTGACAAGAAGACTTCAAGCCTTTATGATATCTTTCGTAAAGTGGAGGTAAACATTCCTCTCCTTGATCTTCTTAGTAGTGTACCCAAGCATGCAAAATTTTTGAAAGAGTTGTGCACTACTAAGAGGACCAACAAGGCAAAGAGCATGAAAAAGGTAAGGGCTAGTGAACATGTGTCGGCAATGTTTCAAAAACGGTTGCCACAAAAATGTAGTGACCCGGGCATGTTCACCATCCCTTGTAAAATTGGGGATTTGGATTGTCAACATGCTATGCTTGATTTAGATGCATCCATCAATGTCTTGCCCAATTACCTTTATGAGTCACTTAAGTTAAGACCTTTGAAACCGACTAGTACGGTCATTTCTTTGGCCGATAGGTCCAATATCTATCCTAAAGGGGTTATGGAGGATGTCTTGGTGAAGGTGGGGGGAATGCTTTTCCCCGCCGACTTCTATGTGATTGAAATGGAACCCGAGAAAGGCTCCACTCCCATTTTGTAAGGAAGGCCTTTCATGAGAACTTCTAACACCAAGATTGATGTATCTAGTGGACGCCTCACAATGGAATTTGAGGGGGAAAAGATTGAGTATAGCATACATGAGGCTATGAAATACCCATCCGAGACTTCATCTTTGTGTTTTCTTGAAATTTTTGAGCCAATTGTGCAAACCGTGTATGAATTGTGCAAAGTTGATCCATTAAATGTTGTTTTGACTAATGGATTGGTTGGAGAGGATACGGGGTATGCTTTGTCTTGTGATTTGCAGGAAACAATCAAGGACCTAGAGGAAAATCCCCCAATGGAAGAATGGGAAGAAAAGAAAGAAATCCAGAAGGCAGCAGAGAACTCGCACCGTGCGAGTTCTGGGGATGGGAAACTCGCACGGTGCGAGTTTGCCCCTGTCCAGCAACTTTTCTTCCTTTCTTCCAAATTGTTAGAAGAGCTACCAAAGGAGAAACCTGTTCCCTCTAATGTCAAGCCTCCTACTGTTGAATTGAAGCCCTTACCAAGCCACTTGAAGTATGCATTTCTAGGAAATGAAGAAACTTTACCGGTGATTATTTCAAGCAAGCTTACTAAGGAGCAAGAAGAGGCTCTCATCCGGGTTCTTAAGCAACACAAGGAAGCAATTGGGTGGACAATGGCCAACATCAAAGGCATTAGTCCCACCTTATGCATGCACCGAATTCTTTTTGAAGATGAAGCAAAGCCCGTCCGACAACCACAAAGGCGTTTGAATCCTCCAATGATGGATGTTGTGAAGAAAGAGGTACTCAAACTCCTTCATGTAGGTATGATCTATCCTATCTCCGATAGTCAATGGGTTAGTCCAACCCAAGTTGTCCCAAAGAAATCCGGGCTAACGGTAGTCGAGAATCATGAAGGTGTTTTGACCCCTACCCGAGTTCAAAATGGGTGGAGGGTATGTATCGACTACCGTACGCTCAATGCCGTGACCCGAAAAGATCATTTCCCGCTTCCCTTCATGGATCAAATGTTGGAGAGGTTAGCGGGAAAGGCTTTTTATTGCTTTTTGGATGGCTACTCGGGGTATTTTCAAATCCCAATCGCACCCGAGGACCAAACAAAAACAACCTTCACATGCCCCTTTGGAACGTTTGCCTATAGAAAGACGCCCTTCGGTTTTTGCAATGCTCCGGGGACGTTCCAAAGGTGTATGATGAGTATCTTTTCGGATCATTGACACGTCTGTCGCGTACCTGTCAAAAATAAAACCTAACGGTCTCAACTAAAAATGTAGTAGAGGCAGTCGAGTATCGAATCCTCAGGGAGGTAATGCAACTACAGCTATCTATTTCTAATCCTATGGTAACAATTGGGGTTGATTAAATTTTTGGTTCTAACTACGGAGTTGAAAGAAAGAAAAAAAAGCAAGAGCAGTAAAGCAGAAGGTGAATTAAAACTATCAATAAGAGGGAGACATGTCGGGAATTCGGTTCACTACGGTAGCTCAACAACTTAGCAGTAAATGACTCAGACGAACTAATGCGAGACGGATATTAGAAGGTCCTTTCGGTCCACTTCCCACCCTAAAATACCATTAACTTAACTTTCGTCCTCATTAGGGTAGTCTACTGTTTATAGCAGGCCTATTTAGTCCAATCTTTCGATCCAGGATTAATTGTAACCAGATTAATGGGTGACATAGAAGCGTGCACTCAACTAGGTCGAGAATTACAGTTATATTGCTATAGTGACAGGGTCTCTTTAATCAATTCGTCTAATTCATTCACTACGTTGTCATTATTCTACCGCAGATCCCCTAATCCCAACATGAAGGGGTTTAGCTACTCATACTCATAATTAATCTAACAGCATATAAATTTCCAGCAGATGACATAATGAAATAATAATAAAATTCGCTAATAGAAATTAGGGCAAAAAGGAACGATAACATAAAACAAGAATTAAAAGCAACAAGAAGGTTAATTATTATTAAGGGAAGAGAGAAGATTACAATCTAAGCGATTCCGGCGTAAAGAACAACCGAGTCCGAGTGAAATAATCCCAAAATGCAAGAAACAGTAGAAGAAGAAAAAGTAACGTAGGAAAGTAGCAGGAGTTCTAATGTGAATGATAGTAAAAAAGATAGTCCAAAAAGAATCCTAATAACCTAGTAAAACATAGGTTAAATAGCCAAAACCCCTAAGTGTTTATGCGGAAATAAAACATAGACTGATTAAGCCCACAGTCGGAAGCCTCTCGATCGAGTGGGTTAAACCACTCGATCGACCAAGATCTTAGCAGAAACTCCTCGATCGACCAGCAGGGTTCTCGATCGAGGACTTGGTCAAATGCAGCTTACTCGATCGAGTAAGGAATAGCTCGATCGAGCCTTGGGGAGCTTAGGGACCACTCGATGGTCCTATAAACTGCTCGATAGACCACCAATCAGCTCGATAGACCACTTGGGTCTTCAATTCAGCTCACGTCTTCACCCAAATGCCTCGTAATGCGTGCAACGACACTTCTAAGTGCAACATCTCACTCCGGGACAATCCCGTCTCCTCTAAATGCATGCAAAAAGGACGAAATGGAGCATGGTTCCGCTACTTCCGCGATTATCCCTACAAAAAGGACAAAATACACCAAAGTAGCCAATTCGGGGCAAAATACTATAAAAACAGTATATAAATGCATAGAAATACGTGCTGAAATAGGCCAAAAAGACTATACATTAGGCACGTATCAATCATGTTGAGGACTTTATTGAGGTATTCAGGGACGATTTCACCATCCATGGTCAATCTTTTGAGGATTGTTTGAGTCATCTTACTTATGTCTTGAAGAGATGTATTGATACCAACCTCGTTCTCAACCATGAGAAATGTCATTTCATGGTTGATGAAGGAATAGTCTTGGGACATGTTGTTTCCTCTAGGGTAATTGAGGTTGATAAGGCAAAGGTCGATACCATTCGCACCTTGCCTTATCCTACTAATGTGCGTGAAGTGAGGTCTTTCCTAGGTCATGCCGGGTTCTACCGGCGTTTCATTAAGGATTTCTCCAAGATTGCCGCTCCTCTATGCAAGCTACTTCAAAAGGATTGTGAATTTGTCATGAGTGAAGAATGCAAGGGAGCTTTTGATATGCTCAAGGAGAAGCTTATTTCGGCACCTATAATTCAACCTCCCAATTGGAATGAACCGTTTGAGATAATGTCGGATGCAAGCAATTATGCCCTTGGCGCGGTACTTGGCCAAAGGGTAGGAAGAGCACCTCATGTTATTCAATATGCATCGACAATGATGAATGAAGCTTAAAGGAACTATACAACTACCGAGAAAGAATTTCTTGCGGTGGTGTTTACCTTAGAGAAATTCCGATCTTATATTCTTGGAGCTAAGGTCATCATCTTCACGGATCATGCCGCTTTGAGGCACCTTGTCTCTAAGAAAGAATCGAAGCCCCGTTTGATGAGATGGGTACTACTCTTGAGTGAGTTTGACGTTCAACTCAAGGACAAGAAAGCCTCTACCAACACGGTGGCGGATCATCTTAGTAGAATCATCCAAGAAGACTCCTTGGTACCACAAAGTTCAATAAAGGAGACCTTCCCGGATGAAGCCCTTCTTGCCTTGATGTCTACCGAACCTTGGTATGCACATATCGTGAATTACTTGGTCTTGGGCAAATTTCCACCGGGTTTGACTCGACATCAAAGAGACAAAATCAAGAGTGATTCCAAGTACTATGTGTGGGATGATCCGTATTTGTGGAAATTTTGTGCCGATCAAGTGATAAGAAGGTGTGTGCCGGACACCGAAATCATGTCAATTCTTCGGTTTAGCCACGAGTATGCTTGTGGGGGTCATTTTGGAGCCAAGAAAACGGCTAGAAAGGTGTTGGAAAGCGGTTTCTTTTGGCCCACACTCTTCCGTGATGCTCATGCCATGGTGAAGACATGCTATAGATGTCAAAGAGTTGGTAATATTTCAAAAAGAGGAGAAATGCCCCAAACACCCATGATCTATTGCGAAATATTTGATGTGTGGGGTATTGACTTCATGGGACCATTTCCCGCCTCTTGTGGGAATGTTTATATACTTTTGGCGGTGGACTATGTCTCCAAGTGGGTGGAGGCTAAGGCCACCAAGACCGATGATGCAAAGGTGGTTGGAGAATTCATCAAAACCAACATCTTTTCTCGATTTGGTTTTCCAAAAGCTTTGATAAGCGACCGGGGCACTCACTTTTGCAACAAAGCCATTGGAGCTCTTCTAAAAAAGTATGGGGTACTTCATAAAGTCTCAACCGCCTATCACCCTCAAACCAACGGTCAAGCCGAGGTTTCTAATAGGGAGATTAAGGCTATCCTTGAGAAGACGGTGAATCCCGACCGCAAGGATTGGAGCTTGAGGTTAGATGATGCCTTGTGGGCCTATCGCACGGCTTACAAAACTCCAATCGGGATGTCACCTTACCGCTTACTTTTTGGGAAATCATGTCATCTATCCGTGGAGGTTGAGCATCGAGCCTATTGGGCGGTCAAGTCGTTTAACTTACAATTGGATGAGGCGGGTCTTCATAGGAAACTTCAACTACAAGAGTTGGAAGAAATCCGAAATGATGCTTATGAGAATGCTTCCATTTACAAGGCAAGAACAAGAGCATGGCATGATAATATGATTTCAAGAAGAGTGTTCCAAGTGGGAGAGAAAGTCTTACTTTTTCACAATGGAATTTGAGGGGGAAAAGATTGAGTATAGCATACATGAGGCTATGAAATACCTATCCGAGACATCATCTTTGTGTTTTCTTGAAATTTTTGAGCCAAATGTGCAAACCGTTTATGAATTGTGCAAAGTTGATCCATTAAATGTTGTTTTGACTAATGGATTGGTTGGAGAGGATACGGGGTATGCTTTGTCTTGTGATTTGCAGGAAACAATCAAGGACCTAGAGGAAAATCCCCCAATGGAAGAATGGGAAGAAAAGGAAGAAATCCGGAAGGCAGCAGAGAACTCGCACCGTGCGAGTTCTGGGGATGGGAAACTCGCACGGTGCGAGTTTGCCCCTGTCCAGCAAGTTTTCTTCCTTTCTTCCAAATTGTTAGAAGAGCTACCAAAGGAGAAACCTGTTCCCTCTATTGTCAAGCCTCCTACTGTTGAATTGAAGCCCTTACCAAGCCACTTGAACTATGCATTTCTAGGAAATGAAGAAACTTTACCGGTGATTATTTCAAGCAAGCTTACTAAGGAGCAAGAAGAGGCTCTCATCCGGGTTCTTAAGCAACACAAGGAAGCAATTGGGTGGATAATGGCCGACATCAAAGGCATTAGTCCCACCTTATGCATGCACCAAATTCCTCTTGAAGATGAAGCAAAGCCCGTCCGACAACCAAAAGGCGTTTGAATCCTCCAATGATGGATGTTTTGAAGAAAGAGGTACTCAAACTCCTTCATGTAGGTATGATCTATCCTATCTCCGATAGTCAATGGGTTAGTCCAACCCAAGTTGTCCCAAAGAAATCCGGGTTAACGGTAGTCGAGAATCATGAAGGTGTTTTGACCCCCACCCGAGTTCAAAATGGGTGGAGGGTATGTATCGACTACCGTAGGCTCAATGCCGTGACCCGAAAAGATCATTTCCCGCTTCCCTTCATGGATCAAATGTTGGAGAGGTTAGCGGGAAAGGCTTTTTATTGCTTTTTGGATGGCTACTCGAGGTATTTTCAAATCCCAATCGCACCCGAGGACCAAACAAAAACAACCTTCACATGCCCCTTTGGAACGTTTGCCTATAGAAAGATGCCCTTCGGTCTTTGCAATGCTCCGGGGACGTTCCAAAGGTGTATGATGAGTATCTTTTCGGATCATGTTGAGGACTTTATTGAGGTATTCATGGACGATTTCACCGTCCATGGTCAATCTTTTGAGGATTGTTTGAGTCATCTTACTTGGGTCTTGAAGAGATGTATTGATACCAACCTCGTTCTCAACCATGAGAAATGTCATTTCATGGTTGATGAAGGAATAGTCTTGGGACATGTTGTTTCCTCTAGGGGAATTGAGGTTGATAAGGCAAAGGTCGATACCATTCGCACCTTGCCTTGTCCTACTAATGTGCGTGAAGTGAGGTCTTTCCTAGGTCATGCCGGGTTCTACCGGCGTTTCATTAAGGATTTCTCCAAGATTGCCGCTCCTCTATGCAAGCTACTTCAAAAGGATTGTGAATTTGTCATGAGTGAAGAATGCAAGGGAGCTTTTGATATGCTCAAGGAGAAGCTTATTTCGGCACCTATAATTCAACCTCCCAATTGGAATGAACCGTTTGAGATAATGTCGGATGCAAGCAATTATGCCCTTGGCGCGGTACTTGGCCAAAGGGTGGGAAGAGCACCTCATGTTATTCAATATGCATCGACAATGATGAATGAAGCTCAAAGGAACTATACAACTACCGAGAAATAATTTCTTGCGGTGGTGTTTGCCTTAGAGAAATTCGGATCTTATATTCTTGGAGCCAAGGTCATCATCTTCACGGATCATGCCGCTTTGAGGCACCTTTTCTCTAAGAAAGAATCCAAGCCCCGTTTGATGAGATGGGTACTACTCTTGAGTGAGTTTGACGTTCAAATCAAGGACAAGAAAGGCTCCACTAACACGGTGGCGGATCATCTTAGTAGAATCATCCAAGAAGACTCCTTGGTACCACAAAGTTCAATAAAGGAGACCTTCCCGGATGAAGCCCTTCTTGCCTTGATGTCTACCGAACCTTAGTATGCACATATCGTGAATTACTTGGTCTTGGGCAAATTTCCACCGGGTTTGACTCGACATCAAAGAGACAAAATCAAGAGTGATTCCAAGTACTATGTGTGGGATGATCCGTATTTGTGGAAATATTGTGCCGATCAAGTGATAAGAAGGTGTGTGCCGGACACCGAAATCATGTCGATTCTTCGGTTTAGCCACGAGTATGCTTGTGGGGGTCATTTTGGAGCCAAGAAAACGGCTAGAAAGGTGTTGGAAAGCGGTTTCTTTTGGCCCACACTCTTCCGTGATGCTCATGCCATGGTGAAGACATGCGATAGATGTCAAAGAGTTGGTAATATTTCAAAAAGAGGAGAAATGCCCCAAACACCCATGATCTATTGCGAAATATTTGATGTGTGGGGTATTGACTTCATGGGACCATTTCCCGCCTCTTGTGGGAATGTTTATATACTTTTGGCGGTGGACTATGTCTCCAAGTGGGTGGAGGCTAAGGCCACCAAGACCGATGATGCAAAGGTGGTTGGAGAATTCATCAAAACCAACATCTTTTCTCGATTTGGTTTTCCAAAAGCTTTGATAAGCAACCGGGGCACTCACTTTTGCAACAAAGCCATTGGAGCTCTTCTAAAAAAGTATGGGGTACTTCATAAAGTCTCAACCGCCTATCACCCTCAAACCAACGGTCAAGCCGAGGTTTCTAATAGGGAGATTAAGGCTATCCTTGAGAAGACGGTGAATCCCGACCGCAAGGATTGGAGCTTGAGGTTAGATGATGCCTTGTGGGCCTATCGCACGGCTTACAAAACTCCAATCGGGATGTCACCTTACCGCTTAATTTTTGGGAAATCATGGCATCTACCCGTGGAGGTTGAGCATCGAGCCTATTGGGCGGTCAAGTCGTTTAACTTGCAATTGGATGAAGCGGGTCTTCATAGGAAACTTCAACTACAAGAGTTGGAAGAAATCCGGAATGATGCTTATGAGAATGCTTCCATTTACAAGGCAAGAACAAGAGCATGGTATACTAATATGATTTCAAGAAGAGTGTTCCAAGTGGGAGAGAAAGTCTTACTTTTTCAAAATAGGCTTAGACTTTTCTCCGGGAAATTGAGGTCTCGATGGATGGGACCGTATGAAGTGGTGAAAGTTTTTCAACATGGAGCAATAGAGATCAAGTGTTTGAAGACCGGGAAAGTCTTGAAAGTGAATGGGCAAAGGCTTAAGCATTATCATGAAGGAATTGAAGTGGGTGAAGTGGAAACACTCCATCTTGTTGATCCAATCTACTCAAATTGATGAAAGTGAAACTTTGTCGAGCCATCGACGTTAAATAAATGGCAAAAGTTTGTACATATTTCTTTCCCTTGCATATTTAAATTCCGCATTGCATTGTTTATATTGCATTTTGCATGTTTAAATTCCTTACATCCTTTACTCCTTGCATAATAAATTAAATCATTTGCAATTTCATTAATGTTTTTAGCATGTTAGGATGTTTTAATGAGTGTTTTAGTGTTAGGATATCAACTCAAGGGCATATGTGAAGAAAAGAAGGAAGAATGATGGGTAAAAGAATTGGCTAAAGTGGAGCATTAATCAACAAAAATCTCACTTCCAGCAGAGAAACCGCACGGTGCGAATTTCCTGGGAGCATAACTCGCACCGTGCGAGTTTTTGAAGATTTCTATTTCAGCTCAATATTTCACACGACTCACTCAATTGTTCTTCCCCAATTCTCCTAATTCTACCTCTTTCTTCCTCACTAACCCTAAACCCCTAAAACCACCCATCAAAATCCTTCTCAAATCAACCAAATCAAGCATTCACCTTCAAGTTTAATCAACTTTTATCTCCCAACATCAATTTGGGTAAGGTGAATTGCAGAAAATCCGGGCAACCATCAACATTTCGAGCTAGGGCTTGCAAGTGATTGAAGAAATTGAAGATTTTGGGTTGCAAGTTGGATTAAAGGGACGAATTTGAGCAGTTTTGGGTAGCATTCTTCACCAAACGAAACAAACAAGGATCAAAGGGAGGTATAACACCTTATTCTTCTCCTTGTCATTCATTTCTTGCTAGATTTCGAATTTGAGTGCCTCAAATTCGACATTTAGTTGTTTTATTGTGTTGAAATCACTCCTAAACAACCCTTTAACTAGTGAGGTGTTTCTACTCTAGCAAATAGCTAATTAGAACAACAAATTTTGTAGTGCATATTAGGTGTTTGATCATTTGCCTCACCCAAAACTTTCTTCAAAATTTATGTTTTTCTGAAATTCTAAGTGTTCTACAATGGGAAAGGGCAAAGAAACTGCGGCTTCCTCCTCAAAAGGATCCAAGGGAGCCGCGGAGCATGTTGAAAAGGAGTATTCGGGTAAGGAGGGTCTCCGAGACACGGCCCTCTCAAATTGGAGGAAATTTGCTTCGGTGTCAACTATTGTGCAAACCAAATTCTTGGACCAAAACATTCTCTCTAAATTGGGAATGCTTGACTTGACCCGAATGTTATTGGAAAAGGTTGGCCTTGAGGCCTACACTCACATGGCCGCATACACCCGGAGGGGTGTTACTCTTGAATTTCTTTCGTCGTTGGAAAAAGTGAAAGTGGGTAGGGACAAGGTCCTGGGGATCAAATTCCGGGCTTGTCGCCTTGTCCATACCATGACTTATGATGAGGTTCGAGAAGCTCTCCATATCACCAAAGCCCCCGTCAAAGAAAAACTTGATAAACCTTTGATGAGTGCTTTTTGGAACGATATTACGGGTGATGTACATCACGGGAACTCAAAGAATACCACCATCCCCAACCCGGTATTACGCCTCCTAAGCCGTCATATAAATACAAATTTCTTGGTCATGACCGAACCAACCAAAATGCAATACCAACAAATTCAATGTCTTTGGTCAATGACCCCGGAAGGGAGGGGAGTGCCGGATTGGGTGGACTTATTTGTGAGTGGGTGCCTTTAATTACAAAAGAACCCCAAAGGAACCATTTTTATTGGGGGCATGATCGAATTAATTGTGCAAAAGACGGGTGTACCATTTCCACCGAATGCTTTCGAACTTGAAGGTAATGGTCGCATAGACCTCCATTACTTGAAGCACTCAAAAATGCTTGAGGTGGTTGACAAGACCGCCCCCTTGGTCATTTGGTGCATCGGTGGGCAAAACTCCAAGCATTATATGTATTTACCCCGTCCCTCCGACTCACCCTTGGGTTGGGGGAGTGCAAAGGATTTCTACATGCCCCCCGATGATGATTTTGTGTACCTTTGGGTTGATAGAGCCCAAGTAGTTGAGCCGGAAGAGGATGAGGGAGGAGAGCAACCGCAAGTGGGGGGGCTTTGACTTTTGGTGACATACCTCATAATGATGCACCATTTGATGAACCCATGCCTAATGCCCCCTTTGATGAGCCACATTTCACTCCTCCTCATATGCCACAACAACAACCACAATATCCTTTTTCGGGTCCTCAATTCGACTACCCGGCCTTCAACACATGGCAAACCAACATTACCAACCGTGTCTCAAACATTGAATCTACCCTCTCCCAAATGCAACTAACGGAGAATGCTCGGTGGGGAATCACCGAAAACCGCTACCACCATTATCAAGAAGACTTGGAAGAGATGCGTTATACTTCAAACGCAACTTTTGATATGGTGGCCGCGATGAATGCTCAATTCATGCAACAATTCCCCACCCAATACGAAGGGTACAATGAGGCTAAGGTTGAGGAAACAAGAGCCGAAAGGGCTAGGATGAGAAGAAGAAGAGAAGCAAGAAGAAGAGGAGGACCTCCGGACTTTGGGGGTGCCTCATGCTCATACTCTTGAGTGAGTTTAGGGTGTTCACCTCACACTTTGGGGACAAAGTGAAGATTTAAGTGTGGGGTGGGCATGAGTTGGTATCATGTATATATTGTTATATATTCATTTCCATGCTTTGTACTTCATTTCAAAAAAAAAAAAAAAAAAAAGAAAAAAAAAAGAGAAAAAGAAAAGAAAAAGAAAAACCCGGCTAGGATGAAAACCCGAAAGGGCATCCTAGGCAAAAATGGGAAAGTGGCCGAGGTCGGAGTGAAAACCCGAAAGGGCGCTCCGGGCAAAATGAAAAAATGAGTGCGAGCCACGAGAGTAGAAGTGAGGAAAATGCTAAACCGAAAATCCGCAAGGGCGGGCGGTTTAGGCAAAATGAGAGATTTAGGCAAAATGAAAAATGATTGAAACTCTCAAGTCTTGTCACATATTTTTACTACTTCCTACATGGTGTAGGTGACATAAGTGGAGGTGTCAAAGAAGGCCGGAAGGGTAGGATAGTGACATGCCAAGACTAGGAGGGGGATTTGGAAGCTTACTTTGTTACTAGTGCTTGGCATACTTGAAGCATGGGATTGTGTTGACTTGTATTATACTTTGTTGGAAAGTTGTGTTTTGATTGATGAGTTGTTGAGTTGTTGTGAATTGTTGAAGAATGGAGGTGTTTGAGGTTGCCAAATTGGTTGAAAGGAGAGGCTTTAGTGACCATGGTAGCCTTGTATTACCAAGTGGAGTGATAAGGGCGAGTAATAAGGAGGAAGTGTTGAGTTTTGGGAAGGATGTATGGATGAATTGGTGGACTTAGGACCATCTTAGTTGAGGGATGACATAAGGAGGGGGCGTGAGAGAAGAGAGGTTCATATTGGTGGATTTTGGGTCACTTACTCACTTGTTGAAGCTATGAAGAAGAGTGACCATGTGCTTAGAAGAGGGATGACATAAGAAGGAAGAAGTGAGATGAAGAGTGGTAAATTACGAGCGCCCATACTTCATGGCCTAGGTGGTGATTAGTTTTATTCTAGTTTGCTCGGGACGATCAAAGGGCTAAGTGTGAGGTGTTTGATGAGCTCCTATTTCTACTACATTTTGGCATCATTTTGAGCTCATTTGGTAGCATTTGGTAGCGGTTTGTGACGTTTTTGACGTTATTTAGCCAATTCCATATGTTTCACCATTTAGCCTAAGTTCAAGTGAAGATTAGGAAGCCGAAAAATCAAGAGAAATGTCCAAGGAAGAGCCAAGAACAAGCTTGAAGAAATGCACCAAGAAAGCCTTCCAAAGGATCAAAGGAATCACGAAAGAAAGGCGGACTCCAGGAGCAAACTCGCACCGTGCGAGCTTTCCAGACCTAGAACTCGCACGGTGCGAAAAATATGGGTTTGATGGCTTTGTTCCCGTTTTGTATTACGGGCCTTCCCCTTTATTAAGCCCATTGATTACTAGGTTTTGGGTGTTATAAAGAGGAAGTTTGCAATTAGGTTAAGCATCTTTTGTTCACTTTAATTAATCAAGGTTGTAATTTGGGAATATTTTCATCTTTTGAATTGGGTATTAGATCTAATTATGGAGAACTAATCTCCTATCTTAATCCGACTCAAGGCTTAAACTTTGGTTGTAAGATCCTTTAATCCTTCTTTAATTTTAATTATCATTGTTAATCCTTTTGTATTTATTGTTTGAATTTTGGAATCCTTGTTTATATTGAGTAATTAAGTGTGATTTTCTTGTTGCTTAATTAATCAAGTTCCTTAATTTATTGTTGTTGAGATTATTAAGTGTGATTTCCATGTAATTTCATCTTTGCAACACCTTGTTATTATGCTAATGAATGTGATTTCTTCTTGGCTTAATTAGAAAGTAAAGGATTAACTTATAATTAGGCATTAATTGTGATTTCATTGTGTCTAATTACCCCTATTGAATCTCTTGTGCTCATATCTTCTTGTTAATTTGTCCAATGTATGTGATTTCTACTTGGTAGAATTGATAAGTTGGGTTATTTGATTAAGTGTGATTTCCTTGTCATTTGGCCATTATTAAGGAGATTTAGAAGATTTATCTTCACAATAGGGTGATAATATATAATTGAAGGATTGATTGAAGGGTTTTGTCAACTAAAGTGCCAAACTTTGGGTCGGGTTAAGTCTTTCTCAAATTGATTAATTTCCATCTTTTAAACTCTTGATTGATTGCTTGCTTTGCACTCTTGTTTGAATTTCCTTGCTTTTGTCACAATTGAAACTCAACCCAACCCCCCCCCCCCTTTTTATATAATTGTTGTTACTTTGTCTTAATTATTCTAATTACCCTTTTAATTTCACTATTGCAAAACCCATCTTCTCTTGGGTTCGATCCATTGCTTGCTATTTTACTAGTTTATAATTAGTGCTAATTAGTGTGTTTAGTGGTATATAAATTGTTAATTTGGCCGTCTTTTAGTGCGACATTTTAGGCGTGTCAAATTTTAGCGCCGTTGCCGGGGAAGGTAACGGTTTTGCTAGTGTTTGTTATTTGTGTTTTTAGGATAGTTGTGTTAGTTAGTCTTTGTTTCTTGTTGATAGTGTCTTGTTCTTTACTTGTGTGAACCTTTTGATTGTGTGCACTTGTGTAGAATTGTTTATGGTCAATACTAGGAATTCAAGAGAACCACTTTTTCCTTTCGATCCGGAGATTCAAAGATCACTTGCTTGGATAGGAGGAGGTATTAGAAGAGACAACCCGGTTATTGAAGAAATTGATCCCGGTTTTCAACAAGACCAAAGAGAAGATAACAACATCCCTTTTGAACAACCCATACCCATTCAAATCATCATGGGTGATCGTGAGGAAGAACAACCACTTGGGCATGGTGAAAGAGAGAACCCACGACGTGGTAGAACTATTAAGGAACATACCGCCCCGGATCTCACACATGTGCCCTTGTGTATCTCCTTTCCGGCCTTGGCGGAAAATGCCACCAACAAGGCAAAGAGCATGAAAAAGGTAAGGGCTAGTGAACATGTGTCGGCAATGTTTCAAAAACGGTTTCCACAAAAATGTAGTGACCCGGGCATGTTCACCATCCCTTGTAAAATTGGTGATTTGGATTGTCAACATGCTATGCTTGATTTAGGTGCATCCATCAATGTCTTGCCCAATTACCTTTATGAGTCACGTAAGTTAGGACCTTTGAAACCGACTCGTACGGTCATTTCTTTGGCCGATAGGTCCAATATCTATCCTAAAGGGGTTGAGAAGGATGTCTTGGTGAAGGTGGGGGGAATGCTTTTCCCCGCCGACTTCTATGTGATTGAAATGGAACCCGAGAAAGGCTCCACTCCCATTTTGTTGGGAAGGCCTTTCATGAGAACTTCTAACACCAAGATTGATGTATCTAGTGGACGCCTCACAATGGAATTTGAGGGGGAAAAGATTGAGTATAGCATACATGAGGCTATGAAATACCCATCCGAGACTTCATCTTTGTGTTTTCTTGAAATTTTTGAGCCAATTGTGCAAACCGTGTATGAATTGTGCAAAGTTGATCCATTAAATGTTGTTTTGACTAATGGATTGGTTGGAGAGGATACGGGGTATGCTTTGTCTTGTGATTTGCAGGAAACAATCAAGGACGTAGAGGAAAATCCCCCAATGGAAGAATGGGAAGAAAAGGAAGAAATCCAGAAGGCAGCAGAGAACTCGCACCGTGCGAGTTCTGGGGATGGGAAACTCGCACGGTGCGAGTTTGCCCCTGTCCAGCAACTTTTCTTCCTTTCTTCCAAATTGTTAGAAGAGCTACCATAGGAGAAACCTGTTCCCTCTATTGTCAAGCCTCCTACTGTTGAATTGAAGCCCTTACCAAGCCACTTGAAGTATGCATTTCTAGGAAATGAAGAAACTTTACCGGTGATTATTTCAAGCAAGCTTACTAAGGAGCAAGAAGAGGCTCTCATCCGGGTTCTTAAGCAACACAAGGAAGCAATTGGGTGGACAATGGCCAACATCAAAGGCATTAGTCCCACCTTATGCATGCACCGAATTCTTCTTGAAGATGAAGCAAAGCCCGTCCGACAACCACAAAGGCGTTTGAATCCTCCAATGATGGATGTTGTGAAGAAAGAGGTACTCAAACTCCTTCATGTAGGTATGATCTATCCTATCTCCGATAGTCAATGGGTTAGTCCAACCCAAGTTGTCCCAAAGAAATCCGGGCTAACGGTAGTCGAGAATCATGAAGGTGTTTTGACCCCTACCCGAGTTCAAAATGGGTGGAGGGTATGTATCGACTACCGTAGGCTCAATGCCGTGACCCGAAAAGATCACTTCCCGCTTCCCTTCATGGATCAAATGTTGGAGAGGTTAGCGGGAAAGGCTTTTTATTTCTTTTTGGATGGCTACTCGGGGTATTTTCAAATCCCAATCGCACCCGAGGACCAAACAAAAACAACCTTCACATGCCCCTTTGGAACGTTTGCCTATAGAAAGATGCCCTTCGGTCTTTGCAATGCTCCGGGGACGTTCCAAAGGTGTATGATGAGTATCTTTTCGGATCATGTTGAGGACTTTATTGAGGTATTCATGGACGATTTCACCATCCATGGTCAATCTTTTGAGGATTGTTTGAGTCATCTTACTTGGGTCTTGAAGAGATGTATTGATATCAACCTCGTTCTCAACCATGAGAAATGTCATTTCATGGTTGATGAAGGAATAGTCTTGGGACATATTGTTTCCTCTAGGGGAATTGAGGTTGATAAGGCAAAGGTCGATACCATTCGCACCTTGCCTTATCCTACTAATGTGCGTGAAGTGAGGTCTTTCCTAGGTCATGCCGGGTTCTACCGGCGTTTCATTAAGGATTTCTCCAAGATTGCCGCTCCTCTATGCAAGCTATTTCAAAAGGATTGTGAATTTGTCATGAGTGAAGAATGCAAGGGAGCTTTTGATATGCTCAAGGAGAAGCTTATTTCGGCACCTATAATTCAACCTCCCAATTGGAATGAACCGTTTGAGATAATGTCGGATGCAAGCAATTATGCCCTTGGCGCGGTACTTGGCCAAAGGGTGGGAAGAGCACCACATGTTATTCAATATGCATCGACAATGATGAATGAAGCTTAAAGGAACTATACAACTACCGAGAAAGAATTTCTTGCGGTGGTGTTTGCCTTAGAGAAATTCCGATCTTATATTCTTGGAGCTAAGGTCATCATCTTCACGGATCATGCCGCTTTGAGGCACCTTGTCTCTAAGAAAGAATCCAAGCCCCGTTTGATGAGATGGGTACTACTCTTGAGTGAGTTTGACGTTCAACTCAAGGACAAGAAAGCCTCTACCAACACGGTGGCGGATCATCTTAGTAGAATCATCCAAGAAGACTCCTTGGTACCACAAAGTTCAATAAAGGAGACCTTCCCGGATGAAGCCCTTCTTGCCTTGATGTCTACCGAATCTTGGTATGCACATATCGTGAATTACTTGGTCTTGGGCAAATTTCCACCGGGTTTGACTCGACATCAAAGAGACAAAATCAAGAGTGATTCCAAGTACTATGTGTGGGATGATCCGTATTTGTGGAAATTTTGTGCCGATCAAGTGATAAGAAGGTGTGTGCCGGACACCGAAATCATGTCAATTCTTCGGTTTAGCCACGAGTATGCTTGTGGGGGTCATTTTGGAGCCAAGAAAACGGCTAGAAAGGTGTTGGAAAGCGGTTTCTTTTGGCCCACACTCTTCCGTGATGCTCATGCCATGGTGAAGACATGCGATAGATGTCAAAGAGTTGGTAATATTTCAAAAAGAGGAGAAATGCCCCAAACACCCATGATCTATTGCGAAATATTTGATGTGTGGGGTATTGACTTCATGGGACCATTTCCCGCCTCTTGTGGGAATGTTTATATACTTTTGGTGGTGGACTATGTTTCCAAGTGGGTGGAGGCTAAGGCCACCAAGACCGATGATGCAAAGGTGGTTGGAGAATTCATCAAAACCAACATCTTTTCTCGATTTGGTTTTCCAAAAGCTTTGATAAGCGACCGGGGCACTCACTTTTGCAACAAAGCCATTGGAGCTCTTATAAAAAAGTATGGGGTACTTCATAAAGTCTCAACCGCCTATCACTCTCAAACCAACGGTCAAGCCGAGGTTTCTAATAGGGAGATTAAGGCTATCCTTGAGAAGACGGTGAATCCCGACCGCAAGGATTGGAGCTTGAGGTTAGATGATGCCTTGTGGGCCTATCGCACGGCTTACAAAACTCTAATCGGGATGTCACCTTACCGCTTACTTTTTGGGAAATCATGTCATCTACCCGTGGAGGTTGAGCATCGAGCCTATTGGGCGGTCAAGTCGTTTAACTTGCAATTCGATGAAGCGGGTCTTCATAGGAAACTTCAACTACAAGAGTTGGAAGAAATCCGGAATGATGCTTATGAGAATGCTTCCATTTACAAGGCAAGAACAAGAGCATGGCATGATAATATGATTTCAAGAAGAGTGTTGCAAGTGGGAAAGAAAGTCTTACTTTTTCACAATGGAATTTGAGGGGGAAAAGATTGAGTATAGCATACATGAGGCTATGAAATACCCATCCGAGACTTCATCTTTGTGTTTTCTTGAAATTTTTGAGCCAAATGTGCAAACCGTTTATGAATTGTACAAAGTTGATCCATTAAATGTTGTTTTGACTAATGGATTGGTTGGAGAGAATACGGGGTATGCTTTGTCTTGTGATTTGCAGGAAACAATCAAGGACCTAGAGGAAAATCCCCCAATGGAAGAATGGGAAGAAAAGGAAGAAATCCGGAAGGCAGCAGAGAACTCGCACCGTGCGAGTTCTGGGGATGGGAAACTCGCACGGTGCGAGTTTGCCCCTGTCCAGCAAGTTTTCTTCCTTTCTTCCAAATTGTTAGAAGAGCTACCAAAGGAGAAACCTGTTCCCTCTATTGTCAAGCCTCCTACTGTTGAATTGAAGCCCTTACCAAGCCACTTGAAGTATGCATTTCTAGGAAATGAAGAAACTTTACCGGTGTTATTTCAAGCAAGCTTACTAAGGAGCAAGAAGAGGCTCTCATCCGGGTTCTTAAGCAACACAAGGAAGCAATTGGGTGGACAATGGCCGACATCAAAGGCATTAGTCCCACCTTATGCATGCACCGAATTCCTCTTGAAGATGAAGCAAAGCCCGTCCGACAACCACAAAGGCGTTTGAATCCTCCAATGATGGATGTTGTGAAGAAAGAGGTACTCAAACTCCTTCATGTAGGTATGATCTATCCTATCTCCGATAGTCAATGGGTTAGTCCAACCCAAGTTGTCCCAAAGAAATCCGGGCTAACGGTAGTCGAGAATCATGAAGGTGTTTGGACCCCCAACCGAGTTCAAAATGGGTGGAGGGTATGTATCGACTACCGTAGGCTCAATGCCGTGACCCGAAAAGATCATTTCCCGCTTCCCTTCATGGATCAAATGTTGGAGAGGTTAGCGGGAAAGGCTTTTTATTGCTTTTTGGATGGCTACTCGGGGTATTTTTAAATCCCAATCGCACCCAAGGACCAAACAAAAACAACTTTCACATGCCCCTTTGGAACGTTTGCCTATAGAAAGATGCCCTTCGGTCTTTGCAATGCTCCGGGGACGTTCCAAAGGTGTATGATGAGTATCTTTTCGGATCATGTTGAGGACTTTATTGAGGTATTCATGGACGATTTCACCCTCCATGGTCAATCTTTTGAGGATTGTTTGAGTCATCTTACTTGGGTCTTGAAGAGATGTATTGATACCAACCTCGTTCTCAACCATGAGAAATGTCATTTCATGGTTGATGAAGGAATAGTCTTGGGACATGTTGTTTCCTCTAGGGGAATTGAGGTTGATAAGGCAAAGGTCGATACCATTCGCACCTTGCCTTATCCTACTAATGTGCATGAAGTGAGGTCTTTCCTAGGTCATGCCGGGTTCTACCGGCGTTTCATTAAGGATTTCTCCAAGATTGCCGCTCCTCTATGCAAGCTACTTCAAAAGGATTGTGAATTTGTCATGAGTGAAGAATGCAAGGGAGCTTTTGATATGCTCAAGGAGAAGCTTATTTCGGCACCTATAATTCAACCTCCCAATTGGAATGAACCTTTTGAGATAATGTCGGATGCAAGCAATTATGCCCTTGGCGCGGTACTTGGCCAAAGGGTGGGAAGAGCACCTCATGTTATTCAATATGCATCGACAATGATGAATGAAGCTCAAAGGAACTATAAAACTACCGAGAAAGAATTTCTTGCGGTGGTGTTTGCCTTAGAGAAATTCCGATCTTGTATTCTTGGAGCCAAGGTCATCATCTTCACGGATCATGCCGCTTTGAGGCACCTTGTCTCTAAGAAAGAATCCAAGCCCCGTTTGATGAGATGGGTACTACTCTTGAGTGAGTTTGACGTTCAACTCAAGGACAAGAAAGGCTCCACCAACACGGTGGCGGATCATCTTAGTAGAATCATCCAAGAAGACTCCTTGGTACCACAAAGTTCAATAAAGGAGACCTTCCCGGATGAAGCCCTTCTTGCCTTGATGTCTACCGAACCTTGGTATGCACATATCGTGAATTACTTGGTCTTTGGCAAATTTCCACCGGGTTTGACTCGACATCAAAGAGACAAAATCAAGAGTGATTCCAAGTACTATGTGTGGGATGATCCGTATTTGTGGAAATTTTGTGCCGATCAAGTGATAAGAAGGTGTGTGCCAGACACCGAAATCATGTCAATTCTTCGGTTTAGCCACGAGTATGCTTGTGGGGGTCATTTTGGAGCCAAGAAAACGGCTAGAAAGGTGTTGGAAAGCGGTTTCTTTTGGCCCACACTCTTCCGTGATGTTCATGCCATGGTGAAGACATGCGATAGATGTCAAAGAGTTGGTAATATTTCAAAAAGAGGAGAAATGCCCCAAACACCCATGATCTATTGCGAAATATTTGATGTGTGGGGTATTGACTTCATGGGACCATTTCCCGCCTCTTGTGGGAATGTTTATATACTTTTGGCGGTGGACTATGTCTCCAAGTGGGTGGAGGCTAAGGCCACCAAGACCGATGATGCAAAGGTGGTTGGAGAATTCATCAAAACCAACATCTTTTCTCGATTTGGTTTTCCAAAAGCTTTGATAAGCGACCGGGGCACTCACTTTTGCAACAAAGCCATTGGAGCTCTTCTCAAAAAGTATGGGGTACTTCATAAAGTCTCAACCGCCTATCACCCTCAAACCAACGGTCAAGCCGAGGTTTCTAATAGGGAGATTAAGGCTATCCTTGAGAAGACGGTGAATCCCGACCGCAAGGATTGGAGCTTGAGGTTAGATGATGCCTTGTGGGCCTATCGCACGGCTTACAAAACTCCAATCGGGATGTCACCTTATCGCTTACTTTTTGGGAAATCATGTCATCTACCCATGGAGGTTGAGCATCGAGCCTATTGGGCGGTCAAGTCGTTTAACTTGCAATTGGATGAAGCGGGTCTTCATAGGAAACTTCAACTACAAGAGTTGGAAGAAATCCGGAATGATGCTTATGAGAATGCTTCCATTTACAAGGCAAGAACAAGAGCATGGCATAATAATATGATTTCAAGAAGAGTGTTCCAAGTGGGAGAGAAAGTCTTACTTTTTCAAAATAGGCTTAGACTTTTCTCTGGGAAATTGAGGTCTCGATGGATGGGACCGTATGAAGTGGTGAAAGTTTTTCAACATGGAGCAATAGAGATCAAGTGTTTGAAGACCGGGAAAGTCTTGAAAGTGAATGGGCAAAGGCTTAAGCATTATCATGAAGGAATTGAAGTGGGTGAAGTGGAAACACTTCATCTTGTTGATCCAATCTACTCAAATTGATGAAAGTGAAACTTTGTCGAGCCATCGACGTTAAATAAACGGCAAAAGTTTGTACATATTTCTTTCCCTTGCATATTTAAATTCCGCATTGCATTGTTTATATTGCATTTTGCATGTTTAAATTCCTTACATCCTTTACTCCTTGCATAATAAATTAAATCATTTGCAATTTCATTAATGTTTTTAGCATGTTAGGATGTTTTAATGTGTGTTTTAGTGTTAGGATATCAACTCAAGGGCATATGTGAAGAAAAGAAGGAAGAATGATGGGTAAAAGAATTGGCTAAAGTGGAGCATTAATCAACAAAAATCTCACTTCCAGCAGAGAAACCGCACGGTGCGAATTTCCTGGGAGCATAACTTGCACAGTGCGAGTTTTTGAAGATTTCTATTTCAGCTCAATATTTCACACGACTCACTCAATTATTCTTCCCTAATTCTCCTAATTCTACCTCTTTCTTCCTCACTAACCCTAAACCCCTAAAACCACCCATCAAAATCCTTCTCAAATCAACCAAATCAAGCATTCACCTTCAAGTTTAATCAACTTTTATCTCCCAACATCAATTTGGGTAAGGTGAATTGCAGAAAATCCGGGCAACCATTAACATTTCGAGCTAGGGCTTGCAAGTGATTGAAGAAATTGAAGATTTTGGGTTGCAAGTTGGATTAAAGGGACGAATTTGAGCAGTTTTGGGTAGCATTCTTCACCAAACGACACAAACAAGGATCAAAGGGAGGTATAACACCTTATTCTTCTCCTTGTCATTCATTTCTTGCTAGATTTCGAATTTGAGTGCCTCAAATTCGACATTTAGTTGTTTTATTGTGTTGAAATCGCTCCTAAACAACCCTTTAACTAGTGAGGTGTTTCTACTCTAGCAAATAGCTAATTAGCACAACAAATTTTGTAGTGCATATTAGGTGTTTGATCATTTGCCTCACCCAAAACTTTCTTCAAAATTTATGTTTTTCTGAAATTCTAAGTGTTCTACAATGGGAAAGGGCAAAGAAACTGCGGCTTCCTCCTCAAAAGGATCCAAGGGAGCCGCGGAGTATGTTGAAAAGGAGTATTCGGGTAAGGAGGGCCTCCGAGACACGACCCTCTCAAATTGGAGGAAATTTGCTTCGGTGTCAACTATTGTGCAAACCAAATTCTTGGACCAAAACATTCTCTCTAAATTGGGAATGCTTGACTTGACCCGAATGTTATTGGAAAAGGTTGGCCTTGAGGCCTACACTCACATGGCCGCATACACCCGGTGGGGTGTTACTCTTGAATTTCTTTCGTCGTTGGAAAAAGTGAAAGTGGGTAGGGACAAGGTCCCGGGGATCAAATTCCGGGCTTGTCGCCTTGTCCATACCATGACTTATGATGAGGTTCGAGAAGCTCTCCATATCACCAAAGCCCCCGTCAAAGAAAAACTTGATAAACCTTTGATGAGTGCTTTTTGGAACGATATTACGGGTGATGTACGTCACGGGAACTCAAAGAATACCACCATCCCCAACCCGGTCTTACGCCTCCTAAGCCGTCATATAAATACAAATTTCTTGGTCATGACCGAACCAACCAAAATGCAATACCAACAAATTCAATGTCTTTGGTCAATGACCCCGGAAGGGAGGGGAGTGCCGGATTGGGTGGACTTATTTGTGAGTAGGTGCCTTGAATTACAAAAGAACCCCAAAGGAACCATTTTTATTGGGGGCATGATCGAATTAATTGTGCAAAAGACGGGTGTACCATTTCCACCGAATGCTTTCGAACTTGAAGGTAATGGTCGCATAGACCTCCATTACTTGAAGCACTCAAAAATGCTTGAGGTGGTTGACAAGACCGCCCCCTTGGTCATTTGGTGCATGGGTGGGCAAAACTCCAAGCATTATATGTATTTACCCCGTCCCTCCGACTCACCCTTGGGTTGGGGGAGTGCAAAGGATTTCTACATGCCCCCCGATGATGATTTTGTGTACCTTTGGGTTGATAGAGCCCAAGTAGTTGAGCCGGAAGAGGATGAGGGAGGAGAGCAACCGCAAGTGGGGGGGCTTTGACTTTTGGTGACATACCTCATAATGATGCACCATTTGATGAACCCATGCCTAATGCCCCCTTTGATGAGCCACATTTCACTCCTCCCCATATGCCACAACAACAACCACAATATCCTTTTTCGGGTCCTCAATTCGACTACCCGGCCTTCAACACATGGCAAACCAACATTACCAACGGTGTCTCAAACATTGAATCTACCCTCTCCCAAATGCAACTTACGGAGAATGCTCGGTGGGGAATCACCGAAAACCGCTACCACCATTATCAAGAAGACTTGGAAGAGATGCGTTATATTTCAAACGCAACTTTTGATATGGTGGCCGCGATGAATGCTCAATTCATGCAACAATTCCCCACCCAATACGAAGGGTACAATGAGGCTAAGGTTAAGGAAACAAGAGCCGAAAGGGCTAGGATGAGAAGAAGAAGAGAAGCAAGAAGAAGAGGAGGACCTCCGTACTTTGGGGGTGCCTCAAGCTCACACTCTTGAGTGAGTTTAGGGTGTTCACCTCACACTTTGGGGACAAAGTGAAGATTTAAGTGTGGGGTGGGCATGAGTTGGTATCATGTATATATTGTTATATATTCATTTCAATGCTTTGTACTTCATTTCAAAAAAAAAAAAAAAAAAAAAAAACGAGAAAAAAAAAGAGAAAAAGAAAAGAAAAAGAAAAACCCGGCTAGGATGAAAACCCGAAAGGGCATCCTAGGCAAAAATGGGAAAGTGGCCGAGGTCGGAGTGAAAACCCGAAAGGGCGCTCCGGGAAAAATGAAAAAATGAGTGCGAGCCACGAGAGTAGAAGTGAGGAAAATGCTAAACCAAAAATCCGCAAGGGCGGGCGGCTTAGGCAAAATGAGAGATTTAGGCAAAATGAAAAATGATTGAAACTCTCAAGTCTTGTTACATATTTTTACTACTTCCTACATGGTGTTGGTGACATAAGTGGAGGTGTCAAAGAAGGCCGGAAGGGTAGGATAGTGACATGCCAAGACTAGGAGGGGGATTTGGAAGTTTACTTTGTTACTAGTGCTTGGCATACTTGAAGCATGGGATTGTGTTGACTTGTATTATACTTTGTTGGAAAGTTGTGTTTTGATTGATGAGTTGTTGAGTTGTGTGAATTGTTCAAGAATGGAGGTGTTTGAGGTTGCCAAATTGGTTGAAAGGAGAGGCTTTAGTGACCATGGTAGCCTTGTATTACCAAGTGGAGTGATAAGGGGGAGTAATAAGGAGGAAGTGTTGAGTTTTGGGAAGGATGTATGGATGAATTGGTGGACTTAGGACCATCTTAGTTGAGGGATGACATAAGGAGGGGGCGTGAGAGAAGAGAGGTTCATATTGGTGGATTTTGGGTCACTTACTCACTTGTTGAAGCTATGAAGAAGAGTGACCATGTGCTTAGAAGAGGGATGGCATAAGAAGGAAGAAGTGAGATGAAGAGTGGTAAATTAGGAGCGCCCATACTTCTTGGCCTAGGTGGTGATTAGTTTTATTCTAGTTTGATCGGGACGATCAAAGGGCTAAGTGTGGGGTGTTTGATGAGCTCCTATTTCTACTACATTTTGGCATCATTTTGAGCTCATTTGGTAGCATTTGGTAGCGGTTTGTGACGTTTTTGACGTTATTTAGCCAATTCCATATGTTTCACCATTTAGCCTAAGTTCAAGTGAAGATTAGGAAGCCGAAAAATCAAGAGAAATGTCCAAGGAAGAGCCAAGAACAAGCTTGAAGAAATGCACCAAGAAAGCCTTCCAAAGGATCAAAGGAATCACGAAAGAAAGGCGGACTCCAGGAGCAAACTCGCACCGTGCGAGTTTTCCAGACCTAGAACTCGCACGGTGCGAAAAATCTGGGTTTGATGGCTTTGTTCCCGTTTTGTATTACGGGCCTTCCCCTTTATTAAGCCCATTGATTACTAGGTTTTGGGTGTTATAAAGAGGAAGTTTGCAATTAGGTTAAGCATCTTTTGTTCACTTTAATTAATCAAGGTTGTAATTTGGGAATATTTTCATCTTTTGAATTGGGTATTAGATCTAATTATGGAGAACTAATCTCCTATCTTAATCCGACTCAAGGCTTAAACTTTGGTTGTAAGATCCTTTAATCCTTCTTTAATTTTAATTATCATTGTTAATCCTTTTGTGTTTATTGTTTGAATTTTGGAATCCTTGTTTATATTGAGTAATTAAGTGTGATTTCCTTGTTGCTTAATTAATCAAGTTCCTTAATTTATTGTTGTTGAGATTATTAAGTGTGATTTCCTTGTAATCTCATCTTTGCAACACCTTGTTATTATGCTAATGAATGTGATTTCTTCTTGGCTTAATTAGAAAGTAAAGGATTAACTTGTAATTAGGCATTAATTGTGATTTCATTGTGTCTAATTACCCCTATTGAATCTCTTGTGCTCATATCTTCTTGTTAATTTGTCCAATGTATGTGATTTCTACTTGGTAGAATTGATAAGTTGGGTTATTTGATTAAGTGTGATTTCCTTGTCATTTGGCCATTATTAAGGAGATTTAGAAGATTTATCTTCACAATAGGGTGATAATATATAATTGAAGGATTGATTGAAGGGTTTTGTCAACTAAAGTGCCAAACTTTGGGTCGGGTTAAGTCTTTCTCAAATTGATTAATTTCCATCTTTTAAACTCTTGATTGATTGCTTGCTTTGTACTCTTGTTTGAATTTCCTTGCTTTTGTCACAATTGAAACTCAACCCACCCCCCCCCCTTTTTATATAGTTGTTGTTACTTTGTCTTAATTATTCTAATTACCCTTTTAATTTCACTATTGCAAAACCCATCTTCTCTTGGGTTCGATCCCTTGCTTGCTATTTTACTAGTTTATAATTAGTGCTAATTAGTGTGTTTAGTGGTATATAAATTGTTAATTTGGCCGTCTTTTAGTGCGACATTTTAGGCGTGTCAATAGTATTATAGTAATAAATTTGATTAAGAGTGTTTATAATGTACTTGCTTAACGGTATGCCTACTCATCTGATATGGAGTGACAGAGTCTCCCAAAAACTCTTATTGTGCTTAGTGAGTAAATTCGTAATCGATGTAGTTCTACCATTTTTTGCGCGACCATTACCCATGGGGGCTATTTTATTGCTGGAATTAAGACAAGTAACCATGCTTTTATAAAGACAGAATAATGCCCAAATTGCAAGCCACTTTCAGACGGATTTTTAGTTCATTTCAAGTTGAGCTCAATGCTGAAAGTTCAACTATTTATATACTACTTGAAGCCGCTCTCTATGCTGAAATGAAGATGGGTTATATGCTGAACTTTAAGGTGAGTTACAATGCTTACTTGATGACGGACCCAAGCTATGTTCTATGCTATTATAAGACGGCTTTACATGCTATTGTGAGAATTATTTTCAAGCTCGAGTGATGACGAAAGCTAGCCCAAAATAGGCACGGCCTGGTTGCTGCTACCCCAAACAAAGGATCAGGGTGGTGATGGTGTTGCGTGATGAACAAGCGCAACAATGAAGCGTAGCCATAAGCAGCCTGCCACAGTCGAGTAGCATGCTAAATGCGACAGTCTTTGTGCTGAAGTTTAGACGGAGTTTTCAAGCTCGTTTATTGATGGGCTCGTGCCAATGGTCTATGGTGGAGCACGGTGGCCTGACCTGGTTGTGGCAGTGGCCTGGTGGTGCACGTGGTGGTGGCCCATGGCCTGGTTTTGCATGAAACGGAGAAGAGCAGCGAGGAACAGAGTACATGGCCTGATACTTATTTATGAACAATGCGTTCGTACATTTTGGCATGAAGATCGCTATAAGGAAGATCTCCGGCACCTTAAAGTCTGGCTCGCATATGTAAGTTTGTTTATGCTTGGTTGCTCATACTATTTGGAGTTGTGGCCGTGCTAATTTGTTGGACTGATCTTCAATGGTAACTTTATTTCAGGCCTAAAGCTGTGCCGATGCTGAACTAATATAAAGATTTTTGGATGCCAACAAGATAAGGCAGTCTCATTCCACATATTATATATCATATGCTTTGCATTTGGAAACTAAACACAAGACTAAAACAGCTAATGAGATTTTCAATCGCGGATTATCCATGTAAGGGCTATACCTTCATCATGTTCCCTGTCATACCTTTTCCACAATATTGCATTCGATTTAACTGTTATAATGTCCTTAAACTGGTTTGCTTATCTGTTAAAATGCTTATCAAAGGCATTGAATTGTGTATATTCAGTGTATTTATCCTTAGGGCCTCAATTGGTGTATATACCTGGCATTATGGTTGGCTTGTGGTTCGAGTGTTCAGTACTGCGGTAGTCATATTATTAGCTCCCACGGAGTGAGTACATAATGACATAGAATACAAAACTTCCTTTTTCCGTTTACCTTGACATAGTCTATTTCTTTGGTAATAAAATCATTCAAGTATAAAGAAGAAACTAGGCTGATGAAGAAGCCAAGAAGCTTAGGTAGCGAGGAGACGAGAGATGAATACAGTTTTTAAGCGTTTTTTAGATAAGACTGAATTTCAAGCTTGAATCTCCTATGTTTAGAATTAATCTTGTTCTAGTTTGTGATAGATACTTTTATGTCCGGGTAGAAAAGCCGGTGGATTCATCTTGAATCCAATTAGAATTTTGTTGCATAGGCTCATTTTCTATCACGTGAAGTATGCAAAAATGACTTTTCTTGTCATGGATCTTACTGTATTTGCGTTGACATCCTAACACCGATATACTAATTTAAAGCACCATATCTTCCGCACTAGTGCAGACGGGGGGTAATTGAAGGTGAGATTTAGAAATATAAAGTCCAGTTGTTTAAGTACAGGTTGATTATGCCTTTTATTTATACTCCAAAGCCTTTATAAGACCTACTTAGGTTCATTGAGAAAAAGCAACACTAGCTCTCTCACATTGTTCCTCTCCATAGAGAGGTGAGGGAACTTATCAGTTTCTAATATCATCATGACATCATTGTCGTAACATATGAATATTTACGTTTTACTTATTTTGAAAGCCAATTAGCGCAAATGGCAGAGCATTGTGCAATTCACAAAATATGGGTTCGACTCCCATATTGGCTATGAAATACCATTCTTTCTTTTATTTTATTTTTGTAGTCGAGAAAATTTTCTATTTGCCCTTCTAATTTCTAACTAAGGTTTAAGAAGTCCAAATGCAAGTTGCCTACAAAAACTAATAAACTAGGATATGTAGCCTAATTACTTTAATGCACTTACTCATGATTACTATCTCTCGCTCTCCCCGTGACAGAGTTACAACTCATAAACTGACATAACAATAAACTACTGTAGATAGAGATTCTTACTGTAATGGAAAGCAGAGTTTCACAATAGAATAGTTATGTTTGTATGAGTATTGCGCTTTGAACTCCTTGAGCTGTTCTCTTGATTCAGTTTTTGTTGCCAGTACAACATCTTCTAGATATCCATACCTTTGGGCAAAATTTGCTCCTCGCTTGAGCCCGTTCATGGTCTGCGCGCCATTACCCGAATATGATTATGGCTCCTAAATAATTGTACAGTATTGCTTGCATCATGACACATTCTTATAATTGGATTTGCGATTTTAATAGGCTATATGGGACTCGAACCCATACCTTTGTGCAAAATTTGTACATTGCTCTACCATTGAGCTAATAGCCTCCCGAAGAATTATTTGATTCACACATAACCTTATTTCATGCACATAGAGCCTTATTTCATGCACATATAATTTCAACAATCCCCCAAAACAATTGAAATTCAAACAAAAATCATTCAATTGAAGAACTTTTTAGTGCACATAGAAACTTATTTTATGCACATAGAACCTTATTTCATGCACATATAATTTTATTTCATTCACATATAACCTTATTTAATGCACATAACCTTATTTAATGCACATACAATCTTATTTAGGACGGGAAAGAGTTTAGGCTTGGATTAGGCGGCTCCACGGTAAGTCCATAACCAACAGGAATTCAATTGGAGAACTTTCTAATACACATATAACCTTATTTAATGCACATATAACTTTATTTAATGCACATACAATCTTATTTCATGGCCATATAACACACTTATTTCATGCATGTACACCATTGTTTGATGCACATATATTGCTTTTTCATGCATCTACAAGGCTACTTCATGCATTGATAAGTCTATTGCACCCCAAACCCTAACCATTATTATTGGGACAAATGATGGGGGAAAGTGACATAAGTACACTGAATGTTTCCCACATATTAGTAAGGATATGTAGTAGATAGACTAAAATGACTTGTAGTTACATAAAAAAGACGATAAATACATTAAATGTGCACGTTTTCAAGGTCGCGTAGAGATAATGGATACCTGACTGCAAGAAGCACGAACAAGGCAAAATGATAACTACTTAACTACCAAGCTAGCAGCTCACCAACGAGATACTTTATCCTGACTCAAGAGGCGAACAACTTAACGAATGAAATATTCTATGATCATTATACACTCAAGACTAACAACTTTAACTGAAATTATTAATGGCTCTATTCCTGAGTACTAGCTTCTCGAGCAACTACAAGAGCAATTAGATTATTAGAATAACCAGCCAAAAATGAGCACATACTAGTATACCTATGCTTCTTTAGACAACTAGTGTTTTTTATTGGCTCAAATTATGACTTGCCTGATCTAAAGCAGATATTTTTAGTCAATAATTTAAGGGGAAATCACAAGCAAATCACATTTTGGAAAACCACAACGAAAAAGCATTATTTTTGGAAATGAAATGCCTCTAGACTTATAAGCCGATCACATAACTCTATCAGTCAGCTACATAAATTAAACACCACATAACAACATTTACCGAAGAAACTATGAAATCAACTGCAAGAAATTGGAAAACTCATACATTGCTCATTAGTAGACTCTTAAGAAATGAAGCTTGGAAATGAATCTCCAAGGGAATGAACTATAAATCATTGTAAAACTGATTTCCTAATCACCAATAAAAAACTGATTTGCTTGTAAAACCGAGCATACAACTCATCAGCAACAATACAACTAAGTAATTGTAAACAAAAATGTATAAAACAGATAATCGAAAGAATTCGTAATGTGATGAGAAGTTCTATACCAGAAGGGGTGGGTATTGCTAGGTGATTTCTGCTAGATTCACTTTTTTGTGTGGCTACCTGGAAATTTCATAAAGAAAAATTCAGAAATAATCGAAACCTCATGACAAGCTGTATGATTGATAATTTGTATGATTGACGAAGCAAAATGAAGCATTTTTGTATATTGAAAATGAAAAGTAACAACGAGATGACAAATTAGAATTCGATTATTGCTTAACTGTACTGAAACTAAAATTCTACATAGGTTAAACAATAAGACTACAAATATAAGAATTTGCCACATAAGAACAATGAATTAGAAAATTTATGAAAATTAGGTTTAATTGCAGGACAAAAATTGATGAATCTCAGGAAAAATTACATGAATGAACAAATTAGGGAAAATATGGAGTATAATCGCCATTACCTGAATCCGAAGAAATGTGCGGTGGAGGAGCGAAAACGGTGATGATCGATGAATTCAACCCTAATTTGAGAAGCAGTTTGAGAAGAGTTGAAAGGAGAGGGTGATCGGAGAATGATTGGAGAAGACGGTCGAAGAGAGAGAAAAAGGAATTGTGAATGTGAGTGAGTTTGGAATTTTCCGGACTTATTATTACCAACAATCTCAATCGTCAAATTTTAGTTAGATCTAAAGGCTATGAGTGGTTCTCATGGTTCTCATTATTTTAATGGTTCTCATAGGATCCCGAGTATATATATATATATATATATATATATATATATATATATATATATATATATATATATATATATTAAATATACATATATAAATATCAGGTACTGATCAACTCGTATCAAATACATTTGAGTAGAAATATTTGGGTTCCATCCTTTAGGTGTGACCTCAAGGGATCAACTGATCACCACCGTCAAACGACAGTAACGTCAAACTCTAGTCAGCTAATCGTTACCGATTAATGTTGATCAGTTGACTATATAATTGAATCATCCCTTTTGTATTTTTGTTATGAGATTTAATATGTGATCGCACTATTGTTTAGGACACATACTCCAACAAACCCCCACTTGTCCGAGACAAGTGTGCGTCACCAATTTTCTTGTCCTATTACATCATCTCCCACTCAATGCAAGGTGTCTTGCAGGTCGTACTTGCATTTGATCATATCTTGAGTGGTTTCCTCGATCTGGAGAGTAACTGTCTGACCGAAATCATTTCCCGTAGATACCTTCCGAGCATGGCCACGCATTTTCAGTTCACTACTCCTCGAGTGGCCCTGAGATTTTAGATAACCCTGACAAGGGGATGGACAATTCCTATCGCACTATTCCCTTCATATAGCCACAGCTCATCATGACCCAAAAGATGCCCATTTGACCTCAGTTATGAAAATCATAGAGTATAAATCAAAAGTCATTCAGAAACTGTGTCAACTTAGGCGAACAGTCTCTAGTCAAAGAATTGACTCATAAGAATACTATAGTAGCTCTCGCCATGACCAGGCTTTATAAAAATTACCAGAACTCTATAAACGGTCACTGCCCGACAGAGTGTCCCATACAGTCTGCCTATGTGATCGACTAGTTATCACATATGACTCTATGACACTTGAACTTGCCATCAATCGCATCACACTCTAGTTACTTCGAGACATCACCCCATATAAGCAATTAGGGGCCAATGCTATGTTAATCCAATTTACTTTAATAGGGTTTAACGTTGTCCATACAACCTATTTGGATATAACAAAGCAATAAAAGAGTTTTTAATAAAACTCAAACGATGAATGCATTATCACATATGTAAAATTGATACAATATCAATTATTACATAATCTATAATCCATATTCCATTTTGTATATAATTGCACATTTCAACTCAATTGAAAGGACATGACTTATCATGTTAAGCCTGTAAAAAGGCCTTTGGTTAGTAAGTCTCAGCAACACCTTGCACTCTTCCTAACCTTACAATATACTATTTCCCATTGTTATGTATAATCTTTATTATAAAAAACTTTGAAGTACGTGTCTAGGTCCAATCTAGATATAGGCTCTCTTGCCTTAAATAACTCCCACTGTCCTCACTGTGTGTAGGGATAGGACTTGCGGTTATTGGAACGAACTACCATTGTTCCTCCAATTCAAAACCGAATCCTTATATGATCCCTTCCTTCTTGCATATGTCATTATTGCAAGTGTACTCAATTTTCGTTGTGTATATGTAACATTTCGTGTTTATGTAGTCTAGTAGTGTGTTTGACCGTGTTAGTTATACGAGATGTCTTTTATATTTTCGTATGACATGTTTGGTATGGGGGCGAACTTCGGGACGAAGTTCTTTGTAAGGGGGGAAGACTGTAATACCCCGTATTTTATTATCGTTTGGGCGAGTTTTATTATTTAATGGTAGCGTAAAGGTAATGGTAAAAGCGTAAAAATAATTGTTTAATTTATATCGCGAGATGAGTCGGGTTTATAATTGAGTGGCATTTTTAGGTCGAGGGGTCATAGCCCATTTACCCACCTTTTACCCATTTACCCACCTACCATTTTACCTCACCAAACCCTAAAATCAAACCCTAATACACCTTTAAAACCCTAGTCCCCTCCCTACCGTCATTTTGACATCACAAACATCAACCCCTTCTTCCTTTCACGATCAAGCCTTTTACACGGCCAAAGAGAGCACGCCGGTGAGTGTGGAGGGAGTAGGGACTGCCAGAGTCCGGGGAGTCGTTGCTAGGGGTCGAGGGTGGTTGTCTTGGTCGGAAAAGCTCGGGTCGACGGCCGTCACGGGTAAGGTTCCCTGTTTTCATTTCTCGTCACACTTTGTTTTGTTTTGAGTTATGCGTCTTTTAGGACTGTTGTGGTGGTCGTGGGGTGGTGGGATGTGTTGTTGGTGTGGAGTCGAGTCGGGTGGTGGTGGTTAGAGTGGTGGTCGTTGCTGGTGGTGGTTGCAGTGGTGGTGTTTAGGTGTCGGGGTCGGTGGGGTATTTTTGGTAGCATTTCAGACATAGGAAAAGGGGTGGCACCACCGTGGACTCGGGGGAGGTCGAATCGGTGGTGCCACGTGTGTCAGAGTCGCCGTGCGACGGTGGTGGCAATGGTGGTGGTTGGTAAGGTGGCAGGGGAGTGTCGTGGTGGCTGTCGGGTTAAAAAGGGGGCTGTTCATGGCGTTTTGGTGGCGGCTGGGTGTGAACAGGGGGTATTGGTGGTGGTGGCTCGGACCGCCGGCGTGGGTCGACCATGTTGGTGGTGGTTGGAGGTGACCAGGCCAGACCTGGTGTCAGGCCTGGTGGTCGGCGGTGAGGATTGGTGGCTGACGGGAGAGTTGAGGCGGGTTGAAAAAGGGGGTGTTTGGAAGTCGGGTTGGATTCTTGTATTTTGGGTCTTTTGTTGCGATTTTTATTTTAATGAGTCGGGAATATGTATATTTCCATTATTTACAGTATTAGTTTAATTAGTGAGTTAACATTAAGTGGCGGTGACGGAATAATGTATTTAAGTTTTGAGTCGGGATTCTATTTCGGGAAGGTTACTATTTTTAGTAACCTGTTATTTTAGGAAACTTTCTATTTTGGGTAACTTATATTTTTAGTAATTTCTAAATTGGGAAAGTTTCTACTTATAGTAACTTTTGATTATGGGAACGGGATTAGTAAGAGAATTAATTATGTTATATATATATATGTTTAGGTGGCGAGTTTCGGGTGGAGTACTTCTGAACTGCAGTTAGCTTATCACCGCTATTTGAGGTAGGGGAATACACTGATTGAATTTTATGATTATAAAGAGTTGACATGTTTGGAATTATATGACATACCTGACTATCTTATTTATCCTGTTGAGCATTTTTGTTTCATATATTTCATACATTGCATTTGCATTGGAGTTGGAGTTGGAGGAGATGAGATTGTTGTGATTAAGGCCCAGGCGGGTTCTCGCAGACTTGCCCTGGTGTCCTCCGCATGCGGCGGGCAGATCGACTACGGTCGATATATATAGTCTACCGGGGATCGGTATGGCTGGGCGTGCCGGGGATGTGTGTGATGGAGTTGATTGGAGGAGCATAGCATTGCATTCTTTATTATATCGTATTACCTACTAAACCTCGCGGTTGACCCTGTGTATTCGTGTATGCCTGTGATGATCCTTTTATGGGGAGCAGATTGACAGGTTGTTGAGACATTGGGAGCTGGCAGGGAGAGAGCATGGATCACCTGACTTAGAGCTAGCTCACCTTTATTTTGTTTAGTTGTCAGACTTTATTTTTATTTAAGACATGTGTTATTTCCGTTGTAAACATTATAACCTTTTTAATTTAAAGTACTGTTATCTTTCCCTTTGTTATCTACTGCCTCGGATTTCCGAGATGGTAACGCCCTTCTTTATCTGAGGAGTCCTAGTTCAGGCCCTTAAATAAATGGGGGTGTTACAAAGTGGTATCAGAGCGAACGATCTTCAGGCCTAAACCAATGAATCCAATGAATATAGGAAGAGTCTAAATAAAATGAACCCCGGGACAAAACTGTTAGGAGCACACTAAAGGTAAGGGATGAGTTAGGGGCCCCCTCACACCGAACCATTGGCCCTCTCAGTTTGACCCGGGAACCCTGAGTGCATATGAGAGGAAGGGTAGAGAAGTTGCATGATATTGAGCATAACTCCATATATTATTGCCTAAGTATTAACTGATTGATATGATAATTGTTGCATAAGGAGTTGGTAGGAGGTTGTGGCATAATCCTTTGCATGTTTTAAGGTTGATTTATACTTATACATCTATAAAGTTGTGTCAGAAGGCTATGTCTAGTGATATGCGGTTATGTGATCCCTAAGCCATGCTAGATAGACAAGTAAGATAAGAGTAAAAGAATTGGCTAGAATTGCCAAAGTGTTTTGTGTTGCAGCTAATTCCTAAAATTCTCTTGTAGTCATGCCTCCAAGAAGGAACACGGCTGTAAACATCACCCAGGAAGAGTTAGACCGGCTACTGGCTGAGAATGAGGCCCTAAAGGCCAAAAGAATGGACCCTGCTAAGATGAGTACAATAGTGGCGAGGCATAACCCTACCATCTTCACCGGAGAGGGGGAACCTCACTTGCTGGGAGATTGGTGTCGGGAGTTCACCAACCTATTCGAGCTGATAGCTTGTCCTGAAGAGCTGCAAGTAGACCAAGCTGCACACTACCTCAGGTCTACAGCTGGGGAGTGGTGGAATAGGAACAAGGCGGAGATTCGACATGTTGCTAGGGACATTGAGGAAGGATACGTGTCTTGGTTAGAATTTCAAGTGATATTAACGGATCAGTTCATGCCAGAGTTCAGGAAAGCTAAGCTGAGGGAGGAGTTTGATACGTTTAAGATGGCAGAGGACATGACAGTGGAAACATACCATAGGAAGTTCCGACTGTTGGCATCATACATCGATGAATTTGCAAAGAACGAGACCATGCTGGCTATGAGGTTTGAAAGGGGTTTGACGGTGGATATCAAAAAGAGACTCACGGCAGCTCCACCTACCACCGTTCAGGACATCTATCTGAGAGCTGGTGCTGCTGAAAGGCTCTCCGAGCAGATCAAAGAGGATAAGAAAGGAAAAGCTGAGAAGAGGAAGTCGAAACGTCGGTGATAATACGGGGCCAAGAAGCCAAATTCGGGCAAGTTCGGTGGATACTCCACCAATAGTGCTCTGGGGGGGATGAGGAACCAAAGCGGAGGCGGTTTCAGAGAGGTGCTAGTCTTGGAGGTAATGCGTCCGGGATCACTTGTTTTGGGTGTGGGAAGGCGGGACACGGGAAGTTTGAGTGCCGAAGTTCGAGGAAACCAACTGGGGGCTTCCGGACACCTACATCCGGGTTCGATGGGTCTCGGACGGTGGGATCGGGATACGGCAGCCTACCGTACTCCTAACACTCGGCTATGGAGGAGGTGCCCGATCTGGGGCAAGTAACAGTTATCAAGGAAGCTACAACAACTACCAGAACCGTAGCCAGCAAAACCAGTCCAGCGGGGGTGGTAATTTCAAGAGGAACCAGAATGAGGGGAACAAGCAACCCAATACCGCTTCATCGAGTCAATCTGGAGCTAAGTCCAGTGGCAAGCTCTTTGCCATGGGGAAGGAAGCAGCAAAGGAGGATGCACATGTTGTGGACCGGTACTTTTCTGTTAACTCTAAACCCACCTTTGTGTTGTTTGATTAGGAGCTACACATTCTTTTATATCTGCGGAACATGCCGAGTCTTAAATCTTAAGTCATATGATAGAATTGTTGATTCGGTAGTGGTACCTTCGGGGGAGTCGGTGTCTTGTGATAGAGTCTACACTGGGGTACCAATCCAGATCGGAGAGGTTGTGTTTCACGGTGACCTTATAGAGTTTCCCTTGGGAGGTTTTGAGGTGATTCTGGGGATGGACTGGTTAGGGAAGTACAAGGCTTTTATCGACTGCTATCAGAAGAAAATCTCTTTGAGGGGACCTAAGGGAACTAGGGTGTCTTATAAGGGGTATGTGGTCAAGCCAAGAGTCAAATTCATATCTGTTAATACCCTAAAGTCGAGTCTGAGGAAAGGGGATCAGTTAATCTTGTGTCAGATGTGGGATAATGGGGCGGAGACCCCTGAGTTGTCTGAGATTCCAGTGGTGAGGGAGTTCGAGAGTGTATTTCCGGAGGATATTCCAGGGTTACCACCGAAGAGAGAGGTGGACTTTTCCATTGATCCAAGCGGGAACAGGGCCGATTTCTAAACCACCTTACCGTATGGGACCAAAGGAGATGGAGGAACTAAAGAAGCAGTTGGATGAGCTAGCAGAGAAAGGTTACATACGGCCTAGTGTTTCACCTTGGGGAGCACCAGTGTTGTTTGTCAAGAAGAAAGATGGAAGCTTAAGACTTTGCGTGGATTACCGTGAGTTGAACAATGTGACCATCAAGAACCGTTATCCTTTGCCAAGGATCGATGATTTGTTTGATCAATTGAGTGGAGCCGGAGTTTTCTCTAAGATCGATCTCGAGGTCGAGTTATCACCGAGTTGAGAATTAAGAACGAGGATATACCTAAGACCGCTTTCAGAACAAGGTATGGGCACTATGACTTCGTGGTCATGCCATTTGGGTTAACTAATGCGCGCAGATGTTGTTGGACTTGATGAATCAAGTGTTCGGTCCTTATCCGGACAAGTTCGTGGTAGTGTTCATCGATGATATCCTGGTGTACTCCAAGAATGAGGAAGAACATGAGGAACATCTAAGGTTAGTCTTGAAAACTTTGGAGGAGAACCAGTTATATGCCAAGGCGAGCAAGTGCGAGTTGGTTGAAGAAAGTTGCTTTTCTCGGGACACGTGATTTCCAAGGAAGGGGTGTCGGTTGATCCTAGTAAAATCGAGGCAGTGACGAGATGGCAGAGTCCTAAGAATGTGGGTGAGATCCGAAGCTTCTTGGGGCTAGCAGGTTATTATCGAAGATTTGTCAAGGACTTCTCAAAGATCGCAAAGCCATTGACGTCATTAATGCGGAAGGAGAACAGGTTTGTTTGGGATGAGAGTTGTGAGGAGGCGTTTCTAACCCTCAAAGAACGTCTCACTACAGCTCCTATACTTGCTCTACCAGATGGGAATGATAATTTCGAGGTTTATACTGATGCTTCCAAGAAGGGTCTGGGGTGCGTATTGATGCAAAACGGGAAAGTAATCGCTTACGCTTCTCGACAATTGAAGACCTATGAGGAGAATTACCCTACTCATGATCTGGAGTTGGGGGCAGTGGTGTTTGCGCTCAAACTATGGCGACATTATCTTTATGGGGCTACCTTCAAGGTGTTTTCCGATCACAAGAGCTTAAAGTATATTTACACACAAAAGGAGTTGAACATGAGACAGAGGAGATGGATCGAATTGATTGGTGACTATGACATGGAGATACTTTATCATGAAGGGAAAGCGAATGTCATAGCGGATGCGTTAAGCGTGAAATCCATCCATGCTTTGAGCGGTGCGGATCTAGGGTGAGGTTGCATAATGAGCTGCGGGAGATGGGAATTCACATGATCCGGAGAGGAGAGATTCTTGGGGACCTGACCGTTGAGCCGGAGTTATATGAGGAGATCAGAGAGTTACAGAAAGCCGATGCTAGAATTCGAAGTGGCGCGACACGGTAGAACAGGCGGAAGCGGGGTTGATTCCAGGTTTGTTATCCATGCGATGGTAGTCCGAGGTTTGGGGGACGGTGGTGTGTTCCGGATAATGATGAGGTGAAGAGGAAGATTATTGCGAGGCACATGCCACGCCATACTCGGTTCATCCTGGGGAGATAAGTTATACAAGGACCTCAAGAAGACCTTTTGGTGGCCGAATATGAAGAGGGAAGTTCTTTGAGTTCGTAGCTCGATGCTTGACATGCCAGAGAGTGAAGGGTGAACATAAGAGACCGCAAGGGAAGGTTCAACCACTAGATGTGCCAGAGTGGAAGTGGGAAAGCATTTCCATGGATTTCATTGTTGGGTTGCCTCGAACTCAGAAAGGTAACAATATGATTTGGGTGATCGTGGATAGGCTAACCAAGTCGGCTCACTTTATCCCCATGAAGGATACTTGGAGTAAAGCTGAGTTGGCCAAGGCTTATGTACAGTATGTGGTGAAGCTGCATGGTGTACCCAAGGACATCATTTCCGATAGAGACTCCGGGTTTCTATCCAAATTGCGCAGGAGTTACGATCACTAATGGGTACTCAGTTAAAGATGAGCACCGCTTTTCATCCAGCTACAGATGGTCAGACAGAAAGGACTATTCAGACACTCGAGGACATGTTGAGGGCTTGTGTTTTGGAGTTCGGCGGGTCTTGGGAGGATAGACTGGGGTTGATTGAGTTTTCATACAACAACAGTTACCACGCTAGTATTGGGATGGCTCCATTTGAGGCTCTGTATGGCAGGAAGTGTAGGAGTCCTGTGTGTTGGGATGATCGAGCTGATGCGGTAGTTTTGGGACCAGAGATGATTCAGGAGATGGTTGAACAGGTGCAGATCATTCGACAGAAGATGAGGGCTGCCCAGGACCGGCAGAAGAGCTATGCTGACGCTAGGAGAAGCGACATTTCTTTCCAGGTGGGGGAGAAAGTACTTCTTAGAGTATCTCCGATGAAGGGAGTGATGAGGTTCGGGAAGCGGGGAAAGTTGAGTCAGAAGTTTATTGGGCCATACGAGATCTTGGATAGAGTTGGGGAAGTGGCATATCGGCTAGCTTTACCACCAGCTTTAGCCAGGGTACATAATGTCTTCCATGTTTCTCAGTTGCGGAGATATATGAGTGACCCTTCGCACATTTTGAGCGATGATGTGGTCGAGGTGGACGAGCAGTTGACTTACATCGAGACGCCTAAGGAGATCTTGGACAGGAAGGTTAGAAAGACCAGGCACGGAGAGACTGCTTTAGTGAAAGTGTTGTGGTCTAATCATAAAGCGGAGGAGGCTACCTGGGAAACCGAGGCCGCGATGAGAGAGAGCTATCCACATCTGTTCACTTGAGGTAAGTTACGGGACGTAACTTTCTTTTTAGGAGGGTAGAATGTAACATTTCGTGTTTATGTAGTCTAGTAGTGTGTTTGACCGTGTTAGTTATACGAGATGTCTTTTATATTTTCGTATGACATGTTTGGTATGGGGGCGAACTTCGGGACGAAGTTCTTTGTAAGGGGGGAAGACTGTAATACCCCGTATTTTATTATCGTTTGGGCGAGTTTTATTGTTTAATGGTAGCGTAAAGGTAATGGTAAAAGCGTAAAAATAATTGTTTAATTTATATCGCGAGATGAGTCGGGTTTATAATTGAGTGGCATTTTTGGGTCGAGGGGTCATAGCCCATTTACCCACCTTTTACCCATTTACCCACCTACCATTTTACCTCACCAAACCCTAAAATCAAACCCTAATACACCTTTAAAACCCTAGTCCCCTCCCTACCGTCATTTTGACATCACAAACATCAACCCCTTCTTCCTTTCACGATCAAGCCTTTTACACGGCCAAAGAGAGCACGCCGGTGAGTGTGGAGGGAGTAGGGACTGCCAGGAGTCCAGGGGAGTCGTTGCTAGGGGTCGAGGGTGGTTGTACTGGTCGGAAAAGCTCAGGTCGACGGCCGTCACAGGTAAGGTTCCCTGTTTTCATTTCTGTCACACTGTTTTGTTTTGAGTTATGCGTCTTTTAGGGACTGTTGTGGTGGTCGTGGGGTGGTGGGATGTGTTGTTGGTGTGGAGTCGAGTCGGGTGGTGGTGGTTAGAGTGGTGGTCGTTGCTGGTGGTGGTTGCAGTGGTGGTGTTTAGGTGTCGGGGTCGGTGGGGTGTTTTTGGTAGCATTTCAGACATAGGAAAAGGGGTGGCACCACCGTGGACTCGGGGGAGGTCGAATCGGTGGTGCCATGTGTGTCAGAGTCGCCGTGCGACGGTGGTGGCAATGGTGGTGGTTGGTAAGGTGGCAGGGGAGTGTCGTGGTGGCTGTCGGGTTAAAAAGGGGGCTGTTCATGGCGTTTTGGTGGCGGCTGGGTGTGAACAGGGGGTATTGGTGGTGGTGGCTCGGACCGCCGGCGTGGGTCGACCACGTTGGTGGTGGTGGGAGGTGACCAGGCCAGACCTGGTGTCAGGCCTGGTGGTCGGCGGTGAGGATTGGTGGCTGACGGGAGAGTTGAGGCGGGTTGAAAAAGGGGGTGTTTGGAAGTCGGGTTGGATTCTTGTATTTTGGGTCTTTTGTTGCGATTTTTATTTTAATGAGTCGGGAATATGTATATTTCCATTATTTACAGTATTAGTTTAATTAGTGAGTTAATATTAAGTGGCGGTGACGGAATAATGTATTTAAGTTTTGAGTCGGGATTCTATTTCGGGAAGGTTACTATTTTTAGTAACTTTGTTATTTTAGGAAACTTTCTATTTTGGGTAACTTATATTTTTAGTAATTTCTAAATTGGGAAAGTTTCTACTTATAGTAACTTTTGATTATGGGAACGGGATTAGTAAGAGAATTAATTATGTTATATATATATATGTTTAGGTGGCGAGTTTCGGGTGGAGTACTTACGAATCTGCAGTTAGCTTATCACCGCTATTTGAGGTAGGGAATACACGATTGAATTTTATGATTATAAAGAGTTGACATGTTTGGAATTATATGATATACCTGACTATCTTATTTATCCTGTTGAGCATTTTTGTTTCATATATTTCATACATTGCATTTGCATTGGAGTTGGAGTTGGAGGAGATGAGATTGTTGTGATTAAGGCCCGGGCGGGTTCTGCGCAGGACTTGCCCTGGTGTCCTCCGCTGCGAGCGGGCGGATCGACTACGGTCGATATATATAGTCTGGGGATCGGTATGGCTGGGCGTGCCGGGGATGTGTGTGATGGAGTTGATTGGAGGAGCATAGCATTGCATTCTTTATTATATCGTATTACCTACTCAACCTTGCGGTTGACCCTGTGTATTCGTGTATGCCTGTGATGATCCTTTTATGGGAGCAGATTGTGAGGTTGTTGAGACATTGGGAGTGGCGGGGAGAGAGCATGGATCACACGACTTAGAGCTAGCTCACCTTTATTTTGTTTAGTTGTCAGACTTTATTTTTATTTAAGACATGTGTTATTTCCGTTGTAAACATTATAACCTTTTTAATTTAAAGTACTGTTATCTTACCCTTTGTTATCTACTGCCTCGGATTTCCGAGATGGTAACGCCCTTCTTTATCTGAGGAGTCCTAGTTCAGGCCCTTAAATAAATGGGGGTGTTACAGTATATCTCATTGTTCAACTGCCTAGGATGTTTCTAGCAGATATCTTCCTTAAATAATATAGCCAAGATGGTTCTCTAACCATCCTTATGTGTTTAGAATATGGTTTTTGTGTAACTCCTTGCACATAAATCCATCTCAATTCTAAATGCTTAGCTTCATATCTTTAGCACTTCCTGAGTACTAACTAATGAACTATGTGGCTATATAGAGACTTCTCTCAAATATTCGATTTGTAACTTTTTGTCATACTCCCAGTATACGAAATTTAATAATGGTGATACATCTTAGCGTAATGAATTAATCTCGCAGCAGAAGCAAATGGATTCAATTTCTACATGTTCAATACTTTTGAACTTTTCAATTTTCTTATAAGAATATTCATTAAACGCTATTATCCTCTTAGAACTATCTTTATAGGTTTGGATACCTTAGAGATGTATTATTCTTCTCCTAAGTCATCCATCATTCAAAATGATCAATATGTCCCTTACACATAGGACTAGTAACACTATATTACTCCCTCTAAACTCCATGTATAAGCAGAACTACTCGACAATTCGAGTAAAGTTTATCACATGATCAAAACATACAATTCAACTCCTTTACTTCTACCTAAGACTTCTTCCTTCCTTAGGATAGTTGCGATTTTAAAAACTCATACAAGATGATTTTTATATCCAACTATAAAATCCGAATTATAATGAAGCGTTGTTGTTGCGTGCAAAACCCTTTGCCACCAACCAACCAGGCTAAATAAACATTTTCATGTTTATGCTCATTTTGGACTTTTGCGGAGTTGAAACTAGATAAAGCATCTTAATAAGTTACAGGCTTGTTACTTTCAAAAATAACATGACTCCTATCCACTTTAGATTTCGAAGAAATAATTACTGATTTTGACCAAGAAGGAACATCTTCCTACGTCTTATTCTCAGTTTGTGGCTCTTGAACATTTTCTCCCACTTTGTCTTTAAGAAATACTCCTCATTTCTTTAATAGACAGCATCACGAGCCACAAACCCTTTGTTCTCGTGATCATATAGGAAGAGAGAGCGCATGTTTACTATCGAAACGAGCTATAATTTAGGTACTATGCCTAACCATATCTCATATGAAAAGTAGATGATTGCTTTAATCATGTTTTATTTTAGTGGAAAATTTAAATGCCAGACAAATTTTATAACAGAAATTACCTCCAACTATAATGTAAAGATTCAATCATATCGTAATGAAAGTGAACTTGTGATACCATATCACACTCTTTTTGGTGCAGATAAAAGTCATCACTTTATAGTTTCCCATTTTAACAAAGTACTAATACTTAGGTTTTATAATCTTTAGGTTTTGATACCTTTTAAACATTCATTGAACTTATTCAAAAAATTTCTCTTCTTACCTCATTAAGTGGATACCTAGTATCTACATAGTTCGTTGGTAAAAGAGATGAAGAAGTAATAACCTTTTCTGATTGAAATTGTAATCGACCATGCACATCAAAGTGTAGATTCGCATACACCAGAAGATTCCTAATCAAATGGTTTGGGAGACTAGTCAAAAGTAGTTTCTAAATTTGATTTTCAATCGAGAACTGAGAAAGGATTGGGGTCACCAACTTGAGTCTTGTATATATGACATTTTATTTCTATTTTGAATATAATTACCTTGATTTGTATGGTCTCACCATAAACTTAATCGTGGTATGTTATGGCACAACGCTTGTTTTAATTGCATAATAGAGAAACCCTTTTGCGTTTTCTACAAAAACTTGAATTATATTCTTATTTAGAGTTAGTGTGCATCATAACAATTATTGAGGTACATTTCAAAATACAAAACTAAAATGAGTACACTATAACACTTATATGTACATAGATAAAATGACAACTACCCTAGTTCCATTCATGTAAATTTCTGAATTTATTCTTGCTAGTCGTCACACGACAATGCCAAATATCATGACGAAATCCACAAATTTGTATCAGATACTCATGATATGGTAATTGGCAAGAATGCAATGTCAATGTCATAGATATTCAGGAAGGAATATGTTGGAGTCACACGCCCAACTTCCTAGATCTTTACTTATTTGGAGTTTGTCTCTATTTTAGTGTCTAATACTTTCTCTTTTGAGACTAGTTCTATCCTTAACAATTAAGATAGGTACTTTACTTCTTGTTACTCCCACTGACTTCAAGAATTTCTACGTGATGAAGACTTATCTTCATTTAAATTCCTAGTTAATCCTTCACAAGGGTCAACTCTATTGTGGTATTTGGTTAATCAAAATTTCTAACAAATCAATTTACCAATTTAACATTGTTATATTCTTAACAACTTATGTGCTTGATGACAAGTGTTTAGGTTGAGCAATAAGACTTTGACCCATGGATGCATAGAAGAATTATCAAAATATATTTTGACTAATTACTACTATTTATTCTTCTTCATAAGAGATTTCATATACATGGGTATGTAAGGATGATGTGAACATTATTTGCGCACATTTAGTCCCTTAATTGAGCCTATTTTGCACACTATTATAACATTCCATAGCCATTCTATCCGTCAAATGCTTTCTATTTTGCTTTCCTAGTGCATTTCATATGTTTTGTAGGAAAGAAGATAATTAGGCGGAATTTCCCGTCTTTTGTGCATATTTGGAAGCTTATTGACGATATTTGATGGACTAGTATGAAGAGGAGGCGAGAACTAAAGACTAATCCTACAAGAATAAGAAGAAAGTAAAGAAAAGGATTCTGACGCAGAATCCGAGCGTCCAAAGGAACAAGACGGCCGTCCAAGATGACAATCCGAGCATCCAAGTCTCAAAGACGCTCGGATTCCTTTGCTACAATCCAAGCGGATTTGTAGAAAGACGCATGTCCACCCCTGTAAGAATCCGAGCGGATTCCCCTCCTGGACGGACGGATTGCGGCGTCTTCAGCCGAGATGCTCATCTCTCTAAAAAGACTAGCATTTCCCTGCTTAAAACTCAAAAATGTAATTACTAATTTAGCCTTAGTTAACCTAATGAAGCTCTACTATATATATCCCACTTGTAAATAATCAAGGGATGAAGTTTTTAGAGTATAGAGCCTCCACATTAGAAATTCCTCTTAGATTAGATTAGGAATAGATCAGAATAGATTACTCTTTAATCTTTCCACAAAATTCACATTAATCTCTCCTTAATTATTGTTCAAGTTTGTTAATTTTGGGTAATTGAAGATTATTGGGTTATTATTGGAGGATTGACAACCCTTCATCAATTAATCAAGTTCCTTCTATAATTATTTGCATTATTATTTTGGAATCTCCATAGGTATAATTATCTTAATCCTTGTTTTAATTATTGTTAATCTTTCTTACTTGTTCATCATGTTTTACCTTGTTAATATGATTGACAACCTTGTTAGCATGTTAAACTTGATAATGAGTGAGTAGTTTCTTAACTAGGATTAGTGGGTAATTAGGAGAAACCAACATGGGGAATGGTTAATGCTTAATCTAATATGTTTTCATAATTAAATTGCTTGCTTGTTGTAATGACAACTTTATGCACATGTTATGTTTGATAAAATGCTAAGCCTATGAATCCTATAATTTCTAAGATTTAGAGCCTTATAAACTGGTGTCATTTATGACCAGTTTCATGTAGGATTGTGAGTAGTATACTCCTTGCATAACATGTTCATCAATTTGCACATATATGAAATTCAATTGCTTTTTGCCGTCATACATTCGGGTTAGTGGTTGGTGTCACATGCAGGGAGGTGCTTACATTTTCCCTTTCTTTCATTTTTACCCATTAAACTCCACATTAGCCAAATTTGCCTGTTGACCCTTAGCTACATCCAAATTTAGCCTGCCTTGTCAAGCTAGTTTAGATTGTTTTGCGGTATATTGTCTATTGTATCAAGTTTGGCTCATATCATATTGATTTGGAGTTGGTAATTTATGAAGAAAAGGAGGTTGATGAGAAAAAAAACGTGAAAAAGAAATAGAAAAAAAAAGAAAACGAAGAAAAAAATAAGTTGAAAATAAATAAAGAAAAGAAGAAGAAACCGAAGAAAAAATAGAAAAAGAAAAGAAAAATGAGAAAAAAATGGTTGACGGTTTCTGCTCCTATGTTCTATCTTATATCATTTGAGGAGTGTTTCTAGTTTGGTTTGGTGAGATTTTATGCCAAATGAAGGGCATTGTGCTTAATCAATAATTGAGTTTGAAATGGATGTTGTCATATGGTTCTGTTTAGGTACTAGCTTGATCACCTATACCTCCACATTCCCATAAATGTTTTGCCTTTTCTTACCCATTGCCTCACTTTACCATATTTTTGTAAGCCCTCGGCTGTGACAGGACCTTGTTTGGTTGGAATGTATGTTTGGTAGCTAGAATTGTCTATCATACTAGTTGCATGCATGTTTATGTGGGTCGTAGTTTAGGTGAGCGGCTATTTTTTCTTTCTCTCTTACATATATTTGTTCACCCTTTGCTTCATGAGAGAAGAGTGACCCGTGAGAGTCCGATTTTAAAGGTCTTGCAAGGTCGACGGTTCAGCTTTATTATAAACATCCTATAACTCGTTTGCATTTGACTGTTTAGCTATAAGTGTTAGTTTGCTTGCATTAAATTGGCTTAAGTGGGCATTTGTAGCTAGCTCTGAGTTATCTTTTTCCGTTCCTTTAGTTGCATTTTAGTTTACTCGGGGACGAGTAAAGGTTTGGTTTGGGGAGATTTGATACGTGCATTTTATATAGTCTTATTAGCCTACTTTATGCACGTATTTCTATGCTTTTTAGTAGTTATTTGCTACGAATATGCCCCGAATTGCATACTTTGGAAGTTCTTGTATTAATTGCAGGAATGAGCTTAGAAATGCGGAATCAAGCCTAAAACATGTCCCTACGCATGCATTTAGGAGATGAGTTGAGTCGGAGCTTGGAAAGTGCTATTTTGAGATGTGCATTGGAGTAAGGAAGTTAGGCGAGCCAAGAGAGTGCTTCAATTTGCTAGTTCCTGCTTGTAAGAGACATATCTCGAGTTCTACAATAGCTATTAAGGTGATTCCAGTTGGAGGTGAAATCTTATCCTCTTAGCTTTCCAACTCAATCAACCACGCCCTATTTGTCCAAGTAACGAAGGAATGGCAGCCGTTTGAAGTTCAGTGCGCGAAGCAGGAATTACGCGCTGAGAAGTGCTCGATCGAGAACTATTTTTATTCGATCGAGAGCCCATTTGCTCGATCGAGAGCTACTTCTTCTCGATCGAGTGATTAAAGCGAAAGAAGTCTTCGATCGAGAGGAATGCTAAGGAATATCACTCGATCGAGAGCCTTAAGTGCTCGATCGAGCAACAATCCTTGACGGGCTGGGCTTTTAAGCTTTACTTTCCGCAATTAGGTTAATAATCCTATTTTTCTTATAAATAGGATAGGAGGTCGACATAATGAGGGGGCTTCTCCACTCTAATTACTCTTAATACTCTGTCACTTTTACACTGTTACTTTGCTCTTTCTTTTCCGGATCACTTAATTCAGTAATTTCTTCCCTTATTCTCTTTTAATGCTTATTTCTTCTTTAATTATTGTCATTGCTTATTTTATTATGAGTAGCTAATTCCCCGTAGTATGTTAGGATTAGGGAAGCCGTGGTAGCAATGTTTTAACTGACTTATATAGATTAGTCTTGCGATAGGAATTGTATTAGGCAATTTAATTGTTATCCGGTCGAATGAATGCATGCAGGAGACCATAAATTTAGTTAACCCCGACCTAGATCGAAAGATTGGAAGGGAAGGCTTGCTTAATTACAATAGGGTATTGCAGTGAGGGCGAAAGTTAAGTCGTTTTACGCTCTAGGGCGGTTTAAGGACCGAAAGGTGACGACCATAGCTCTTCTTATCAATAGTCTAATCGCCTTAGTATTCCCGATAGTATAAGATCTGATAGCTGCCACGGTGGACCGACTCTTAGCATACTTCCTTCTCTTACTGTTAATTCTTTTCCCTCACGCCTTAGTCTTAGTTAGTTAATTCAATCAAACCCCCTGCATTGTGACATTAGACAGATAAATAGACAAATAGATAGTATACCGCCTCCCTGTGGAGATCGACCCTACTTACCGCTGACTTCTGTTAGTTGTACTTAGGTATTTATTTTTGGTACGAAACGACAGTATCAAATTTTGGCGCCGTTGCCGGGGAGGTAATCTATTTATTTATTTGTTTAAATTTTATCTGTTTTTAGCCTCAGGGGATTTTTCCCTTGAGGCCGTCCGATCTTTTTCCTTGAGTCTTTGTTTTGATAGGCCTTACGGGTACTACCTAGACAGTTCTAGGTGAAAGACAATCAAAGGGAAGGCTTGAGTACCTTTGACCCATCACCGATGTCCCATTATATGGGAATGTAGGTGATGATCTGCTGTGGGGATGTGGTCTGCTTGAGCACAATGCATTGTAGTTGTGCCGCCACATCCACCCTATCAATGGCCACCGCAACAAGACCCTCCAGATATACAAGAAGAAGAAATTGCGGAGCTGAAATCTTATTTGGAGACACTTGCATCTCAAGTGCAAGCTCAGCAAGATTTTAATAGACAATTCCACGCTCAATTCCTTGAGCTCGAGTCTGTAGTTGCTCAGATAGCAGCTGAGATGGAGCTAGAAGAGATCGCGGAGTGGACATATTCAGTGGTGACGCTTGTATCACAAATGCAAGAGAGAAGCAAAAATATGGACGCTCGATTCCGTGAGCTCGAGTCTGTAGTAGCTCAGTTAGCAGCTGAGATGCAAGAAGAAGAGGTATACCTTCTTTGAGAGCGGTTTCTCCCCGAGAAAACCGTGTTGCCCAATCCGAGGATGACCTCTATGACTCGGATGACGAGTTCCTATCATATTTCACTGTCCCACGCGAAGATTTCAGCCCAGACGGGAGGAATCACTCGATCGAGTGACTAATACTAGTCGATCGAGTGATTTTCCAGGAGAAACAGCTCGATCGAGAGAAATTGCTGCTCGATCGAGTGGAATTCAGGAGGAAGTTGGTCGATCGAGTGACTATCCTACTCGATCGGCTGACTTGGCCATTGGGAGCATTGATGCGTTACTTGGGGTCGTTTTAGACGATAATTTTGATGATAATAACGGATACGGTGAGTCCCCCTTATTCAAAGCCGAGTTAGATGCACTTGAGGCTGAGAGTTACGGGATGAAATCCATCGAGGAGGTTGATAAAGAAGTAGCTGAGTCGGTATTTGCTCCTAGCACGGATGAGGTATTACATTCCTTTGTCAGTGATTCCTTCGTTGAGAGCAACCAACCTGAGGTAGTAAACGATAATTTTATTATTGTTTGTTTTAAAAGTATATTGCCTCGTTTGCCTCGTGCTAATTCTTATAATGCTATACCCCCTCCCATGTGGACGTATAATTTAACTGCCTTTCACCGTATTTGTCATGTCAAAACTGCTAATCTGAATTTGGACCATAATATATTGACAATTGCTCCCGCGCTCCTATATTTTGTGGATAAATTTAGGAGCGGTCATAAGAAATTTGTTAGACTTAAATGTTTACATACTTTTATTTCCTACTTCTTTATTCCACTTTGGTGCTACTTACTCTTTTGTGTAGCACATGCGCAGATGTATGATCTCATGCTGCGCGCTTTGAGCTGTTTTGATTGTAGCTGATTATAGAGGCTCAAAGAAAAGAAGGTCGAGCTGGGACCTGACTGAAGCTAGCGCTACCCGGGAGGCAACCCGGTGATTTTATTTTGCTTTTATTCAATTTCAGTTGTAATAAATGGTTTTATACCATAGACTATCTCAGTACGCTTGTCTTGTTAGTTTGTGGGCTGTTTTCATTTGCATTTTGCAGGAACACGCTGGAAATTACTCGATCGAGTAGTTTTTCTACTCGATCGAGCACTTTAGCTGATGGATTCACTCGATCGAGTGAAATACCTACTCGATCGACCACCTGCAAGATGAGAAACCACTCGATCGACTTACTTTCTTCTCGATCGAGCAGTTTTGAGCGCCCATGTTACTCGATCAGCCACTATACGACTGCTATCGAGTGCTATTGACTTGGATTAGCTTCCTGAGACGGTTTTCCGGGCCCTTAGCAACCTCCCATTTCATGGTCGGTTTGGGGAGGTCCCTTATTTCGCGTATCTTGTGAGTTTTCCGTATTTACTCTCTTTCTCCTTTCAGTTTGCATTTCCTTTCCATGTTTTGGTACAATGGGGGCATTGTACGGTTTGGTTTGGGGAGGTTATGCATCCATATCTGTGTCTGCATATTGTTTTTATTTGCATTTCTGTTATCACGTTTAATTTTCTGTTTACATTGTTATTTATTTCATACAAATTTAAAATTCCATAAAAATTGAAAAAATTGTTAAAATTTAAAAAATTTCACGTTTATTTTTGCATATAGGTTGAGTCGGAACGGTAGATTTCCATGATGAAATTGCACTGCAACTGCCTTTTTGCTTAAGCCTTGCATTTAACTGTTATCTGTTAGCTTTGTCTTTTGCATATCTACGAGTTAATGTTAAATTTGGCTGAACATATAGACTTGACCTGAAATTTTGGCAACCTACTTATAAATTCTAAGATTTAGAGCCGTATAAACTGGTGTCATTTATGACCAGTTTCATGTAGGATTGTGAGTAGTTACTCCTTGCATAACATGTATCATCAATTTGCACGTATATGAAATTCAATTGCTTTTTGCCGTCATACATTCGGGTTAGTGGTTGGTGTCACATGCAGGGAGGTGCTTACATTTCCCTTTTCTTTCATTTTTACCCATAAACTCCACATTAGCCAAATTTGCCTGTTGACCTTTAGCTACATTCCAAATTTAGCCTGCCTTGTCAAGCTAGTTTAGATCGTTCTGCGGTATATTGTCTATAGTATCAAATGTTGGCGCGTATGCTATTGATTCGGAGTTGGTAATTTATGAATAAAAGGAGGATGATGAAAAAAGACGTGAAAAAAGAAGATAAAAGTGAAAAAGAAAAAAAAAGAAGTTGAAAAAAAAAAAGAAAATTCGAAGAAAAAGAAGAAGAAACCGAAAAAAATAAAGAAAGAAAAAAAAAAATTCCGAAAAAAATGTTGTTTGGTTGACGGTTTCTGCTCCTATGATCTATCTTACATTATTTGAGGAGTATGTTCAGCTGGGTTTGGTGAGATTTTATGCCAAATGAAGGGCATGTGCTTATTTCATAATTGAGTTGGAAATGGATATGTCTCATATGGTTCTGTTTAGGTACTAGCTTGATCACCTATACCTCCACATTCCCATAAATGTTTTGCCTTTTCCTACCCATTGCCTCACTTTACCTTATTTTTGTAAGCCCTCGGCTGTGACAGGACCTTGTTTGGTTGGAATGTATGTACGGTAGCTAGAATTGTCTATCATATTAGTTGCATGCATGTTTATGTGGGTCGTAGTCTAGGTGAGCGACTATACTTCTTTTCTCCCTTACATTCATATGCTTACCCTTTGCTTCATGAGAAAAGAGTGACCCGTGAGAGTCCATCATTAAAGGTCTTGCAAGGTCGACGGTTCAGCTTTATTATAAACATCTTATAACTCGTTTGCATTTGACTAGTTGCTATAGGCGTTAGTTTGCTTGCATTAAATTGGCTTAAGTGGGCATTTGTAGCTAGCTCTGAGTTATGTTTTTCCGTTCCTTTAGTTGCATTTTAGTTTACTCGGGGGCGAGTAAAGGTTTGGTTTGGGGAGATTTGATACGTGCATTTTATATAGTCTTATTAGCCTACTTTATGCACGTATTTCTATGCTTTTATCGTGGTTTTATGCTACGAAATGCCCCGAATATGCTACTTTGGTTTGTTTTGTCTTATTTGCAGGAATGAACCCAAAAGTAGTGAAATCAAGCCTTTTACCATCTTTTTAGCATGAATTTGGAGGAAGAGTGAATTTGGAGCGGGAATGAAGCTATTTTGAGATGCGCAATGGAGTAAGGAAGTTAGGCGAGCCAAGAGAGTGCTTCAATTTGCTAGTTCCTGCTTGTAAGAGCCATATCTAGAGTTCTACAACAGCTATTAAGGTTATTCTAGTTGGAGGTGAAAGCTTATCCTCTTAGCTTTCCAACGCCACCAACCACGCCCTATTTGTCCAAGTAACGAAGGAATGGCAGCCGTTTGAAGTTCAGTGCGCGAAGCAGGAATTACGCGCTGAGAAGTGCTCGATCGAGAACTATTTCTATTCGATCGAGAGGAATGCTAAGGAATGTCAATCGATCGAGAGCCTTAAGTGCTCGATCGAGCAACAATCCTTGACGGGCTGGGCTTTTAAGCTTTATTTTCCGCAATTAGGTTAATAATCCTATTTTTCTTATAAATAGGATAGGAGGTCGACATAATTTGGGGGCTTCTCCTCTCTAATTACTCTTAATACTCTGTCACTTTTACACTGTTACTTTGCTCTTTCTTTTCCGGATCACTTAATTCAGTAATTTCTTCCCTTATTCTCTTTTAATGCTTATTTCTTTTTTAATTATTGTCATTGCTTATTTTATTATGAGTAGCTAATTCCCCGTAGTATGTTAGGATTAGGGAAGCCGTGGTAGCAATGTTTTAACTGACTTATATAGATTAGTCTTGCGATAGGAATTGTATTAGGCAATTTAATTGTTATCCGGTCGAATGAATGCATGCAGGAGACCATAAATTTAGTTAACCCCGACCTAGATCGAAAGATTGGAAGGGAAGGCTTGCTTAATTACAATAGGGTATTGCAGTGAGGGCGAAAGTTAAGCTGTTTACGCTCTAGGGCGGTTTAAGGACCGAAAGGTGATGACCATAGCTCTTCTTATCAATAGTCTAATCGCATTAGTATTCCCGATAGTATAAGATCTGATAGCTGCCACGGTGGACCGACTCTTAGCATACTTCCTTCTCTTACTGTTAATTCTCTTATTCATTTCCCTTGCCTTAATCTCTAGTTTAGTTAAATCAATCAAAACCCCCAGCATTGTGACATTAGACAGATAAATAGACAAGTAGATAGTACACCGCCTCCATGTGGAGATCGACCCTACTTACCGCTGACTTCTGTTAGTTGTACTTAGGTATTTTATTTTTGGTACGAAACGACAGTATCACTCAACTTGACTTGTAAGATATAAACCAACTCGAGTCTTGTTAGACCATGCATAGAAGTTGAATAGAAGGAAAGTAAGTCGACTTGTAGGTGTTGTACAATCTAATCGATTCGGCTCCGGGACCCAACTCTTCCTATGAACCGTAAGATATAAACTAACTCGGTTCCTCCACAACATTAATTGCTTACAACTTGGTAAACATGTTTGTATGATCAATACCATGAATCCCCTATGACCCCATGACATCCTAGTGCTTTTAAGTCATTTGTTTACATCTCTTAGTTCATTGTTTGCTTTACTTTATTGCTTGCATTAGTCTAGGACACAACTACAAACCCAAACAAATTGTGACACAGCATAAATTGAGATAGATAGAGTTAGAACCCAAAGCACACCGTCCCATGGATCGACCTCGACTTACCACTAACTAGTTGTTTGTTAAGAATTATAAATGTGTTTGATTGGGAGACCCGACGACATCACCCACATCAAAGTAATTTAAGATGTTAATATTGTATTTGCATAGGACAATTCCTACTGCGTTCTATGGAATAGAACGATTCCTATGGAGCTAGTCCACAACCTATGATACGGTTCTTTTTTAAAAAGAGATTCCTTATCGTTAGCAATAATGGTTTAGCGGAGACTCGTGTTACAATAGAATGATATCGCATATGAGTAGGAGTAATGAAATAGAACAACATTAAAACAACGAAATAGTGGGAAAAGTAAACATTCATCGTTATATTTAAAACATTTTAGCATGTTTTAGCATTTATATAATGACCTCCACCCAATTATATAAATGATTCCGAGATCCAAAATTCATATTAACTTGGATGTGAGCCAACGGGCCCTCTACACCTTTACTAATATAACTTGGTGGATTAACCCTCTTAACCGATTCTACAATTAGAATTCTCGGTCGATGAATTTACGTTAAGTTCATCTTTAGCCCGAACCTATTGCGGCTACGGTCGCAAATACTTTCGTTGAGATCAACCAAATTTTCGAAGTGTAATAACTATTTATTACCCCACTTACCCAACGTCAATTGAAAGCACCCCAGTATAATGTTTCAGTACCGTATTGTACCTATATGAAATTGGGATTCATGAGTTCCTACTATTCGGTAAGGCTAAGTCTCAATCTTTTAAATTGTGTGACGTCGAGTCAATTTATTATCTATCAAATTTAAGTGAACTAAATTGTTGAACTAACGATAATTATAATTGACACGGTCGAATACTCGATATGATATGCATGTGTTGTTTATGGCGATTTGGTAATGCATGCAACATATAATGAAAATGCATAAGCAATAAATAAATTTCCTAGTATGACCTTCCTAAAATAGAAAATCAAATAATCTATTACAAATTCGGAAACGAACTCCATTGGTCCCTTGAACTTCAAACGGCACGCTTCCCAAGGACTTCGTCTTTATTGGAACGCCTTTCCGATTGGCACCGTCTTGAAGGAACTCCGGAATTACAAATAATAATAAAATACCTAGCTATTCCTATTATACATTTGTAATATAAAAAAACTAGTAAAATAAAAGTGATACGAGATCACATTAAATTACAACCGAATCAATATCCCCTTACATTACGGGTAATATCGATTAAAACTAAGACCATACTAAGATAAATTACATAATTCAAAATTACGTAAATAAATTATGACGTTCATCAATAAAAATGCAGCATTATTATATGTGATTAACATGCCAAATTAATGTGCCAAATTGCCCTACATAAACCTTATATCGTATATAATCCGGTTTAATGGAAACGCAGGATAATAACTTATTAAAATAACCAATCAATACTTAAATCAAATTTAAGCCCAAGTTAATTATCCTAACCTTCTTAGGACTCAAAAATTAGTCTTCACTCAATTTTTGACAATAATTCAACTTGGTTTTCTATTATTGCTTATTAAACTTCTCTTAATCATAACAATTATAAAATAATTCCCAATAAATCATAAAATTGAAAAATTTCGAAATAACATTTTTGCAAATACTGGATTTTCATCAAGATTCCAAATATTCAATAAAATTTGTCCACAAAATAATTATAATTTACTTCATTAATAAATCGTATAAATCATAACTTTTACCATTTAATTCCAAATTAAACATAAAAATTATGAAAAAATCAAAAGCAAAATTTTGAACATTCTTAAAAATTTCCAGAAACTGGAAATGGCAAAATTTAAACCAAAAATTTTGAATTAATTTTTATGGCTAATAAAGTTGCCCTTTTATCGATTTTATCACATAAAAATCAATAAACATACCAAATAAATCAAAATTAATCATGCAACTTTAGATATGATGTTCATATCATATATAAAACATTAGGAAAAAAATTCATGCCATAAAATTCATTTTAGCTATTTTTGCTAAAAATAATCACTATTTATATCATTTTAACCATTAAAATTATAAATCGTGCATAATAAATCACATTTATCTTAAATTTTACATACGATCTATAAAATATGCATGTGACATCATATCAAAATTTCATGGCCTATTTCAAAGTATAACTATTTTTAGTCATTTAACCTCCATTTATACCATTTTTATCACATAAAATTTATAAAACATGCAAAACTAATCACAATGATCCAAAATTTTACATACAATATGCAAAATATGCATGTGAGGTCATACTAAAAAATCACGTCCATTAGTGAAGTTTAACTATTTTTAGTAAATAAAAGTTCATCTTACTCAATAAAATGTAATTATTTCACTAAAAAACATTAAAATAAGCAATAATCATCCATAAGTCATCAATATGACCTAAACTATTTTAGAACCGAAATGTATAACATGCAAAATTTTCGTGGCTTTATCCTTATAAATCACAAAATATCTACTTTTAATTAAGTTATATTTAACTCGGAAAAACCAAACCGATTATGCATGCAACACCAAAGCTCTTGATGCCAATTGTTGGGTTCATATACCCCTATTAGACTCATCTAATCCATTTTATAAATTACCCATAATTTATATTTATGTGGATCTAGTGCATGCATAACAAAATAATGAAATAAGGAAGAAAATCGAGTTTCCTTACAATGTAAATGGTTTGAATTTTGGGCACAAATAAGGTCTCATACCTTCAATTATTCTTGAGCTTAATTAATTTGGGATGATCCTCCAAGATCTTCAAGTCTCAAGCATAGAGACACTCCTCTTAGTTACACCCAAGACTTCACCCAAATACTCAACTTTTATTAACTAGATAACTAGAAGAGATCTTGACCTTACTAATATTAATAATATTACTGCTCTAGTAATATACGATAAATATTAGTTTCCATGTGAGTTTTATAGAGAAGATGGAGGAAAAATAAGAATCAAAAGCAAGTCGCAAAATAAGACAACTAATGTCTTATTTTTGTAGTGCCAAAACCGGCTCCACCCACCCACAATGGGTATCTTTTGCTTTTTATTTTAATCTTATGTATATTAGGTAGAGTGTAGTGGAAAGCAATTTGATTAAAGGTTGTAGGACATGTCATTGTCACATAGTAGAGTGTGTATATAGAGAAGAACAATCATCATTGTCCCTAGTCCATATAAAACCGGCTACTACAAGAAAAATAGGTCCGTTTCGATTTTTCGTATTTGTCTCACAAATGCCTTTAAATTGTATGCTTAATTATCTTGTATAATTAAGTATTAATATGATCATACAACAATTATATGATACAAATTAATAAGCAATGTACACTTATTTATTAAGTGATATTTTACCATTATATCAACATATGATGGGTTCTACAATGCCCAATTAAATTAGTTTACAATTTCTTTGTAAATATAATAACCAATTACCTCTACCTCGGAAAAATACAATACCTCGACTAATTTAATAAATTAACTCTTAATTATTGAATTAAATCTTATTTAATCACATTACAACAAGATATACTCCGTCCTATTCTTAATAACCCTCCCCTTTCATGGAGGGCACGGGAATTAAGGGAGGGGAGTATTATATGGTAAAGTATTGTAGTTAGGTAGTAGATTGGAGAGAGGGAAGGTATTGTGTGATTAAAATAAGTATTGTTGTGGCGTAAGGGGATTAAAATAAGTATTGTTGTGGGGTAATGTGATTAAAATAAGATAAAGTATGAGTATTGTGGGGTATTGTTGTGGAGTGGGGTGATTAAAATAAGTATAAAAGTTTGCCAAATAAGGAAATAGGGAGAATATTGTGAATAGACGAAAAAGGAAATAGGGATAGTTATTTAGAATAGGAGGGAGTAGAATTTTATTAGTCAATCATCGCATAATTAAATAATAAACTTGCATTGACTCGGGTTCTAAACTCGACCTCAACGAAACTCACACAACTAAATATATATATATATATATATATATATATATATATATATATATATATATATATATATATATATAGAGAGAGAGAGAGAGAGAGAGAGAGAGAGAGAGAGCAGTTCTAGTAAGTCCACCTAAAGAATTGAGTCCATAAGTCCTTATCTATGCCATTGGATCGTGGAGATGCAGGGTTGAGATTGAAACACAAAAACCACACTTAACACTAATTAATTGCATTTTCTCTCTCTAGACTTAATTAAACATGCACTAATCTATTATCCCACTCACTTAAAACTAATCTTTGTTCTTCTGATATTTTTAACTTTTACAAAGTTTATGACACTTTTACAAGTATAACTTCTGTGTTATACGTGTATAACTTTAATCCAAAATAGTATAATTTTATACTAAAATGTGATTTTGACGAATAATTTTTACTTTTTCTAATTTTAAGACAAATTTACGACATTTCAGTATTTTTTTGAGTATAACTTTAATCCAAAATAGTATAACTTTATACTAAAATGTGATTTTGATGAATATTTTTTACTTTGTGTAATTTTAAGACAAATTTACGACATTTCAGTATTTTTTTGAGTATAACTTCTGTGTTATACGAGTATAACTTTAATCCAAAATAGTATAACTTTATACTAAAATGTGATTTTGACGACTATTTTTTACTTTTTGTAATTTTAAGACAAATTTACGACATTTCAGTATTTTTTTGAGTATAATTTCTGTGTTATATGAGTATAACTTTAATCCAAAATAGTATAACTTTATACTAAAATGTGATTTTGACGAATATTTTTTATTTTTTGTAATTTTAAGACAAATTTACGATATTTCAGTATTTTTTTGAGTATAACTTCACTGTTTTACAAGTATAACTTTAATCCAAAATAGTGTAACTTTATACTAAAAAGGGATTTTGATGGATATTTTTTTGACTTTTTGTATTTTTACGACAAGTTTACGACATTTCAATATTTTTAGAGTATAACTTTTGTGTTTTACAAGTATAACTTTTGCCAAATTTATGCAACTTTAATTCTTTTTTGATAAATTAATGGAATTTATTTAATTTTAAGTCAAGTTTATATAATTTAGTCCTATTGTATTTTTAGTCAATTTTGTATAACCTTTGTCCAAAATTGTATAACTTTAGTCCAAAATTGTATAACTTTAGTCCAAAATTGTGTAACTTTAGTACAAAATTGTGTCACTGAAGTTCAGATTTAAATTCATATTTGAAAGCAACACAATAATAAGACGAGATTGAAGTTGCACATATTGCCATTTAAGTTGCACATAATGTCACTGAAGTTGCGCATAATGGGCATTGAAGTTGCAAATAATGCCACTAAAGTTGTGCATAATAGACATTTTTTTAGTACTTCATATTTAATAAATTTTAAGATTAAATCAACAAATTATATATATATATATATATAAATAAACTAAGATATGAAAAGAAAATAAGAAAAAGATCTTAAAATGTCATGATTCACCAAAAAAAAATAACAATGAAAAAAAAATTTGTTACTAAAATTTCAAAAGTAGATCTGAAAAATTCAAAATGATAGTATAACTTTTATAGTATAACAAATTGAGTAGTATAAAATAGATCTGTAACTTTTATATATTATGAGTATAACTTTAGCTCATAATGAAATAACTTTTGTGCTAAATAGTATAACTTTAATATTTGTAGGGTATAACTTTAGTAAATATGAAAAAACAATAGGAGATTAAAGTGTGTTTTTAACCAATAAAACCAACTTGATCTCTAGATAACGAATCTAAACTATACGAGATTAAAAAATTTAACTAAAAAACAAATCTGAAAAATCAAAAAAACTTTTTTTAAGGGTGTAACTTTCGTCATAAATAGTATAACTTTAGTTGTAAAAAGTATAACTTTAGTCGTAAATAGTGTAACTTTAGTCGTAAATAGTATAACTTTAGTAGTAAAGAGTATAACTTTAGTCGACAACACCACACAACATTCATTCTGATCATCATTTTAAAAGGAATTTAACAAAAAAGACAGGGATCTGAAAATTTAACAAAAAACAAGTAAATAACAAAAAAAAGAGAAAATAGCAAAAAAAAGCCACCTTTTAAAATAAAATAAATAATCGGATGTGTCATGCATTAAGTTCAATACTAGCATTCATCCTCATCATCATTTTAAAAAGAATTTTACAAAGAAAAAAAAATTCGAAAACAAGATCTGAAAAAAAAACGAAACACCACGACACCTCACCGCCACCACGCAAATGACCAACAACTACCACATAAAAACCACCGCCTTCTTCTGACCAATTTGACGCCGACGAACCTCCGGCCACCACCATGCTCGTTTTTTTTATAGTGAGATTTTTCAGATCTCGTTTTTTTTTTCCAGATCGCCTCACTAAGCCCGCCTCACCAAACCACACTATCAATGACCTTGACAACCACATGCAACAACCCCGAACTCGACGACCTCCCAAAAAACCTCAGCAACACCGGATCCCGTGTTCTCCTTCCCCGACAATCGGCAGCAATACCGCAAAAAAAATACAACAATTTCGATTTTTTTTTTGGTTTCTTTTTTAATTATTTCAAATCTCTTTTATTTGTGGTGGTGAGTTTCATAGTTTTTGTCGTGGTGGTAGTAGGTTGGCCGTGGTAGGGGTTCCCGGACGGTGTCGCGGATCTAGGAGAAGAAAGAAGAAAGGAGAAGAAAGGGAGAAGTGGACGGTGGTGTGGCGACAGTGGAATATGTGGGTGGGTGGTGGTGGCGGTGGTGTGGGTGACGTTGGTGGCAAGAGGGCAGTTGTGGGGCCAGAAGTGGGGTTTTTCGACCGTTTCCTCCTCTTTGTCTTTGTTGATATTTTCGATTTCTTTTTGAGGAGAACGGTCACCAGAGATTGATTTTTCAGATGCATGAGACGGATTTTAGCCGTCTCCTTTGGATTTTTCAACACCATCATCCTCCTCTTTCTCATTTCCATCAAACACATCCTCCTCTTCAACAATGTCGGGTAACTTGGATGTGGTCTTTCCCTTTTTGAGAGGCGATTTTCGAGAAACTTTAGATCCTCCCGTATCTTGGGTGGCCTCATCATCATCAATGTGGATGGGTTCTGACGAGGCACTAGAGGCGGAGGAGGGTTTCTTTGACCCAGATCTGGTCTGTTTCCTTGTCAAGGAGGAGGTTGGATTCGTGTTTGGAATGATTTGTAAAGGTTGTGGTTCATGGACGATTTCTGGCAAGGGGTTGATAGGGAAAGCATAAAATCCTTTTGGTTTGGATGTGGGGTCAGATAGGGTATCCTGGGAAGATGAGTGTTGGGACATGGTTGGTGATGTGGACGGAAGTTTTGTGTTGAGTGACGTTTGACAATGGTAAAACAAGGGTTAGGTAGATGAAAAGGGGGAAGGTGATGGGCCGTGAAAGAGACGGTTGTTGGGTATTGTTTAGGATTTGAGTGGAATAATTTTGAGGGTTTGTAGGGTAGTGGTTGGAATAATGTAAGGTAGTTGGCTTAAGTGAGTGGGTTAGGTTGATTGAATTTAGTCGGTTGGTAGCTTTAATCAATATGGTGGGTGACCATTAAATGTAAGTATAGACGTCCGGTTGAGTGATCATTAAGGCAAAGACGATTTATCGATTAAGGACATAACACGGAATGAATAAACTAGAATAAAGGATAGCAAATCCGTTTTAGTCAATCATGTGAGGGATTAGTTTAATTCATATAAAAATTACATGCAATTAATTAAGCCAATTTGTAACCTAAGTTTTTCAAATTATTCTCTTGCAAGTGGTTTAGTAAATATGTCGGCAATTTGATCTTCGGTTTTGCAAAAAATAAGTTCAACATGTCCTTTTTCTACGTGATCACGAATAAAATGGTGGCGAATTTCAATATGTTTGGTCTTAGAATGTTGAATATGATTTTTTGATATATTTATCGCACTCGTATTATCACATAAAATGGGAACGGAGTCATAAATAATACCAAAATCGAGAAGTTGTTGTTTTACCCAAAGAAGTTGTGAGCAACAATGAGCGGCACTAAAGTATTCACTTTAGGCCGTTGAAAGAGCAATCGTGTTTTGTTTCTTAGAGCCCCATGAGACTAAGCACTGACCCAAGAACGTTGCAATCCCGGATTTACTCTTTCGGTGAACACTACAACCCGCAAAGTCCGCGTCGGAATATCCTATAAGTTCAAGAGGACAATGTAAGGGGTACCATAAATAAAGATCTTGTGTTCCAATCAAATATCAAAGAATACGTTTAACTGCTTTAAAGTGAGATTCTTTCGGAGCTGATTGGAATCTAGCACACAAACAAACATTAAAACGAATGTCGGGACGACTTGAGGTCAAATAGAGAAGCGATCCAATCATACCTCGATACACCTTTTCACTAATGCTCTTACCTTTCTCATATTTGTCCAATTTGGACTTGGATACCATAGGTGTGGAGGGAGGGTTGCAATTAGTCATCCCAAATATCTTAAGCATCGCTTTAATGTACTTTTGTTGATGGATCATGATTCCATCTTTGGATTGCTTGATTTGGAGCCCAATTAAAAATCCTAGCTCACCCATCATACTCGTTTCGAATTCCGATTTCATTAGTTCCGAAAAATAAGTATAAAGTATCTCATTTTTTTCTCCAAATATAATGTCGTCAACATATACTTGGACAACCAACAGTCCACTGGACTGTTGCTTCAAAAACAATGTTTTATCTATGAAAGCTCTTCTAAAACCATTTTCAATGAGAAATTTAGACAATCTATCATACCAACACCTACGTGCTTGTTTTAAACCATAAAGAGCTTTGTCTAATTGGAAAACATGTTTAGGAAAATCATTGTCTAAAAAGCCCGGAGGTTGCTCTACAAAGACATCCTCTACCAAATATCCATTTAAGAAAGCGGTTTTGACATCCATTTGGAAAATCTTAATTCCTTTGTGAGCCGCAAAAGCTATCAATAATCGTATGGCCTCAAGCCTAGCTACCGGTGCATGGGTTTCATCGTAATCAAGTCCCTCCTGTTGGTTGTAACCTTGCACCACTAGTCTAGCTTTATTCCTTACGATTTCACCGGAATCATCAAGCTTATTGCGAAAGACCCATCTAGTACCAATGACGGTACGATTAGATGGTCTAGGGACAAGGTACCATACCTTATTTCTCTTGAATTGATTGAGCTCATCCTGCATAGCTAGCATCCAATCGGCATCAGTTAATGCAATTGTTATGTTGGCCGGCTCAATTTGAGAGAGAAATGCGCTATAGGCACAAAACTCATTAATAGATGCAAAATTGTTGAGAGAGGCCCTTGTTTTAACTCCGGAGTTCAAGTCACTTGTTAGATTAGAGGATGGCTCCATTTTCTAGGAAGAAAGGTCTTTTGTTCCCCTTCAGAGGTAACAGTCTCCGTGACTGTTGTCTGTTGATTAGAGGATGGCTCTAGATTAGTGTTTGAGGATTCTTCTGAGGTAACAGTGTTTGGGACCGTTACTGTTCTGGAAGTGGATGCAACAGTTGATACCGTTGTTTCAGTACCAAAAATAAATACCTAAGTACTACTAACAGAAGTCAGCGGTAAGTAGGGTCGATCTCCACAGGGAGGCGGTCACTATCTACTTGTCAATTCTAGTCTGTCTACGGTCACATTTAGGGGTTTTGAATTTGATTTCTAAAACTACTAAAGATTATAGGGTAATAGGAAATAAAGCAAGAAAAGCTAAGATGAGATCAGATAAAGAGAGGTATGTCAAGATTTCGGTTCACCATGGCAGTTTACTAACCCACTTATAAATAGCCTAGACAGTCTACTGTGAGAAGGGCAAGGGAAAGGTCCTTCCGGTCCGCTATCCACCCTAAACTACGACTAACTTAACTTTCGCCCTCATTAGGTAGTCTACTGTTCATAGCAGGTTTGTTCATTCCAATCTTTCAATCCAGGAACAAAGTTAACCAAATTAAAGTTATTTAGAAGCATGCATTCAACTAAACCTATTACAGTTAAATTGCTATGGTGACAGATTCTCACAAATAAATTGTCTAGTCTATCTGTAACATCGTTATTCTACTACCATGGTTCCCCTAATCCTAACATAAGCGAATTTAGCTATGAATAAACATAACAAAAACAAAAGATGGAGAAATAAAGAACATTGCAAATTAAAGAGAGAAGAGAGAGAATTACTAAATAAGATCCGGAAAAGAGAGAGAAAACCACTTTCAGCAGTAGACAAAGGAAAAGTATATTATGAAGTGATAATTAAATCTCAAGTCGTCTTTCCTATTTATAGGAAAGACAATTATTTAACCTAGAAAACGAAATTAAACTAAAGAAGCCCGAGCCCATTAGATAATTACTCGATCGAACAAAAACAAGCAAAAACCAGTCGATCGAGTAGATAAACCACTCGATCGAGTAGATAAACCACTCGATCGAGGAACCATTAAAAAGCGCATCTCGATCGAACACATAAAGTAATCGATCGAGTCTTCTCATCCTCCAAAAGTGCTCGATCGATTAATAAAGCCTTCGATCGAGCAACTTTGACTCAACCAGCTCATTATGTCGTTAGTTTCAGCCTTGACTTGGTGATTTAGCTTCCGAAATGACTTCACGCATCCCATAACAACAGGATTCCCGCTCCAAATCCACTCATCTTCCAAACGCATGCAAAATGGACGATAAAAGCCTTGATTCCACCACTTTCAGGTTCATTCCTGCAAATAAACCAAAACAAACCAAAGTAGAATATTCGGGGCATTTTGTAGCATAAAACTACGAGGATAGCATAAAAATACGTGCATAAAGAGGCTTAAAAAGACTATATGAAATGCACGTATCAAATCTCCCCAAACCGAACCTTTACTCGTCCTCGAGTAAACTAAATTCAAACTAATGGAACGGAATTAAAAACTCAGATCTAGCTAAAATTGCCCACTTAAACCGATTTAATGCAAGCGAACTAACACTTATAGTAAAACAGATAAATGCAAACGAGTTGTAAGATGTTTATAATAAAGCTGACCTATCGACCTTGCAAGACCGTCAAAATCGGACTCTCACGGGTCACTCTTCTCTCATGAAGATAAGGATGAATATGAGTGTAAGAGAGAAAGAGAATACAGTCACTCACCTATACTGCAACCTACATAACATGCATACAACAAAAATGATTGACGATTCAAGTACTATGCACACACTCCAACCAACAATGTCCGTCACAGCCGAGGGATTACGAATAATATGGGAAAGTGAGGTTCACGTAAGAAAGGCAAAACAAATTATGGGAATGTGAAGGTAAAGCGTCAAGATAGCTCCTAAACAGGACCATAAAAAATCATCTGAATCTTAACTGACTAGAGAGTAAAGCTCAAGTGCCCTTCTTTGGCACATATCTCACCACCCAATACACTATCTCCTCAAAAAGATATGAATAAAACAGAGGAGTGAGACCGTCACGAGGTAGAAATAAACACAGTCGGTCTCTTTATTTTTCAAACAACTCAACTTTATCTTTTTGTTTCTTTCTTCCTTCTTCTGTTTCCCGTTTTTTCATCATTTTTTCTTTTTTTTCGTTTTCTTTTATTTTTCCACGTCTCCTTTTCATTTTCTTTTTGCATCATTTTTTTTTATTTCTTTTCTTTTCCTCATTCTTTTTCGTTTCGACCAACTCCAAACAGATGAAAACAGGCCAAACTCGCAACAAGGACGAATATACCACAAAAGTCACACTAAACTAGCTTGACAAGGCAGCCTAAATTTTGGGTGTAGCTAATGGGTCAAAAGGCTATATTTGGCTAAAGTGGAGCTAAATTGGTGAAAATGAAAAAAAGGGAAAATTTGCAAGCACCTCCCTGCATGTGACACCGACCACAAACCCGAATGTATGCAATTGACAAGCAATTGAATTTCATAAATGTGCAAAAGTGATAAACATGTTATGCAAGGAGTACTACTCTCAATTCCTAATGAACTGGTCATGAATGTCACCAGTTATATGGCTCTAAAACTCAGAAATTGTAAAGTATGTTGCCAATTTATCAGGTCAAGTCTACCCAGTCAGCTATATTTTGACATTAACTCGTAGATATGCGCATGACTAAACTAATAACTGTCAATTAGATGCAAGGCTCAAGTAAAAATGACAAGTTATATGCTAAAAAGAAACGTGGAATTTTTGAAATTTTATGGAATTTTTATTTTTTATGAGATTTTGATTTTTTTTTTTAAAATAAACAACAATGCATACGTAAATTAAAGGTGATAACAGTAATGCAATAAAAACATAAATGCAGACACAGATATGGATGCATAACCTCCCCAAACCAAACCGAACAATGCCCTCATTGTACTCAAAATTAAGGAAAGGAAATGCAAACTAAAAAGGAGAGAGATTGAAGATGCGGAAAACTCACAGGACAACGTAAAGGAGGGACCTCCCCAAACTGACCATGAACATGTGAGTTCGCTAACAGCTCCGTAGCAGCGTCACAGGAAGTAAATCAGCCAAATTCACGCAATGGTACTCGATCGAGTACATTAGATTGCATAAGCTGTCGATCGAGGAAAAGGAAGTAGGGCTCTCGACCGAAAGATCCTCTTTGGTAGGCACTCGATCGACAAGAAGCTTTGCTTGATCGAGTGAAATCATCAACAAAAGGGTTCGATCGAGTATATAAAGTACTCGATCGAGCCATCCATAATAGATTCCTGTAAGATGCAATAAACAGTCCGCGAAACTAACAAAACAAGCTTAACTAGCTTAACTGTTCCATTTTATGGTTTAAAAAAAACCAATTATTACACACAAAGCTAAAATGTTTGAAAAGACAAGTAAAAATAAAAAAAACTCCGGGTTGCCTCCCGGGTAGCGCTAGTTTCAGACAGGTCCCAGCTCGAGCTTCTTTTCTTTCAGTAGCAAATCCAATTGAGCCCAGTCAAAACAACTCAAGGCGCGTAGCAATCGATCAAATAATTATGTATGTGCTACACATAAATGTAAGTAGCACTATAATATAAAAATAAAATAGGAAATTAAAACATGTAACCATTTGAGCTTAACGAATTTCCTATGACAGCTCCCAAATTTATTCACAAAGTAATCCTGCCCTTCAGCTACGGGCGGAATATAAAAGCTCAAATTATCCGTCAGTGGAAAATTTGAGAGCTTGGGAGCATTTAAAAATAAGCTAAGGCATCGTTTCAGTTTAACGAATTTCTGATGACAAGTATGGTGAAAATTTGTTAGATTATTTGTCCATCTGGGAGGGGGTAGAGCATCAAAAGAAAAAACATGAGTCAAATAAGATAGCGTACTATTAATACTAACAATAATGAAATTATCGTTAACTACCTCAGGTTGGTCGCTCTCAATGTCGGAATCAATGATAAAAGAATATATTACCTCTTCCATGCTAGGAACAATCACTGACTCAACTGTCTTCTCATTCCCTTCCTTTGTGGGTACTATCCCGTAAATCGCAGCCTCTAAAGCATCCAACTCGGCTTTGAAAAGGGTAGATTAACCGTAACCATTGTCTTCATCAAAATCGCTATCCAAAACGGACCCAAGTGACAAATCAATGCTCTCTATGGCCAAAGTAGTCGATCGAGTAAAGACAGAACCCGATCGAGAGCTTTCCTCTTGATTTTTACTCGATCGAACACAAGAACATGCTCGATCGAGATCTTCCGTATAGTTGCTGTTCGATCGAGTGAAATTTCCTGTTCGATCGAACACTTCCTCAGATATTTCACTCGATCGAACACTATTACTAGCTCAATCGAGTGATTGTTCTAGTGCAATGCAAAAATCTTCGTAGCTTGCTTCACTTTCAGATAGATAATCGCATTCCGAGTCATACAAATCATCAGCGTCGATAGGCAACTCGGGTCCTTCATGGGTAAGACCACTCTCTACGTGCCTAAAGGTCGTCTCAGCGGCTAACTGAGAAATTTGAGACTCAAGCTCATCGATTTGAGCGTACGTATATCTATCATACTTTTGCATTTTAATTACAAGTGTCTTGATCAAAGATTTCAGTTCGCAATCTCTTCTTTCTGTCTATCAGGAGGAGGAGCTTGTTGTTGCGGTGGCCAAATGAATGGAGGCTTTTGATAGCCCCGTTGATAAAGCAGATGTGGCGGTACAATTGCAAAAGGTTGACTTGCTTGTCTACGCTGCTTAAACGGGCAAACTTCATCGTTCCCTGTCAAACAAACAGTGGCATTGTGCCCAGCGGCACCACATCTCTTACAGTAAACCACCTGCTACGCCATAGAGTGGAACATAGGTGGAGGACAAAGGTACTCAAGCCTTCCTTTTGCCGATCTTTTATCTAGAACTGTCTAGGTAGGACCTGTAGGGCCTATCAAAACAACAATCAAGGAAAAAGATAAGAACTGCCTCAAGGAATAGATACCTAAGTACTACTAACAGAAGTCAGCGGTAAGTAGGGTCGATCTCCACAGGGAGGCGGTCATTATCTACTTGTTAATTCTAGTCTGTCTATGGTCACAATTGAGGGTTTTGAATTTGATTTCTAAAACTACTAAAGATTATAGGGTAAGAGAAATAAAGCAACAAAAGCTAAGATGAGATCAGATAAAGAGAGGTATGTCAGGATTTCGTTTCACCATGGCAGTTTACTAACCCAGTTATAAATAGCCTAGACAGTCTACTGTGAGAAGGGCAAGGGAAAGGTCCTTCCGGTCCGCTATCCACCCTAAACTATTACTAACTTAACTTTCGCCCTCATTAGGTAGTCTACTGTTCATAGCCGGTCTGTTCATTCCAATCTTTGGATCCATGAACAAAGTTAACCAAATTAAAGTTATTTAGAAGCATGCATTCAACTAAACATATTACAGTTATATTGCTATGGTGACAGATTCTCACAAATAAATCGTCTAGTCTATCTGTAACATCGTTAGTCTACTACCATGGTTCCCCTAATCCTAACATAAGAGAATGTAGCTATGAATAAACATAACAAAAACAAAAGATAGAGAAATAAAGAACATTGAAAATTAAAGAGAGAAGAGATAGAATTACTAAATAAGATCCGGAAAAGAGAGAGAAAGCCACGTTCAACAGTAGACAAAGGAAAAGTATATTATAAAGTGATAATTAAATCTCATGTCGTCTTTCCTGTTTATAGGAAAGACAATTATTTAACCTAGAAAATGAAATTAAACTAAAGAAGCCCGAGCCCATTAGATAATTACTCGATCGAACTGTTTAGAAATACTCGATCGAACAAAAACAAGCAAAAACCAGTCGATCGAGTAGATAAACCACTCGATCGAAGAACCATTAAAAAGCTCATCTCGATCGAATGCATAAAGTACTCGATCGAGTATATTCATCCTCCAAAAGTGCTCGATCGACTAATAAAGCCTTCGATCGAGCAACTTTGACTCAACCAGCTCATTATGTCATTAGTTGCAGCCTTGACTTGGTGATTTAGCTTCCAAAATGACTTCACGCATCCCATAACAACATGATTCCCGCTCCAAATCCACTCATCTTCCAAACGCATTCAAAATGGACGATAAAAGGCTTGATTCCACCACTTTCAGGTCCATTCCTGCAAATAAACCATAACAAACCAAAGTAGAATATTCGGGGCATTTCGTAGCATAAAACTACGAGGATAGCATAAAAATACGTGCATAAATAGGCTTAAAAAGACTATATAAAATTCACGTATCAACAGTCATTGGAACCGTTGCTGAAAGGGGGGTGGAATCAGGGGCAAAGGTGTCGCTGTCTGTTCCCTCGAGTTATTGCTTCCATCAGAAGGTAACAGTCTTTGTGACTGTTGCATAACGTCATTGTTTGGGGCGTCCTCATCCTCAAACACAAAGTCTTTTCTTACGAGACCTATCTCAAATTCATCATCTTCACCCTCATTTTGTACCTGTCCAAGAATGCTAAATTCATCAAATATGATATGGACACTTTGTTCAATTAACATGGTTCGTTTATTGTAAACTTTATAGGCCTTACTATGGTCGGAATAACCAATAAAAATGATGTGACTCATATTTGAGCACATTTAGTCCCCGAATTAACCTCGTTCCCATGCTTTCTAGCATATATTACGGTCATTTCTAATCTTCAGTTCCCCATTTTGCATATTCTTTGAGGTTTTGTGTCCTTGGTAGGAGAGGATTTCTAGCCTTGCATTTATGGAGCAAAATGGAGCTAAATGGATCGCATCTAATGACCAAGCATCGAAGAGGAGACCAACACTAGAAGCCTAAACAAATAAATCAATTGAAATGGGCAATGATGAAAGATTCGTGCATCCCTAGGATAGTCCCCACGGATTGTTAGGGAGCCAAGAACAAGAGAAGAACCCTGTCCCAGGATCCGAGCGTCCTGATCTCAGGACGAGTGTCCCAGAGCCAGGATCCGAGGGTCCCGATAGCCAGCCCGGGCGGATCATCTCACAGGACCAGGCATGCTTCATGCGAATCCGCGCGTGTCCCTGAGGAGTTGCTACTCAATCCGCGCATGTCCCTCAAGAGTTTCAAATTATCAAGCTTCTCTTAGCGTCTTAATCATCATTTAAGCCTTTAGTAACCCTAATCCTTGTACTTAATTTTAGTATAAATACCATATTGTACTAGCTAGATTATCATCTTATCACAATCAATCTCTTAATTTAGTCTTAATCAAAGTTGTAATATACATTTCAATATTAATCACATCTTAATCTTTCCTTAATCTCTCAATTGTTCTTAATTTTAGTCGGGTAATTAGAAGACTATTTGGGGTTTATTGGAGGATTGACAACCTTCCATCAATCATCAAGTTTACTTCTATTATTCTTTGCTTTATTATTTGGATCATCTCAAGTAGGTATAATCCCTTTTTACTTTTGCTTAATTATTGTTAATCACATCAATTGTTCATCATGTTTTGCTTTGTTAGTATGATTGACAACCTTATTAACATGTTAAACTTGATCATGAGTGAGTAGTCCTTTAGCTAGGGTTAATGGGGAATTTGGGGAAGTAATCATGGGAATTGGTCTATGCTTAATTTAATATGCTTTCATAATTAGTTGCTTGCTTGTTGTGATTTCAACCTATGCACATGTTATGTTTGATGAAATGCTAAACTATGAAACCTTGCATTTTTTACCCATCTCTTATATTTTCAATGAAGCTTGTAAGATATAAACCAACTCGAGCCTTGTTAGACCATGCATAGAGTTGAATAGGAAGAGACTAAGTCGACTTGTAGGTGTTGTAAAGTCTTGATCGACTCGGCTCCGGGAGCTAAATCTTCCTAGGAATTGTAAGATATACACTAACTCGATTCCATCACAACAATAAGTTGCTTGTATCTATTTGAGAACATGTTTGTATGATCTATTTCCATGATTCCCTTATGAACCCATGACACCCTAGTGCCTTTAATCAATTGTTTACAAACCCCTTTTATTGCTTTAATTTGTTTTCATTAATTTACATTCACCTTGTTCATTAGTTTAGATTACATTTCATCTCAACCCAAATTTGTGACACCCTAAGACATAAACTACTTGCAATTGAAATCCTAAATTAAGACTCGTCCCTTGGGATCCGACCTTTACTTACCACTCCACTAAAGAGTAGTTTGTAGAGATATAAATATTGTTTTGGTTGATAGCTTTGACGACGAGCATAACATGATAAATATCAACACCAAAAATGGCGTCGTTGCCAGGGACGATGTTCAATTGATTTGATTTTCATTAATTGTCTTTAGTTGTGTCTTTCTTTACCTTGGGGAAGTCAATCTCCTCAAGGTTGTTCTAATTGTTTTCTAGTTGTTTGATATTTTGCATGACTAGGAGATCACAAGGTAATTTATTACCTATTGATTTCGAGATTGAAAGGACCTTAACCAACAATAGAAGAGTTGCTAGAGGTACTTCAAGGGTCGTAGGTATTGGACAAATTGTGGACATTCAACCAAATAACATTAAGTTTATCAATCATTTTGCAAGAGAAGGAGAGGATAACTCAATTCCAAACCAACCACAAAATCAACCTACAATTCCTTAATTTTCATCACTTTCCGTGCCAACCGAGGAGAACCTATCAAATGGTACTCCTACACTACAACATTTGACCAGTAATTTCATTGCAAAATCCACATTTATACAATTAGTTGAGAGAAGTCAATTTGGAGGGATGCCTAGTGAATATCCTCATTAACATATGGGGACTTTTTCCGATTATTGTAATACAATTTCTCAAACCGGAGTTACCCAAGACCAAATCCGATGGGTATTGTTTCCTTTTTTCTTGATCGGTACCGTAAAGCAATGGTTGAAAAGCCTAGACAAGGCTACCCTTGGTATTCATTCATGGAAAAAGTTAGCACTTGCCTTCTACAAGAAATTTTATCCTCCAGAGAAGACAAATATGTAGAGAGCCCAAATCACCAGGTTCAAGCAAAGGGATGAGGAATCATTATATGAATCATGGGAGAGATTTAAGGACACTTGTCGTTCTTGCCCACACCACAGACTTAGTGAGTGGTTCCTTGTGCAACAATTTTGGAACGGCTTATATAAAAACTCACGCAATGTGCTTAATATGGGATCCAATGGGAGGTTTACCGAAGTTGATGACAACTAAACATGGGCCAAAATCGAAGAGATGGCGGTTCATAATTCCCAATATAGTAGGCTTCGAAAGGCCACTAGAGGAGGAAAGCATGAGGTAGATTCCATCACTCAATTGGGTGCTAAACTAAGTGCTCATATCAACACCATCAACTTGAAGTTTGAGAAGGCCATGGCTAAGCTTGATGAAGCTTCCAAATCACGCAAACAACATGTTAATACTATGGTGGCATCATCCTCAACCCCAAATGGAGTATGTGAAAGTTGTGGAACCTTGGGACATGATCAAAACGAATGTAGGGGAACAAATGAACAAGTAAATGCTTTCCAAGCATACAAGAGTGGTACCCCTTATTCCAACTACTGTAACGAGAATACCAAATTCCATCCAAATCTCTCATGCAAAAGCCAAAATGTTCAAAATCCTCGACCAACATACACTCCACATCCAATGAGAAAGCAAGCTCAAAGACCCTTTTTCAACCAAAGCCAAGGATATCAAAATCAACCTTCCTATAACCAATCCAATGACTAAAGCTTTGATGTTCAAAAAGCGGTCCTCCAAATGCAAAAGAACCAACAAGAATTCTTCACCCAAATGCAAAAAGATAGCCAAGCTAAAGAAATCACGATCAACAACATACTTGACCACACCAAAATGTTAGAGACTCAAATGACCCAATTAGTATCTGTTGGAATATGTGTCCTCCGACAATGATGCGATCACAACTGTTGATCATGATGATCACATGTTTAAGTCTCATTCTAAAGAATACAATTGGGAAGTAATATTTTACTGTCAACTGGTCCACACATATCGGTAATGATTGGCTGACTAGAGTGTGACATTACTGTCGTGCGACGGTGGTGATCAGTTGATCCCCTTAGGTCATACCTAAAGGGTAACACTCTTAATTGATTATTTAATTGATCGTATGACGATACGGGTTGATTAAATTACTTAAAATTGACGGACGATTTTGGAAGTAATATTTACGTATCTCATTATAATTTGATTAAATAAGATACGGTCTAAGTGATCGAATTGTTTTATTACTTAGATGAAATTATTGTTTAAGGAAACAATTGCATTTGAATGAATAATTTATTATAAATACAAGATGTTGTGATTTATAATTGGTAAAATATTTTGGTACAAGTAATTATGAATTACTAAGTCAATTTTGTATATGACGTACTTTTATTAATGCGTTAATTTTTAATATGTTAAAAATACATAACAATTTTACATGACTTGTGACATGTGACAAATTGACAAATTGACAAAGATAAAATGGAATCCATTTTATCTCTAAATGGACCGAATTAGTGGGGTGTTTTAGGAAATTATTATGTTATTAACTAAGTGGTAAACATAATCATATTTGCCTAAACCTAGCCATGCAAACCTAGTGCCTCTTGTGAGGAGCACCTTGCTCATGCATTAGCCCTAAGAACTCCCCCTCCTACCCAGTTTTTTGAAGAGAAAACTATAGGTTTTTCTCTTTAATTTTTACCTTATACACTACCAAAAATATTAGGGTATTCATTCATTCATTCACACATCTAAAAAATAAGAGTTTTAGAGAGATAAAATTCTTCCTTTTCTCCTTTCTCTTAGCCGAAAATTAAGAGAACAAAAATAATATTTTGGTCAATTTTATTTAAATTAATATTGTTCTAGTAATAATAATATTAATTTTATTAAGAGATTACCATGGGTATTAATCCTTGGGAGGGATTCTACACTTGAATCCTTGTTCATCCAAAATTTGGAGAGCTCAAGAACAAGTGAGTAGGAGAACTCACTTGTGCCCAAAAATCCGAAATATCAATGTAAGGATTGATGATTTCTTCCTTTTTATTATTGTTTGCATGCATAAGATCAATGTTTAATTTTATGACTAAATTAAATCATCACATATATGGATATGTTAAGTAATGAGATATAGATTTCTAACAAGTGGTATCAGAGCCTTAGGTTGTTTGCATGCAAATCGGTTATAGTTTTTCCGAGTTATACGATTAACATATAAAACTTGTAAATTTGTGTTATTATGATATATCACGAAATGAATTATGTATGTTAAAGTTTCTGATCCTAAAATGTATTTAGGATATTTTGGTTAATTTATGGATTTTTATTGTTCATTTTATATAATAATGGCATTAAAAAGGTGATTTTATGATAAAAAATGTCATTTTCAGACTAAAATTAGCTAAACTTGGAATTTTCCAGTGGTTTTTGGATATGTTTTCACATATATTCTTTTTAGATTACCTATAAATTTTCAGAAATTTTGGAGTTTTTATGCTCGAAATATGGATTTTTCATGAAAAAAATCGAATTTAAATGAAAAATAGGTTAATATGAGAAATATTTCGAATCTGGTCATATAAATTTAGTATGTTGTCACATGCACTTTTACAAGATGTTTGTAAAATAATAGGCTATAATGAAGTCTTTATGCATGATTTATGAATTTTTGATGAAAAATAACATAAATAGTGACTTAATTAGTGAATAATTGCTAAAACATACTTCATGACTAAGGAAAAACGTCACATGTTGCATTTTATTATCTTTTTCAGATCTAAAATTGAAAAGTTGATGAATATAATTTTTCTCATGTTTTTATGATTATAATTGATAAATCCGATAAACCGCAACATAGTTTTTCCGATAATTTTTCAAAATGTTAACCTATGTTTTTGAATATTATGAGTGTCATGGTATTTTTCCAGAATGTTCATGAGTTTAAATTTCAAATTTCAAATTTATTTGAAATTTTTATGATTTATTTGGAGTTTATGGCATTTTATTGTAATTTTGAGTCCTTTAATGAAAATTTTTAAGAAATATAAGTTAATTATAGTCAAATGGTTAGTGTAGACTAATTTTGAGTCCTAAGTTGGTTAGGGTAATTAACTTGTGCATAAATATGATTTTATGTAATTTATTGTGATTTTTAAAAGGTTGAATCACGCAAATCCGTAAAAACCGATTAATATATGATATTGGCTCCTGAAAGGCGATTTAGCATAAAATTGGGCATGCTCATACATATTATAATGTTGCATTTTATTTATGTTTGTCATAATTTTATTTTATGTAATTTTTGAATTATGTAATTTTTACTTAGTATGGCCTTAGTTTTTAATTGGTATTACCCGAAATCTATGAGAATATCGATTCGGTTGTAATTTATTGTGATCTCGTATCACCGTTTTGTAATTTAAAAGATTTATTTAATTTTTATTACAAATGTATAGTAGGAAATTATGTAATTTGTTATGTAATTTATTTATTCCGGAGTTCCTTGAAGACGGTGTCACTCAAGAAGGCGATACATAAAGACGGTATTACCTCAAGATGCGTGCCAAAACCGAATTTCAAGGGACCAATGAAGTTGGTTTCCGAATATGTAATAGTTAATTAGATTTTCTATTTTAGGAAGGCCATACTAGGATTTATTTTATGCTTTGCATTTTATTTATATGTTGCATGCATCGCTAAATCGCCATAACTAAAACATGCATTGTCTTTTTAATCGAGTTTATCGACCGTGTCAATTATAATTATCGTAGTTCACCGCTTTAGTTCACTTAAAACGTGATAGATAATAAATTGACATGACCTCTCGCTAAAATAATCAATGGAGACATGGCCTTACCAAAAAGTAGAAACCATGAAAACCTATTTCGTGAGGGAGTGCACTCGGCTTTACCGGGGTACAAACCTTGTTACGTAGGGGAAGTGGGTGATAAATGTCTACCCACCGAGTTTATAAAGATGAGGATTGTTTTCGGCTTTACCGATGCCCAAGTTGATGTAAATTTGGATCATGGACACATTTATTCGAAATTTGGGTTGAACTCAACGAAAGTATTCTCGACGGTTGCCGGATGTGTTTCGGGCTAAAGATAAATTTTAATGTAAATTTATCGACCAAGAGTTCTAAAAGTAGAATCGATTAAAAGGTTAATCCACCGAGTTATATTGATAAGGGTTGTTTTTTGGCATTACCGATGCCTAAATTAATATGAATTTGGGTCTTGGAATCATTTATCAAGTTGGGTAGAGGTCACTAGATAAATGCCATAAAACTTGTTTAAATTAACTTTTACGAGTTTTATTATTATAAAAACGACATATGTTTTATTCCTTCTATTTTGCTTTGTAGACCGCTTTTATTTCTCATAACAAATGGCCACTCCAAACACCAACGCCACACCTCTCACTAATACTTCATGGCTCCGATCCTTCATGGATCGTTGTAAACTTGAAAAGAATGGGTTCAATTTCTCCGATTGGGATGCCCAACTCAAATTAGCCGCCCAAGGTGACGACAAGCTTCGTTACCTCACCGAGGCCTCTCCACCCGAACCTAATACTAGGTCGACCGCCGCTACTAGGGAAGCATATGAGGCTTACCACAAGGAGTCCGCCGCAATGAAAAATGTGTTGATCTTTGCGATGGAGGCGGATCCCCAAAGGAGAGCCTTTAAGATGGGCACCGCTAATGAAATCTATTCCAAGCTCGTGACAATGTTTTCACAAACTCCGCGGATCGTCCAATATGAGGCGGCCGTGGCATTCTTTGATCTCGACTTCAAAGAGGGCCAAAAGGTTAGCCCTCACGTGCTCAAATTAATGGAGCTAGTCGAGACTTTGAAGATTCAAAAGGTTGAAATCCCCAAAGAACTCATTGTAGATAGGATTCTACACTCCTTATCCAAAGTCAAAGCGTATGTTCAATTCCGGGTGAATTTTAACATGCAAGACAAGGACGTGTCTCTTGAAGAGTTGCACAAGTTACTTGTGCAAGCCAAAAGAGACATGGGGTTAAATGTTAACCCACCTAAGGATGTGCTTAACATAAGCACCGAAAGTAAGGGGAAGTTCAAGAAGAATGGGAAGAAGGGTAAGAAGTAAGCTCCCACTTTCACCAAAGCTACGACTTATGAAGCTAGCACTTCCAAAATCAAGAAGAGTCCTCTTGATAAATGCCATTATTGTAATGGTGTTGGACATTGGAAAAGAAATTGTTCCAAATATCTTGGTGACATTAAAGTTGGAAAGATCACTCCAGTAGGTAAATGACTATCCTTTCTTTTATGTTTCAAATTCAACTATGGTATTGTGATACAAAGTTGTGATAACGTATCCCCTTTTATTGTAAATAGGGCCTCCACCAAGCAAGGACAAGGGAAAAGAAAAGCAAGCTTGAGAAACCATCAAGAAGCTAGGAGTAGCTTCCATGAAGCTTGGCTTTTTATTGTCTTATTTTAATTTATGTTTCGGATTTTAGACCTTTTGATTTCCGTGTTCGACATGGAAGTGTATTTTGGATAATGGTTGTATTTTGGATAATGGTGGCTTGGTTTGCAACCCAAGTCACCCGTTTTATCGTATTTTATCCTTGTTCTAAAATTCGTCTTTATCCGCTTGCTCATAGAAACATATGATCATTCACTTAAAGTGATCTAATAGACAACTATAATGATAGGATTCATTATATGTCCACAAGCTTAAGGCTTGTGTATGATCAGGTATAAAGTGATATTGAGTTGATGAACTCTCTTAAAGGAATGTCAATCACCAAGTACACTACTTATCAAATTTAAAACAATTAGTCAACCTATGAGATAGTCCTCCTTATACTTCAAAATCATTATTTGTGTCTCATAAACTATCTTTGAATCTCTAGTGTATTTATTCTAAAGATAGAGTGGGAGAAAAATGAAGACACAAAGAACACCAAGAAAAATTTGTGTACTTGTGTAAATGAGATCTACGCAAGGGAGAATGATTTGAATAAAGGTATACCTATTTATATAGTGTACTCGAATAGATGAGATCTATGGTCTTGAATAGATGAAATCTACATGTCAAAAGAGACCAAGTGAAGTAATCAAAAGAATATGTTCTCAAGATAACTACACGAGGAGACCAAAAGAAATTTTGGAATAAGAATGACTAATGTAAAGTCTTAACAAGAGTTTTGACTAGTTTATGAACAACATTTGACCAATAGTTTAAATATTGATGTTTACTTAAGAGCCTAAATGAATCAAAGTTGCATCCTCGAAAATAAATGAGATTTATGACTAAAAGTTGCAAAGGATGATATGCCGATATCCTCAATAGCGAAGTTAAGTATTAACCTTGCTAATGTCATTACTTAATCTCCTTATGAAAATGAAATGGTTAAACCTCCTTCCGAGAAGGGTATTTTGAAATAATGACATTGCTACGCATCATTATAAAATGAATGAGTTAGAGAATAAAATCTCTTTCCATAAGGTTAAGATGAAACCTCTTCAAAATAGGTATTTTGAAATGATATGATGGGAACATATATGGTTTTATCTTAATAACTTGGCAAAGCAAAATATATTTCAATTCTTGAAATGTTTCGATTGATTAGTCAATTGCGAAACATGTAGAATTAAGTGGGAGTTGGAAATTATCATGTGAAGACATGGAATTTAGTGGGAGCAATCATATTGTAAAAGTTTATAACTCATTACTCATTGAGAATGACGAGCTAATACCTTCTTTCACAAAGAAGTATTTTACTTTTCAATTCTGGATGAGAATGGACTATGATGAATCCAATCACATCATGAGATGTTGGATAGGTATTGAGATATACACATCAAATTAACCAGAAACGTAGGTTATTCATATCGATGAAAATGGAATTACCATAAGCAGTCATGGTCATTCATTGAACCTAAGAATGGTTGATGACATGATTAAAAAGTTACTAATGTTTCCGCCATTAGAATAATCATGCACATGTCCAATAATGAATCATATGCATAAGAGCACGATGATTCATTGGCGAGCCATAGAAGAATCGTCATGAATTCTCGAGGAGAACCGATGAGCGATTTCAGTGTTGGATAGAACACTCTGTTGTGTGTCAAGAGGTTGCACATATTAAAGTTTGAACACACGTAAGGATTTATGAAAATCCTGAGCTTTTCAAGCTAAAAGGAGAAATGAGAAGTTTGGAAAGATACTTAGTTGTAGTAAGAAGTTACTCAAAACTAATATTTTCTAATATGCTAGGACTTGTGAGAAGTGCTAGGCTAATCATCTTGACAATTGTTACAAGACTCTACAAAACATATACCTAGTGCATTATGAGTGGGTGGAGTACTTGAACAGTGCAAGTCAAATCATCCACCACAAAAATTCATTGGTTGTGTGATAAACAACCAGGAAGTTCTTTCAAGATAAAGAACCCAAACCGAGGTTGGGAACCTGTATGTGTACTTGGTAAGGTTCATTCTATGAGAGATAACATGAATGTAAAGGAGAATGCGATAAATGAAGTTGGAACACATGGACAAATGGTATGTTAAAACTTCTATTGCAATCGACTAGTGTTAATACACTTACGATATGCATCACAAGGTTGTAATACGGTATTGACTACCCAAATGTGATGTCGACATTTGTCGTTTGAGTTATTATTAAATCACCTTATACTTTGCTACATCCAAATGGGTTGTAGAGACAATTGAGCCCCGTTAAAGTGAACACGGATTAGCATTGTATTCGCCCATAGTTACTTACATGGGGTGACGTCTCGAAGTGACTAGAATGTGATGCGATTGATGGCAAGTTCAAGTGCCATGGAGTCATATGAGAATGACTAGTCGATCACATAGGCAGACTATTTGGAACACTTTGGCGGGCCTTATGACCGCTTATAGAGTTCTGGCAAATTTATATAGCCTGGTCGTGGTGAGAGCTACTATAGTATTCTAATGAGTCGATTCTTTTGACTAAAGACTATTCGCCTAAGATGGCACTGTTTCAAATTAACTTTGATTTGTGTTACTACGACCTTTGTAAATGGGGTCAAATGGGCATATTTTGTGTTATGATGGTTGTGGCTAGTCGAAGGGAATGAGTGCGATAGGAATTGTCCACCCCTAGTCAGGGTTATAACAATATCTCAGGGCCACTCGAGGAGTAATGAACTGGAAATGCGTGGCCACGCTCGGAAGATATCTATGGTAGATAAATCCGGTCAATCAGTTATTCTCCCGATCGAGGAAACCACTCTCGATATGATCACTTGCAAGTACGACCTGAAAGACACCATGCATTGAGTGGGAGAGAGTAATAGGACAAGAGAATTGGTGACGCACACTTGTCAAGGACAAGTGGGAGATTGTTGGAATATGTGTCCTCCGACAATGATGCGATCACAACTGTTGATCATGATGATCACATGTTTAAGTCTCATTCTAAAGAATACAATTGGGATGTAATATTTTACTTTAAACTGGTCCACACATATCGGTAATGATTGGCTGACTAGAGTTTGACATTTGTCGTGCAACGGTGGTGATCAGTTGATCCCCTTAGGTCATACCTAAAGGGTAACACTCTTAATTGATTATTTAATTGATCGTATGACGATACGGGTTGATTAAATTACTTAAAATTGACGGACGATTTTGGAAGTAATATTTACGTATCTCATTATAATTTGATTAAATAAGATACGGTCTAAGTGATTGAATTGTTTTATTACTTAGATGAAATTATTGTTTAAGGAAACAATTGCATTTGAATGAATAATTTATTATAAATACAAGATGTTGTGATTTATAATTGGTAAAATATTTTGGTACAAGTAATTATGAATTACTAAGTCAATTTTGTATATGACGTACTTTTATTAATGCGTTGATTTTTAATATGTTAAAAATACATAACAATTTTACATGACTTGTGACATGTGACAAATTGACAAATTGACAAAGATAAAATGGAATCCATTTTATCTCTAAATGGACCGAATTAGTGGGGTGTTTTAGGAAATTATTATGTTATTAACTAAGTGGTAAACATAATCATATTTGCCTAAACGTAGCCATGCAAACCTAGTGCCTCTTGTGAGGAGCACCTTGCTCATGCATTAGCCCTAAGAACTCCCCCTCCTACCCAGTTTTTTGAAGAGAAAACTATAGGTTTTTCTCTTTAATTTTTACCTTATACACTACCAAAAATATTAGGGTATTCATTCATTCATTCACACATCTAAAAAATAAGAGTTTTAGAGAGATAAAATTCTTCCTTTTTCTCCCTTCTCTTAGCCGAAAATTAAGAGAACAAAAATAATATTTTGGTCAATTTTATTTAAATTAATATTGTTCTAGTAATAATAATATTAATTTTATTAAGAGATTACTTTGGGTATTAATCCTTGGGAGGGATTCTACACTTGAATCCTTGTTCATCCAACATTTGGAGAGCTCAAGAACAAGTGAGTAGGAGAACTCACTTGTGCCCAAAAATCCGAAATATCAATGTAAGGATTGATAATTTCTTCCTTTTTATTATTGTTTGCATGCATAAGATCAATGTTTAATTTTATGACTAAATTAAATCATCACATATATGAATATGTTAAGTAATGAGATATAGATTTCTAACAGTATCTTCTAGCTCCCAAAGACAAAAGAGGCAATTACCTCCTCAAGGTAACCCGCCCACAAGACATGAGACGGTTAGTGCCATCCATTTGAGGAGCGGTACAAGATATGAGGGGCCGAAGAGGCCAATTGATGAAGATATTTTGGATGCTAGTAGCAAGCAAGGAGTTATGGAGAACTCTAAGGAAGAAGAACCCACTACCAACGAACTTTCAAAGAAGAAGAATGAAGGAAAGGCTAAGAATGATGATAAGGAGCCTATTGTGATTAGATTTCCATTCCCAAGTCGTCAAGTTAAGCCTAAGCTTGATGAGCAACTTGGAAAGTTCTTGGAAATTGTGAAGAACATAGAAGTCTCAATCCCATTCACGGAGTCGATCAATCATGTTCCAGCTTATGCAAAGTACATGAAGGATATTCTTACCAAGAATAAATCCATCCGAAAGTTGGAGACTATTGCCTTTACCAAAGTGAGTAGTGCTATTCTTCAAGGGAGTTCCCCTCCAAAGCTCAAAGATCCGGGAAGTTTTTCTATTCCATGTACCATTGGTGACACTATAATCAATAAAGCATTATGTGATCTTGGAGCAAGTGTAAGCGTCATGCCATACTCGGTATGTAAGAGGCTAGGAATAGGAGAGCTCAAATGCACCAACATTACTCTTCAAATGGCGGATCGATCAACAAATATACCTTTAGGGGTATGGGAGGATGTGCCCATAAGAATTTGCAAATTCTTCATCCAGGTAGACTTTGTCATTGTAAACATGGAGGAGGATTCCAACATTCCTATCATCTTAGGAAGACCTTTCTTGCATACCGCCGGAGCGGTAATCGATGTGAAACATGAAGAGTTCACACTTGAAGTAGGGGATGAGACAATTACTTTCAATCTTGAAAAAACAATGAGAGCTCCCAAATTACATGAGCCATGCTTCATGGTTGATCACTATAGCCGAGAAAGTGATAGGAAGAAGTTATAATCTCTAAGCAAAGATCAAGCCATGGTAAATAAGCATCACCCATATGGAAGGAGAAAGTGGATGATCTTCAAGTAGCTCTATTTAGAGAGCATGGAATTTTCAACAATAATGAGAGCTTGAATAGCTCACCCATCATGACAAGTAATGAAGAAGAAGGCCTCATTGGCCATGATAATAAGAAAGGAGAGTTGCTCTTGTCAACTCATGACATCATTGGGGAACAAGCAAGCGAAGTTTATGGTCTATGGGACGATGAATTTGAAGGATTGGTCAATCCTTATATTGGAAATGCTATGACCTTGGACCAAGGCTTTATTGATCCTTGTCATCACTTTGACTCGGACTACAACAATGAAGAAAACGATGCATAAAGATCTATGCAAGATCTTTATCATGAAAATGAGCAAGCCTTCGACTACTTCTACAAGGCGTTGAGCAACATCAACAACACCTTGGCTTTGCCCCCTTGATACCTCTCACAAGAAGGAGAGTTTGGCGGAGTCCTCCCTAAACCATCATTTGTAAATATTCTAACCCCCTAACTAGCATTTTATTTCCTTTATTGCATCTTTGTCATTTTTGGATTTGCATTTTTGTGCTTTATTACAAGATTTTTGACATGAGACCAAGTGAGGGAGGTATTTTAACGTGTTTTAATGTGTAGTGTTTGATCAAGTGTGGGGATGGTAAATGCCTAGGCTAACCAAGCCTTTGTAGTGCAACCCACAACATTTAACAAGAAAAGGAAGAAGGAATGACACGGGAAGAGGAATCCCCACGAGAAGACCTGAGCTCGTGGGAGTTGAGAGCAATCCGAGCGTCTCCAGTCTCAATTCGCGCGTCCTACTATCGGGACGTGGGAGCTGGGAAGCTTCAAATAATGGGAGAAAGTCCTGTAAGAAAATCTGCACGAGACAAGCTTAGGACGCTCGTCCTCAAACATCAGGACGCTCGTCCTACTATCGAGCCGCGGGTCCTGGGAAGCTTCAAACTTATGAAATTTTGCTGAAGAAAAATCTTCACGTCCCAGACTTAATCCGAGCGTCTCAGCAGAAATCCGCTCGAGCTGAGCTCAATCCGCGCATCCCAGAACTGCTTTGCTATTTCTGAAAACCCTATAAGAAGATCCGCGTGTCCCGACTCTGATCCGAGCATCCCATACCTGATATATAAGCAAAACACAGGACTCCTCCTTCTTCCCAATTCATTTTCATCTTTCAAAACACAAACACATACATTTTGCCTCACTTCAACCTTCAATCCCCTCATCCAAAAACACCAATTTCTCAACGAAATTCACCACAATCAAAACAAAACTTGCTAAAAACAATATTAAATCACTCCTTCATCAACAAAAGACCCTTTAAACATCAATTTTCTAGGGTTTGAGGCAAAATTTCGAAAATCCCAAATTGATTGAAGTTTGAAGAAGCAAGGAGCATTCAAGAAACATCTCGGTTTGTTGATACCAATTTGATAAGGAGCATACAATGACAAGGACTAAAGGCGGAATTAAGGCACCCAAAACTCCAAATTTGTCAAAGAGGCAATAAGCTCATCTAGCATCTAAGGCTTTGGTAGTATTTAACCAAGAGAGGAAGTCCAAGAAACCGTCAATCCCATTGAGGAAGCTACCACATCTACTCCGGTTGTAGAACCATTTCCAAACTTTCAGGAGGTAACTTTCTTATCCGACAAACATAGGATTACATTCCTTTCCTTGCCAAGAAGAAAGGTGTAACTACCAAGTTTATTTGCCATGATACTTTGCAAAAATTGGGTGTCCTTGAGCAAACTAAAGCATTTTTCGAGTCCATTGTAATACTACGATTTTCTATGTCTATGGGTACTCTATCGAGTGGGACTTACTCTGTCGAGTAAGTAGGTTTTTACGCAAAATAGTAGTCTACCTGTAGGGTACTCTATCGAGTAAGTTGGGGACTCGAACGAGTATAGGGCACTCGATCGAGTAAGTCACTTACTCGATCGAGTAAGTGTGTTTTACGGGTTTGTTTGGACGGGTTTTGTTAATAACGCGAGATTAATATAAAAGCTTTCGTCATTATTTCTTAAACACTTTTTCAGCATTCTGAAACCTTTCAAAGAAATTAGAAGTTACGTTGTTCGCATCTCTCGCGTTATTGGCAAATCCCAAGGCTAGGTTTGTCGGATCATCTCGTTCTTTACGCCGTTGTGATCATCGTGTCAAGGGTAAGTTCCTCGTATAATTTTTATAGCGTTTGGTTGAGTTTCATTAAAATCCTAATTGGGTAATGTTGGGGGTTTTGGGTGTTTTGTGTAGTATTGGTGGTAATTGTATGTGTGTATGTTATAGGAGGAGGATTCGTAGAGGAGAGATTCTGATTAGCTGCTAGTTTGTCTGTGGTGATTGCTATTCCAGGTAGGGTTTTCCCTACTCAGTATTGGTTACATAGTGTGGTTGGTGATTGTTGTTGTTGATTGATTAATTATCGTATTGGAATTGGTTTTTGGTAATTGTTGATTGTGTAAGGTGATTGTTGTATATCTGTCTGTAATCTTTGGGGTGCGTCCCTGGCTAACTGGAGTCACTTGCGGGAGTGGCTTCACGCCCTTGATTCGCCTTCTGTGGAACCCGCCACAGAAGGGATGTGCACATTAATGAACATGGGTTTATCGCTCGGATGAGATGAGCGGGGCTTAGGTGGGAACGACTACGGTCCCCCACTGGCGGTGTGGAGTACTTGTTGTGATGGGTACTCTGGCAGGACTACACACTTCAGTGTGTGTTCAGGTGTGTGGAGATGAGGATGGAGTTGTGCTGATTGAGTTGTTTGTAGTATTGTTTATTTGAAGCTGTTTGTTTTATATAATCAGTACTGACCCCGTTTAAATGTTTTAAAAACTGTGGTGATCCATTCGGGGATGGTGAGAAGTTATTGAGCAGGTATGAGTCGATGCGCATGGGATAGCTGGGTTGAGTCATCACGATGCTGTTTTAGAAGTCTTCCGTTGTGTCGAACATTCTCTTATTTTTGTTTAGTCGTTTGACAGTAACCTTTGTATTTCTTTTATAAGTTTTGGATTTTGGTTGTATCGCTTTAAACATTATTATTAAAGTACGTTTTGTTATTGTCTATTTGATTATCATTGCCTTGGGTAACCGAGATGGTAGCACTTCTATACCTTAAGTGGTCCTGGTAAGGCACTTGGTGTATGGTGGTGTTACAAAGTGGTATCAGAGCGACGATCTTGAAACCTATAGCTAATGAACCTAATGAACATAGGGAGTCAAACTAAAATGAACCCGGGTAGGAGTTGCTAAGAGCTAATGCAAAGACATGGGAAACGTCCTAAAGTCACGATCTCACCCTACAACTTTGAACCGGTCACTATGGGGTGTGTATCAGGATCGCTATGTGTTTATCTTGTGTGTTGTGTATCTATATAGTAATATGTCGTTTGAATTGGTGGATGCATGCATGTGGAGGATATGAGATGTGTGGTGAAAGATGATGATGATATGAGTATACATGTCGTTGATTGAATACATGAATTGCATGATGGCTGATTTATAACGTGGCTTATTAGAAACATGGAAGGGAAGTTATCGTTGCTTGTATATGTTGGAGTTTGTGTCCTCGACAATAGTGCGATCACATGTTTAATTCTCAAATTAAGAATACGTAAGGGATGATTCAATTATAAGTCAACTAATCAACATTAATCAGTAATGATTGGCTAACTAAGGTTTGACATTACTGTCGTTTGACGGTGGTGTTCAGTTGATCCCTTAAGGTCACACCTATAGGACAATTCCCTTAATAGATAAGTTGATTAATTGCATATCGATACAACTTGATCAATTCCTTAAAATTGAACAATTGTTTTGTTAGTGAGAATATTTATATCTTATTGTAATTTGATTAAATAAGATTTATTTTAGTAATTAAAAGATTTCATTACTAAAATTGATTATGTTTATGAAACAATTGAGATAAGAATGAATGGTTAAATATAATTACAAAATGTTGTGAATTATATTAACATGTCCCATTTTATGACATGTAATTGTGAATTATTTGTTATATGTAATTTGATTAATATATATATAATGATGTTTATTTGATAAATATGCATTAAATTAATCAATAACATGTCACATACTACATGTGACATATGGTGTGACAAATGACAAATTGACAAAATAAAATGGAAGTTCATTTTATAGAGGAGCACCGGTTTTTCTAGAGGAAATGGGTTTATTTGTGTTTGTTTATATTGTATGGCAAACATAATAATCACTCTATATTATAGTCTTACACACCTAGTTTTTTTATAAGAGAAAAAGTAAAAAGAGTGAAGGCCATGCATTGGCCTTCCACCTCCTTCTCAACCGGCCCCCCTCCTTCTCTAATAGAGAATTGTTCTCTATATTTTTCATTCTTGAACATATTCATTTTTCTACCTTCTCACTTAAATATCTCTAAAATTAGTTTTAGAAACTTTAAAAATTGTTCATCTAAAATTCTAATTTCAACATATAAGATTACTAGTGTAGTAAAAAATATATTATTAGAATCATTTTAAGGGTCATTAATATATTAATCTAGTTAGTTAATATATTAGTTTAAGGGTTTTGTTTTGGGTGCAACAAGAGGAGAATCTCTATATTTGGGATTTTGGAGGATCATCCATTACATTTAAGCTCAAGAACAAATAAGGAAGGTGACCTTATTTGTGCCCTTATTTCGGACCATATTCAAAGTATGGAATATTGTTTTCTCCTTATATATTATTTAGTTATGCATGGACTAGATCTTAATGAACTCACATTAAAATATTAATTAGTTCACAGTGAGAAAGGTCTTATAAGAGGTATATGAACCTAACAATTGGTATCAGAGTATAGGATGTTGCATGCATAATCGATTTATAGTTTTTTCGAGTTATTAGTAACTTAATTAAAACTAAAAATTTGTGATTTATGAGATAAAGCAACGAAATCATAATGCACGTTGTATATTCTGGTCCTAAAATGTATTTAGGTCATTTTGATGATTTATGGTATTTTATTGTTCATTATAATGATTTTTAGTTATTTTATTAAATTTTAATGACTAAAATGGTATTTAAAATACTAAAAATAGTTAAATATAGTCTCTGACCTTGAAATATTTATATGACCTCACATGTATGTTTTAATTATTGTAAGCAAAATTTCGTATAAATTTGATTTATTTTGCATGATTTATGGTTTTTATGAAATAAAAAGGAATTAAATGGAGGTAAAATGGTTAAATATAGTTAAACTTCGAAACAGGCCATGAAATTTTAATATGTTGTCACATGCATATTTTACTCACGGTGTGTAAAATATGAGATGAACGTAATTCGTTTTGCATGATTTATGAATTTTTAGAGTAAAAATAACATAAATAGTGACTAATTTAGCATAAATAGCTAAAACAAATTACATGGCATAAGAAATTTTTTTTAGGTTGAATTAATATCCCACTTATCAGATTTAAAGTTGTAAAATTGATTAGATTAATTTTTGTATACTTTAGATGTTTTATTTGATAAAACCGATAAATCGCAACTACATTTTCTCGAAATAAATTCAAAAAATTTAACCAAGATTTTTGACATTATGAGTGTCATGGATATATTCCAGAATATTCAAAAATTTAAAATTCAAATTTTGAATTTATTGTAATTTAAAATTGGATTTATTACATAATAGTTATGATTTTAGGGTCAAAATGAGCATGAAATTATATCAAGTTGAATTATTGTCAAAAATTGAGTATTGACTAAGTTTTGAGTCCTAAGAGTGTTAGGATAATTAACTTGGACTAAATTTAGATTTTAGTATTATTTAGCGATTTTAATAAGTTACAATCGTGCATTTCCATAAAACCGGGTTATATATTCGATATAAGTTAAATAGGGCGATTTGGCACACTTTTGGCATGATAGACACATATTATAATGCTGCATATTTCATTGTTGAATGTTATATTTTATTTATGTAATTTTGAATTATGTAATTTTATCTTAGTATGGCCTTAGTTTTAATCGATATTACCCGTAATGTAAGGGGATATTGATTCGGTTGTAATTTAGTGTGATCTCGTATCACTTTTATTTTTACTAGTTTTTCATATTACAAATGTATAATAGGAATAGCTTTGTATTTTTATTATTATTTGTAACCCCGGAGTTCCTTCAAGACGGTGCCATTCGGAAAGGCCTTCCGATAAAGACGATGTTCTAGGGAGGCGTGCCACTTGAAGATTCAAGGGACCAAAGGAGTTGGTTTCTGAATTTGTAATAGCTTATTTGATTTTCTATTTTAGGATGACCATACTAGGAATTTATTATTTGCTTTGCATTTCATTTAATATGTTGCATGCATTGCCAAAGCGCCATAACAACATATGCATATCATATCGAGTTTTCGACCATGTCAATTAAAATTATCGATAATTCGACCTTTTAGCTCACTTAAAATTGATAGACAATAAATTGACATGACCTCTCACTAATTTTATAATTGAGATTAGCCTTACCAAATAGTAGGACCCATGACTCCCCGTTACATTTGGGGTAGGTTCGGTTTTCCCGAGGTGCCTTCATCTATCATTGGGTAAGTGGAGTAATAAAACGTTATTACACGCGAAATTTGGTTGGTCTCAACGGGATATTATGACTAGTCTTATGTTCCGGGGCTAGAGATGGGTTTTATGAAAAACATCGACCGAGAGTTCTAAAGTACAATCAATTAAAGAGTTAATTCACCAAATTTGTATAAGTATGGGATATATCGGTTTCCCCGTACATTTATATAAAGATGGATCTCGGAATCATTTATTATAGTTGGGTAGAGGTAACTATATAAATGCTATACTTGTATTTTCAAGTATTATAACGATAAATGTTAATGTTTTGCTTTATCTTCGTTTTTGTAGTTATTTGTCCGCAATGGATTCATCTAATACTCTTACACCGATCACCATTAATTCATGCTCCAATCATTCAATGAAAAATGCTCCTTGTATGACAATGATACGACTAGAGGACTACGCTTTGGCATCGGTGCGGATGGAAATCTTTGCTACCTTACCACTTCCACACCTTCGACTCCCATATTCATGCCCACCTCTTTGGTAAGAGCATCTTATGAGGAGAATCTCACAAATTCCATGTCATCCTTGTTTGTAGAAGCAAGGAGAAATATTATATTGAGTGGGAGTTCCAGCAAGAATGTCCTTGCAACTGAAAGGAGTAATGGTATTATTAAAGGAAAGGCAAATAAGGGTAAGAAACCCAAACCCGATTATGGATTGGAAGTGGTCAGTGAGACTACCACAACCAAAACCAAGAAGGGTGCCCAATCCTACGATGAATGTCATTATTGTAATGTCATGGGCCATTGGAAGCGAAATTGCCCCAAGTATTTGGCAGATATCAAAGCTGGACTTGTCACTCGAGTCGGGGTTAAGTAATGTGGAAGCACTTAGCAAGGGTGACGTGGATCTCCGATTAGCAAATGGATCTAGAGTAGCTGCCATTTCAAAGGGAATCTATATGATTGCCTTAGCTAAGTGATTTTAAGTTGCATTTACATAATTGTTATTATGTACCCTCTTTATCTTAAAAACATTATTTCCATTTCTATGTTAGACATGGAAGGATTTTTCTTTTTCCATAAAAAACAATCGTTGTATTTTGTTGAAAATGACTTGGCCGTGAGCCAAGACACTTCTATAAATGGTATTTATGTTTTAGACACTTCCAACTCAACTAACGATATCTATAAGCTATAATCCAAAAGACTCATAATAAGTGACCCAAATGATTCATACATTTGGCTTTTTTGATTAAGTCACATAAATGAGAAACGCATTAAAAGGCCATTGTCGACTGGATTTATTGGACCATTTCATTTTCAATCATATGGAATATGCGAATCTTGTTTCCTTCGCAAAATAATTTGTGTTCCCTTTAGTGGTAAAGGGACACAAGCAAGTGATTTATTAGGACCAATGTATACCGATATATGTGGTCCAATGAGCATCACCGTAAGGGGAAATTATGACTACTTCGTCACTTTTATTGATGACTTAAGTAGATATGGTTATGTTTACTTAATCAAACATAAAAGTGAAGCTTTTCAAAAATTCAAAGAATTTCAAAAGAAAGTAGAGAACCAATTGAACAAGAAAATTAAAGCATTATAATCCAATTGTGGTGGCGAATATCTAAGTAATGAATTTGATTCTCACTTATGGATTATGACCTTGTGTCACTACCTATAAGATCAAAATAATATGAGTTGGGTTGAGTTGTCGAACTCACTTTTGGGGATTTGCAATCCAAAACGGACACATTATCTTAAAACTGAAAATTCAACCTGGAGATACCTAAAATAGCAAGTCTATTTAACAAATGACATGGATCAAACTCGCTTTTTACATGAATCTAGCTGCCATAATAGAGCTGGTCTATTTATGTGCTAACACGTCAGTCTAGATGCATGTTGTATTAATTCACCATATATGTTTGTAGCTCACAAAAGCTATCTCTTAAGAAGATAGAAGTATTTCTAAGATATAGAGTCGGTGTAGATCGTCACAAACATGTCTGATAGTTAATGTGTTACTTTTCCAAAGTAATGGAACTATAATCTATTGAGATAGAGTGGGATTAAAGTACACATGTCTTATTGTTAATATATTACTTTTCGAAAGTAATGGAATTATGACCTATTGAATGATCAATTGCGAGTAGTCCCAAATCGACTTTGTTGCATAATAGTCATAGCATTACAATCTCAAGAGTAGCTTTACTTTAAGGCGATGGTCTCCTTAAAGTAAATAGAGCTTTAGAGTACCTAAAAGCATAGATTGACATGAAGATGTTAATCAAGATAAATCATGTTAGGAATTGCCACGTTTCATTTTGATGATGAATGGCAAATGATATTAAAAATTCGCTTTTTTAAAATGGGAATTTAGAGAAGAATGTGTACGGAACACAAAACCTTAGATAAAGATCTAAGAATCCTAACATATTATCCAAAGTATACTTAAGCGATCCTAGAATGGTCTTAAGCAAGCATCAAAAGATTATTATAATCATACTTTTCGTTCATGTGATAATTGAGAATGGTTTTATTCACATTGTTTAAGAATCATGTTTATACATGAAGATAAGTGGGAGCCAGAATTATTTTTCCTATGTCTTATATGTTGATAACATATTACTCATTGAGAATAATGTACCAATGCTCTCCTCTGTGAAATAGTAATTGGGAGACTAGGAAAAGGTGTAATGTATTCTAGATTTTCGTATCTGTGTGTTAAATTTGAGAGAATATTGGCATAGAGTCGAGAGCCTTATGATGATGAGATCTTTCATATCTTAAACATCAACAAGGTTGAGTAGGTTATTCATATTGATAAAAGTGGAATTACTATGATAGAGTCATAGTCATTCACTAGAACTAAATAAGTTGTTGATCACATAAAATCGATTGCTAATGTTTCCGCCATTAGAATGATCATGTATGCCATTAAATGCACACGCCGCGATGAATCATATGCTTGGAGCACAATAAGTCAATAACAAGCGAATAAAGGTCTTTTGAAAGCCATAAAGAACATCCTTTAAGATTCTTGAGGAGAATTGAGAATTCGTTCTTATGTTTGGATGATATACTAAGTTGTGTATTGAAGGGTTACACAAACTCTAGTTTCCAAACCTATAAGGATTTATCGAAATCCTAGGCTGATTTTATTGACTTAAGAGTAAGAGACTAGAGAAATGTTTTAGTTTCAACCATTGCAAGTTCTACAAACAGAATCTAAGTACCTTATGATAAGATGGTCAACAAAGGGACTAAGAGTAGATCCCTCTACCATAGACTTTATCACAAGTTATACGATAACAGTGGGAGCATATTGAAAGTATAAGAGCCTAAGTCTAGTAAGAAGACTGGACATCTACTTAGATAAATTCATGTCATTAGAAAATAACATTGAATAGAAGGAAATAGCAATTCATAAAGTTGGAATGTATGGATACATACTATATCCACTACCAAGCTTTTATTGCAATTTAACTAGTGTAAAATGTACATTATAGATTATAAGATATGAAGTAGTAATAAGGTATTGATTATTCATATATGATAATCGCATTTATCGTTCGAGTTTCTTTAAACTCATCCATGACTATGTTATATACAAATGGGTTGTTGAGACAATATTGAATCCCATTGAAGTGAACTGGTTTGACATAGTAACCCGTGTTTTCTGACGGCCTCTTTTAGTGTATAGGAGGTGACGTCTCGAACTAACTAGAGTGTGATTCGATTGATGGCAAGTTCAAGTGCCATAGGATCATATGGGATGACTAGTCGATCACATAGACAGACTGTATGAGACACTCTATCGGGCAGTGACCGCTTATAGAGTTCTTGAAATTCATAAAGGCTAGTCGTGGCAAGAGCTACTATAGTATTCTTATGAGTCAATTCTTTTGATTAGAGTCTATTCGCCCAAGTTGGCACAAATTTCTGAATGGCTTTGATTTATACTCTACGACTGTCGTAACTGAAGTCAAATGAGTATATTTTGGGTTATGATGAACTGTGGCTATACGAAGGGAATAGTGCGATAGAAATTGTCCACATCCTTGTCAGGGTTGTTTGAAATCTCAGGGCCACTCGAGGAGTAGTGAACTGAAAATGCGTGGCAACGCTCAGAAGTTATCTACGGTAGATAATTCCGGTCAGACGGTTACTTTCCAGATCGAGGAAACCACTCAATATATGATCAAATCCAAGTACGACCTGCAATACACCTTGCATTGAGTGGGAGATTGTAATAGGGCAAGAGAATTGGTGACGCACACTTGTCTCGGACAAGTGGGAGATTGTTGGAGTATGTGTCCTCAACAATAGTACGATCACATGATTAAAACTCAAATTAAGAATACGTAAGGGATGATTCAATTATAAGTCAACTGATCAATATTAATCAGTAATGATTGGCTAACTAGAGTTTGACATTACTGTCGTTTGACGGTGGTGGTCAGCTGATCCCTTAAGGTCACACTAATAGGACAACTCCCTTAATAGATAAGTTGATTAATTGTATATCGATACAAGTTGATCAATTCCTTAAATTTGAACAATTGTTTTGTTAGTGAGAATATTTATATCTTATTGTAAATTGATTAAATAAGATTTATTTTAGTAATTAAAATATTTCATTACTAAAATTGATTATTGTTTATGAAAAAATTAAGATAAGAATGAATGGTTAAATATAATTACAAAATGTTGTGAATTATATTAACATGTCCCATTTTATAACATGTAATTGTGAATTACTAGACAATTTGTTATATGTAATTTGATTAATTTATATACATATATATAATGATGTTTATTTGATAAATATGCATTAAATTAATTAATAACATGTCACATACTACATGTGACATATTGTGTGACAAATGACAAATTGACAAAATAAAATGGAAGTCCATTTTATAGAGGAGCACCGGTTTTTGTAGAGGAACTGGGTTTATTTGTGTTTGTTTATATTGTATGGCAAACATAATAATCACTCTATATTATAGTCTTACACACCTAGTTTTTGGATAAGAGAAAAAGTAAAAAGAGTGAAGGCCATGCATTGGCCTTCCACCTCCTTCTCAACCGGCTCCCCCTCCTTCTCTAATAGAGAATTGTTCTCTATATTTTTCATTCTTGAACATATTCATTTTTCTACCTTCTCACTTACATCTCTCTAAAATTAGTTTTAGAAACTTTAAAAATTGTTCATCTAAAATTCTAATTTCAACATATAAGATTACTAGTGTAGTAATAAAGATATTATTAGAATCATTTTAAGGGTCACTAGTATATTAATCTAGTTAGTTAATATATTAGTTTAAGGGTTTTGTTTTGGGTGCAACAAGAGGAGAATCTCTATATTTGGGATTTTGGAGGATCATCCATTACATTTAAGCTCAAGAACAAATAAGGAAGGTGACCTTATTTGTGCCCTTATTTCGGGCCATATTCAAAGTAATGAATATTATTCTCTCCTTATATCTTATTTAGTTATGCATGCACTATATCTTAATGAACTCACATTAAAATGTTAATTAGTTCACAATTAGAAATGTCTTATAAGAGGTATATGAACCTAACAGTATATATATAGATATCATATATGTTTGTCGTTTTGCATAAGAGTATAGATGGCTGGAAGCGTTGATTTGAACATGCGGGTAGTGTACGAGTCAGCATGACTCGATCGAGTGGGGGGCACTCAATCGAGTAGGTGAGAGACTCGATCAAGTGGGTGTAACTCGATCGAGTGGGATGTTTTTTATTTCTGGGCAGTAGCCTGTTTTTGGGCACTCGATCGAGCCTGTTTGAGCACTCGATCGAGTAAGTAGGTGGCTCGATCGAGTTTGTTTTTGGTTGCTTTCTGATCAGGTTCTGGATCCGAGGCACTCGATCGAGTAAGTGGGTAACTCGATCGAGTGGCCTCAACTCCATCGAGTAGGTTTTAGAACTCGATCGAGTAGATGTTGTACAGGTTGTTTTCGTGTTTTGAGATATAGGATGTGTGTTCATGTTTAGCTTTTCTTATATAGTTTCAAGATGCCGCCAAAGAGAACCGCGTTGTATGTCAGGGCTGAAAACATGAGTGTGGATGAGATTGTTATGATGCTGGAGCACCAAGATGCTTTGACAGAGGCTTTAAAGAAATTCTGGAAGGATAAAGAGGCGGGAGCAAGTCATGCCAAGATAAGTATACATATAGCGAGGTTTAATTCAAAAGAGTATATGGGCACGGGTGCGCTAATTCTGCTGGATAATTGGCATAGAGAGATGGAGAACATACTCAATTTGGTTCATTGCCCAGAGGAACTTCGAGTGGAACATGCTGCGTTCTACTTGACGGAAGCAGCTGGAGAGTGATGGGATAAAGTTAGGATGAGTGCTCTGGACTTATATGTGAAACAAGGGTTAACTACTATACCATGGGATGAGTTTAAGAGGGCTATGAGGCGAGAGTTTGTGCCGGAGCACGTGCGTAGCAAGCTGAGAAAGGAGTTTGATGATTTCAAGAGAACTTCTGATATGACAGTTGGTGAGTACTATCATAAGTTCAACGAGAAATCTAGGTACGCAGAGGATATGGGGCTGAGCCAAGAGAACTTGGCATTGAGATTTGAGAAAGGGTTGACACCCAAGATCATGGAGAAGTTGTCGGTAGGGGGTCCTTACAGATGTTAAGGAGGTGTATGAGCGTGCCAGGAGAGCTGAGAGGTTGCTGGAGATAACTAAGGATAACAGAGAGAGAGAGCTTATGAGAAGAGGAAGGCTGAGAGTAAGGGTGCTGGCTAGTCTAGTTACAAGAGGGGCGGCCATAACCAGGTGAGAGCTTACTCTTCGGGGTCGGGGTTTAGCGGTGGAGCTTCTTACGGGCGTGGCCGTGGTGGTGGTAGCAGCAGTTGGGGTTTATCTTGCTTTAGCTATGGCGGTGTGGGCCACAAGAGGCATGAGTGTACCAGTGCTGTGAACGGGGGTTTCCAGAGACCATCACGGGGGAGTTTCTCTCTGGGTCTATCTCAGAGTTATGCTAGTAACAGGTCGGCTGGGTCGTGGAATAATCGGGACGGTCAGAGTAACAATAGTGGTGGGGCTAACCGCAATGGCGGTAATTCATATCAGTGATCGGCGACGAACAACAACAATCAGGGATCGGCTGTTAAGCCGTCTACTTCAGCTAGTACTGTCCAGGGAGATGGACAGAAGACCAGTGGTAAGCTGTTCATGATGGAGAAGAAAGCAGCTGAGGATGATGCTTATGTGATCATGGGTACTTTTCTTGTTAATGAAGTCTTTACCTTTGTTTTGTTTGATTCGGGAGCGTCACAGTCGTTTGTATCATCGAGTTATGCTAAGCTTTTGGGTTTGAGTGAGTATGAGTCTATAAAAGAGGAATTTTTTATACCGTCGGGTGAGTCTGTATCTTGTGGGAGGTTGTATAGAGGTGTGTCTATGATAGTTGGGCAGGTTGACCTACCAGTGGACTTGTTAGAGTTACCCTTAGATGGTTTTGAGATGATAGTGGGTATAGACTGGCTGGGTATGTATAAGGCTAAGATAGACTGTCATCAAAAGAGGGTTTCTTTGAGAGGTCCTAAGGGGATTAGTGTGTCTTATCGTGGGGTTTGTTGTCAAACCCAAAGTCAATTTGATTACAGCAGTGACCTTGAAGTCTTATCTGAGGAAGGGATGTTCGTTGATCTTATGCCATGTGAGAGACCATAGTATGGAGAGTCTGACAGTTGAGTAGATACCAGTGGTGGGAGAGTTCTCAGATGTTTTTCCAGATGAGATACCTGGTTTGCCACGGAAGACGGAGATAGATTTCAGTGTTGAGCTAAAATTGGGGACGGGGCCAATCTCTAAGGCACCGTACCGTATGGGTCCTAAGGAGTTGGAGGAGCTGAAGAAACAGCTAGATTATTTGATTGAAAAGGGATACATTAGACCTAGAGTATCACCGTGAGGAGCACCAGTCTTGTTTGTGAAAAAGAAAGATGGGAGTTTGAGGTTATGCATCGATTATAGAGCTGAACAGAATTACAGTGAAGAACAAGTATCCTTTACCGAGGATAGATGATTTGTTTGATCAATTAAACGGTGCAGCGGTCTTTTCTAAGATCAATTTGAGGTCGGGTTATCATCAGGTGAAGATTCGAGATGAGGACATACCGAAGACAACTTTTATATCGAGGTATGGTCACTATGAGTATGTTGTGATGCCGTTTGGGTTGTCTAATGCACCTGCAGTGTTTATAAATTTGATGAATCGGGTCTTCAGTCAGTTTTTGGATAGGTTTTTTGTAATACTTCGTATTTATGAGTCTTCGGGTACTCTATCGAGTAGGCCTTACGCTGTCGAGTAAGGGTGAGTTACGTTTTAGAATAGTTTCTGACCTGTTGGGTACTCGATCGAGTAACTAGGATACTCGATCGAGTAAGGGGGTACTCGATCGAGTACCTTGGGTACTCGATCGAGTAGCCGGTTTACGGGGAGTTTTTCTAGGGTTTTGTTAATTATGCGATTAAGATATATAACCTTCGTCGTCATTATTCTAAACACTTTTGAAAAACCTAATTTACTGTTAAAGAGAGAAAGCAAGTACGTTCTTAATCCTAATCGCATCGTTAGCAAATCCCGGAGTTTGGAAGGTCGGTTTTCATCGTTGGTTATACCGTTGAGATCCTTGCGTCGAGGGTAAGATCTATGTACCCTTTTTGTTGTCTTTCCTTTGTTTTGGTTAAACCCTAATATAGGGATTTGGGGGTTTTTGAGTAGTATGTGATTTGGTAGCATTTGTATGTTGTATGATAGGAGGAGGTTTCGTAGAGGAAGCTTTTTGATACAGCTGTAGAGACCGTCTGATACTGTGCTTTCCATGTAGGATTTCCTACTCAGTATTAGTCCCATAATGGGATGATTGTTGATGTGTTGAGATTGATTGTTTGCTATAGTAATTGTATTGTGACGGCTGTGATTGTGATTGTGATTGGTTGTCTATGTTTCTCGAGGCGTGCCCTCGGCTGAGTGGGGTCACTTGCGGGAGTGGTTTCACGCCCTAGTTTCTTCTTTCGTGGAACCCGCCACGAAGGGATGTGCACATTAATGGACGGGGTTATCGCTCATTATGAGGAGCGGGGATTTGGTGGGTACGGCTGCGGTCCCCCATGGCGGGGACAGTCCAGTGGACGGATCGGTGATTGAGATTGTTGGAATTGGTGTGGTTGTGTGTGTGATGAGTTAAGTGTCTGTTTATCTTATTGTTGATATATATTGAGTTGTGTGATTAGTATTGACCCCGGTTGTTGTTTTGTAAACTTGCGGTGATCCATTCGGTGATGGTGAGTGAGATATTGAGCAGGTATGAGATGAGTACTTGGGATAAGTTTGGGATTGCCACGATATGATGATAGAAGTCTTCATTTGTAGCTTAGTAGTTTCTTTACATTTCAGTTAGAACAGTAAAGAAGTCAGTTTGAGAACATGTATTATACTTTTGGTTTTGGTTTCGAGAATTGTAACCCTTCACTAAGTATTTCTATTTAAACGTTGTTTCTTTATTGTTTATTTGATTATCATTGCCTCGGGTAACCGAGATGGTAATATCTTCATACCTGAGTGGTCCTGGTAAGGCACTTGGGGTATGGAGGTGTTACAAATGGTATCAGAGCGACGATTCTGAAACCTGTAACCAATGAACCTAATGAACATAGGGAGTCAATTAAAATGAACCCGGGGTAAAGGTTGTAGGAGCTAATGCAAAGGCTTGGGAGACGTCCTGATGTCGCGAACTCGCCCTACAATTTTGAACCGGTCACATGGGAGGTGTATGTCAAGGTCGTATGCGTTGTTTGGTTAGCTTGTGTGTGTATGTGATGAAGTGTGTGTAACCGTTGGGTGTTTGCGGTAGGAAGTTGAGAATGTGAAAGAAAGGTTGATGGTATATGTAGAATTGATGTTGGAATGAAAACATGTTGGGTGTTTACAATGTGGCATTTAATAACATGATATAATGATTTCGTAGATCGTATGAAAAGATGCGTAGCATTATATGCTTAGTTATGATATAATGTTGGTTTTATAAAGTTTTTAGCATCTTAGAATATGATATAGCATGCGGGTAGCGTTTCTGAGTTAGCATGACTCGATCGAGTGGGACTAACTTGATTGGGTGGGTTTTTGACGATTTTGAGTCCAGAATCGTGTTTTTGGGCACTCGATCGAGTACCTCGGGCACTCGATCGAGTAGGGGGTCACTCGATCTAGCTACTCGGTCGAATATGTCAGAGATCAGAAGGTCTGTTTGGGGTCTGATGTTAGGGCACTCGATCGAGTAGCCTGTTACTCGATCGAGTGTGTTTTGGAACTCGATCGAGTAGGGCCTGGGCAGCTTGTTTTTGTGTTTTGAGGTTTTAGCGCGTATGTTTATATCCACCCTTTTCTCATATAGTTTCAAGATGCCGCCCAAGAAGACTGCTTTGTATGTAAGAGCTGAGCTTATGAACATAGATGACATCGTTAAGATGTTGGAGCATCAGGATGCTCTTACTGAGGCTTTAAAGACTGTGGGGAAAGATAAGGATAAGGATAAGGAGAAAGAGGTTGCTCACTCTAAAATCAGCCTCTATATAGCGAAGTTTAACCCGAAAGAGTACAAGGGGGTTGGGGAGCCTAACCTTCTTGATAGCTGGCTTAGAGAGATGGAGAACATATTAGATTTGGTTCACAGTCCTGATGAGATAAGAGTGGAACAGGCTGCATTCTATTTGAGGGAGGCAGCTGGTAAGTGGTGGGATACGGTGAAAGTGAGTGCTAAGGAGTTGTATGTGAACCAAGGTTTACCTGCTATACCTTGGGAAGAGTTTCGTAGAGCTATGAGAAAAGAGTTTGTACCGGAGCATGTGAGGAGTAAGTTGAGGGAAGAGTTTTGAGTTTTAAGATGACCGCCGAGATGTCGTGGCCGAGTACTACGGGCGGTTCAATGACAAGTCTAGGTATGCTGAGGATATGGGTTTGAGTGAGGAGAATTTGGCGTTGAGGTTTGAGAGGGGGTTGACCCCTAAGATTATGGATAAGTTACCCGTGGGAGTCCTTACTGATGTTAAGGAAGCTTATGAGAGGGCTGGAAGAGCTGAGAGGTTCGTGGAGATGGCTCAGGAGAGGTCAGGTGGTGAGAAAATGAAGTCTGAGAGCGAGGGTGGTGGCCAATCTAATCACAAGAAAGGCAACCACAATCGGTCTAAGGGGTTTTCTTCCGGGTCGGGGGTTGATCTTTGGGGCTTCCTATGGGCGTGGTCGTGGAAGTGTTAGTGGTAGTTGGGGAGTGACCTGCTATAGCTGCGGTGGTGTAGGCTACAAGAGACATGAGTGCACAAGTGCACCAGGAACCTTCCAGAGACCTGCACAGAGCTATGCGAGCAATAGACCGGCTGGGTCATGGCCAAACCGGGAAGTCGAGTTACAGAGTGGAGGCAACCGCAACGGCGGTAATTCTTATCCGAAACCACCAACGAACAACAACAACAATCAAGGGTCGGGTGCTAAGCCGACCACATCGCCCAAGATCTTGTCCGGGGAGGTGGACGGAAGACCGAGTGGAAAGTTATTCATGATGGAGAAGAAAGCAGCTGAGGAGGATGCACACGTTATCATCGGTACTTTTCTTGTTAATGGTATTCATACCTTTGTTTTGTTTGATTCAAGGGCTTCTCAGTCGTTTGTATCTTCGAGTCATGTTAAACGGTTGGGTTTAAGGGTGTATGAGTCTGTCAGTGAGAAAGTTTTTATACCTTCGGGTGAGTCTGTATCTTGTGGGAGGTTATATAGGGATGTACCTATGATAGTTGGGCAAGTTGATTTCCCTGTAGACTTGCTAGAGTTTCCTTTTGACGGTTTTGAGATGATAGTTGGGATGGATTGGCTGGCAAAGTATAAAGCTAAGATATTTGTCATCAAAAGAAAGTGTCTTTAAGAGGTCCTAAGGGCGTTAGTGTGTCTTATCGTGGGTTTCTAGTCAAACCCAAAGTTAAGTTGATTGCAGCTGTTACTTTGAAGTCATATCTGAGAAAGGGATGTCCTTAATTGATATTGTGCCATGTGAGAGATGACCGGATAGAGGGTCCGACAGTTGATCAGATACCAGTGGTGGGAGAGTTTGAGGATGTGTTTCCAGAGGAGATTCCGGGGTTGCCGCCGGGAAAAGAGATAGATTTCACAGTAGAGTTGAAACCAGGGATGGGGCCAATCTCTAAGGCACCGTACCGTATGGGTCCTAAGGAGATGGAGGAGCTTAGGAAGCAGTTGGATGATTTGATAGAGAAGGGGTACATTAGACCTAGTGTATCGCCGTAGGGAGCACCAGTTCTTTTTGTGAAGAAGAAAGATGGGAGTCTGAGGTTGTGTATAGACTATAGAGAGTTGAACCGAGTGACGGTGAAGAATAAGTATCCTTTGCCAAGGATAGATGACTTGTTTGATCAGTTGAGTGGTGCATCAGTCTTTTCTAAGATTGATTTGAGGTCGGGGTACCATCAGGTGAAGATTAGAGAGGTGGACATACCAAAGACAGCTTTCACGTCGAGGTATGGTCATTATGAGTACGTGGTGATGCCGTTTGGGTTGTCTAATGCACCGGCAGTGTTTATGGATTTGATGAATAGGATATTTAGACAGTTTTTGGACAAGTTTGTAGTGGTGTTTATCGATGACATCCTAGTCTACTCTAAGACTTAAGAGGAGCATGAGGAGCATCTGAGGATCGTGTTGCAAACTTTGAGGGAGCATGAGTTGTATGCTAAGCTATCCAAGTGTGAGTTCTGGTTAGAGAAAGTTGTTTTTCTGGGGCATGTGATCTCTAAAGATGGAGTAGCTGTGGATCCGGCAAAGATAGAAGCAGTGACAAAGTGGGAAGCACCAAAGAATGTTGCTGAGATCAGAAGTTTCTTGGGTTTAGCTGGATACTACAGACGGTTCGTGAAAGATTTCTCCAAGATAGCTAAACCCATGACAGCGTTGATGAGCAAAGAGAACAGGTTTCGTTGGGATGAGAGTTGTGAGACGGCGTTCCAAGCATTAAAGGAGCGTTTGACCACAGCTCCTGTCTTAGCATTGCCTGAAGGAATCGAGAACTTTGAGGTTTATACAGATGCCTCAAAGAATGGGTTGGGATGTGTGTTGATGCAGAACGGTAAAGTGATTGCCTATGCTTCTAGGCAATTGAAGCCTTATGAGGAGAACTACCCTACTCATGATCTGGAGTTGGGTGCAGTGGTGTTTGCTCTCAAGATTTGGAGACATTACCTTTATGGAGCAATCTTTAATGTATTTTCTGATCACAAGAGTCTCAAGTATATTTTCACTCAAAAGGAGTTGAACATGAGACAGAGGAGGTGAATGGAGCTGATTGGCGATTATGACATGGAAATTATCTACCATAAAAGGAAGGCCAATGTTGTTGCTGATGCTTTGAGTAGGAAGAGTGTACATTCTCTGTGTACAGCTATATCTTTGATGAGACTGAGAGATGAGGTAGCGAGGTTTGGGATACATATGATGCAGAAAGGAGATGCCATGGGCGATATGACAGTGCAGCTTGAGTTTTATGATGACATTCGAGGTAAGCAGGCGTTGGATCCTAAGATGATTGAGTGGAGAGCTGGAGTAGAAAAAGGGACAGTGTCTCGATTCTCTATTCATACAGATGGTAGTTTGAGGTTTGATGGTAGGTGGTGTGTTCCTAACGATGAGGAGTTGAAAAAGACTATCATGACAGAGGCACATTGCACACCTTATTCAGTTCATCCAGGTGGAGACAAATTGTACAAGGATTTAAAGAACACGTTTTGGTGGCCTGGGATGAAGAAAGAGACAGCTGAGTTTGTGTCCCGTTGTTTGACATGCCAGAGAGTTAAAGGGGAACAGCGACGACCACAAGGTAAGATTCAGTCTTTAACGGTGCCTGAGTGGAAGTGGGAATCCATGTTCATGGATTTTATCGTGGGTTTGCCAAAGAGTCAACAAGGTAACAACATGATTTGGGTAATAGTGGATCGACTGACCAAGTCAGCTCACTTTATTCCAATGAAAGATATATGGACTAAAGCACAATTGGCTATGGCCTATCGAAAGAACGTGCTTAAGTTACATGGAGTCCCTAAGGACATAGTGTCTGACAGAGATGCGAGATTTATATCAAGGTTTTGGAAAGAGTTGCAGGAATCGTTGGGAACAACTTTGAAGATGAGTACAACATTTCATCCTGCGACAGACGGACAGACTGAGAGAACAATCAAGACTCTTGAGGATATGTTGCGAGCTTGTGTGATGGATTTTGGTGGTAGCTGGGAACAGAGGTTGTACTTGATAGAATTTTCATACAATAACAGCTATCACACTAGTATTGGTATGGCACCGTTTGAGGCTTTGTATGGGAGAAGATGTAGGAGTCCAATTTGTTGGGACGATAGTGCTGAGGCAGTGGTTTTAGGACCAGAGATGGTACATGAGATGGTTGAACATATTAAGATAATCAGGGAACAGATGAGAGCAGCTCAGGATAGGCAAAAGAGCCACTACTACAAAAACAGGCAACCACAACGGCCCTTTAACAACGCTTATTCACGAAAATCATCAAAACACGTTGTAGAATTTTTTCCGCGAATTTTACCAAACTTAATGACAACGGTTATGCGTTGTTAACCGTTGTTATTTCTTTTAACAACGGGTCATACTTAAACAACCGTTGTTAATAAAAAAACTAATAACAACGGTTAAATTTTAACCGTTGTTAATGGTTTGGCGCCAAATTAGTGAAAAGTAATCACAACGGTTATATTAGAACCCGTTTTTAATACGTTTTAACAACGGTTGTAGTCTCAATAACCGTTGTTATTAATATTATGAAAATCTTAAGAACAACATATTGCTTTATTCTGCTATACGCTACAAACACAAACACAAGCTAATACTGCTACTATATCATCCTCCATTCCTCCCTGATCGTCTCTCTGTCTTCATCTCCGTCACTGTTGTCACGTCTTCTCTCCCTCATCGCGCGTGTTTATCAATCAGGTATATAAATGTTTCTTAGCAACGCTTATTTCGTTTATTTGTTTGCCTATTATTGTATTTTCTGAATTAGTTGCCTATTATTACGAATGTAGAATAATGACTCGAACTTGGATGATTGATGCAAATATGAGTGACCGCACCTACAAGGATGGTTTAGCTGAATTTTATGAATTCGTTTAGAACAATTTGAAAGGTTCTTCTAGTATTGCATGTCCTTGTGAAAGATGCGGTAATATTAGCTATATGGCTTTTCCGGACGTTAAAATACACCTAGAAAAGTGGAGATTTAGTCGATCCTATACACTTTGGATTTTTCATGGGGAATCATTAGAGGAAGAGAATAACTCTGAAGAAGATGATGTTGAGGTACACGAAAGGCTAACTGATGATCCTGAGTTTGCCGAGTTTTTGAGTTGGAAGAGTTGGAAGTAGAGAAGTTGAATGTTGGGTCTATAGATAATGAAGAGAATGATGATGATTCCATTGCTTTTGAAGATGTAGGTGATGACACTAGTAATTGGGATGACCTTATTAACAACATGTATGAGAAGTTGTGTGAGTCTGAAGCACCTCTTTATCCTGGTTGTAAGTTCACAAAAATGTCTGCTGTGGTGAAGTTGTATAATATCAAGGGGGCAAATGGGGTGAGTGACACGTGTTTCACTAGTTTTTTAGCCTTGATAAAGGAGTTGCTTCCGGATGGTAATGTTCTACCTGTTAAGACATATGAGGCGAAAAAACTAATAAGAGGAGTGGGTATGAAATATGAGAAAATACATGCATGTCCAAATGATTGCATATTGTATCGGAAATTATATCAAAACTTAACCAATTGCCCTAAATGTTTGGAGTGGCGTTATAAGGATAAGGAAGGGATCCCGGCTAAGGTGTTGTGGTATTTTCCATTGATACCAAGAGTCATAAGGATTTATGCGAATCCCGATGATGCAAAAATGTTAACTTGGCATGAAACAGGAAGAATAAATGATGGAAAGCTAAGACACCTGGCAGATGGTAAGCAATGGAAATCGTTCGACGCTAAGTATCCCGAGTTCGGCAATGAACCTAGAAACTTACGTCTAGCGCTGTCCACCGATGGAATGAACCCACACGGAAACATGAGTAGCCAACATAGTACTTGGCCAGTAGTGTTGGCTATTTATAACTTACCTCCATATGTGTGCATGAAAAGAAAGTATTTGATGTTGTCGTTGTTAATTTCCGGCCCTAAACAACCCGGAAATGATATAGATGTATATTTGGAACCTCTTCTAGATGATTTGCGATTGTTGTGGGATAGTGGGATAGAAGTATTTGATGCATATAAGAACGAAACTTTCAATTTGAGAGCGATGTTATTGTGTACAATAACCGACTATCCGGCTTATGGCGACCTTTCGGGCACACAGTTCATGGGAAAGAGGCTTGTCCATTGTGTGGGGAGGATATCGAGTCCGAATACTTGAAGTCTTCTCGTAAGTATGTGTATATGGGAAATAGGAGGTTCTTGTCTCATGACCATTGTTATCGCAAGATGCAGAAAGCATTCAATGGAAGACAAGAACTTCGTCAACCTCCTAGAATTTTGAGTGGGCATGAAGTTTATCGGAAAGTAAAGCATATTGAGATAGATTATGGGAAGAAGAGCGGCTCTAAATTGTCTACTCGTGGGTATAAGAAAAGATCCATATTTTTTGATAAACTTCCATATTGGCCGACTGGAGGTCGCATTGCCTCGATTTCATGCACATTGAGAAAAATGTCCTGTGATAATATTATCAATACCCTTCGAATGTTCCTGGTAAAACAAAGGATAACGCCCAGCAGCTAGGGAAGATATGAAAATGATGGGTATTAGGCTAGAGTTGGCACCACAGAAGAGAGGTAATCGTACATTTTTACCGCCAACAGCTTTTACCCTTTCACGGAATGAGAGAAAAGAGTTCTGTGCATGCTTGAATGGAATTAAAGTGCCACATGGTTATTCGTCGAACATCAAAAGCCTAGTGTCGATGCAAGACCTAAAACTCACCGGGTTAAAGTCACATGATTGTCACACTTTGATGCAACAATTACTACTGGTGGCTATTCGTTCCATTTTACCTGAAAAGGTAAGATATGCTATAACTAGATTCTGTCTCTTCTTCCAGTCCATATGCGAGAAAGTCATCGATCCCGATGACGCGGATTCATTGCAGGACCTCGTTGTAACCTCTCTTTGTCAGTTGGAAATGTATTTTCCACCCTCTTTCTTCACTATCATGATTCATCCGACCATTCACTTGGTTAGGGAGATTTTGTACCTTGGGCCCGTGTACTTGAGATACCAGTATCCTTTCGAAAGATTGATGAAAGTCTACAAGGACTATACATCTAATCGGTATCGTCCAGAAGGTTGTATTGCTGAACGCGCTATTTTAGACGAAGCTCTTTCATATTGTTACGCTCATCTCTCCCCGAAGGAGTTGATTGGCGTTCCTAAGAATCGTCATAGTGACTGGATGACCGGAAAAGGTATTAGGGGCCGGGTTGAAAAAATTGTGACACGTGAAATGTTGCATTTAGCACACATGTATGTGCTAAACAACGAAGATGAGGTGCAACCTTATATTCAACAACACAAAGATGAGCTCAAATACGATCACCAAAACAAGACCGAGAAGTGGATTGCGAACGAGCATACGAAGACGTTTCCGGAGTGGTTTAGGAATATTGTCTTACGATTATCGATCAAACTGGTGATGACATCTCTCCTAGGTTACTACGTCTTGGTTTAGGTCCAAATGCCAGGGTCACCTTTTACAACAGATTTGCCATTAATGGATATACTTTTTACACCCGCGAGCAAGATGAGGTGAGCACAATGCAAAATAGTGGTGTGAGTTCTGAATTTGAGGCAATGCACTTTGCTACTTCAAAAGATAAAAAGCCTATTTGGGGAAAATGCCTTTATTATGGTGTTATTCAAGAAATATTGGTACTAGATTACATTGATTTCACAATGCCTTTGTTTCGATGTAATTGGGTTGATAACAACATCCATTGTGTCCGAAAGGATAAGATGGGATTTACGTTGGCCAATCTGGGTAAGGTTGGCAATAATAAGGATGATCCTTTCATAATGGCATCCCAAGCTAAACAAGTGTTCTATGTCACCGATCCTATGGATAAGAAGTGGTCTGTTGTACTGTCTATAAGAAAAAGAAGGAGTAGTCCATCCGATAATGATGATGATGATGATCAGGATGTCGTTTTTGAGGGAATGGATCGTCTATCACCGTATCTTATTTCGACGATGTTGACACCGATCATGAGGACACTGAAAGCATCTATATGCGTGATGACCATGGTGAAGGTATTTGGGTTAACGAAGAAACTATGACATCCAAGAAACGTCCCCGATCCCGAGATAGTTCATCGGACACATACGATATATGCATGCATCTTTGGTGTAACTTGTCTTATTTTCTTGATCTTATTATTAGATGTGGATCTTTGGTGTTGAAATTCTTTGAATAATGTATTGTTACAGTTTGGACCTGTAATGGAATTACTGATAATTTTTAAAAAAAAGAGGTTCAACAATAACAACGGTTATATTTAAATTACCCGTTGTTAATACTTTTAACAACGGGTGTAGTACCTCTACCCGTTGTCAATTATTTTTTTGACATATTTCATTTTGGCGCAAATTTGGTGAAAATATATTACAACGGGTATATGTTACCCGTTGTAATAAACTTTTGACAACGGTTGACTTTTATTGACCCGTTGTTATTAACATATAACAACGGTTCTTCTTTGAGCACCCGTTGTTAATAGTTTGTCTTAATAAAAAACTAATATAGAAACCCATCCAAAGATGCCATACACAAACTAACACACACAACATTATTACTCCAACCGTTGGTATCCTGTGTTAATCCTTCTCTCTTCCTCGCTTTTTACATTCTCGTCGCCGCCGCCGCCCGATTCCGACGCCCTTGATTCCGTTGCCTTCCCTTATCATCCCGCTCGTTCTCTTTATCATCATCATCAACAGGTATGTTCACTTTAATTTTGTGTTTCGTCATTAGGGTTTTAAGACGATCATCTTGTTTCTTTTTTCATGCATTTGTTTGTTTTTCGTCTTCTTTGTTATCTTTATCATCCCGCATCATCTACTTTACTCCTCTTATCGGGGTTTAGGATTTTAGAAGCTCAATCTGTTGTTTTAAGTTTTCATTCCTATTAGGGTTTAGGGTTTTAGATAATACTCTGCATGTACGTTGTTAAGTTGTTCATATCCAGCTATATCATTCATATTTGGTTTTTAGGATTATCATGGGTGAAAAACGTAAAAGAAGTCAAAAGAATAATGAGCCTGGTGATAATAAGCCTGGTGAGAGGGGTGCTACGAAGTGCAAGAAAGTCCTTGCAGCTATAGCCGCTAAAAAAGCAGTGTTCGAAATAACATGGAGTGAGAAGGGTTTCCCTCTTTTGGTCCAAATGCGGGTCTTTTCTCCGGTTGGATTGGTGCTTGCACAAGACAGTTTGTGCCTATCCATTTAGAGGATGTTAAAAGTTTGAATCCAAAATTGGCGGAGTTATACTTGGCTCGTATAAAGGAAGGCTTTATTATACCCGATGAAAGTCATGATGAGTATTTAATGCATAAGGCGTTTGAGGTCCATAGGCGGTGGAAGTGTGGCGTTGCTAGGGATTGGTTGTATGTGGACAAGGCAACGGGGAGATGCGTAAGAGCCCACCGGAAAACAAGTGTCCCACCATCAAGCAGGAAGAATGGGATCTTTTCAAAAAGATGAGAACTACTGAGAAGTTTCAGGTTAAATATCCTCGCCTTTTAACGATTTACCTATCATTTTTTTAATTAATGAGTCCTTTATATAATGTTTTTATTATCTCATCTACTTGCGCTTTTATATAATTATTTGAAGGCCGTTAGCAAAAGAAATCGTGCTAACATTTCATGCAAGAAGGGGAAATTCTATGGTTCTCGAGGCGGATTCTGAGAAAGATAGAAGAGGACCTCGTAAGTAGCATGCATTATTGCCCTGTGAGACTTTATTTTTTTAATCACACTTGGACTTGCATTGATACACATTTACGTGTATAAATGTTACCATGTTAATGTGTAGGTGGCAAAGGGAGTGAAAGAGGTGGATCGGCATGTAACTTATAAACATGGGCACACGCCTAAAGGATCCCGGTCGTCGCATGACAAATACGATGTGGAAGTTTTGGCCAACATAGTAAGCATTATTTTATTAAGACGAGTTCATTACTAACTTTATTATTTTAGTCACAAATATAATTTGAAGTTTATTTAATATATTATAGGATAACGTATTGAAAGAGGTAGAAGAAGGGAAATTCACTCCCAATGGTCGTAATGACGTTCTTGCTAGAGCGATCGGCCGACCCGAACATCCAGGTCGTTTGAGGGGCGTCCGTTACAGGTTGGAGTAACGAAATATTATGGGAAAAAGCGCCGAGATAAAGAAGAAAAGGAAGACTAAGTCCGAGAACGCCGACATGGTAACATTTATTCTATTATTTTCATTTAAGTTCAATTCACATGTTATTGTTGGGATAAAAATTGCTGACACATTACATTCTTGGCAAGCGACTTGATTAATGGCATCCGTAGTACTAAAGCTGAATCTTTGGAGGTAAGCTTTAGAAGAAGAAGTGAAGATGATGGAGGATGTCATTTCTAAAGGGGGTAATAATAATAAGGTACAACAGATTGGTGAAGAGGCCGCTACTACCTTGGCAATACATGAGAAGGAAGTATCGGTCAACGAGATTCAGAAAGATCGGGTACCTAATAATGCTTCTGAAGTTGTAACAACTAAAGCCGATCAGGTACCTAATATACTTCCTTATTTTTCTTTTTTGTTTTTTTTTTGGGTAAGATCGGGGGTGTGTTCACCGCCAACTTCGACATGGTGCCATTGAATTGGTTAATTTTATTAGGTAAATAATGGGTCTGAAAAGGAGATGCAACTTGATGAGAAGACGGTGATGGAAAACAACATACATCCCCTTCAAGTCGGTTCCTGTTTTCGTAAGGTATGCATGAAGTGTTTAATTAGTTAAATTTATATGAATGCTGAAGTTTGTGCAAAAATCGGCCCTGAGACGAAAGCGTTGTTGCAAAATCTTTTGAATTTGAAGCGTTTTTGCAAAGATATAATAATAATGTATGTATGTGTATATTCTTCAGGCCGTAAACAAGAGGCCGATTATTCTTGCCGACCCTAATAGAATCGAAAAGCCACCCGTGCGTGTTGGCCGGGTCTCGTAGAAAACAAATCTGCAGCAAAGAATGAAATCGTAGTTCATGGCGAAAAACTTTTGCCGAATCATAGAATAGTAGAGATAACTACGGTCAATCCAGGCCATGAAAAATTTCCATTACTGTCCCGATTCGTGACGACATTACCATTACGGGAGATGCGCTTGGAAGTTTCATCCAATGGCCGATACTCACATCTACTTGGCGAAGATATCTCCGCCGCCTCCTTTGAGCAAAAGCGGAAAGCAGTTGGGGTTAGAAGAAATACCTTTATATATATATATATATATATATATATATATGTGTTACATTTTTAATTGTTGAATGTTTTTATATGTTAAATTTATATGTTATTTTTTTTTTGTAGGGAACAAAAAAGGCGGCTTTGGCGGATAAGCCTAAGTCCACAGACATGCCAACAACCTCGACTTCACAACAACTTGATGAGGTATGTATTTAATTAACTTCTCCATTTTTTTAAAAATTAACTTCGCCCCTTTATTTATATTTTATCTGTATTTATAAAAAGCATGGTAATTTTGTGTAGGGGACAAAAAAGACTGATAAGCCTAAGTCCCCAGTCTTACCTGCTACTACTACCTCATCATTGAAAGAGCAGGTTGACGAGGTATTTAATTAAGTACGCTTTTATTTTTATTACTCCAACTAGGATATGTTACCTTTGGATTTTTTATTATTTTAATTATCTATACTACATGTGTAGGCTGGTGGTAGTAGCACCACATCAAAGACTCATTCTTTCCCGGCCGTGAAAGTTAGGAGTATAAACTCCACAAAATATAAAGGGAAGGATTACATGCAAAAAGTAAGAACGGGGACGATGATGAGACTGTATGAGGAGGCTGGCCATCGCATAGCCTCCGAGCAACTGATAATTATTCCGCTCGAGGAGGATATTCTAGGGGCTGAGCGCCAAGCATGCATATCATGGGATCTGCTAGCCGTATGGGCTGGACTAGACCAGATTGATGTCCAACACATATTTGTTTGGATGAAGTAAGTTTCTTAATAAATAATTTCATAGTCTAATATTTTGACTACTAGGTAGATAGTGTTTTAAATACCGGAATTAATACCGTAATAATGTAGGATATTGCAAACCAGAGTGATCCCCGAGAAGAATATTCCATCTGATCAATACGGATTCTTGTGCCCCTATGTTTTATCTTTATTTATTGCGGATTTCTCGTTCGAACAACGGGTAGATTATATTGCTCAGCAATTGGCGACAACCAAGAAGCTGATTTTTGGCGTTTATAATGAAAAAGGGTAATAAACAAATTAATATTACGTTTCCCCTACAATTGCATTTTCATAACTAATATATGTACTTGTTAATAATGATGATGTCTCTTGATGTAGGACTCATTGGGTGCTAGCGACCATCATGCCGAAACAAAGAAAAAGTTTTCGGTTGGACTCTTTACATAATCAACCAAGCGAGACTTTTAAGCACTTGATTAAAATGTAAGTTTATAATACTGATTTATTTATAATAACATTTTCAATTTTTATTTATAGAAAAAAGCTCGTTCATATTTTTTGCCCCTAAAAAAATTAGTTTCTGCCTCCTTTTTTATTTTTTAAAAAAAGGGCCTTTAAGAAGAAAAGAGCAAACGAGGAGGATCAACCCACGAACGATTCGATGTTGGCCCCGATTTTTTTTCGATAACGGGGTACGTGCTCAAATACAATAACATTAAGTGCAAAATCTGTGTTTAATACTAATACAATACCTAAAGTTCAAGATTCAGATGTGAGCCTTCTCTCGTCTGTTTTTTTTATGTAATAATAGGCCCTCGCCAGCCGGATAGCATACAATGTGGATACTACGCTTGTTGGTTCATGTTGGAGATTATTAGGCGAAGATATCTCGTTATTCCAGAAAGGGTTAGTAATAATTTAAACATGTGTTTATTACTTTTTTTAAATTAGAGCTAATGTTGTCTTGCAATTCTTTGTTATATATACCATGATGTTGCTAATGTTGTCTTGCTTGTTGCTATATATACCATAATGTATTCTCTTTGTTTTTTCATGAGTATGTAATCAACCAGTCACAACAGATTGAGCAATACTCAAGTATAGATATAGACGAGGTAAGAGACATGTGGGGCAACTACGTCTTAGAATATATATAGATAGAAATTTTTTTGTTGAAGTTAGGGAATGATTAATTAGTTCATGTAAATTCAACTCCTTGTAATTATATATATATATATATATATATATGATGCTGCTGTTGTATGTGGTTGAATTGAATCTATTGAGTTCGATGAACCCACTATGATTTATCTTTGGTCTTTGTATATATGGTCTTTTGATATATGCAGGTTTTGAATGGCATGAAACAAATTTAATTTTTCAGAACATTAGGTGTACGTAATAAAAACGGTTACTAAAAAAAACCGTTGTGAATACCTTTCACAACGGTTAATAAAACTAACACCGTTGTGAATGACATTTACAAATACCCGCGCATAATATTCAACAACAGGTTTTAATCAAAGAACCGTTGTTAAAAGTATTCACAATTTTGGAGGTAAAATTACAACAACGGGTATTAAACAAAGAACCGTTGTTACTAATAATTTCAACAACGAGTATGTAACATAAACCCGTTGTCAAAAGACTTCATAATTTTGGAGGGAAAGTTACAACAACGGTTATACATACGACAACCGTTGTTATTTTATTCCCTCCAAAATTTTAAAACACTTTCCACAACGGAGAACACCCAACAACAACGGCTTTTAACCGTGGTGAATACTTTAGACAACGGTTTCACTAAATAAGCAAACCGTTGTAAATACCTTCTACAACGGCCGCTTTAACAACGTCCGCTTTTTTATTTTACAACGGTTTTTACCCGTTGTTAAAGGCTGTATCTGTAGTAGTGAGCTATGCAGATCTACACCGCTGAGATATAGAGTTTCAGGTTGCGGACAAGGTTCTTTTGAAAGTGTCTCCTATGCATGGGATTATGAGATTTGGGAAGAAAGGCAAGCTAAGTCAGAAGTTTATAGGGCCTTATGAGATCTTAGAGCGAGTTGGGGAAGTTGCGTATCGTCTGGCTTTACCAGCTGCGTTAGAGAGAGTGCATAATGTGTTTCATGTATCGCAGCTGCGGAAGTATGTGAGTGACCCGTCACATGTGTTAGAGGCAGAGAACTTAGAGCTCGATGAGTCCTTATCATATCTTGAGGTGCCTAAGCAGATTCTTGACCGAAAGGTTAGGAAGACTAGGAGTGGTGAGACAGTTTTGCTTAAGATCCTTTGGTCTAACCACGAGACTGAGGAAGCTACATGGGAGCCAGAGGAAGCTATGAAAGAGCGATACCCTTTTCTGTTTGATCAGGTATGTGTGGTTACGAGGACATAACCTTGTTTCTTTTAAGGGGGTAGGAGATGATCGCAAAGAGTTTTTAACCGTTTTATACCCTTTTTGTATGTTGTGTCGGTATGTTTGTCGGGATGAGTTGGGTTAGTAACATGTTTTATGTTGAGTTTTGTTTTGGTAGTGAGTCGGAAGCGTTGGGGGAGTACCTTTGTTTAGTAGTGGTTTGAACTTCGGGGATGAAGTTCTTTTTAAGGAGGGAAGACTGTAATACTCCGTATTTATGAGTCTTCGGGTACTCTATCGAGTAGGCCTTACTCTTTCGAGTAAGGGTGAGTTGCGTTTTAGAATAGTTTCTGACCTGTTGGGTACTCGATCGAGTAACTAGGATACTCGATCGAGTAAGGGGGTACTCGATCGAGTACCTTGGGTACTCGATCGAGTAGCCGGTTTACGGGGAGTTTTTCTCGAGTTTTGTTAATTATGCGATTAAGATATATAACCTTCGTCGTCATTATTCTAAACACTTTTGCAAAACCTAATTTACTGTTAAAGAGAGAAAGCAAGTACGTTCTTAATCCTAATTGCATCGTTAGCAAATCCCGGAGTTTGGAAGGTCGGTTTTCATCGTTGGTTATACCGTTGAGATCCTTGCGTCGAGGGTAAGATCTATGTACCCTTTTTGTTGTCTTTCCTTTGTTTTGGTTAAACCCTAATATAGGGGTTTGGGGGTTTTTGAGTAGTATGTGATTTGGTAGCATTTGTATGTTGTATGAAAGGAGGAGGTTTCGTAGAGGAAGCATTTTGATACAGCTGTAGAGACCGTCTGATAGTGTGCTTTCCAGGTAGGATTTCCTACTCAGTATTAGTCCCATAATGGGATGATTGTTGATGTGTTAAGATTGATTGTTTGCTATAGTAATTGTATTGTGACGTCTGTGATTGTGATTGTGATTGGTTGTCTATGTTTCTCGAGGCGTGCCCTCGGCTGAGTGGGGTCACTTGCGGGAGTGGCTTCACGCCCTAGTTTCTCCTTCTGTGGAACCCTCCACAGAAGGGATGTGCACATTAATGGACAGGGTTATCGCTCATTATGAGGAGCGGGGATTTGGTGGGTACGGCAGCGGTCCCCCATCTGGCGGGGGTGGTCCAGTGGACGATCGGTGATTGAGATTGTTGGAATTGGTGTGGTTGTGTGTGTGTGAGTTAAGTGTCTGTTTATCTTATTGTTGATATATATTGAGTTGTGTGATTAGTACCGACCCCGGTTGTTGTTTTGTAAACCTGCGGTGATCTATTCGGGGATGGTGAGCAGATATTGAGCAGGTATGAGATGGGTACTGGGATAGCTGGGATTGCCACGATATGATAGAAGTCTTCCGCTGTAGCTTAGTAGTTTCTTTACATTTCAGTTAGAACAGTAAACAGTTAGTTTGAGATCATGTATTATACTTTTGGTTTTGGTTTCTTGAATTGTAACCCTTCACTAAGTATTTCTATTTAAACGTTGTTTCTTTATTGTTTATTTGATTATCATTGCCTCGGGTAACCGAGATGGTAATATCTTCATACCTGAGTGGTCCTGGTAAGGCACTTGGGGTATGGGGGTGTTACATTTTTAGTGGTCTTTATCGATGATATCTTAGTCTACTCTAAGACTAAGGAGGAGCATGAGGAGCATTTGAGGATATTGTTGCAGACTTTGCGAGAAAATCAGCTGTATGCGAAACTGTCTAAGTGTGAGTTCTGGTTAGAGGAAGTTGCTTTTTTGGGGCATGTGATTTCAAAGAAGGGTGCGGCTATGGATCCTGCAAAGATAGAGGCAGTTACTCGGTGGGAAGCACAAAAGAATGTGGCAGAGATCAGGAGTTTCTTGGGTTTGGCAGCGTACTATCGACGGTTCGTGAAAGACTTTTGCAAGATAGCCAGACCTATGACATAAGCTTTGATGAGGAAAGAGAACAGGTTTCGTTGGGATGAAAGTTGTGAGACGGCGTTCCAAACATTAAAGGAGCGTTTGACCACAGCGCCAATCTTAGCATTACCTGAAGGGAGTGAGAACTTTGAGGTATATATAGATGCCTCAAAGAATGGGTTGGGATGTGTGTTGATGCAGAACGGGAAAGTGATTGCCTATGCTTCTAGGCAATTAAAGCCTTATGAGGAGAACTATCCGACACATGATTTTGAGTTGGATGCTGTTGTGTTTGCTCTCAAGATTTGGAGGCACTATCTTTATGGGGCGACTTTTAAGGTGTTTTCAGATCAGAAGAGTCTCAAGTACATCTTCACTCAAAAGGAGTTGAACATGAGGCAGAGGAGGTGGATGGAGCTGATTGGGGATTATGACATGGATATTATATACCATTAAGGGAAGGCTAATGTGGTTGCAGATGCGTTGAGCAGGAAGAGTGTGCATTCTCTTTGCACAGCTATGTCTTTGATGAGGTTGAGAGATGAGGTGGGGAATATGGAGATACATATGATACAGAAAGGGGATGCTAGAGGGGACTTGACAGTGGAGCCATATTTTTATGATGATATTCGCAGGAAATAGGATTTGGATCCTAAAATTAATGAGTAGAGAGCTGGAGTAAAGAAAGGGACGGTGTCTAGATTCTCTATTCATACAGATGGCAGTGTGAGATCTGATGGGAGATGGTGTGTTCCTAATGATGAGGAATTGAGGAAGATGATCATGACAGAGGCTCATTGCCCACCATATTTGGTACATCCAGGCGGTGACAAGTTATATATAGATTTGAAGAAGACTTTCTGGTGGCCTGGGATGAAGAAGGAAACAGCTGAGTTTGTGGCTCGTTGTTTGACATGTCAGAGAGTTAAAGGGGAGCAGCGACGACCATAAGGTAAGATTCAGTCCCTTGTGGTACCTGAGTGGAAGTGGGAGTCCATTTCTATGGATTTTATAGTGGGTTTACCGCGGAGTCAACAGGGTAACAACATGATATGGGTTATAGTGGATCGGGTGACCAAGTCAGCTCACTTTGTGCCGATGAAAGATACTTGGACCAAGATACAGTTAGCTTTGGCTTATAGGAAGCATGTAATTCGTTTGCATGGGGTGCCTAAGGATATAGTGTCAAATAGAGATGCGAGGTTCATATCACGATTTTGAAAAGAGTTGCAGGAGTTGGTGGGAACTACTTTGACGATGAGTACTGCATTTTATCCTGCGACAGATGGCCAGACAGAGAGGACCATCAAGACTTTAGAGGATATGTTGCGAGCTTGTGTTATGGATTTCGGTGGTAGTTGGGAGGAGAGGTTGGACCTGATTAAGTTTTCTTATAACAACAACTATCACACGAGTATTGGTATGGCACCGTTTGAGGCTTTGGATGGAAGGAGATGTAGTAGTCCGATTTGCTGGGATGATAGAGCTGAGGCCGTTGTTTTCGGACCACAGATGGTACAGGAGATGGTTGAACAGGTTAAGCTGATTAGACAAAAGATGAACGCGGCTCAGGATCGACAAAGGAGTTATGCAGATTTACATCATCGTGACATAGAGTTTCAGGTAGGGGACAAGGTTCTGTTGAAAGTGTCTCCTATGCGTGGGGTCATGAGATTTGGTAAGAAAGGAAAGTTGAGCCAGAAGTTTATCGGCCCTTATGAGATTTTGGATCGTGTGGGTGAGGTTGCTTACCGGTTAGCTTTACCAGCTGCTTTGGATAGAGTGCATAATGTGTTTCATGTGTCTCAGCTGCGGAAGTATGTGAGTGATCCTTCACATGTGTTAGATGTAGAGAACATCGAGTTGGATGAGTCCTTGTCTTATCTTGAGGTGCCGAAACAGATTCTTGATCGTCTAGACATGGGGAAACAGTGGTGCTTAAGGTTCTTTGGCCTAACCATGAGGTTGAGGAGGCTACTTGGGAGGCGGAGGAGGCCATGAGGAAGCGGTATCCGTCTCTTTTCGATCAGGTATGTGTGGTTACGAGGACGTAACCATGTTTCTTTTAGGGGGGTAGGAGATGGTCGGATAGAGTTTTTATATGTTTTATGTTTGTTTTAGCACAGTTAGTTATTGTCTTGAGTAAGTTTGAGTGTTGTTTTGGGAGGTGTGTTTTGAGTTTTGTTTTGAGTTGTGGTTATGTTATTGTATCGGGGTGGTGATAGTGTGTTTTGTTGTCGTCTATGGGTTGAACTTCGGGGACGAATTTCTTTTTAAGGAGGGAAGACTGTAATACTACGGTTTTCTATGTCTATGGGTACTCTATCGAGTGGGACTTACTCTGTTGAGTAAGTAGCGTTTTACGCAAAATAGTAGTCTGCCTGTAGGGTACTCGATCGAGTAAGTTGGGGACTCGATCGAGTAAGGGGCACTCGATCGAGTAAGTCACTTACTCGATCGAGTAAGTGTGTTTTACGGGTTTGTTTGGACGGGTTTTCTTAATAACGCGAGATTAATATAAAAGCTTTCGTCATTATTTCTTAAACACTTTTTCAACATTCTTAAACCTTTCAAAGAGATTAGAAGTTACGTTGTTCGCATTTCTCGCGTTATTGGAAAATCCCAAGGCTAGGTTTGTCGGATCATCTTGTTCTTTACGCCCTTGTGATCATCGTGTCAAGGGTAAGTTCCTCATATAATTTTTATAGAGTTTGGTTGAGTTTCATTAAAGCCCTAATTGGGTAATGTTGGGGGTTTGGGGTGTTTTGTGTAGTATTGGTGGTAATTGTATGTGTGTATGTTATAGGAGGAGGATTCGTAGAGGAGAGATTTTGATTAGCTGCTAGTTCGTCTGTGGTGATTGCTATTCCAGGTAGGGTTTCCCTACTCAGTATTAGTTACATAGTGTGGTTGGTGATTGTTGCTGTTGATTGATTAATCATCGTATTGGAATTGGTTTTTGGTAATTGTTGATTGTGTAAGGTGATTGTTTAATATCTGTCTGTGATCTTCGGGGTGCGTCGCTGGCTGAGTGGAGTCACTTGCGGGAGTGGCTTTACTCCCTTGATTCGCCTTCTATGGAACCCGCCACAGAAGGGATGTGCACATTAATGAACATGGGTTTATCACTCAGATGAGATGAGCGGGGCTTAGGTGGGAACGGCTGCGGTCTCCCACTGGCAGTGTGGAGTACTTGTTGCGATGGGTACTCTGGCAGGACTACACAGTTCAGTGTAGGCAGGTGTGTGGAGATGAGATGGAGTTGTGGTGATTGCGTTGTGCTGCTTGAGTTATTTAGAGTATTGTTTATTTGCAGCTGTTTGTTTTATGTAATAAGTACTGACCCCGTTTAAATGTTTTAAAAATTGTGGTGATCCATTCGAGGATGGTGAGCAGTTATTGAGCAGGTATGAGTCGATGCTCATGGGATAGCTGGGTTGAGTCATCACGATGTTGTTTTAGAAGTCTTCCGTTGTGTCGAACATTCTCTTATTTTTGTTTAGTCGTTTGACAGTTTGGGAACCTTTGTATTTCTTTTATCAGTTTTTGATTTTGGTTGTATCGCTTTAAACATTATTATTTAAGTACGTTTCGTTATTGTCTATTTGATTATCATTGCCTCGGTTAACCGAGATGGTAGCACTTCTATACCTTAAGTGGTCCTGGTAAGGCACTTGGTGTATGGGGGTGTTACTTCCATGGTGTTGACAACCCTCTTTGATATGGATGAATTGACTTACCCCTCATTGACCATGGAGTTCATAAGGTCCTTGAGTGCATAGAAGATAGAGACTCGAAGTTATGTTGAGTTCCGACTTGAGAACAAGAGTAGAAGAATGTCTAAGAGTGAGTTTGGTAAAGTGTTTGGTCTTGTGCAATATGATCTTTTTGAAAAAAAATCCTTTGAAGTATGATACCGAACCCCTATGGAAGGCTATAACCGGTCGTAAATTTGATTCCTCCGGGAGTGTCATGCTTTATATGTTCACCATCGGGGCATAAGAACTTGGCACAAATTTGTGGCCAATGCTTTAATTGCTAGGAAAGGCACCAACCACTTCACCGAACTCGACTTTGTCTACCTCGAGTCGTTATTGAATATTAATGGAAAGTCCACCCGAAAATACAACATTCTTCAATTATTGATTGACCGGTGGCTAAAGATTGATAATGGGAAAGAGGGAGCGGCCTTTATTGTAAACGGGGGCTTGGTAACAAGGTTAGCTAAACACTTTAACCCAGAGTTCAACAAGGATAACACCTACAAACCGGTTAAGGGAAGCTACCTTCTTGATATGAGTACTTTGATCAACAAGTTTCATTGGGTCAAAAATGACAATCTTGACCACAAATATGAATGTCTCATCAAGGAAGCCAAGTCCATTGTCTTGCCCACCAAGATTTGCCGTATCTCCGCCCGTAGACCAAACTACCTCATTCCCATCTCCAAAGAAGCTGAGGCAATAATCAAGCAACAAAGGGATCCAATTGCAAAGCCCTCCTCCTCTACCATTGTGACTCCACCCTATCCTTTTGCCTACCAAGAGTTTAAACCAAGTGGATTAAATGATGTGGTAGGCAATGATGACCAAATTAATGCAACAAATGTATAGAGAAGCTTATGATGACCGGGTGAATGATTATCAAGCCCAATTTCCGCCACTTCTACATCTAGCTAGGCAAGGACTTCTTGAAACTTCATGTCCTTTGCCTAGTTGGGCGGATAAGGAAGTGTTCTTCCCTAGTACTTCTCAAGATGCCGAAAAGGATAGTCAGGTGGCTAATGGAAAGGAGGTTATTGTTGATGAAGACGGGGAAGGTATTGGTTCATGCCAAGAAGAAGAGCAAGGTTCAAGTTCCGATGACGAAGAAGTTGGTGAATCCTCCGGTCCAATGGGGGTTGATGGTGATGATAATTCCGATGATGATGATGACGGTGATGAGGCCGGTGATGATGATGTCGCAATGAGCGACAATTCAGGGTTGACAAGGCTAATTGGAGGATACCACAAGTGCGGGGTTGATTACTTGAATTCAACCTATTCCATTATGAGTTTACTACACCTCATTTAGGTTTGTCTTTATATCATGTTTTTAGTCTTTATCTTGATCATTTGTAGAGTCATTTTTGGCTCTTGATAATTTTGTGTCCTAGCACCATTCAAAAGACTCCCACCTCGGTTCCATTGAGGTGTCTCATATTTTGTTCCCATTTTCAAAATCCAAAATGACAATTAGAATTCATGCATTGCATTCTTGCCTTGTGCATGAACTCCCCCTCTTTTTTCACTAAAAATAGTGCCTTGTTCGGTTTGGGGAAGTTCACTCACAAGGGATGCGAGTTAATTAAAATTATCTCTCCGACCAATCGAAAGCATGCATCATATAGGATAGATTAGATTGCATCACTTGTTATATATGTCATATAGTTTGCATACTAGTTTAGAAATCATGCATATTCATATAGATTGCATTGCATAATTTTCTATCTTATTGGCCATTGAGGACAATGCCCATACTAGTGTGGGTATGGGAAATTCTAACTTAACCTTGCATTCAAAAAATGATAAAAATTTAAAAAATCTTGAAAAATTCATAAAAATTTAAAACTTTCTTAAAAATCCAAAAACATGTTCATTCCTTTGTAGTGTAGAGTTGTATATATTGTATATATTTGTGTTTGTTTGTCACTCTTATCACATTGGATCCACTACTCCACATTCGAGGTATGAAGGAAATATAAGACCGCATGGTATGATCTTTCCGAATCTCCTTCCTTCTTTTATATGTTAATAACAATGTGGCTTTATTTTGGTTGATGCGGTACAAACCAATGTGTTGTTAGGAGTTGCATTTAGTTCATATGGCATACTAGTTGATAGAACCATTTGCATTAGATTGTATATATGTTAGTTGCATCATGGCATGTAGTTGCATTTTAGGAAAACTTTGTGAGAACATATATTTGGGAAGCTTGATAAGTATATATAAGTGTAGATACCCAGTATCTGCTGAGACTCCAACAAACACCCGATGATTATCGGACTACAACATGCTTACGAATCGCAGCGTTAGATCGACGGTTTGTGTACAACTTTACGTCGGAAAACTTAAACCGATTTTAAAAATAAAACTGTTCAAAACTTTTCAAAAGTACCTGGAGTGTTTAATGCATGACGACGGGGTCGCAATGACACTAACTAGAGTCAAAACTGACACCGGACCAAAAACCGACTCAAAATTCAAATCCCGACTCCAACAACGAGTCAAACCGAGTCAAATACAAAAAACAAACCATTCAAATGCTTCTATGTTAATATTTCCCGGAATCTTACATAGTCAAGTACCAAACATGTTCATCCAAATCCTAGGATAAAACAAATCATGATTGCATTCGTGTGATAGTGACAAGACACCTCGAAGACGTGCGACATGGCTCGCCCCTCTTTGAGCAGCCCAGGTGGCCACGTCGCTCAAAACTCACACAACCACTCATTCTCCTATAAATACCCCTCAAATGCCACCATTTGCGAGTTACGCGAGCTCCGCCCCCTCTTTTCTCCCTTAAAATTCTAGACTCGACTTCCTAAGTCACAATCCGACACGTGTTTACGACTTACCGATCGTAAACACAAGCCTTACACTTTGTTTGGTGCCGTCATCGTGTATTACATCACTTGACCGACCATCTCGACCACTACACCATCACTAAACTTAATAAAACACTCTTTTACTTACCAAAACGGTTTTAAACCGAGTTTTCCGACCAAACGAGTTGATACACTTACGTCGATTTCTCGCCATAAGCGAAGCATGTAAGTATGAGGGTGTAAAAATCTTCTCTTATTATGTTTTCATATGTTTCATGACTATAACATGCTAAATCATGTATAACATGGTCCAAAACATGGGAAGAATGAGCCAAAACCGGACTTTTGGTTGAGGCAGAAGCTACTTACGTAGCAGATAGGCTCGCGCCTAAAGGACCTTACCCAGCCTTAAGTCCAAACCGTGTTTGGTCTCTTCATCTCCTTTATTTTTCTTTTAATATTTGTAATCGGTTTTTACCATTTCAAGTATTTTTAAACCATTTTTTACAATTTTTAACCATAAAACATTTTTCACCCTTAGTTCCTAATACCATGACGGTTTAATCCGTTTTTTCGATGATAATATTTGGTTAATTACATCATAAAAGATATTTAAAACCTCTTATTTCATTTATTTACATTTAATAAGGGTATTTTAAAGCCCTTCATCATTTTTTTACATTTTTAAAACAAATGTATTAGTCACCAATACAAAGTCATCCTTGGTTCCATATACCATGTCGGATTTTAACCCGAGTACGATGATGAACATTGACTAATTATATTCAAATGAACTTAAAACAATTAGTTCATAATTATTTTTCAAAACTATTCACGTCAAGCTTACAAAATCGAACCCGACATCGAATATTGTCAAAACAATGACGAGTATTGAAGTCTCGTTCTTCACATCAACACAAAAGCGGCCTAAACGGCCTTTTCAAACCAAAACGGGTTCAAATACCAATTTTTCAACACGATTTACAAACTTTTCCAATGGTCAGAACACGTCTTCCAACGTTGATTGACCCGTGCCTAAACAGGCCACTCCTTTTTCTATTTTCAAACCAGGGGCAACCCTCTTGCATCGCCAATAGGCTCGCGCCTCTTCTGGCAGCCTGATGCAGGGTGTGTTCCCATTCCAGCACCTATCTAGGATGATCCCGACTTCAGTTAACCCGAATATAGGACGGATCAAATGACTAATTTCCTCATTCAAAAACCATATTTGCAAAATGCCTTACTAAGATAAATGGACAACGTTACGCACCATAAACCTAACTCGGTAAATGGATGTATAATTTCCGTCTTGTATGCAAATCAACCATAAATCCAACTTGACATCTTATACTTGATACTTGGATTAAATCAACTGACGTAGAAAGCTCACATGTTAGGTTTAAACTAGTGGATGCGTATTCATGCATTTAAACCGTTTTATCAATTTTTGCATTCAACCAATCAATATCGATCAGTAGAGGCCGCTACCGCGGGCGGGATTGGGTGTCTGATTAAAGGGCTTCCCAATACGTACCTTCAGCTCTTACTCAGAAACTTTGGATAGTGGACGACCTTATCCAGAGCGTACGAGAGTCATTCTAGAGATAGGATGCTAAAGAGGGACGATTCCTTATCTTTAGTACCTATGTCAAACCCTGCTTTTTGCTTCGTTTAACCGAGGTATAAAGTGGATTCGAATGGGTTCCAAGCAACCCACAAATGCTTGGTGGCGACTCTGAACATCTCTAATCGTTTCGAGACCCTTACGGAGACGAAACCGACCGATCTAAAGCAATCCGGTCGAAAGCATTCCTTACGCCGCCGAGCGTGGCTTTCAAAAGACCGTTGTATGTCCACATATCGGCTGGGGTGTAGGTGGGCCATGTCCACAAATTGGCGACTCCGCTGGGATGACTAGGACACTTGTGTCTTTGTGATCCTAAGATGGTGAGACTCGAACGAGATCTTGGTTGAAATCCATTAATTGATATTACGGTCACGGTCGGGTTCCTTGTCCGGGCCTATAACCTAATCTTTTTCGACCAATTGGCTCGTCTCGTCGGTGTGAGTTTTCTCATCCCCGCGTTTCAAATCCCGATTGAGTCAAGCATACCATTGACGTTACACATTTCTGTTTCGTCAAAGAGCTTTCATCACCTTCGAGCACGAGGCTAGGGCATCCTCCTTACACATTTTTTTTGGATTGGTATCCCTCTCGCAAATCGGGGTTTGATTGCTTGGTGTATAACCCACCATTTTAAGCCAAAACCCGTGTCAGCATTATGCATAATATAATGAAACTGTGAGTGCTTATGTGTTATGTGATCATAAGTCCTTCCGTGTCATTTTCAAACTTTCAAAAAAACCCTTTTGCGCAGTTATAATGGCCATTTTAAAACTCAGTCTTTTGTCGACCGTTGCTTTTCAACACGCCTTTCTAGGCCGTCGTAATGATGATTTTCAAACTCGGTTTTCTACAACCATTTCAACACGCCTTTCTAGGCTGTCGTAATGACAATTTTCAAACTTGGTTTTTTACAACCATTTCAACACGCTTTTCTAGGCCGTCGTAATGACAATTTTCAAACCCAGTTATTATAACCATTTAAACACGCCTTTCTAGGCCGTCGTAATGATGATTTTCAAACCCGATTTTTTAGAACCATCTCAACACGCCTTTCTAGGCCGTCGTAGTGATGACTTTCAAACCCGGTTTTCTACAAACATTTCAAAACACCTTTTTACGCCGTAATAATCGCCGCATCAAGACACGGATTTAATCAGCCTCACGCCGACAATCGCTCTTTCAAAAACCGAGAAAAGTACACACCCTTTTCTCGAGACACTTTCGAGATCCCGAGGACCATGCACCGTCCCCGATACCTTTTCAAACATTTCAAAACTCGAATTTCAAAACATACAGTTTTGAATTTCAAAAACTGTCTTAGGAAACAGTACATTGTTTTCCGAGTCGACTCAAACTCAAACCGTCTACTGCAAACAAACTCAAGACAACCCTTTCAACTGACCAACTTGCGGAGATCCCTATCTTCAGAAGCCGTCCATAAAGCGATAAACGAATCTTTATGAAAATCTCTATTTTCGAAAACTTCAGTCCATAAACGTACTTATGGGTCTTTACTTATGAGTTGTCTCACCATGAGACGCGTCCAATGGCGTCACGCCATTATGTTGGATGCGATTCAAAGTCCGGTCAACACCGTCACGTTATAAATCGAGTCAGCACCAAGGAACCTCACACGGCCACCCTCGTCTTGTTGAGTCTGATCTTTGTTCTGTCTTTTGTGTTTTCTGCGTTCAGTCTTCGAACCGTGTCGGATTGAGTTGTAATGTGAGCCGTTTTTCTGCCTCAGAACCATGGCCCCGTCTTCAACTTCGTCCAACAGCAATGACAACAGAGATGTCACAACTGCTCAGCTAGCCAGCCTACTCACTGCTCTTACGGTCACCCTGGACCGTGTTGAGACCCGTATCAACACCTTGGAAAACAAGGAGACTGAAGAACACAACCCTCCGCCCTTGACTGAAACTGAGAAAAGGCTCAAGCTCCCGGAAGAACAACTCCTAGCCCGGGGTAACAACATCCACCTTGAGAACAATCGGAGATTCGAACCCGTTGGGGATAAACTACCCGACAACTTTACCTTGACTTATGTGCCCAAATTCAAAGGAGTGGAGGACCCACTCAACCACATCCGAACCTTCAAGGACTACATGGCCATAAAAGGGGTCAAACAGAAACTCTTCACCCGGATCTTTCTATCATCCTTGGAACCGATCCCTCGCCAATGGTACTACTCCCTTGACCCGAAGAATCTCACCACCTGGGATGAGGTTGTAGTTGAATTTTCTAAGCAATATGCCGACAATGTCGAAATCCAAGCCAATACCCATACTCTCGAGGTCCTAACTCAAAATGATAAGGAGGGATTCGCCGAATTCTTTACCCGTTGGAGGAGAGTAAGCACTCAGTTGGTCAGCAAGCCGAGTGAGTCAAATTTGGTGGAAACTTTTGTTAACAATCTCCACCCGGTATATGCCAACTTATTGAGATACCAAAACATCAAGACATTCCAGGATCTACAAATCCTCGGAACACGCATTGAAGACGACCTCCGAAAGGGTGTCCTGGCCAAAACACCCGGTAGAGGCTACCAGGGATCCACGTCAACCGGATCTCGACCTTACGGTCAGACAAACAAAATTGATGAGGTCAACCTCCTCGAGCCAACCACAAAAAGAGCTGAGCGCCCTCAAGGAGTGTTCACCAATATTGGGTCAACTTATGCAAGCGCCCTGAAAAGGCTGATGGACCAAGGGAAATTACAACCAATCGGACCCACCCCGGATCCGTCTGATGTTAAGAAATCCCGCTTCTGGAACCCTAATGCCTACTGCTAATACCACCAAGGGAAAGGTCATGACACGGAAACCTGTTTCAAGCTCAAACACGTCATTCAGGACATGATCGAGAAAGGGGAATTGCCTTTGCCACCACCGACTAAACGAAACAACAAAACAAACCCTCTGGGAATCCATGCTATCTTCGATGATGAGCCGACCTTGGACTGCTCACACCTCATCTTACCAATCGATGACGAGGTGAATGCCCTGGAGAAGGATGCCTCGAACGGGGTGTTTGTGTTCCGTGCCGCCACCATGCTTGCCATGTTCCAACAAGTTGAGGAGGCTATAGCCAGTCTCTCCGAAAGAATTGCTCGACTTGACGATGCCTACCGACGATTGATTTTCAATCCTCCAACACCGCGCCCGAGGGAGGGTCCCCCATGTTAGGTTCATATACCTATTATTAGACTCCTCTAATAGTGAACAAATTAACTTGTTAATTATATGTTCTTCAGATCTAGTGCATGCATAACAAAATGAAAGATTTATAAAAAAAACAATGTCCCTTACATTGCTATATGGTTCGAAATATAGGGCACAAGTAAGGTCACCTTCCTTCACTTGTTCTTGAGCTTAATGTGATAGATGATCCTCCAAGATCCCAAGTATAGAAATCCTCCTTAGCTTGCACCCAAGACTTACCCATAAACTAGTATACTAATTAACTAGATTATTATACTAGTACCCTTAAAATCATTCTAATATTATTATTATTACTACACTAGTAATGTTATTGTGATATTAGAATGGATGAACAAATGCTTGTGAATCTCATAAAACTTGTTAGAGAAAACTAGAGAGAAGGATGAGAGTTTTGCATGTAGATAATTAGTGAATGAATGAACAAGTCAAATGAGAACAAAAAGTTCTCACATCTTAAGCATGCAACCGGTGGGAGGCCAAAAGAAAGAGCCAAAATGGAATCTACTTTATGCTTTTTCACTTATCAAAATGTAGGTAGTGTAAGTTATATTAGGCTAGGTGCAATTGTTTATATTTTATCACATATAATAAAATAATCACACCCACTTACACTCCCACCATTTCGGTCCATATACTATAAAATGGACTACCATTTTATTTTGTCAATTTGTCAATTGTCACACAATATGTCACATGTAGTATGTTACATGTTATTAATTAATTTTAATGCATATTTATCACATAAATATCATTTTACAAATTAATTAAATTACATACAACAAATTGACTAATGATACTTGATCATATAAATAAAATGGGTCATATAATTATAATTCACAACATCTTGTAATTATAATTAACCATTCATTCTTATCTCTATTGTTTCTTAAACAATAATCAATTTTAGTAACAAAGCATTTTTATTACTAAAATAAATCTTGTTTAATCCCATTACAATAAGATATCAATATTCTCTCTCATAAGTAAATTGTTCACTTTTAAGTAATTGATTACCTTGTATCATCATACAATTAACCAATTTATCCATTAAGGGAATTTTCCTTTAGGTGTGACCTTAAGGGATCAACTGACCACCACCATCACACGACAGTAATGTCAAACTCTAGTCAGCCAATCATTACCGATTAATGACGATCAGTTGATTATATAATAAATCATCCCTCACGTATTCTTTATATGAGATTTAATTATGATATTAAATCATGTGATAGCACTATTGTCGAGGACACATTTCCCAACAATCTCCCACTTGTCCGAGACAAATGTGCGTCATTAATTCTCTTGTCCTATTATAATCTCCCACTCAATGCAAGGTGTCTTGCAGGTCGTACTTACATTTGATCATATCTTAAGTGGTTTTCTCGATTTGGAGATTAACTGTCTGACCGTAATTATCTATCATAGATACCTTCCGAGCGTGGCCACGCATTTCCTGTTAACTACTCCTCGAGTGGCCTTGAGATTTCAAACAACCCTGACAAGGGGTGGACAATTTCTATCGCCCTATTCCCTTCGTTCAGCCGCAGTCCATCATAACCCAAAATATACCCAGTTTGACCTCATTTACGAAATCGTAGAGTATAAATCAAAGCTAATCAGAAGTTGTGCCAACTTGGGTGAATAGTCTCTAGTCAAAAGAATTGACTCATAAGAATACTATAGTAGCTCTTGCCACTACCAGGCTTTATGAATTACCAGAACTCTATAAGCGGTCACTGCCTGACAGAGTGTCCCATACAGTCTGCCTATGTGATCGACTAGTCATCCCATATGACTCTATGGCACTTGAACTTGCCATCAATCGCATCACACTCTAGTCACTTCGAGACGTCACCTCATATAAGTAACTAGGAGCGAATACCATGTCAATCCAGTTCACTTTAATGGGGTTCAATTTGTCTCTACAATCCATTCGGATACGACAAGGTAGCGGGTGAGTTTAATAATACTCAAACGATAAATGTGATTATCGCATATGAATAGTCAATACACTATCACTACTTCATATCTTATAATCTTTAGTGTATTATTAACACTAGTTTAGATGCAATAAAAGCTTGGAAAGTGGATATACCCGATATCCATATATTCTAACATTATTAATTGCTATTTCCTTCCATTCAATGTCATCTCTAATGAGATGAATTTATCCAGGTATATGTCTAGACTACTTACTAGACTTGGGCTCTTTAACTTGAAAGATGCTCCCACTGTTATCGCATAACTTGTGACAAAATCATTTGTAGAGGAATTCACCCTTAATCCCTTCATTAACTATTTTATCACTATTTACTTAGATTCCTTTTGTAGTATTTGCAATGCACGAAACTAAAATACTTTTCTTAGTTTCTTACTCCTTAGTCAATAAAGCAGCTTAGGATTTCAACAAATCCCTTTTGGAAACTAAAGTTTGTGCAACCCTACAGCACTTAACTTAGGTTGTTATCCAAACATATGAACAAGTCTTCAATTGTTTTTTAAGACTTTCACAAGACCATCTTATGAATTAACTTGTTATTGACTTATCATGCTTCTAGCATATGGTTCATCACAGCACGTGCGTGTGTTGGCATACATGATCGTTCTAATGGCGGAAACATTAGCAATCGATTTTATGTGATCAACAACTTAATAGGTTTAGTGAATGACTATGACTCCATCATAGTATTGCCACTTCTATAAACATGAATAACCTATTTGACCTTGTTGATGTACAACAGATATGAAAGATCTTATCGTCATAAGACTCTCAACTCTACGCCAATATTCTCTTACATAGATTTAAAAATCTAGAAGACTTTGCATCCCTTTCCAAGTCTTCCAATCACTCTTGCCAGAAGAGAGCATTGGTACATTATTCTTAATAAGTAATATGTGATCAACATATAAGACATGGAGAAAATGATTCTAGCTCCCACTTAACTTCATGTATAATCATGATTCTTCAATCATGTGAATGAAACCATTCACTATTATCACATGAAAAGTCTAATCCTTTAATCCTTGCTTAAGACCATCCTAGGTTCACTTAAGAAATCTACGCATAAGATGTTAGGACACTTAAATCTTTATCTAAGGTTTTGTGTTTCAAACACTTCCTTCTCTAAATTACCATTTTAGAAAAGCGAATTTAATTTGCCATTTTTCATTAGAATGAAATGCGGCAATTCCTAACACAATTTATCTTGATCAACATCTTTATGTAAATCTTATGCATTTACGTACTTTAAAGCTCTATTTACTTTTGAGGAGACCCTCGCCTTAAAGTAAATCTACTCTTGAGTAACAATTTTCGGATTGTAATGCTTCGGCTCGTATGTAACAAGGTCATGATACTATCACTTTCACAAAGTAATATTTTTAAACAATAAGACATGTGCGATAAACTCCCACTTAACTATGCTCCCATTCTATCTTCATAGACTATAGTTCAACTACACTCCCACTCTATAATTCCATTACTTTCACAAAGTAACATTTCAACTATAAGAGATGTTTGTGACGATTCAATCTACTACCACTCTATCTCTCAGAAATACATCTATCTTCTTGAGAGATAGTTTTGTGAGTCACAAACATATATATTTAACGGAGTATTTAGGAGTTTACCTAGACTATGTATTAGCTTTCAAAAGGGCATCCTAACATGGCAGCTTGATAATATACGAGTCTTATCCATGTCATCTGTTTAATAGACTCTCTATTCTAGGTATCTCCTGGTTGACCATCCGTTTAGAATAATGTGTCCATATGGTATCGTAAATTCCCTACTTGATGAGTTCAAAAGCTTATTACAACTTTATAGTTGACCTTACATAAGTAAGTTGTTACTTTTAGTAATAATGACATAAGGAGAATCAAATTCATGGCTTATGGACATATAATGATTCAATCATCATAATCGTCTATTTGATCAATTTAAGTTGTTAATCTAATGTTTCACTATGCAAGTAGTATATGATGATGATTTTAGAACAAGTAATAAAACAAGTAATAAAACAAGTGATTTGGGTTGAAAACCAAACCACAAATATCCAAAGCACAACAATTTTTTAAAGGATTACAAACCAATTTCCAAGTCACACAAGGAAATCAAAATAGTCTAAAAACTTCAAATACATCATAAAATTAAAGACAAAGCAAATTAAAGCCAAGCTTCCATTGATCCATCACCACGGTCGGCTACTCTAGCTTCCCACATGATCCTCTAGGCTTGCTTCTCCTTGCCTTTGTGTAACACTCCCATTTAGTTAGGAGCCTTTAGCTAGACATTCCCAAATAAATAGGACTGTTACCATCTCGGTTTCCCGAGGTAGTGAATAACAAAGACCAACTCACCAAAGTACTTTAAATTAAAAACTTTAATGATTACATGTTTATTACAAATTAACCAACTAAAACTTAATATAAAAATAAATACAACTCGCAGCGGAAATTAAATGAGTGATATAACTACATTTGTGATCTAGACTCCTGCAGGTCCGAAAGCTCACACGCCCAAGCTCCCCATATCCAGCTAACTCAAAACCTGCTATTTAAATCTACTCCCCATTTAACCGGAAATATTAAATGGTTCACCACAGGACGCCATCAATTAAAGTAGGCATCAATTTTATTTTAACACAGAAGAGAACACGTCAACCAATGGTTGAGTAGGAAACTAAACAATGAATGAGAATAAAGCAACCTGCAATATCATTGATACACAAATAAACTCTAACACCACATTCTCGTTCACTCCACACCACCGCACAGAGTCACTTCTAGACACACAGTCATACTCCACTTCCCACCACCGCACACACCCACTTCTAGACACACAGTCATACTCCTCTTCTAGACACACAGTCATACTCCAGGACACACAGTCCCGCCTCAGACACACAGTCTGGATACACACAAAACTCATCTCCAAACTCCAACAACAATCAATAATAATGACATAAGGCAGAAAATCCAGAAAGATAATAAAAGATCGATGTAATAGTTAAACACAACATTCACCTATCCACCGCCTTATACATTTAATCCATCTTTAATAATAACAGAAATAAGACAAGATTAAGTAGTTTCCTACCTGATAGCAAATCTTCAAGTCACACAAACAATCAAATCGATCCTTTACAAATCCATAACCTACATAACATAATTATGTACAATTACAACATAACCAACCAACTAATCATGCACTTATCCTAAGTCAATCACATCCTAATCCTTTTGAAATCTTCAATGTTAAATCTCTAATTCTACCGTTTTACAACACAGTTCAGTCTCGCTATAAAATTCATAATTAATTCACTAAAAATACAAACGATGCAAGACCAATGGGGTTGGAACCCTAAGACACATATCTACAGTTCTTGTGAAATATACATTCTTCAAATTCTGGACTTATCAGGGTTTTCTTGAAGGAATCATAAATACTGACGAATTTCGTCGCATAAAAAGTATTAACTTCTAAAATATGTTTACCAAATTCTTTTCACGTGAAACAAAAGCCTAAAATCATCTAGACTCTCCAATTTTAATGTATGAAAAATACCTAACTCAATTTCAATTTATAAATTAGGTTTACAAAATAAACTTTAGACTTATAGTTCATTCGCGGATTCTCAGTCGACATGTTCATAAAGAATTTATTATGGAAAATATACACGTTCATTTACTACGAGATTTTACAGGCATCAACTAGGCTTGAAAATAACCTAAGTCTATTCTTTACGTTTTCGAAGACAACGAATTTAAGATGATCTGATACTTCGTTTAAGACAACTTACAAATTTACAGAATTGCCGTAACGTTATTCTTTAACAAAATTGTCACAAACTTAACTATAGATGATTATATTTAATCTAGACATGATTAGGTGATGAACTAAAATTTAAAACATGCTTATAAGGATTAAAAATTAAAACTTTGAAAGATTATAGATGAACTTACAAAATAAAAGATTCAATCCAATGGAAGCAGATGCTAAAATCTCCAAATTGATTACTACCAAATTCCCTTTTCCTTTTTTATCTTCCTTCTTATTCTCGCTATCCCTCCCTAACTTTTATGTGATGTTGTAAAAGTGAATAAGTGATTTATGAATATGCTACCATGATATATATAGTAATAAGGTAGTATTATTTTAGGAAAGTTTCTCTCTTTATTATTATTATTATTATTATTATTATTATTATTATTATTATTATTATATTATTATTATTTCAACTACTACAACTATTATTACTATTACATATTATATTTTAGTCTTTTCATAACTAGGATAACCATATACTCCCTTTACTAATTTATTACTAATATTACTAGGATTATCAATATTATAATTAATATTACCTTTACTTATTTTATTATTCTCCTTATTAATATTATTATTAAATCCCGAAATAATTCCCGACTACTACTCGTACTAAGCCATTAAAATCTATCCCTACAATTATAGCACACGGCCCAAGGTCCTATTATTAGCTAAGCCCAATTACCGACTTGCTTACTCATTTTATGATTTAATTAACGTCTTATCTGCAACTATTATTAGAAATGCCATTAATTAACTATTTGAATTACATAAATTATTCACACAAAATATTATCAAAATACGGGGTATTACACTTTGTCCTTGCTAGGAGGCCCTATTTACAATAAAAAGGGTAATCATCACAACTTGTATCAACATACCAAAGTTGAGATTGAAACATAAAAGATAGGGATAGTTATATACCTACTGGAATAACCTTTCAGCTTTAATGTCGCCAAGGTATTTGGAACAGTTTCTCTTCCAATGCCCAACACCACAACAATAGTGGCACTTGTCCCCGGTGGGGGCACTGTACTTGGGCTTGGAGGAGCTTGCTTCATAAGTCTTAGCTTTGTTCCTGTTGGGAGTTCGCTTCTTTTCCTTTTTTCCGCCTTTCTTGAAGGTTCCCTTGCTCTTATGATTGACATTGAGCACATCTTTGGTGGTGCTAACACTTAGCCCCATGTCCCTTTCGGCTTGCACAAGCATTTTGTGCAACTCATCAAGGGAAACTTTCTTATCTTGCATATTAAAATTCACCCGGAATTGAACATATGCTTTGATTTTGTTGAGGGAATGAAGAATTCGATAAATTACGAGTTCATCGGGAATTTCCACCTTATGCATTTTCAAGATCTCAATATGCTCCATCAACTTGAGCACATGAGGGCTCACTTTTTGGCCCTCCTTGATGTTAAGATCAAAGAATGCGGAGGCCGCCTTATATTGTATGACCCTGGGAGCTCGTGAAAACATGTTCACAAGCTTCATGTAGATCTCATGAGCGGTGCTAATCTTTATAGCACTTCGTTGGAGTTCGGCCTCCATAGCAAAGATAAACACATTTTTGATCGCGGCCGACTCCTTTTGGTAAACCTCATAGGCTAACCTAGCGGCGACGGTGGACCTAGCATTAGGTTCGGTGGGAGATGCCTCGGTAACGTAACGAAGCTTGTCGTCACCCTCCGCGGCCAAGCGAAGTTGCGCGTCCCAATCGGCAAAATTGGACCCATTCTTTTCTAACTTACATCGATCCATGAAGGATAGGAGCCATGACACATTGGTAAGCGTGGTGGAACTAGTGGATACGGACGTGATTGGAGTTGCCATTGCGGTTGATAAACAAACTTGACTACAAAATAGGAAATGAAGGAATTAATTAAACATCTATCGTTTTATAGTACTCGTATATTGTAATACAAGTATTTAAGCATCTATGTAGTGACCTCCACCCAACTAACATAAATGATTCCGAGATCCAAATTCATAATAATATGGGTACGGTGAGCCGAATCATCCCTTATTAATATAACTCGGTGGATTAACTCTTTAATCGATTCTACTTTTAGAACTCTCGGTCGATAAAAATTACTCTAATTTTCATCATTAGCCCGGAACACATGCGACTACTGATACCCGTCGTTGTGAGTACCAAAGATAAATTTATAATCTCCTATTAAGACTAACCTAGGCTAGTGGTAACAGGGTCGAACCACAAGGAGGCAGTTGTAAACTTTAGTTGATTTATGTTCAGTCTGAGGTAACTATTATGGGGGTTGATTTGAATTGGTCTATAGCTAATGACAATAAAAAGAAAATAAACTAAAAATACGATTTAAACAGATAAAAGAAGGGTACTAGGATGGTCGGGTCATCATAGCTTCGGCGGCAGCAAACTAAGTCGGTCTGAATCAAACACAGGTAAGGCGGGAAATAAGAGCTCCTCTCGGTCCACTCCTAACAAATAGCATCTCTCGATCTAGCTATAGGTCCCTAATGTCACTAATACTAACTTTCGTCCTGAAAAGTGACTAATGGTCTAAACTATACCTATCTTTCGATCTTAGCACAGTTTAGTCGAATTAATTGACGGTCAAATAACCTTCCCTATCTTTCGATCTAATGGGTCGGTCACAAAATAGGTATCTAACTGGTCGCATGCATTCGATTTGTTAAATACAAGTTTAAAAACAATTAAAACGAAGGATAACCTTACAAGGTCAGTCGATCGACCAACAATGTCAGTCGATCGACTGACACGCGGGTTCAGTCCGTGTTCAATCTAATGCCGCCTAGCCATAAATCGCCTACATCCTAGCACTAGCTACTTAGCTACTCATGGCAAGGGTAAAAACAATAACTTTAACAATAAGATTAACTAACGGATTCATGCTTGAATTAACGATATAAGGAAATTGCATAAGATGATAATTGCGGCTTTAGGGAAACTAACTAGCAAATCTATCTCTACGAAAGCAATAAAGATGAACTGAAAGTAAATTGAAATAGAAATAGGGCAGAGTAATACCGAGACTCAGCGGAACGATTAAGAATAAGAATAAAATTCCGATGCACACAATATTCCCAACCCTAATTCGCAAACTCAAACTGAAAGTTACTGATGATAAAACTTAAGTAAATTCTCCTAAACTTCGATTGATAAACTGATGGTTTGATGTTACGTTATATAGCAATCAACGCAACATCTTATTTCCTAAACCTAAACTTCACGGGCTTCAAGTTTCTCAATCTTTTAATTCCCGTCTGGAATAGAAATCTGGTCGATCGACTGATAATGCTGGTCGATCGACTACTCCTCAAAGAATAATGGCGGAACCGAGCGTTGGTCGATCGACTGAAGGTGGTAGTCGATCGACGGATTGAGCTGCTAATTGACTTCTTAAAATACGTGGACTTGTCTTTTGGGCCTTGGATTGCGCACCAAGCTCGTTCCTTAAGTAATTCCTTTACGTCATTTGCAATGCAGATTACCCGGGGACAGATTTGGCTTGATTTCCCGTCGGATTCTTCACATTTCTGCAATAAAGTACAAAATACGGAAGTAGACGGAAATAGGGAGAAATGTAGCATAAACTAAACAAATGAGCTCTGAAATGCGTGTAAAAAGAGATGTAAAACATCATATAAATGACACGCATCAACTACGGTCACGAATACTTCCGTTGAGCTCAATCCAAATTTCGATGTAATAACATTTTATTACCCACTTACCCAACGTAACAAGGTTTGTATTACGGTGAAGCCGGATTAACTCCCTTATGAAATTGGGATTCATGGTTTCTACTACTTGGTAAGGCTATATCTCAATTATTGTATGTGAGAGGTATTGTCAATTTATTATCTATCACGTTTTAAGTGAACTAAAGCGGTGACCTACGATAATTATAATTGCCACGGTCGATGACTCGATATGAAATGCATGTGTTGTTGTGGCGATTTGGCAATGCATGCAACATATTAAAAGAAATGCTAAGCAATAAATAAAAAAATTCCTAGTATGGCCTTCCTAAAAAATAAAAAATCAAATAATCTATTACATATTCGGAAACCAACTCCTTTGGTCCCTTGAATCTTCAAGTGGCTTGCCTCCCAAGACACTGTCTTTGTCGGATCACCTTTCCGAATAGCACCGTCTTTGAAGATGCTCCATAATTACAAATAATAATAAAAAAACAAAGCTATTCCTATTATACATTTGTAAAATGTAAAAACTAATAAAATAAAAATAAAAGTGATACGAGATCACATTAAATTACAACCGAATCAATATTCCCTTTCATTACGGGTAATATCGATTAAAACTAAGGTCATACTAAGATAAAATTACATAATTCAAAATTATATAAATAAAAGACATTCAACAATTGAAATATGCAGCATTATAATATGTACCTATCATGCCAAATGATGTGCCAAATCGCCCTATTTAACTTATGTCGTACATATAACCCGGTTTTATGGAAATGCGTGATAATAACCTTTTAAAATCACTAATTAACACTTAAATCACATCTAAGCTCAAGTTAATTATCCTAACACTTTTTAGGACTCATAAATTAGTCATCACTAAATTTTTGACAATAATTCAACTTGATTTAATTTTATGCTCATTTTTTGACCTCAAAATCATAATATGTATGAAATAAATCCAAATTAAATTATAAAATTTTTAAAATTTGAGTTTTAAACTTTTGAACATCCTGGAATAATTCCATGACACTCATAATGTCAAAAATCATGATTAAAATTTTTGAATTAATTTTGAGAAAATATAGTTGCATTTTATCGGTTTTATCTCATAAAATATTTAAAGTATCCAAAAATTACTCCAATAATTTTTACAACCTTAGATATGATAAATGGGATATTAATACAACCTAAAATAATTTTCTCAAGCTATGCAAATCGTTTTAGCTAATTATGCTAAAATAGTCACTATTTATGCCATTTTTACTCTAAAAATCTATAAATCATGCTAAAAGAGATCTTTTAATCTCCAAATTTACATAGACTTTTTAAATTATGCATTTGACAACATATTAAAGTTTCATGGCTCAATTCGAAATTTAACTATTTTTAACCATTTTGCCTCTTTTAATCCATTTTTATCTCATAAAAATCATAAATCATGCAATAATAATCCAATTTATACGAGATTTTACACACAATTTGCAAAATATGCATGTGAGGTCATATAAAATTTTCAAGGTCAGAAAGTAAGTTTAACCAATTTTAGTGAATAAAAGTTCATTTTAATCATAAAAATGTAATAAAATCACTAAAAATCATTAAAATGAGCAATAAATTTCCATAAATCATAAAAATGACCTAAAAATATTTTAGGACCATAATATATAACATGCATGATGATTTCGTTGCTTATACTTATAAATCACAAATTTTTGGTTTTATATGTTAACCTTTTAACTCGGAAAAACAATAACCGATTATGCATGCAACATCCTTATGCTCTGATACCACTTGTTAGGTTCATATACCTATTATTAGACTCCTCTAATAGTGAACAAATTAACTTGTTAATTATATGTTCTTTAGATCTAGTGCATGCATAACAAAATGAAAGATTTATAAGAAAAACAATGTCCCTTACATTGCTATATGGTTCGAAATATAGGGCACAAGTAAGGTCACCTTCCTTCACTTGTTCTTGAGCTTAATGTGATGGATGATCCTCCAAGATCCCAAGTATAAAAATCCTCATTAGATTGCACCCAAGACTTACCCTTAAACTAGTATACTAATTAACTAGATTATTATACTAGTACCCTTAAAATGATTCTAATATTATTATTATTACTACACTAGTAATGTTATTGTGATATTAGAATGGATGAACAAATGCTTGTGAATCTCATAAAACTTGTTAGAGAAAACTAGAGAGAAGGATGAGAGTTTTGCATGTAGATAATTAGTGAATGAATGAACAAGTGAAAGGAGAACAAAAAGTTCTCACATCTTAAGCATGCAACCGGTGGGAGGCCAAAAGAAATAGCCAAAATGGAATCTACATTATGCTTTTTCACTTATCAAAATGTAGGTAGTGTAAGCTATATTTGGTTAGGTGCAATTGTTTATATTTTATCACATATAATAAAATAATCACACCCACTTACACTCCCTCCATTTCGGTCCATATACTATAAAATGGACTACCATTTTATTTTGTCAATTGTCACACAATATGTCACATGTAGTATGTTACATGTTATTAGTTAATTTTAATGCATATTTATCACATAAATATCATTTTACAAATTAATTAAATTACATACAACAAATTGACTAATGATACTTGATCATATAAATAAAATGGGTCATATAATTATAATTCACAACATCTTGTAATTATAATTAACCATTCATTCTTATCTCTATTGTTTCTCAAGCAATAATCAATTTTAGTAACAAAGCATTTTTATTACTAAAATAAATCTTATTTAATCCCATTACAATAAGATATCAATATTCTCTCTCACAAGTAAATTGTTCATTTTTAAGGAATTGATTACCTTGTATCAGCATACAATAAACCAATTTATCCATTAAGGGAACTGTCCTTTAGGTATGACCTTAAGGGATCAACTGACCACCGCCGTCACACGACAGTAATGTCAAACTCTAGTCAGCCAATCATTACCGATTAATGACGATCAGTTGATTATATAATAAATCATCCCTCACGTATTCTTTATATGAGATTTATTTATGATATTAAATCATGTGATCGCACTATTGTCGAGGACACATTTCCCAACACCCCAAACGCCCAAAACTACCCTCACCAGGAAGGATTGCTCCCATGGCCATTCTGGCACACACCCCACAATAATCACCCCCACAATAATCAACCTCACAAAAATTACCCTCACAAAAATTTTCCTCACAAAAACTGCCTACCGAGGAATACCCCTCCAAGGTACCCTCGAGATCCCGAAGTCAATGGTATCTGGAGAGATGATGCTGAGGACGTCTATATAGTCCCAGGAAAAGAGAAACAGGCAAAGGAGATCGGTCATCTTACCCGGCCCGGACGCCCCTATCAAAACCCGAACAATTTGACAATCGTTCCAACAACGAATGACCAGGTTGTCCCCAACATGGACACTCAACCAAAGGCTCCCGAGAATTTAATCCTCAAACAACTGTAGAAAGAAAAAGCCAAAATTTCAATTTGGCATTGATTGCTACATCCTTCGAGCATTGGCAAGCTCTACTACAAGCCTTGGGAAAACTGACTGTTCCCTCCACCTCCTCTCCTGAAGAAGTGGTGGTATTAATGACAAGGGATATCCCCGACCTGAAAAACCCGGTCATCTTCTCTGATGAGGATATCCCTCCCTTCGGAGCCAACCATAACCTGGCCCTATACATTACCGTGCAGTGCCTAAAAAAGAATGTGCATATGGTTCTTGTGGATGACGGACCCGCGGTTAATGCCATTCCCCTCAAAACAGCTCATAAACTGGGAATTAAAGAAGCTGATTTGGTCCCAATCAAGGAGTACGCGCTTATGACGGCACTCGGCGTAAGGTCGCAGGGCTTATCACTCTAACCGTTGCAACCGGACCACTGGAAAGGCAAACCAGTTTTCAGGTAGTCGACATCGACGCCTCCTTCAACATGCTTCTGGGACGTCCTTGGCTCCACGCCGTCAAAGCGGTTACCACAACCCTTCATCAGAAAATCAGGGCCCCCTTGAACGGGAAGACGATCACAATTCCCGCTTCCCCGATCAAGACCATCATGAGAAAGGGAATCGCCTCCCAAGCCATTGAGGAGGACGACAATGAGATGTGGGGTTTCCAAGCTGTGAATGCCCTAACTGATGAATCAACACCCTTTGATTGTGACCCATTTGCCAACCTCACGCTCAACTGCATTCTGATGCGCCGGGGTTATTTCCCGGGTCTACCTCTCAATCCGTTGAAGAGCACCTTAGCTCCCTTGAAACAGGCTAAGGTCCCCAACATTCCCTTCGGGCTGGGCTATGAACCTACTGATGAAGATATCCAGGAGATGAACCTCTTAATTCGGAAGAGCAAGAAGCACGGAGTTATCCTCCGTCCCTATTATTTGACCCTCAATGGATACTTTGTCCCCAAGGGAGAGTCTGAGCTCTACCACGGCTTTCCTGAGCCGATCTATGACTCTATGGCCAAGGTCAGGTACCCGGGTGTAGAAGTCTTCCAAGACTGCTACTTCATCCCCGACAACAACCAAGTTGCATCAGCCGAGCCCAAGTCGTCCCCATGCCTCGACGGACAAGCTGTCACTCTCCTTTTCGGAGAGGATAACATCAAGCATCTCGTCTATGAGGACATCATCAACATTGCTCTGAAGGACAACCAGTTTGACCCCACCGCCCTAATCTCTGATACTGACCCAGAGAAAGCTACCCAAGGCTGGAGGAAAACTGTCAAGTGGACCGATTGCCAAGGCCGCATTCTCGAGATTACAACTGGAGAAGGCCCTATGTTCAAAGAGGGAAGTGAAGAAGAATCTGAGTCTGAGTCTGAGTCTGAGTCAGAGTCTGCCTTAGCTCCTAGCACTCCTGATGTCCCAGTCAAGGTCCCCTTCCCACTGTTTTATCACAAACTTGTGGCTGCCTCAGAGGCTGAGTCAACTAGGGTTATCCCCCCTCCCACGGAAGGTGACAACCTGGATCCTGTTCCAGGGGCCATCTCCTCGTCGTGTCGCCCGACCGACCATGAGATGTCTGTCCTCTCCGAGCTTTTCACTCGAGTCAACTTAATGAACCCTAAGTTTGCTTATGACTCGTCTCAATTTAACTGCAATGCAATTCTGAATGACTATGAGGAATTTGACTTGAGTGACTACCCACCTCACCTAGCCAAAGAACTTGACAAACGGGAAACCAGAACCCCTATCATTGAGAAGACCGAACCTATTAACGTAGGAACCGACAACAAACCTCAAGAACTTAGGATAGGGACAACCCTTGACCCCTCGGAAAGACAACAGTTTATTGACCTCTTACACGAATACAAGGACACATTCGCCTAGTCCTACAAAGATATGCCCGGGATCGACAGGGAAATGGCAGAGCACAGGATACCCATTAAGCCCATAGCTAAACCCGTAAAACAAAAACTGCACCGAATGCGCCTTGAATGGGCTTTGGAAATCAAGAAAGAAGTGGATAAACAGTTCAAGGCCGGGTTCATCAAAGTGTCCAAGTACTCGGACTGGGTAGCCAACATCGTGCCTGTACCTAAGAAAGATGGAAGGATTCGAGTTTGCGTCGACTTCAGGGATCTAACGATGCAAGTCTAAAGGATGACTTCCCTTTGCGGCATGTTGATATCCTGGTGGACAATACCGCCGAGCATGCTCTCCTATCATTCATAGACGGGTATGCTGGGTACAACCATATCAAAATGGCAGAGGAAGACATGTACAAGACTGCATTCACTACACAGTGGGGTACATACTACTACACGATCATGCCCTTCGGTCTCATCAATGCCGGAGCAACCTATCAAAGAACCGCTACCACTCTCCTACATGATATGATGCACAAGGAGGTAGAGGTATATGTCGATGATATGATCGTCAAATCAAAAGTACGAGACGGCCACATCAACGCCCTCCGGAAATTCTTCGCTCGTCTGCGGAAATATAACATGAGATTAAATCCTCAGAAATTTGCATTCGGAGTCACCTCCGGAAAGCTCTTGGGACATGTCATCAGCAAAAGGGGCATTGAGATTGATCCAACCAAAATCAAAGCCCTTCAAGAAATGCCCCGGCCTAAGAATGAGAAGGAGATTCGTGGATATCTCGGTCAGGTTCAGTACATCAGCCGCCTCATAACCAAGCTCACCATGATTTGTGAACCAATCTTCAAGAACCTCCGCGCCTTCGATCACACCGATTGGGACGACTGTTGTCAAAAGGCCTTCTACAGGATAAAGGAAATCCTATCCAAACCTCATGTTCTCATGCCACCTCAACAAGGGATTCCCTTATATTTATACCTGGCTGTCACCGACACAGCCATGGGAGCTATGCTAGCACAAACAGTCAACGGCGAAGAACGAGCCATCTACTACATCAGCAAAAAGTTCATTGAGTATGAGACAAGGTACACCCAACTGGAAAAGACATGACTTGCCCTAGTATGGTCAACAAAGAAGTTGCGGCACTACATGCTCAGCTACACGGTCCACCTCTATTCCAAGATGGACCCGGTCAAATACATCTTCGAGAAACCCGTACTAAACGGAAGACTGTTTAGATGGACACTCATGCTATCAGAGTTTGACCTCAAGTTTATACCCCTCAAGGTTATCAAAGGAAGGGCAGTCGCCGATTTCCTGGCAGAAAATCCCGTCAATGAAGATCCAACGACCGACACATGGTCCCTTCCTGTCGAAGACATCCTTTGTGCCGACCCCGACGCATGGGGCCTATACTTCGATGGTGCATCTAATTTTAGAGGCTTCGGGGTAGGAATCCTTCTAATATTACTAAAGGGAGAACATGTTCCGATCTCGGTCAAACTAGACTTCGTCGTCACCAACAATGCCGCCGAATATGAAGCATGCCTCCTCGGCCTACAAGCAGCCATCACACTTGGCATCAAGAGACTGAGGTTCAACGGCGATTCCTCACTCATCATCAATCAGGTGTCCGGATCATGGAAAATCCGAAGTGACAGCTTAGCTCCCTACCGGGCGAAAATCAATCAAGAGGCCGAGTTCTTCGAACAGGTCGATTACTTCCACTTGCCGCGAGAAGAAAATCAATTTACTGATGCCCTAGCAAAACTTGTCGCGCTCGTCAACATACCTGACGACATCACATCAATGTCCCTATGTGTCGAGAGAAGGAGCGAGCCAGCTCACATCTGTGCCATCAACAGCGACGAGGAAAACCATGATGAACCTTGGTACCAAGCCATCCTCAACTACAAAACCAAAAACGAATTCCCTCCTAACTCTGATCCAAGAGGACAAAGAGCCATCTGTTTACTTACATCACAATTCATGATAAACCAAGACCAATTATACAAAAGAACACCCCAAGGGATTCTCCTCCTTTGCATTGACCATCACAAAGCCAAGAAGGTCATGGGAGATGTTCACGACGGAGAATGTGGCCCTCACATGAGCGCGATGATGCTTACCCGAAAAATCATACGGTTAGGCTACTACTGGACCACCATGGAAGCCGATTGCCGTAACTACGTCAAACATTGCCACAATTGCCAAATCTTCGCCAACATACAACACATACCACCATCCCTTTTATACACCATGACATCACCCTGGCCTTTCTCGACCTGGGGCATCGACATCATCGGGAAAGTCAACCCGATAGGCACTAAAGGGCATTGCTTCGTCCTCGTCACCATTGACTATTTCACCAAATGGGTGGAAGCACAGTCCTATGCAATCTTGACCGCCAAACAAGTGACCAAGTTCATCCAGGACAACATCATCTGTCGATATGGGTTACCCCATGAAATCATCAGCGATCAAGGCTCTCACTTCCGGGCGGAAACACAAGACTTGTTGGACAAATACAAGATCAAACGACATCGATCATCCCCCTACCGTCCCCAAACCAACGGAGCGGTGGAGACAGCAAACAAAACTCTTGTCACCATTATGAAGAAGATGCAAGACAACTACCGCGATTGACAGAGTTTACACCCATTCGCATTATGGGGATACCGAACCTCCATCCGAACACTGACAGGCGCTACCCCCTTCTACCTAGCATACGGTATGGAGGCGGTTCTGCCGGTAGAGTTAGAGGTCCCAACTCTACGCATCCTACTGGAGAGTCAAGTTCCTGAGGCGGAATGGGCTCGTCGAAGGTTTGAACAGCTCACCCTTCTAGACGAGCAGCGACTCAGCGCCCTACACAACGTCCAGCTATACCAACGGCGTATAAAACGGGCATTCAACAAGAAGGTTAAACCCAGGAACATCAAGGAAGGCGACTTGGTCCTCAAGTCGGTTCAAGCACCGTTGCCAGTCAATCTGAGGGGGAAATTCAAACCTAACTGGGCCGGGCAATACCTGGTCAAGAAAATACTTTCGGGGGGCACAGTGAGACTAAGTGACCTAGACGGGGAGGATTTTACAAACCCAACCAACCTAGACCTACTAAAGAAATACTACCCTTGAACCTTAAAAACCAGCAACCTCACCCTAGTTTTACAGCTAGCGACTACCTTAACCCTTTCCAGTCAAGTTCCTCAACGCGTTCTGATTTGAAATTGCATGTTTTATCGAATCTAAGTTGCGGCACCTTGCCCGTCTCGAATGCCCTTTGATCTATCAAAGGCAACATCCATTTGCATCAAAACAACCCCCCCCCCCCCCCCAACTACGATCATGGTTTGATTTCACCTCCTCATGTTGATACGTAGGCAGTACTTCTTATACGAGAGGGATACAACCACAAAACCCAATCAACATTTACAAAACATTTCGAACTAGGATCATGGTTAGATTTCACCTTTTTAGGTGGATACGTAGGCAGTCCTTTCTTACACAAGAAGGATACAACCATCCCCATAATCGAAAAAAAAAACATCCCCAAAAAAAAAAAAAAAAACATTCCCTTATGTTTACTCACATACAAAAAACATCACCCACATCAGCTCAAAAAAAGAGAAAGGGAAAAACATTCCCTTTCCCACAAAAATGCAAAGAAAGAAGCCTTTCTCCCTTCCCACAAGAATCCCATTTCCCAAGTGCAAATGTTTAGGATAATTCAAGCCGAATTGCCTTTACAAAATGGATGGAAGAAACAAACGTTCACAATTTTGACACGAGCAATCCTCTTATTTAATTAATAATGAGAAGGAATACAAATTCAACAACAAATAAAGCTCGGCAAGTCTACAACTTGTCAAAGCTAAGGTGTCAACTAAGATACCTTACATAATAAAATTAGCACAAAACACACAAAACATAGCTAGTACAACATAATAAAAACTCACAACACTAAAACAACATAATAATAAAGTGGGTAATGGAGGTCTTCATTCTTCCATTCTACCCTTGTCTTTTCCCTCGGGGTACATCTTCCCCTTGTTTTTCTTGTTGGCCCGCCTAGCATGGACTTCCCCTTCGGAACGGATCCTCAACGGATCTAGAACGACGACGGCTTCCGGTCTCTTGCAAGACCCCATGCTCGGTCGAAAACGAGCCCATACACGGCCCTCTACATCTTTAGGACCCGAGCTTCTCCTCTTTGGTGGCCTCATCTCATCCGGGCTAGCTCCATCAACATATTCCTCAAAGAAGGCACGGTTGGCCTTGGCAACCTCTCGATACTTCAAGTCAACAACCTCGTCCTTACGAGATTTGGACCTTTCCTCCAAGGTTTCAGCTCAGGACCACTTGACATAGGCGGGAGTCACCCATGTCGTGGCGACGGGGTTTGGTACCTCCCAGAGCGGCCGAGTGGCCCACCATCTTTCGAAAACCTCCACAAGCTCGGAGTTTCGAAAAATATTCTCTTGGAAAAGGGTATCTTGAGCAGGCACCTTTTGTTAACTCCCCATTTGCCTCATGAGCCTTTTGGGATAGATAAAGGAAGAAACCTTCAAGCCCACCACCATCAAAGTATGAGGACTAACACCCGAAGCGGGCAACCCCGTGAAGGACCTCAAGTTCCACCATGGCACCACCGAATGGACGTGAGGACCACCCTCCTCAGCCAATCTTGCGGCCCAATAAGCCTCGGTGGATGCGAAGCTATCCGAGTACAAATTCCTCCTCATAGTAAGGTGACGGCAGGAATAAGAAGAAGAATCAACCGGAGGCTCTACATACCTTAGCCTCTCTAATAGACACACTTGGAGGATCCTTGGAGATCCGAATGAGGGAGCTTCTCCACAAGAGCCCTTCTTTTCCAAGGCTTGGATGATCTCGTCAAGCACCAACCATGATGGATCTCTACCATGCTCCATTTGCTCGAGTACGTGCACAAGGGTCATGCTACCATAGCATTTTGGCACCTCCTTATTCAAAGCATCAACAAAGAGGTATGCATGGACAAGGAAAAAGGTAAGAGCCCTTCTCCTAGCCACCTCCGAGACATAGGCATCCAACCGGTTTGAGAAAATGTTGATAAGAGCCAACATATCCACACCATGAGGAGCAAGGAGAAAGTTGACTTGACTTGTTGACAAGCCAAACATCGAACGGAATTTCTCCTTATAACACAACCGAGTCGGAGGAAGCACCAGAACACAACCCGGCCATCCACCAATGGTTCCTACTTCTTCGGCAAGGGGACAAATTTCGCCTTTCGGGAAAACAAAAACATGATGTTTTGAATCCCAAAACCGAGAACATGCTTCAAGAAATGAGGATTGAACCTTGACTTGACGAAGCACCAACAATTGATCAACTCCCATACAAACGATTTGATACTTCTCGAGAGGCGACAAATCCCGACACCATTGACGCCACACATTTTCAAAAGCATCCATGAATAATTTTGTGGAAGAAGAAGAAAGATTTTTGTAGAGATGTTTTTCGTGTTTCGGATGATGAAACAATGAAGCACAAACATCCCTATTTATACAAAACAATCAGCGCCTCTTTGGGGCTATTCTCAGGATCCCCACCTTGAATTGTCCCTTTCACATTGTATTTCTTCCTGACACCTCAAACCTCCCTCCGTAGGGCTTGCGCCTCGTCGGGCCTATCCAAGATGTTTTGTGTTTTCTCATACTCACATTTCCTTGTTTTCGCGTTTTACGAAATCCGACACGGTTTCTATGACGCAGCTTTAAACATACGGGTTTTTCTCCTTTTTTAAAAAAGGGGGAAGGGCTAGTCGCCCCGATCCGCGACGGATCGTCTCCATGTCAGTCGAAATATCGTAATTTTTTTCGCTTTTTTCCACAAAAATCGAAAATTGATAACACGACGTCAGTTTTCTTCAAAATTTCAAGCTCTCACAAATTCGAGTCTTGATCTGACAAAAATCAAAAACCAAATGTACTCGCAAAAATTTAATTTAAATTCACCCCTGACGGTTCGAGTTTGAATTTTTCGAGTCACAAATTAATTTCAACAATTTCGATACAATTTAGTTCAAGACACGAGTTAATTGTTCAATTTTCAAATCATTCCTTTTGAGGAGCCCAAGCGTGACGACTTGTCGCTGAATTATCAAAATATCATTTCAAATTTCAATTTTAACTTCGAGTCATCGTGGTTAATTTCGTTTTCAATCAAACGCCGTTTTACCTGTTTACGTTTCTGCATACGTGCTACCTGTTGCCTGCTTTCTACACTAATAATACAGGAACTAGTGCAAAGCAAGAAGGGAACTAACAACCAACAGCGCTTCTCCGAAACACAACACAAAAAAGCCAAAAATCACAAATAAACCACAATCCAAAAACACATATATACAAACCGCCTCACGCAAAATGTAAATATGTACGAAGAAGAGTCCAAGACACGGACCAACAACTACAACTACTCACCGCTTCCCATCGGACCAGTCTCGGTCTCACCAAGAATCGCGGGCAAAGCAGACACCACCATCTGCATAGGCTCCCTCTCCGGGGAACTCTCCAACGTCTCATACTCCATCGTGACGCGAAGCTGCTCCGCCGGAACTAACTGAGCCCTGAGAGAGGCAATCTCTGCATCTCGGCTCCGCAACCCGTCCTCACGATGCCTAAACTTCTGGTCTCGACTGGTGATCCCCAACCCCTGGGCCTCGATCGTCGACCTAGCTGCATCCAACTCAGCACGGACCCGAGCAAGCTCCGCCGGATCCGCAGCACCCTGCAAAACACAATACAGATCATTGTGATCTAAAAATGTGAAATGCAACACAAAAATACACAAAAACAACAATACAAAAACTACCTGAGCAAGCCGAGCCTCCCTCGCAGCCATGTCACCAGCAAGTGCCCACCACCGGTTAGCCATCCGCCACAAAGCCTGATGACTAGCGGTCGACACCTACAAACAAGAAGGTCCTTCAATACAATGCAAGGCAAAACATAAATGAGGAAGAGTTTTCAAACCAGGAACTCACCCTCAGAACGGTCAACCTCCACTCCATGCCAGCATCGGTCACCTCAACGACCGCAGGCTCTGCCAGGTGCAACTGCAACTCCTCGCCCCCTGGCCCCTGAAAGGTGGTTTCTGCCGGGAAAACTGGGGGTAGGGTCCTCATCAACGCATTGACCCCCTACAATTTGGGCCCACATCGAAGGTAACAAACCCTCCTATCAAAAAGAGGCAATGAAAACAAAAAAAAACAGATAAAACATACCTCGATCGGGTACCAGGCAAGCCTCGACACCGGAAGGTTTCGTAGTCGGCCCCCCGCAGCAAAAGCTCCTCACCACCCTGACTGTGAAGGTGCTCCTCAACCTCGTCGGGGGTCGACTCCTGGAACAACACCCTAGGCGGGTTGAGCAGTACCACGAAAGTCTCAGTGAAGCACTGATGAGCTAAGCGCTCGCCCAGGTACCAAACCGGCTCGATCGTCGTCTCAAGGTACAAACACTGGGAGCTGCGAGGCCGCAAACGCTCCCTGATGGCGGCCGACACCTCTGTGTAGTGCTTCCAAGGCCACCCAACAAACTACACGCAAGGAAAAGCCAATCAGCTAACTAGGGGCTTTCTAAGTTACCTAGTCATCCTATCTCTATCTGTCTCTACAAAACAAAGGGGGGTAAGAGACCATAACTTACGTCAGCAACTCAAAGGGCATTCACGCGATGCTTGCAGTCCTCGTAAGTCGACTTGGTCGACTTCTTCCGAGCCACCGTCCAGCCCCTCACAGCTGGGTAAGTCGAAGGGACACCACCAGTGGTCCCCGGACGCAGAGGGATGAAGTAAGCATACAACCAAGCCTGTAACCAAGCACAACACACACAAATCAGCCAATTTTTCAAAAATTGCAAAAATCAAAATCAAAATCAAAATCAAACTCGACAAAAAACTACAAAAACGCTCGTACCTCCAAGATGAGGCCGGGACCAACCAAAGCAGGGGCATTACCATCCCCCACTGCCTCCGCGCGCACCGTAGCATGCAAGTACCGGGTGAACCTCGCCAGGGCCAGCGTAACCCGGTTAAACTGACCCAGAGTGTCGAGGTCAGCAAGAAGAGGAAGTACCTTAGTCGACAGGCGCTCACCCTTGTCACCAAAGTACGTGGCACCCAAGAAGTACCACAACCTCAACCGCGCCTCCTGCGCGTCAGCTCTAGCCTCCGCCTCCAGACTCGCCAACGGCGGTGGAAAGTAACTCACCACTCTCCCTCTGAAGTGGTCCCTCACATACGAGCTCGCAATCAAGTATCGAGTGATGTCGGAAGGCTTGGGCAAAACACTGCCAATCAAACGATAAACCGCGGGGGAAGACACTCTCGTTGTTTTCTCCGAGAACTCAACAGACGTCTGGCCACAGGAGAGGCCCGATATCATGGAAAAATCATCTAAAGTCACGTCAACCTCCCCGAACTCCATGTGGACCGACGACGTCGTATCCTAGTACCGATCCAACATGGTACGGATCAGACACAGGTTCGACCTAATCGAAGCCCTGTGAATATCCCGCCAAGCAGCCACCAGCGGCCCCAAAGCCGACCTCTCTATCAACGCCCTCGTACCGGCTCGGAGAACGTCGTAGAAACCCTGACAGGTGGAGAAGCCTGAGAAAGTCCGCATGGTACCAATCCCCTGAAATAAAAAACAAACAACGTCAGAACACCTATTCAGGTCTAAAATGTCATAAACGACGAAAGTTCGACCAAGTGGCACAACTTACTAGGCCCTCGTACGCACGGTAGGAGATGTGCCTGTCTAGCCGAAGCAACAGCTAGCTACCGTCAAAACCCTCGGCCCAAGCAAGCGTCGCCTGCAGGTTCAACTCCCGCGGAACTGTAACCCGTCTGGCCTCCCAACCTGCGATGTTAGCGTCGTCCTCAACAGTCTCCACTCTCCGTCTCTTCTTCCCACGAGACTCCACGTGACGGGGAGGAGGCATCTCAACAACCCTAACGACCCTGTCTGAGCTCTCTCAACACGAGCAACCTATCCAACAGGCTCCTCCCGAGCCCCAATGGCTCCTTCAGCACTGACAGCCCCAACAACGGGCCCCTCACGAACCTCAACGGCTCTCTCAGCCCTAACAACCTCCTCGGTGGGCCTCTCCTCCTTAGAAGCGTCCTCCACTATCGCATCAGGTGCGCTAAGCGGAGTACTAACCGGCCCAGTCCCAAACAGGCCCTCCAAGGTCTCAGCAATGGACCCAACAGGTCCCGAGCACTCCTCTGCAATCAAAGAACGTCACCCGAAATTTCGGCATCACGACGGCATAAAATGGACAAATAAAAAAAAAAAAAAAAAAAAAAAACTGCCAAACAGAAAAAGGGCAATCCCGTCCAAACCCAACCAAACAAAACAATCTTCAAAAACGCACTAAAAAAACGACTCGCCTTTCTTTTCAAGCAAAAGACGAGTCAAAACAACGACAACCAAAAATGGCACCTCAAGACCCACATAAGGTCCGCCAACAACCCAAAGTACGTTCCCGATTCAATGGGATACTTTCAACGACTTAAAAGGGCAATCTTACGCCAATTTGAGCGCAAAGAGGTCAAAATTTCAAAAGACGACCACAACGAGGCAACGTTATTTTACCGCGTCTCAATGCGACCTAAACTACCAATAAGGTCCATTTCAAAATAAAATGACTCAATTAAAGCCCAAACAGACTCTTCTTTTGTCAGACATAAGACCGTCACAAAAGGCAAAAATTCCAATCTTGCCCACAATACCCAACAAAGGTCCAAAATGGCAAACACGGTCATCCCCGACTACAATGCAACCTAGTGGGGTACACAACTCAAGCAAATAAACTTGACATTGTGAAATGAGACGGTTTCCATGTCTCATTCACATTTTTCGAGCATAGGGAGCGGAAACGGGGACCAAAATGCAAACTAAAAGCACCCCTATACTCCTAAAAAGGTTTCTAACCTAATGCAATCATCAATTTCACTCGAAATTGGCTTAATAAAAAACGCTCAATTTGATTTTTAAGGGTATATGATTTTACCCTAATTCAATCAAAGAAAAGACCAAAAAATTCAAATGCATTCAAGAGGAATTACAGACCTTGAGATGACATGTTGATAATGGCAAGAAAACGAGCAAGGAAGCAAGGTCGACAATGGCGATTTTGGCCTGTTTGTCGCGTGTTTAAAGAAGACGGAGTGAGAATGGGGAAGCTCCCTTCCCTCGCCAAGGTGCTCGCGCCTCAATGAGGCCTCCCTTTGCTTTTCCAGCGAAGTTCTGGGCTTTAGCCCAATTCCCCAAACAAACTATCAAATTTCAAAAAAAGGCAATTAAAACCGCCCTTTCATTTCAAAAATAATAGTGAAATTCAAAATTCACTATTTCTTCAAATTTCAAACGACGGCAATTAAAATATTCATTTCACTTCAAAAATCAACAATAGTGAAAATTCAAAATCCACTATTTCTTCAAATGTCAACGACGGTAACAAAAACGGTCACTTCAAAAACAATAATAGTGAAATTCAAAATTTGCTATTTCCACGGCGGCGTCAAAAGCCCCATCTGTCAAAAACCAAGCAGGTAGCAGGATTCAAACCCGCTATCCCCACAAACATTCAATACAAGCACCGAGATTTCCCAACAGGATGTCGGGGGCTTCCTCGCGAAGCCCGCTATTTCAAAACAAGCCCATCCAACATGGCTATTTCCACGGTCGATCAATCGACCCTTCATTATAGCAGGCGGGCCTTACAATCGCGTATGGCTCGCAGGCCTTACAAACGCATTATGGCTGGCGGGTCTTACAATCGCAAATGGCTGGCGGGCCTTACAACCGCGTATGGCTGATGAGCCTTACAATGCATTATGGCTGGCGAGCCTTACAATCGCATATGGCTGGCGAGCCTTACAACGCATTATGGCTGGCGAGCCGTACAAAGCACCGCGGCTGGCGAGCCCCTTTTCATATACGCGCAGCGGCTGGCGAGCCCCTTCATATACGCCTAGTGGCTGGCGAGCCCCTTCATATCCGCAGCATGGCTGGCGGGTCTTAAAAACGCACATTCAATGCAGCTGGCGAGCCTTTGTCCGCAAACAATGATACAAATCAAGTACGTATCCCTAAAATACCTCGGGTATAACTCCTCCCCACAGCTGGCAAAGCTTTGTCCGCAAACAATGATACAAATCTAGGACGTATCCCGAAGATGCCTCGGGTACGACTCCTCCCAACAGCTGGCGAGCCTTTGTCCGCCAACAAGATACGACTCGAGGACATATCCCGAAGATGCTCAGGTATGACTCCTTCTTATTTCTAGCCAGCTTTTGTACGTAGTTGTAGATACCCAGTATCTGCTGAGACTCCAACAAACACCCGATGATTATCGGACTACAACATGTTTTGGGATCGCAGCGTTTGATCGACAGTTTGTGTACAACTTTACGTCGGAAAACTTAAAACGATTTCGAAAACAAAACATTTCAAAACATTTCAAAAATACCTGGAGTGTCTAATGCACGGCGACGGGGTCGCGATGACACTAACTAGAGTCAAAATCGACACCGGACCAAAAACCGACTCAAAAATTCAAATCCCGACTCCAACAACGAGTCAAACCGAGTCAAACACAAAAACAAAATATCTCAAAGCCTTCTATGCTAAGTTTTCCCGGATTCATGTTGGTCAAGTACCAAACATGTGACTACAAAACCTAGGATAGAACAAATCATGATTGCGTTTGTTGTGAAAGCAACAACACAGCTCGAAGACCCGCGACGTGGCTCGCGCCTCTTTGAGCAGCCCAAGTGGCCACGTCGCTCAAACCTCACACAACCACTCATTCTCCTATAAATACCCCTCAAATGCCACCCATTTGAGAGTTACGCCAGTGTCCGCCCCCTCTTTTCTCACTTAAAATTCTCGACTCGACTTCTAAAGTCACAATCCGACGCGTGTTTACGACCTCACGATCGTAAACACGAGCCTTACATTTTGTTTGGTACCGTCATCGTGCATTAAACCACTTGACCTACCACTTCGACCACTACACCATCACTAAACTTTTAAAACACTCTTTTTACTTACCAAAACGGTTTTAAACCGAGTTTTTTCCGATTAAACAAGTTGTTACACTTACGTCGGTCACTCGCCATAACCAAACATGTAAGTATGAGGGTGTAAAAATCCTCTTTTATTATGTTTTCATTTGTTCATGACTCTAACATGCTAAAACATGCATAACATGAACCAAAACATGGAATAAACGAGCCAAAACTGATTTTTGGTCTGAGGCAGAAGCCCCTTATGTCGCCAAATGGCTCGCGCCTAAATGGGGTACTCAGACCAGAGATCAAACGTGTTTGTTCTCGTCATTTCCCTCAATCCATTTTTCATATTTGTAATCGGTTTTTACCATTTCAAGTATTTTCGAAACCTTTTTGTTTCATTTCACATGTTTTAACCATAAAACATTTTTCACCCTTGGTTCTTCATACCATGACGGTTAAATCCGTGTTTCGGTGATAATATTTGGTTAATGACATTTAAAAGGTAATTTAAAGCCTTTTATTCCATTTCTTTACATTTTCAAACAAACATATTAGTCACCAACACGAAATCATCCTTGGTTCTACATACCATGACGGATTTTAACCCGGGTACGATGATGAGTATCGACTAATTACATTCCAAATGGGCTTAAAACAATTAGTCCATGATCATTTTCAAAACTATTCATGTCAAGTTTGTCAAATCGAACCCGACACCGAATATTATCAAATAATGATGATTATTCGAGTCTAGTTCTTCAAATCAACAAATGCGGTCTAAACGACCCTTTCAAAATCAAACCGGGTTCAAAAACCCATTTTTAACACGTTTTTCAACGTTTTCTAAACAGTCAGAATACGGCATACAACCGTTGGCTAACCCGCGCCTCAAGCAGGCCTTTTCCTTCGCATTTTCAAAACCAGAGGGAGGCCCCTTACATCGCCGGCTGGCTCGCACCTCTTATAGCCGTCTGGTACAGGGCCTGTTCCCATCCAGCATTAGTCCAAGACGATCCCGACTCCAGTTAACCCGGATATAGGACGGATCAGATGACTATTCGATTATTCAAACCACATTTGCAAAATGCCATACTAAGACAAATGGATCATGTTATGCACCCTAAACCTAATACGGTAAATGGATGTTTAATTTCCGTTTTGCATGCAAATCAATCATTAATCCAACTCGACATCTTATACTTGATACGTGGATTAAATCAACCGACTTAGAAAGCTCTCACATGTTAGGTTTAAATCATTGGATGCGCATTCATGCATTGAAACCGTTTTATCAACTTTTGCATTCACCCAACCAAGATCGATCAGTAGAGGCCGCTAAACGCGGGCGGGATTGGATGTCTGATTAAAGGGCTTCCCAATACGTACCTTCACCTCTTACTCAGAAACTTTGGATAGTGGACGACCTTATCCAGGGCGTACGAGAGTCATTCTAGAGATAGGATACTAAAGAGGGACGATTTCCTTATCTTTAGTACCTATGTCAAACGCTGCTTTGTGCTTCGATTTGACCGAGGTATAAAGTGGATTTCGAACGGGTTCCAGGCATCCCACAAATGCTTGGTGGCGACTCCGAACATCTCTAATCGTTTCGAGACCCTTACCGAGACGAAACCGACCGATCTAAAACGATCTGGTCGAAAGCATTTTTTACGCCGCCGAGCGTGGCTTTCAAAAAAGACCGCTGCCATTGTCCACAGATCGGCTGGGCATAAGCAGGTGGGCCATGTCCTCAGATTGGCGGCTCCGCTGGGGATAACTAGGACACTTACGTCTTTGTGATCCCGAGATGGTGAGACTCAAACGAGGTCTTGGTTGAATGCATTAATTGATATTACGGTCACGGTCGGGTTCCTTGTCCGGGCCCACAACCTAACCCTTTTCGACCAATTGGCTCGTCTCATCGGCGTGAGTTTTCTCATCCCCGCGTTTCGAATCCCGATTGAGTCAAGCATACCATTGACGTCACACATTTCTGTTTCGTCATAGAGCTTTCATCACTTTCGAGCACGAGGCTAGGGCACCCTCCTTACACATTTTGTTTGGATTGGTATCCCTCTCGCAAATCGGGGTTTGATTGCTTGGTGTGTAACCCACCCTTTTAAGCCAAAACCCGTGTCAGCATGATGCATAATATAATGAACTGTGAGTGCTTATGTGCTAGTTGATCATAAGTCCTTCCGTGTCATTTTCAAACTTTCAAAAACACCCTTTTTACGCCGTTATAATGGCCATTTCAAACCTCAGTCTTTCGCCGGCCGATGCACGCCTTTCTAGGCCGTCGTAATGACGATTTTCAAACCCGGTTTTGTATAACCATTACAAAACGCCTTTCTAGGCCGTCGTAATGACGATTTTCAAACCCGATTTTGTATAACCATTTCAAAACGCCTTTCTAGGCCGTCGTAATGACCATTTTCAAACCCGGTTTTGTATAACCATTTCAAAACGCCTTTCTAGGCCGTCGTAATGACGATTTTCAAACTCGGTTTTGTATAACCATTTCAAAACGCCTTTCTAGGCCGTCGTAATGACGATTTTCAAACCCGGTTTTGTATAACCATTTCAAATCACCTTTCTAGGTGTAGATACCTCGTTTCTGCACCTCCCGCAAACCACCCGGTGATGATTGGGCCGCATGTTTGGTACGCGGAACGATTTGTGACAGTTCGTAAGTTTATCGTCAAGTGATCGCTCAAACACTTATGTCTACCTCATGGTCGTCATCTAGGTGTCATTACGGTCGTTTTGGCAGTAGTTAGAGTACATTTGGAGTCCGGGTCAAAAACCGTCTTCATTTTCTAAAACCGTCAAATCCCGAGTCAAAGCAATGTGCTTGTTTACCTAAGGTTAGGATGTCATAAAATGTTGAGATTATATCTCATTTTGAGTCTCATGTCACTTCATTAGGCTAAACTAAAAGTTTACATTACAAAATGTGCATTTCATTTAGTTAAATTGACAACCTGAGCTTTAGGCCCGTTTTACGAGGTGATACCGACTTTTTTGGGTCAGGCCTATTTGACAGAAAGTTCTAGATCTCTTTCTTAGCTTTCCAACGCCACCGAATTCACCTTAATCCGAGTCTTGTAGAGAAAGTTATGCCTAAAATACGACAGGCTGTCAAACGTTTTCTACGCGAGAGGAACCTACCGGGAAAGGACGCGCAAGTCTTTGCGCCTCTTCCAAGGGACGCAGCACCGCCGCGCCTCTTCCTCAAGGTTTTCTTTTTGTCCAAGTTTCCGCGTTTAACCTAAGTCGGTTGTTTCCGGATCTTTCCTTCCGTATCCTAGTCTTACCATAATTCCGTCGTGTGATTAGTATAAATAAGGAGCTTCGCTCCTCATATTTCTCACGCGAGTGTCCGCCCTTCTCTTCCTCCTTTGCATTCTAGACTTTGTTCTTACTTTTTGGCGTCTACGTGCTTGAACTTTCGACCACGTAAGCTCGGATCCTTCTGAGTACCAGCCTCCCCGTTTGCATGACCGACCAATTTGACCAACTACACATCAATCAACTTAATTAACTTAATCGTTTTCCTCTTACGAGGGCACTTTCTTTGCATTCGCGTCGAGCATCACTAATCGATATCTTAGGCCTTCTCGTTTCGTCAACATGTAAGTCTGAGGGTGTATAATCCTTGTTTATTTATTGTATTTATTTATTGTATCATCATCAATTGTAAGGTTTATGTCGAAAATACCTTTTAAAACCGATTTCTAAAACCATGCTTTAAAACCTCTTTTTACGGATTTCCAACAGATAACCGTTGATAAAGGACGCAAAGAATCGCGCGCCTCTTGAAAGGAGCGCAGATTCTGCCGCGCCTCTTCGTGAGGGGCCGCGCAGATTCTCGCTTCCTTTCTTCTTCGTTCGTCCTCTGTTATTCGTCAAAGTTATTTTATTTGTTTCGTTTGTTTGTTAAATCTTCATCACAGCATATAATTCACATGTATATTTAATCATCATCATCATTAATTTATTTTAATCATCACAAATCCGACTTAAATCCCTTATAATCCAATATTTGCGGGTTTTCGTCATTAAATTCAATTCCGGGTTGTAGAGATTCAATTCATCAATATTGGGTTTCTGGAATTCGTCTTTGATATAGTTTAGACCCGTCTATTGTCATATTCATCACATATTCGTCATTAATCCATCGTATTTAACTTAATTAATTCAATTAATTTGTTTGACTCATTAATATTTTTCACTTCTGTCATTATTCCATTGTGTATTAATTCGTTTAATTCCGTCTCATCCATGTTTTGTTGTTTTATGACCCCATTCATATGTTAAATAACCTATTAATCACTTTCATCCGAGTAAATAATTTAATCCGTCGTTAAATTGACCAACGAGCCTTAACAACACGCAATTCCGGCTTCACAACCAGAATTCAGGCCAGGAATAGACGCAGCGTCTGCTGCGCCTATTCCAAAGGACGCAGCTCTGCTGCGCCTGTTCCGGGTTGAATTCTGACCCTGAACTCCGTTTCTGCCTTGACCTAATTTAAATTAGTTTACGTATAATCAACTATTATTCGTATTATCACCTTCTGTTGTGTTCGTTAATTTATTCTTTTATTCTTCTTTCTTCAAATTATCCGTTTTAAAGGTATTTTCGACATAAATCGCATAACCCAGTGTAATTATTGTAATTTTCATTATTATAATTTATAATTATTGTATTTCCTTTATCATTTGTATATTTTCACATATAATTGAACATTAAATCCTACTTCGACCCAATTGTATGCTAATTACGTGTCAACCGACTTAGTCTAGATCTCACATGCTAGGATTAAAACTTGGATGTTGCATTGCATGCATATAGCCGACGATATATCGAGTACGAATAACTTCCCTAATCATTAGTAGAGGCCGCTATCGAGGCGGGCGGGATTAGGTGTTCGATCAAAAGAGCTTCCTAATACGTACCCTCACCCCTTACTCCAGATATCTGTGAATACCCGTGTTCATTGGCATCCACGAGAGTCATTCTAGACATAGAAGGCTAAGGGTAACGATTGCTTAGTGTTCATGTCACTACTTTGTGTCTTGACATGACACGAGGTATTCGAACGGTTCCAATTTCCCATAAAAATTGGTGGCAACTCCATACAAAAATGCAAACGCTTGTTTCTCTTTTCCTCCCAAGCGCCCCCGTGGGCCCCCGCTGTCCACAGTTTGGCGACTCCGCTGGGGATAATACACTTACGTGTAGAAAGGGTGAAACTTGAACAAGGTTAGGGAATAGTTTGTACAAGACAATTGTCGGTTTTCATAACTCGGTCTTCCTAGATCGTTTATTCGGCCTTCCTAGGCCCAACCCAACCCATTCGACCAATCGTCCCGTCTAAACGGTCCTGATTCTTATTCGGGCCTAAGGATGAATAGCGATTGACGTCATCCATACCATGGTACTTACTCTTGTTTGTATCAAGGGCCTTCACTACTTGAGGAAATGGACTAGGAATCGGCCTTACTCTTGTTTGGTACGAGCCTCTCCACAGACTTCGGGTTTGATGGTTCGGTATGGCAACCCACCCTTTAAACCAAAACCCTTTTAAAAGCACTCAGCATCCCGTTATAATGCTTGTATAAATGTTTGTACCATATGTGATCACCATTTCTAAAACAAACCATGACGATTTTTGTAAAATCAAAATCTTCTTCAAAATGTAAAAGTTTTCGAATAGGCCAAATTTAGCGCAAAACCGAGTCGAAACTCTATCCATTTGTCGAGTCAAACTTCGGGCCTAAAACCCATTTAAAAAATAAATACAAAAAACAAAGAAAAGGAAAAAAAACCAAAAACGTTTTATTCAAAATATTTTCAAACCGTGTAAATATAAATGTGTAAATTCAATCGGGCTAAGTTAGAGTCAAAGTTCAAACCGACTATATCCTAGTCGGAACTCTGTCAAGTCATAAACCCGCTTTCCTTTACATTTTTGGTTCTTCGAGTCAAGTCTTAAGGCGTCACGCCGTCATTTTGGACCCCCCTACCCCAATTCAGTTAGGATCTAAACACTCGAGTCATACGTTCTGAGGCTCAACACACGAGTCTCAACACACGAGTCTCAACACACGAGTCTTAATGGGCCTCATATTTCAGTCTAAACTACAACAGTCTTCTTAACACCTATAAGCAAACCTCGAGTCCAGAATCAACACGTGTCGTCAATCCCGTCAATAAGGTCAACTGTATAAATGTCATTCCGTCAAAGTTAACACTCGAGGCTAAAATTATAGTCAAGCACCGTGAATTCAAACACGGGAAGTCGCTCACGACATTTCATGAATCACAAGTCAAGTCTAGATGTGTCATCTTATCCATTCCTTTATTTGTTGCCTTAGTATGCGTGATCCCATGTCGAATCAAGTTGTAATGCGCGTCATTTCTGTCGAGTAGGAATCCGGCAAGTTCCGTCAGTCAGCCAAGCCACAATCACCGTGTCTCTCCAAGACGTTTATGCCATGATCCTAGAAGTTCAAGCTACAGTGGAAAATTTGAGCATTCGCGTCCTCACCCTTGAAAATGGAATGGTGGAAAAGAACATGCCAACTTGGGAAACCTCTAGTCTAGGTCGTCCAAAGCTTATCTCTTGCAATAACCATCGTCCTAGAAAGCCGAAAACAGCTGAAAAGAAACCTGGGAGGCATCAAAGGGTGCTTACCGATTTAGGCATGTCTTATGCCGATGCTTTGAAGAGACTTTCTGCCCAAGGCATGCTACATCCAATAGGGCCGACTCCGGATCCACCATTGGAGAAACAGGTGAACCTCTGGAAGGGCAACAAATACTGCTTATATCACCAAGGTAGAGGCCATGATAGTGAAGAGTGTTTTCTCTTGAAACACACCATCGAAGATATGATCGAAGAGGGCAAGCTTCCCAAGCCACCTTCCGCCAAGAAATCCAAGAAGATCGACCCTCTTGGGTCCAATATCAATAAACATGATGAAGAATCATTCCTGGATTGTTATCATCTCCTCAATCATCATGATAACGAAGAGATCAATGTCCTCGAAGACGAAGATATCCAAAATGGAATGCTCATGCTTTCCATGGCCTTCAACAATAAATTCTCCAAAATAGAAGGGGCCATTGATATCCTAAACTCTCGACTTGCCAACATAGAGAACCAGTTCGCTGAAATGGGTAAGAAGCTCGATGCCCAACCTCTCAAGATGAAAAGGGTCCAGACAAACCCTCAACCTAATAGTCCTAAAGCAAAAACTGAGCAATGTATCTTTAGTTCTTCTAATCCAAGCATCAAAATCAACAAAGTCAACCTCATGGAGCCTTTGTAAAAAAACTCTCCCAGGTCATTCACAAGTTTAGGCATACCGTATGCCCTAGCCTTAAACAAATTATCCACTCTAGGTCTTCTTGAACCAATAGGGCCTACCCCAGATCCGGAAAGGAAGTCTAAGTTTTGGGATGGCAATTCGTATTGTCAATACCATAGAGGAAGGGGAAATGACACCGAGAATTGTTACAAACTAAAGAATATCATCCAGGATAATATCGAGAACGGCAAGTACCATGAATCGACCTTTGCTCAAGCTGACATTAAGTGTGATAGGGCTAAACTCATGGAAGCTCCACCCAGAAGACCGAGACGGGCTCCTAGAGCATTCGCTAACCTTAGCATTACTTATGCGGCGGCACTACAAATGTTAGTATCACAGGGCAAATTACACCTAATCGGTCCAACTCCAGACCCTGAAAACATACTACCTAGATGGGACAGTAATGCATATTGCCAATATCATCGTGGTAGGGGACATGATACAGAAGCGTGCTTTTGTTTGAAGCATATAGTCCAAGATATGATTGAAAGTGGGAAGTTGTCCCTCTCAACTTTTAACCTACAAGGTAGCTTAGGCAATCCTCATGGATATACCACTTATCAAGAAACTCTTCTTGACTGTTATCCTTCCTGTGTTCCCAATAATGAGGACGAGGTGTTCAAATGGATGAATGCTCAAAGTCAGATGCCGAAGCCAGTTGCTAGAAGAGTAAAAGTTCAAGCGTGGGCCGATGATTACGAGTCTAGATTTGAAATCGAGTCAAAGTCCAAATCCGAGTCCGAGTCTTAGGCTTTCTATCCCATAATTTTGTCATAATGTCTTTCTTCGTGTCCATTTTCATTCCTAGTGACAACCTGGGGGCTGTCCCACGAGTCACGTGTCTTCTCGAGTCTATGTTAAATATATTTATCATTCATTTCAATAAAGGTACAATTTTCAATCCACATATTCTTCTATCATATCTCTTCCACTACAAGAAAAACGCGGGTTACTAACGGCCCTACCGACGGAAAAAAGAGGCCGTCAGAAAACACGGGTTACTGACGGATGTGTGATGGAAATTCCGTCAGTAAAGTTTCCTGACGGATATCCCGTCAGTATCTATTGGCGCGTTAACCAAGTCAAAGGCGCCAAAAAAACTGTGACGGAAATTCCGTCAGTAATCTCTTAATACTGACGGAAAATCCGTCAGTGGGCTTTACACGTTAAATTGGATTACAGCTGGAAATCAATTTAGCCTCCTGACGGAATATCCGTCGTTTTTTTTCTAATCGACGGAATATCCGTCGGTGGGTCAATTATTAGTTGATATTAGTGTGTGACAGGGTGTCACAATAATTGTAGCACTGACGGATATTCCGTCAGAATTTTCAAAATACTGACGGATATTCCGTCAGGATTTCTACTTTAACTGACGTGTACAGTCACTTGCATTATTTTCTGATAAAGTGAACGTATGACGGATTTTCCGTCAGTATTTTGACAATAACCGACGGAATTTCCGTCAGAGGTTTCTATTAACTTAAACACGCGAAGAGTTTCTCCTTCACTTTACTAAAATTCCCCCAAATCAATTAAAATCGCCTTAACCCTTACCTCCTTAAAACCCGACACCACCACCACCCTCCTCCACTTCCGGCGCCACCACCACCACCACCAACACCACCACGCCGTCGCCATCACTATAAGGTAATTAACTTTATCTTTTTTTTCTATTTCCTTTATCTTTTTCCTTCTCCTTCATCCTTTTCCTTCTCCTTTTCTTATTTATCTTTTTTTTTTGTTAATAGTAGGCCGCCGCCTCCGCCCGCCTCCGCCAGCCGCAGCCGCCACTGCCCTTTCTTTTTCATTTTTTTTTGTCAAGTTAATTAGGTATTACTCCTTTTAATTTTTTTAATTAGTTTAATTAATTTAGATTATTAATTATTGTTTTAATCCGTCAGAGGTTTCTACTGACGGATATTCCGTCAGAATTGTGAAAAAACTGACGGATATTACTCTTTTTAATTTTTTTAATTAGTTTAATTAATTTAGATTATTAGTTATTGTTTTAATTGTTGTTGAAAAAGGGTTGGTGTTGATGCATGTTGACTTAGGATAGAAGCCAATGTTGTGACGGATGTATGTTGTTAATTTAGATTATTAGTTATAATTTTTTTTTTTTTAATGTATGCATGTTGACTTAAGATAGATATTTAATTTTATTGTTAAAAATTAGATTATTGCTAAATGTTAATTAGAATAGATATGAATTAGACTAGATATGTAAAATGAAAAGTAAATCATGTTAGTTTTTGTTAATTGAAAAAGTAGTCATTGTTGTATGTTTTGTTTTTAATATTGTTAAAATTATTGTTCATATTGACCTAGTACCCGTTCAAAAATTACTCACTAGGAGTAATTTTTGAATAGTCCCGATTTTGGGATTTGTCTTTTGCACGTTTTAAATCACTTAGGTAGTAAACATGTGCTTGTGATTTGTTAATGAGAAAAGAGTTTGGTGACAATTCCTTTAATGTTCTCTAAATGCATATGTAGAGTAATTATTTATTCTATATTGTGTATTTGGAGAACGGATGGGAATTTCTTTAAATTTTTTTTCTCATTAATAAATCACAAGTACATGTTTGCTAGTGACTTAAAACGTACATTGATGGGTTTAGGTTGGAGTGATAAGGACCCAATTCAAAGAAATACAATATTTATATTGGTTAAAATGTTAAATTATTGTTTATTATGCTTGATTTTGATTGTTGTTAGGTTATTATCTTTTTTAATGACATATATAAATGTGTAGATATATAATAACATGAAAAGATTAGAACGGCAGTGGATGTATGAAAGATTAGACGAAAAAAAGAAACCCAAGAAAGCATATGCAGAGGGGGTGAAAGAGTTTATTAAATTCGCGGAAGGAAGTAGTGAGTACAAGAATTTAGGTGAAATGAGGTGTCCGTGTAAGAAATGCAAAAACCTAGGTTTTAAAAGGAAAGCAGATGTTCAAATTCGTCTTTGGTCGTATGGTTTCGCCGATAATTAATATGTATGGACGTATCACGGTGAGAAACTACCTAGTACAAATGCTAGTGAGAATCCTTACCGTGAGTTCGTGGAAAATGCATTGCGTGATACTGTTGACCAAATTTTGGAGGATCGACTTAATCCTGATGACCTTAACAATGAAGAAGTGCGTTATGAAACCCCGAACCCCCAAGTTTCTTCGTTCTTTAAAATGTTAGAGCAAGCTGAACAACCGGTGTTTGAGGGAAGTGATATGAGTTTGTTGCAAGCAGCTGCTAGGTTGTTATCAATCAAATGTGAGAACAACATATCTCTTAGATGCGCTAATAGTTTTGTGTCGTTCGTTGGTGACATAATTCCAAAGGAAAATCAAATGGCGCGCAATTTTTATGAGATTAAAAAAGTTCTGAAGGGACTCCAACTTCCCCATGAAAAGATTGATGCATGTATCAATGGATGCATGCTTTTCTGGGAGGAAAATTCTAATCTTGAAGAATGTACAAAGTGTCGTGCATCTCGGTATAAAGGTAAAAAGAATTCAAGTGGGAGGCGAATTCCATGTAAACCAATAACTTATTTCCCGCTTGCGCCAAGGTTACAACTACTATATGCAACCAAGCACATAGCAGGTGAGATGAGTTGGCACTACAAAAACTCTCGATTAAGAGAAAGGGGGACAATGGCACATCTAAGTGATGGAGAAGCGTGGAAGCATTTCGATAGAGAGCATCCAGATTTTGCAAGTGAACCCCGGAATGTTAGGCTAGGTTTGTGTACGGATGGATTTCAACCTTTTGGGCAGTTTGGGACGAAATACTCTTGTTGGCCCGTGATTGTGACTCCGTACAACTTACCTCCTTGGTTATGCATGAAGAGACAATTTCTGTTCTTGTCTGTGCTAGTTCCCGGTCCTAAGAATCCGAAGTCAAATTTAGATGTTTTCCTCCAACCGTTGATCAAAGAGTTGAAACAACTTTGGGAAACCGGCATTAATGTGGACGATCAACGATTTCCCGGCTTATGGCATGCTTTCTGGTTTGTCCACAAGTGGATATCGTGCCTGTCCTTATTGTCCTAAAAATGATCATAGATCTTTTTGGCTTAAAAATAGCAAAAAGGTTTGTTGGTTTGATTGTCACCGTGAGTTCTTAACACCTGATCATCCTTTCCGCGACAATTGTAAGCATTTTCTTAAAAACAGAAAAACTGAGAATCGCATAGCCGCATCGAAACTAACGGGTGATGAAGTGTGGGAATCCGTAAAAGAGTTGCCTAAAATAGTTGATGCTTCTGATAAAGAATTGAAAAGATTGAAAGATCAGAATGAAGGTTGGTGGAAACAAAGCATATTCTGGGAACTTCCCTATTGGAAAAAGTTGCTGATTCGACACAACTTGGATGTTATGCACATTGAGAAAAAAATTTTTGAACAACTTATCAACACCATCATGGATGTACCAGGTAAAACTAAATTTGACAATAAGGGTAAAGAAGACTTTAATGAACTTTGCTATAAACGGACCACATCATCTAGGTTTGTTTTATCAAACGCGGAGAAAAAGGCTCTATGTGACTGGGTTGCTAACTTAAAATTCCCGGATGGTTATGCTTCAGATTTGAGTCGGTGTGTTGACCATAAAAAGATGGTGTTACATTCCATGAAAAGTCATGATTGTCATGTCTTTATGGAACGACTACTCCCCGTTGCCTTGAAAGAGTTGCTCCCGACAGGTCCTTGGAATGCAATAACTGAGATAAGCCAATTTTTTAGAGACCTGTGTACTTCTACGATTAGAGTTGATTCTATGGAACGTCTAGAGTCAAACATTGCGGAGATAATATGCAAGTTAGAGAAGATATTTCCCCCGTCTTTTTTCAATTCCATGGAGCATTTGCCTCTTCACCTACCTTATGAAGCAAAAGTTGGAGGACCTGTTCAATATCGATGGATGTATCCATTTGAGAGATTTCTTAATCATATAAAAAAAAAGATTGGCAACAAAGCTCGGGTGGAGGGTTCAATATGCAACGCTTTTTTGTTAGAGGAAATTTCAAATTTCTGTTCTTTTTATTTCGAAGATCACATTGACACAAAAGCAAAAGACTTAGATGTTGGTGTAAATTCCGATGACCAGTTGAAATCTAAGTTACCTGAGTTATTCAATGATGACATGGGAACTACAACCGGAAAATGTATACAGAGGTACTTAACTGAGAAAGAGTATGAAGAAGCTCATTTTTATGTGCTAAGGAACTGTGGAGATTTTTTAGATACTTATGAAAAGTAAGTTAATACTTCATCATTACTCAATTGTTTTTTAATTATCAAATTAGATCGAATTTATAGGTAATTAATACATAACTAAAACATGCTTTCCCTACTTATAGGGAATTTGAGGCACATATCAAAATCAATTTTCCTGATGTCACATCCTCTGATGATGTTTGGGCATCACATGAGAAAAGTTTTCCGAAATGGTTCCGAAATCAAGTAAGTGATGATACATTTTCTTTGAAATTGAACTATACATTTAGATTTTTTATTAGATATTGAAAAAAATATAACAACTTAATTAACATTTTTTTATTCATAGGTTCATAGATTGAAGGATCATCTAATAATAGTTTTAGCATTGGGTCCTAGTAACATGGTGAAGTATTGGAGACGGAATTCCATCAACGGCTATAAGTTTCGAGCTTATAAGGAAGGAGTTGATGTTTCGAAGTCTACGTTAAGCAATGGGGTTTATGTGAATTCAACTGAAGGGTTGGACTACTATGGAACCCTAAATGAAGTAATTGAGCTTTCTTATTATGCCGGGCAAAGGGTTTATAGGGTTATATTGTTTAAATGTGATTGGCTTGATAATTCCCCACAAGGACTTAGTATCCATAAGGTTTATGGACTTGTAGATGTAAACGAGAAAAAGAAACTTCGTGGACATAACCCATTTGTGGCAGCTTTTCAAGTCGATCAAGTTTGTTATGCTCCTTATCCAACCATTAAGAAAGGTAATCAAGGTATTCAGTGGTCCGCGGTTTTTAAAACCAAGGCAAGATCACAAGTTGATGCTCCTATTGAAGAAAGTGTCTTTCAAGAAGATGTGGTTGTGAATGATCACTCAATTTCACCGATTTTGTTGGAAGATATAGAGGATGAAGATGTATACGAAGTGACAGTGGAAAGAGGTCAAGGGGAATATGACAGAGACGTCGAAGAAGAAGGGGATGAAGATGAAGTTGAAGAACTTATTAGATACGAAAATGAGGAATCAGAGGAAGAAGTAGGAGTGCTTTTTCGGAAGATGAACTGTTTTGATTTGTAGTGATAGTGATAGTGAGGAGGACTAGTTGTAATTGTACAATTATTAAACATTCAATAAAATATGCCCTCCGTTTTTTTACTTGTCGTTCTAAGCTATTTGTTTTTTTGTTTTATACATGTCGTTTTAGCTTAACATCAATAGTGTGTTTCAATTTTCAAGGTTTGGTTATAAGAAACCTCTCAATTCACCCAATAAAATGCATTAAAGAAGAGGCAAGTGGTAATTAGTTCAAAGTTTTCCATAGTGTTTTTTTCAATTGTTTATATATATCCTGCAGAAATGGTTGTTTTGAACTAACGATTTTTTTTTTGAACTAACAATTTGAATTGTTTACATGCAGTGATTATGCCGAACATTTTTCGCCGTATGATTGGGAGCAATAGTAAGGCAAATGCATCTCAACGGAATCGGGAGGACGACGAGGTTGAGAATGAGGAAAATCCTGAACCTCCAACAGATAGACAGGAGAACATGCAGGTGATTCTCTCAGAGGCCCGTGCTCGGCCAGATCATTTTTGGTAAGTTTATGTTACTTTTTTAATTTTTAAAAAACTTAACATTTACAGTTTTAATTTCAAATATTTATGTGTTTTTCAGGTGGGATGACGAACCAATCAAGAAATATGTTACTTGGTCGTTCACCTGTAACACAGGAGATGAGTACTTCACTAGGTGGGGTGAAGCGAGTAACGCACAGCGTCGGAAGATGTGGAATTACTTTGCGGTAATTATGTTTTTCAATAATAATTTTCTTAAGTTTATAATAATTTTCTTAAGTTTATAAGAATTTTCCAAAGTTTTATATAACTAATTTCACACTTGTTTTTGAAACAGACTCATGTAAGATCCATCGATCCTGGGTATGATCCTATTCCTGAGTGGTAGGCGAGGGTAACGAGGCGGATTACCACTCTTATTAATGGACTAAAATATAACAAGAAACCGCCAAAGTGGGTGCCTGCTACTTAGTTGGAGAACCTTAGTAATAGGCCAAATGATCCTACTTTTGCCAAACATTCGAAAATCAACACGGCAAATAGGAAGTCGGGTGGGAAAGATGGGAAAGCATTGGGCACCCACACTCTTGGTCGGAAGAGTTGCTCCGATGCTTTCAAGGAATTGGTAAGTATTGTTTATATTGCTTTTAAAAAGTGGTTAATATATATGATTGACAAATATATACTTGATTTTACTTGTTTCCATAATAATTTCAGGGTCAAGAGGCCACCCTCCACAAGATGTTTATGAAGACGAAGAAAAATAAGAAGGGCGAGTGGGTTAACCCTCGAGCGGCTGATATTGAGGTAAATTCTTGAATTTAATTTAATATTTATTTTTATTACAAAAAACGATAATCTCTTTCTTATAAAGATAGGTATATATATATCATTTCTGACGATTTTCTATTTTTTCAGCGTGATTTCCAAGAGGAGATGAGTCAGCCATTGCCACCTGGACAGTCTCCCGACGAGATTCGGGCCTACTACAAGGCTGTAGGAGGCTTTGACGAGAAGAACCGGATGTTTGGGACAGGAGATACAGGGGCCCAAATATGGTATGATCTTCCTCCTAACAAAGCTGGCCGACGGTCTTTATCTTATGCTCCTAGCATGATTTCACAGCTTTCCACCCAAATGAATGATGAGCAATCTGCTCGAGTTGCTCTTGAAAGACAGGTTCGTGAACAGGCTGAAAAAATGGCGGCAATGAGAAAGGCTTGGGCTGATTTGCAAGCATCTCAACCCCCAAACACGTGTTCACAATTTACTCCACATAGACGGGATGACTTTGGGGGTGGTGATGACGGGTTTGGAGGTATTGGTGGTAGTTTTATTGACCCTATAAACACTTAGAGCCTTTAAGTTAGAGCCTTTAGGTTAGAGCCTTTAGGTTAGAACTTTAGTTTAGTTAGTATTGTCGTCTAGTAAGTATGAAAGACATGGTAAAACAATTCTCTGTTTAATTTGTAAGACAATGTACAAATTTGACTATGTTTTTATGTAAAACAATTTGCGTCCCCTTCTCTTTTGTTGTCTATTGATTCCCGCATTAGGGGTCGACGTGAAATGGATTCCCACTTGGCGGTCGACGATTGGATGTGTTTTGCAGGTTTTGTTTATATTGGAAACGATGCAAATAGGCATCGTGGCTGGGCAGAAGGCTGTATTTGAAACGATGCAAAAAACGCATCGTGGCTGGGCAGCAGGCTGCTGTATCCTCTCTTGTTTTTTAATAAATCTGACGGAAATTCCGTCAGTATTTTCTTTTTACCGACGGAATTTCCGTCACTGTTTTTCTCCATCATTTTCCCAGAATTAACAGAAATGTGCCACGTGTCTACACACTGACGGAAATTCCGTCAGTACAAAGCAAAATACTGACGGAATATCCGTCACTACCCTCTGTTAATTTGATTTCAGAAACTTACGTGGAATGCCACGTGTCTAGACACCACTGACGGAAATTCCGTCAGTAATGAGAAACACTGACGGAAATTCCGTCACTATTGACCTATAAATAAAGACGGATTTTCCGTCAAAGATCCGTCAGTTTTTTGGAAGACTGACGGAAATTCCGTCAGTACAGGTATTTTACTGACGAAATAAGCTGACCCTGATTACTGACGGAATTTCCGTCAGGAAATTGCAATACTGACGGAAATGCCGTCAGTATGGGCTTTATTTTTCCGTCAGTTTCCCGCGTTTTTCTTGTAGTGTTCCTTCATCCCATTTCCTGTGACAACAAGAATTGATTTGAGACATTTTAAAACAAACAACAACAATGTGAGTACCCTTATACGATGTTCCGTTCTATGTTGTAGAGGACCTGAAACTCCGTGTCCATTTTTCTTACCTATTCCATGTCTGGCAATAGAAACCACAATATAACCTTAGTTTAGCACGAGCCTATCTCTAGAGATTCTAGGACGAATCCAGACCATCTCCCTTGTTAGCAATCCATGACGGAAGGCAAGCCCATTCCCCACAATAAACAACCCGTGTTACAAAAAAGACCAACCCGTTTCACACCCAAGGTGCTAGTCTAACCCAAATCCATGTTGGCAAACAAATCCAAGACGATACGAGCCATGATCAAAGACAAAGGCTCAATCAAGAAAAATGATCCAAGATCAATATCCAAGAAAAACGAGTCAAAAGAACAAGGCTCAATCAATGAAGCAAGTCAATGTCGATATCCAAAGTCAAAATTGTCTTCAAAACCTGGATCAAGAATCTGAGCAGAAGCCAAGATAAGTTCTAGACCAAGAATCTGAGTCTGAATCAAGAACGAGTACGCAAAATCCAAGTGCCAAACGGAATACTGCTGAAGTCCATATAGAATCAAGACATCAATGAAAGATGGTCATCTAGCACCCTCATTTAGCCTTTCACACATCACACACCCTAAGTCCTTCTCGAGACCGTTACAGGGAGATAGTTAGGAATTTTGAGAATCCTCTAAAGCTCGTCAAATATAACCATCCTTTAGGGCCAAGACATGGAAATTTGAACCCACGTCATTTTAACCTACCTTTATGTGCTCAGGCTACATCAAGCCAAGAGACTCAATTTCCAAGCCACATTACAAGCCATAACCCCATCAAGTCTTAACTCCACAAAATCAAGCTCCAGAGATTTGTTCATCAAAGCCTCTTATGTCCAAGTTCCACATTCCAAATATCCAATCCAGTTTCACCTTGACCCAGACACGGAGTCTTCAATACTTTGCTACCCAGAATGGGACATACCCATATCATCCTTAGGGTCCACTCTTAAGTGTGCTCACATGACAAGGAAATTTTTACTAAATTAGTTACACCTCTTTGGTCTATGATCAAAGGGAGTTATCTCAAATCAGTTCTTCGAGTCACCAAAGGAATACACCCTTGTGACCCTGCACTTTAAGGCCCTAACAACATAGCTTAGGCACACAGCTGAACTACGATCTAGTTTGATTTCACCTACTCAGGTGGATACGTAGGCAGTCCTTTCTTACCCAAGAAGGATACAACCACAACACCCAAACAAAATTAACCAAACCACAGAACTACGATCTGGTTTGATTTCACTTCACGTGAATACGTAGGCAGTCCTCAAGGACACAACCATCCCAATTTTCAACCTTCCAACCTCAACCAACACCTCTATACTAGGGGCTCCTTTTTGTCGCCCAGCCTTTTTTACCAAAGTCCAGAGTCATCCTCTCATCCTGGGGGCTTCTTTTCCAAGATGTCACCCTTCCTTTATTCCTCTAAGTCTAGCTAGTACTCGGGACAATGACAACGGTCTTAGATCAATTCTCCAAGTTATCGTGCCTCAAGAGGGGTTTCTTTTACAGCAAACGGTGGTGAAGAAGTCCTAGTAGACAGATGATCCATGGCTCATGCCTTGCCTTTATATGCCTTCATCATTCTTGCAATTCTTATACCTTTGGAACTGATATGCATTGTCACCCACACTTGGCTAGGGGTTGCGCATACTTAAGCAAAGTCTGTCAAAGTCATCCCTGTGTCGCGTCAAATTCAAGTAGTGTCGTGTCAGTCAAACCTAAGTCTACATTTCGCGTTGCGTCCTTATAAGGTCTACGCCGCGTCAGTCACGTGTCTAAAGCCCATTTGAATATGCATAACGCATTACAAACGACAAACTTCTTTGAACAAGTTTTAAACAACTTTTAAAAAGAGACAACTTTTGTAAAACCTATGTGTTTCCTCATTCGAGGTCCATGTGATAATTGCTTACGTGCATATATTAGATTGCATTCTTGTGTGGCTACTAACCATGCAGGTAAGTATCAGAAGCAGTACTTTATCAAGACCTCGCTTGCCATAACGAACGAATACTCTTTGACAGGTGTTTCGACACACCTCTATTCTGTTCCCCCAGCGAGAGTAAGCGGATAGACAATCTCTCTCAAGACATGGAAATAAATTCCCGATTATGTTCCCCCAGCGAGAGTTCACGACCGACAGTCATTTCCTCTCGAGACATGGAGATCAGCATTGACCCAACATTCTTCTGAAGTTTGTTTGAAGATGACCCAAGCAGATTTCTCCCAGCAGTTCCCGCCTGTGTCCTGCTACTTACAATATTTCTCGAAGTCTACCCAAGCAGTTTTCTCTCAGCAGTTCCCGCCTGTGTCCTGCTACTCGCAATTTTTCTTGTTCCCAAGCCAGAGCCTCCTTCCTTAGGTTCGTAAACCCAAAGTTAGGATTCGTACCCTTAGATTCTTAGATCCCAAAATGGCCTCCTTTAGGTTCGTAAACCTTTAAGCTCCCACACCAACATCCTTAGGTTCATAAACCCATAAATCCTTTTGGAGTTGTCATACCTTTTCTTTTTTCCTCAGAAAGCTCAAACGCACGCGTTTAAAACAAGAATTAGCAACCCAGTAGTTCCTAAACTTAACCTTAGGATCCCAATTCCTCTTAGGTTCATAAGCCTTTAAGTTCCCATACCAGCCGTCCTTTTAGGTTCATATTGTAATACTCCGTATTTTATAATACTACTTAAGTCGGGTTAATTGTTTAGTCGATAATTACGTCAAGTTGTTTTACTTGACTCGTGTGGTATCGTAAGATCGAGTACGTCAAGTTATTTTACTTGACTCGCGTGGTATCGTAAGATCTAGTTGTTTCGTAAGTTAATTAAGACGGGTTTATATGGAATTCGAGATGTGAGCTAACCCATTTACCCTCGACCCATTTGAGTTTACCCAAATGTTTAATCCAATTAACCCAACACCCAACATCATGTCTTTAACCTAATTTTTACCCTAACACTACACAACCCTCATCTCACCTGCCTCCCTCACTTCGACGGCACGCATTTTCAGATTCACACAAAGAGCCTTTCATTTGATTGAAGATTTCTCATCGATTCCAACCTAATTCGATTTCCCTGTTTGTAAGTCGATTTCATTCCATTGTTTATACTGTTTTAAAGTATTCGTCTTCAAAAAGTTTGAAAAGAGAGTCCTGTTTATTTGATGTCTAGTTTATGCATATAAAAGCTCGTAGTTAAATTCTTTATGGTTTGTCCTAGGTGATTTATTTATGAACATGTCGCTGAAAAGTCCGCGAATCTGATTTGGTTGTGGAAAATGATTTGAAACCCTAATTTTTATGTCGATTCAGTTATGAGGCTTCTTCATACATCATCTTTGTATAGTCTAGATGATAATAGGATTTGGAATTTCTGAAAAATAATGTTTTAAACTCGTTTTATGAATCAATACTTTTTATGCGACGGTTTCTGTCAGTTTTTGGAAATCAGTCTGAAAACCCTTGATAAGTTTGGAATTTTAGAAAAACACGTTAGATATAATTTGTAGCTAAGACTCATGGGGTTTCAATCCAATTGGCCTTGTATCAATTTGATTTTTCTGGAATTAGTTATGTATTTTATTCCGAGTCTATCATGTGCTGGAAAATCAGGAAAAGTCGTGTTTGTTCTTTAAGTTGATATTCCTATTAAGTTATGATGAGTCTAGGTGGTGTGCATGATTATTTGATTGAGTAGGTGGTAATTATACATAATTATGATATGTAGGTGATGGATATGTGAAGGATCGTAATTGGTTGCTTGTGTGTGCTTGGATTGCGAAAAGGTAGGGAAATACACTTGACTTCTTATCGTGTTGTTGAATTGTGTTGACTTGTTTGTGTTTCATATGACCAAATTGTGAACGTGACTTGATTCGTGGTTGTGGATTACGCTATGATATGGTTGACTGAACTGTTCGTGTTGAGTGTGTTATCACAACATTTGGTAGCTGGCATGATTTCATTCATTGATATACATATTGTATTGCATTGTTTTCTTGTTGGGCATTCATATGCATTGGAGATGGAGGATGTTGAGGTGATGTGGTGTGGTGATGATGATGTTGTGATAAGGCCCGGGCGGGTTCTGCAGGACTTGCCCTGGTGTCCTCAGTGCGAGTGCGCAGATCGGCTACGGTCGATATATATAGTCTACCGGGGATCGGTATGGCTGGGTTGTCCGGGTTATGAGATATGAGATATGAGTTATGAGATATGAGTTATGAGATATGAGTAATGAGATATGAGATGGAGATGGAGGTGACGGAGGAGCATGCATATCATATTTTGTTGTTGCATTATATTACCCTACTCAACCTCGTGGTTGACCCTGTGTATTCGTGAACACCTGTGATGAACCTTTTAATGGGGAGCAGGTTGACAGGTACCTCAGAGACTGATAGGAGCTGGATGGGAAGAGAGCTTGGATTGCACGACTTAGAGCTAGCCCACTTTTATTTCTGTTTAGTTATCGACTTTATTTTCGTTTGAGACTTGTTTCATTTCGGATGTATAATTATATAAATTGCCTTGGAGTTTAATTTGTTATTCACTACCTCGGGAAACCGAGATGGTAATGATCCGGTTTATTAGGGAATGTCTTGCTAAAGGCTCCTTCATAAACCGGGGTGTTACAAAGTGGTATCGAGCATACGATCCTCGTGCCTAAACCAATGAACCCAATGAACGTAGGATGTGTCTAAATAAAATGAACCCCTGGGAATAAACTGTTAGGAGCTCACAGTGCGGTTAAGAAGGCGCCCTTAATGCGTGCTCTTTTGCCCTCTCAGTTTTGAACCAGGTAACCCGAGAGAAATTGAGGTAATGGGGTAGTTAGAAGGAAACCTTGGATATAATCGAGTTGATGTATACCTTGAGACCCATATATTCTAACCATTCTGCAGGACAACGTTATGGTAAGTATTTTGTATGAATGATGACGCGATCATATGATGTTGTGGAGATGAGAAATGAAATTTTCGTGTTCAGGTTGATAATCAATGAAGTGTTGGATTGTGGTAATCGCGAGCGTGAAAATGATTGCGAATTGATGATATTTATCTGGATGGATGTTGAATGATGTGTTGATAGTACTATTATGTCTAGTGATATGCGGTTATGTGATCCCGAAGCCATGCTAGTATAGTATCGTGATAGTAATGAGAAACACTATTGAATTGCATGTTTCTAGTCATAGCAATCGTGATTTAGATGTAAGGAGTAGATCGTGATGCGAAGGGATTCTATGGGATAGATGTTTACGTAAGTACAAAGTGTGAGATTTAAGTTGGGATGGGTTAGTATACATAGTATGTTCATAAGAGCTTGTAACATAGTAAAGAATGACCTAGTGCTGAAACTCGTTTTGTCTGATTTTACTCTTTAAATGACCTTACTGCCATTTCTTTTCTGTTTACTGCCTATGGATGAATATTTTATGAGATATAGCCTCGTGAGTTAGTGTTCATTTGGCGTTGGTTTCATGCTTATAGGATATACGGATTAGGAGTAATAAATATTTTAGTGGGCTGTGGTTAGGAAGTTCCTGTGCAGTGATGTTTTGACCAACGATTTTGTAAAAATCCTCATTTAAATTGTATTAATAATTTTTGCATAATTCCAACTCCTTCGATCAGAAGATTCGCATATGCTTTCAAATTGATAAGCCACGAAAATTCGTGATGTCTCTATATTAAATGGTAAGTTTTGCAAACTGACCCAAGTTTCGGACCAATTGCTGCCACATACTTGCTTGGACCAACTGAGTTGCAAGATCCTTTAAAAATTGAATTCTTGAGCTTTGGACCTCATTCTTTTTCTCACGAGTTACTAACTCTATGTATGTTATAAAAAGTAATATAACTCAAGTTTTCGTTGAACGGTTATTTATTCGTGACTTTTGAAAGTTACAATGTGAATCATGACTTGTAAAATGTGCGTTCTATGTTAAAGTTTTCATATAATTGTTTGGTTATTTCGTGAGCCTTATTAATGTGACCTTATAATGTTTTATATCATGATAGTAGCACGCATGTACAGTAGTTATGTATCTTAACAAGTGATAAAATTAAAATTTAGTTGATAACATTGTTGGCATGATAGTATGAGTGAAATTGAATAGCTTAATTTGATTCTTAATCGAGGGTGAAATATTTTATACGAGTCCAGTTGTTTGCATATTTTATATATGTTTGGCATGTTGTAATATCTCTGGTGTGTTCATCATATTTGCGTAGTAGTCGGATATATGTAAATATAAAACTATATTGTCATATCTTGGTAAAGTTGATGGCGTTTTAATTTGATTGTTCTAATATACTCGCACGAATAATTATAATAATTATGTTTAAATGTTTACACATGGATGGTAGTAATGAGTATGTCTAAATGTTCACACATGTAGGATGTCATCTAAGTTCTCATGTCTTTTATGTGAGTCTGTGTGCCTATAGTTATACTTATTACTTTTATTGCATTAATTTATTTCAGTTGAACCTACACTTATGATAATAAAATAGTGTTGTTGTTCCTTATTGGATAGGTTCATAGTTATATTGTCATGAAATGCTAAGGTGATTGTTGCAATTGTCACGATATTTGAAATATAGTTGATATAGTTACGATATAGTTACGATATTTGAAATATATTCTCAAACCGTCGAATTATAATGGGATAACCCTTTGATGATTCACATGATATGCATTGGTTTAAATGATAGTCGTTATAGTTACGTTTAATTGAGCCTACAATTGCCTAATTGTTCAAATCGTGCAAATCGGAAAAGTTGTTGAAGTTGCTAGTAATTTACCATAGATAAGGTTCTACAAAGTATATGATGGCAAATGTGTATGTTTAAGTTGTTTATGCGAGATCTTTTGTTTTTCTTGAAAATGAGTTATACTAAGTTCTTTGGACACAATTGAACGATATGGTTGCTAATGAAGTAATGTTGTGGTTGTCATGGATCATATGTTGCTACTTTTATTGGGAAATATGTTTTTTAATTGATATCGTGCAAACAATTTTGATAATTTAAAATATGAATTTTGAGTATGTTGTTGATTGTTTAAATTCATCGGCCTAATTCGTGACCTGAACCAGTGAGTGAGTAAATGGTTGTATGGACATGTCAATAAGATCCTGTGATTGTGATGGATAGTAGTGGTAGATCTATTTTCTGTGATATTTTTACAAATGTGAGAAGTTTCTTAAATTGTTTTGTTATTTTTACTCTCGCTCGTTCATGGTCTATAATTGATCATCAAATTTGCTTAATTACATACATGCCCTTTGCCCTCGTGCTTACTCTATCCCAACACCAACTTTGATTATGAAGACCATTAGTTAGTGAGCTATTTTCGTCATATGCGAGGACGTGGTTGAGTTTTATTTTCTTTGTCGAGGTAACACGGTATTACCGTCCCTAATACTTTATTATTGTTCGGGGTTGTATGTGTATGTGTCATTATTTGTCATCGTTTTATGATATCAATTTGTACAAGGTAATTGTGAATTTCTGGTGATTGTCATTATTTCGGTTACTTAATTATGAATTTTGAAAGTTGTTGCATGATGTTTGATTGTTGAGATTGTAAGTTATGTGAGTTTCATATAAAAGTTAATCAAACATGAATTATGTGATGTAACCATGTAATACTACGATATGAATTCGTAACATGAACGGTAGGCTTATGATATGAGTATGAACCTTGTTATATGATAATATAATCTTAATCGTTTCGGTGGGTTTTGTGTAAAGTAGTCTCAATTATAGAAACGCTATTACATTGCTTGAATTTTGCCTAGTGTCTTTCTCTAAACCTGATTTGCATAAATATGGATTTTACTTCTATGATGTGATTACTGATATGAAATATTTTAATCCGTCAAGTATGAACTATGAGTTAGTGATTGTCTACATTGATGTAAATGTGTTAATTTGGTATCAAAGCATCCAAGTAATTGTTACCTTGATTTTGTGTAATGCGTAGCATGAAATTGACAAGTGTGTTTTGTTCTTTGGAAAAGTCGGATGTTAGTTGTCGTATAGAGTAATTAGCTTATCGATGATTTGTGTCTATTGTTTCAAGTAATCTTCTTGAACTTTGGATGTGGAATTTCATAATGGGGTTACGGGGACGTAACCATGTTTTAAGGAGGATAGGATTGTAAAATCGTGGTGGTTTACGATCTGGCTAAGTGGTATGTTATGATTGGCTGACTGAGAATTGACCATGCATGGAGTCTGCTGTTTTAATTTGTTATTACTCGGTCAATGTTGTGGTTCTTTAAGTGCCACATACTTCTGTCGTATGTCCAACTTTGGGGACAAAGTTTCTTAAGGGGGGTAGAATATAACACTTCGCGTTTTAGAGCTTATGTTTATGTACTACTTGTGTTGTCTTATGCTTGGGGATGTTTGGTTATCGTTATGGGGTGGCGAACTTCGGGACGAAGTTCATTTTAAGGGGGGAAGACTGTAATACTCCGTATTTTATAATACTACTTAAGTCGGGTTAATTGTTTAGTCGATAATTACGTCAAGTTGTTTTACTTGACTCGCGTGGTATCGTAAGATCGAGTACGTCAAGTTATTTTACTTGACTCGCGTGGTATCGTAAGATCTAGTTGTTTCGTAAGTTAATTAAGACGGGTTTATATGGAATTCGAGATGTGAGCTAAGCCATTTACCCTCGACCCATTTGAGTTTACCCAAATGTTTAATCCAATTAACCCAACACCCAACATCATGTCTTTAACCTAATTTTTACCCTAACACTACACAACCCTCATCTCACCTGCCTCCCTCACTTCGACGGCACGCATTTTCAGATTCACACAAAGAGCCTTTCATTTGATTGAAGATTTCTCATCGATTCCAACCTAATTCGATTTCCCTGTTTGTAAGTCGATTTCATTCCATTGTTTATACTGTTTTAAAGTATTCGTCTTCAAAAAGTTTGAAAAGAGAGTCCTGTTTATTTGATGTCTAGTTTATGCATATAAAAGCTCGTAGTTAAATTCTTTATGGTTTGTCCTAGGTGATTTATTTATGAACATGTCGCTGAAAAGTCCGCGAATCTGATTTGGTTGTGGAAAATGATTTGAAACCCTAATTTTTATGTCGATTCAGTTATGAGGCTTCTTCATACATCATCTTTGTATAGTCTAGATGATAATAGGATTTGGAATTTCTGAAAAATAATGTTTTAAACTCGTTTTATGAATCAATACTTTTTATGCGACGGTTTCTGTCAGTTTTTGGAAATCAGTCTGAAAACCCTTGATAAGTTTGGAATTTTAGAAAAACACGTTAGATATAATTTGTAGCTAAGACTCATGGGGTTTCAATCCAATTGGCCTTGTATCAATTTGATTTTTCTGGAATTAGTTATGTATTTTATTCCGAGTCTGTCACGTGCTGGAAAATCAGGAAAAGTCGTGTTTGTTCTTTAAGTTGATATTCCTATTAAGTTATGATGAGTCTAGGTGGTGTGCATGATTATTTGATTGAGTAGGTGGTAATTATACATAATTATGATATGTAGGTGATGGATATGTGAAGGATCGTAATTGGTTGCTTGTGTGTGCTTGGATTGCGAAAAGGTAGGGAAATACACTTGACTTCTTATCGTGTTGTTGAATTGTGTTGACTTGTTTGTGTTTCATATGACCAAATTGTGAACGTGACTTGATTCGTGGTTGTGGATTACGCTATGATATGGTTGACTGAACTGTTCGTGTTGAGTGTGTTATCACAACATTTGGTAGCTGGCATGATTTCATTCATTGATATACATATTGTATTGCATTGTTTACTGTTGGGCATTCATATGCATTGGAGATGGAGGATGTTGAGGTGATGTGGTGTGGTGATGATGATGTTGTGATAAGGCCCAGGCGGGTTCTGCAGGACTTGCCCTGGTGTCCTCAGCTGCGAGCTGGCAGATCGGCTACGGTCGATATATATAGTCTACCGGGGATCGGTATGGCTGGGTTGTCCGGGTTATGAGATATGAGATATGAGTTATGAGATATGAGTTATGAGATATGAGTAATGAGATATGAGATGAGATGGAGATGGAGGTGACGGAGGAGCATGCATATCATATTTTGTTGTTGCATTATATTACCCTACTCAACCTCGTGGTTGACCCTGTGTATTCGTGAACACCTGTGATGAACCTTTTAATGGGGAGCAGGTTGACAGGTACCTCAGAGACTGATAGGAGCTGGATGGGAAGAGAGCTTGGATTGCCTGACTTAGAGCTAGCCCACTTTTTTTTTGTTTAGTTATCGACTTTATTTTCGAGTTTGAGACTTGTTTCATTTTAGGATGTATAATTATATAAATTGCCTTGGAGTTTAATTTGTTATTCACTACCTCGGGAAACCGAGATGGTAACAGTCCGGTTTATTAGGGAATGTCTTGCTAAAGGCTCCTTCATAAACCGGGGTGTTACACATATACCCAGGTTCACACACCTAGCTTCTTTTAAGTTCCCAAACTCCCTAGAGTTTACACTTATACCCTTTAGGATCATATTCCTTTAGGATCTCCTTTTCCTTTTAGGATCATATTCCTTTAGGATCACCTTTCCTTAGAGTTCCTACACCCAAACCTTGGTTACCCCTTTAAGTTGAACTTATATTTGACCTCCTTCCCGTCGATGCTTTCCTTTAGGGTCCCACACCCTAGCTCAATCCTTATATATCTCTTAGGTCTTACCCTTAGCTCCTACGCTTACCCTTAGCTCCTACGCTTACCCTTAGCTCATACGCAACTCCGGAAGCATCTCGAGAAAGAAGTCTCAGGTATGGTCTCTTCTTATGGCTGGCGAGCTTCCTTACGTAGTCTAATGGACTTTAAACGACCCTCCCCGATAGTCGACAGACTCTAAAATGTTCCCGACGACAGGTCCTTGGCTCATACCCCTTGAGCCGCCTCGCGTCGCCATAGTCGTCAGGTTGTAATCTTCGATTGACCTGATGGCTATACTTGACTTTCGCCTTGTCCAAGCCTCAGTCAAAGTGGGGGCTCTGTAGATACCTCGTTTCTGCACCTCCCGCAAACCACCCGGTGATGATTGGGCCGCATGTTTGGTACGCGGAACGATTTGTGACAGTTCATAAGTTTATCGTCAAGTGATCGCTCAAACATTTATGTCTACCTCATGGTCGTCATCTAGGTGTCATTGCGGTCGTTTTGGCAGTAGTTAGAGTACATTTGGAGTCCGGGTCAAAAACCGTCTTCATTTTCTAAAACCGTCAAATCCCGAGTCAAAGCAATGTGCTTGTTTACCTAAGGTTAGGATGTCATAAAATGTTGAGATTATATCTCATTTTGAGTCTCATGTCACTTCATTAGGCTAAACTAAAAGTTTACATTACAAAATGTGCATTTCATTTAGTTAAATTGACAACCTGAGCTTTAGGCCCGTTTTACGTGGTGATAACGACTTTTTTGGGTCAGGCCTATTTGACAGAAAGTTCTAGATCTCTTTCTTAGCTTTCCAACGCCACCGAAATCACCTTAATCCGAGTCTTGTAGAGAAAGTTATGCCTAAAATACGACAGGCTGTCAAACGCGTTTTCTACGCGCAGAAGAACCTACCCGGGAAAGGACGCAGCAAGTGCTGCGCCTCTTCCAAGGGACGCAGCACCTAATGCGCCTCTTCCTCAAGGTTTTCTTTTTGTCCAAGTTTCCGCGTTTAACCTAAGTCGGTTGTTTCCGGATCTTTCCTTCCGTATCCTAGTCTTACCATAATTCCGTCGTGTGATTAGTATAAATAAGGAGCTTCGCTCCTCATATTTCTCACGCGAGTGTCCGCCCTTCTCTTCCCCCTTTGCATTCTAGACTTTGTTCTTACTTTTTGGCGTCTACGTGCTTGAACTTTCGACCACGTAAGCTCGGATCCTTCTGAGTACCAGCCTCCCCGTTTGCATGACCGACCAATTTGACCAACTACACATCAATCAACTTAATTAACTTAATCGTTTTCCTCTTACGAGGGCACTTTCTTTGCATTCGTGTCGAGCATCACTAATCGATATCTTAGTCCTTCTCGTTTCGTCAACATGTAAGTCTGAGGGTGTATAATCCTTGTTTATTTATTGTATTTATTTATTGTATCATCATCAATTGTAAGGTTTATGTCGAAAATACCTTTTAAAACCGATTTCTAAAACCATGCTTTAAAACCTCTTTTTACGGATTTCCAGCAGATAACCGTTGAGAAAGGACGCAAAGAATCGCTGCGCCTCTTGAAGGAGCTTATTCTCGCTGCGCCTCTTCGTGAGGGCCGCGCATTCTCGCTTCCTTTCTTCTTCGTTCGTCCTCTGTTATTCGTCAAAGTTCTTTTATTTGTTTCGTTTGTTTGTTAATTCTTCATCACAGCATATAATTCACATGTATATTTAATCATCATCATTAATTTATTTTAATCATCACAAATCCGACTTAAATCCCTTATAATCCAATATTTGCGGGTTTTCGTCATTAAATTCAATTCCGGGTTGTAGAGATTCAATTCATCAATATTGGGTTTCTGGAATTCGTCTTTGATATAGTTTAGACCTGTCTATTGTCATATTCATCACATATTCGTCATTAATCCATCGTATTTAACTTAATTAATTCAATTAATTTGTTTGACTCATTAATATTTTTCACTTCTGTCATTATTCCATCATGTATTAATTCGTTTAATTCCGTCTCATCCATGTTTTGTTGTTTTATGACCCCATTCATATGTTAAATAACCTATTAATCACTTTCATCCGAGTAAATAATTTAATCCGTCGTTAAATTCACCAACGAGCCTTAACAACACGCAATTCCGGCTTCACAGCCAGAATTCAGGCCAGGAATAGACGCAGCGTCTGCTGCGCCTATTCCAAAGGACGCAGCTCTGCTGCACCTGTTCCGGGTTGAATTCTGACCCTGAACTCCGTTTCTGCCTTGACCTATTTTAAATTAGTTTAAGTATAATCAACTATTATTCGTATTATCACCTTCTGTTGTGTTCGTTAATTTATTCTTTTATTCTTCTTTCTTCAAATTATCCGTTTTAAAGGTATTTTCGACATAAATCGCCTAACCCAGTGTAATTATTGTAATTTTCATTATTGTAATTTATAATTATTGTATTTCCTTTATCATTTGTATATTTTCACATATAATTGAACACTAAATCCTACTTCGACCCAATTGTATGCTAATTACGTGTCAACCGACTTAGTCTAATTCTCACATGCTAGGATTAAAACTTGGATGTTGCATTGCATGCATATAGCCGACGATATATCGAGTACGAATAACTTCCCTAATCATTAGTAGAGGCCGCTATCGAGGCGGGCGGGATTAGGTGTTCAATCAAAAGAGCTTCCTAATACGTACCCTCACCCCTTACTCCAAATATCTGTGAACATCCGTGTTCATTGGCATCTACGAGAGTCATTCTAGACATAGAATGCTAAGGGTAATGATTGCTTAGTGTTCATGTCACTACTTTGTGTCTTGACATGACACGAGGTATTCGAACGGTTCCAATTTCCCATAAAAATTGGTGGCGACTCCATACAAAAATGCAAACGCTTGTTTCTCTTTTCCTCCCAAGCGCCCCCGTGGGCCCCCGCTGTCCACACTAGGCCGTCGTAATGACGATTTTTCAAACCCGGTTTTGTATAACCGTTTCAAATCACCTTTTTACGCCGTTATAATCGCCGCGTCTAGACACGAATTTTAACCCGTTTCGCGCCGACAATGGCTCTTTCAAAACCCGAGAAAACCACACACCCTTTTCTCGAGACACTTTCGAGATCCCGAGGACCATGCACCGTCTCCGAGACCTTTTCAAACATTTTAAACTCGATTTTCAAAACATACAGTTTCGAATTTCAAAACCGTCTTGGGAAGCAACACACTGTTTTCCGAGCCGACTCAAACTCAAACCGTCTTTTGCAAATAAACTTAAGACAACCCTTTTCAACTGATCTACTTGCGGAGATTTCTATCTTTGGAAGCCGCCCATTAAAGCGACAAATGAATCTTTTTGAAAATTCCTATTTTCGAAAACTTCAGTCCACCATTCCAATTCTGCCTCGTGTCTATCGAGTCAAAGCAAACGTACTTATGGGTCTTTATTTATGAGTCGTCTCACCACGAGACCCGTCCAATGGCGTCACGCCGTCATGTTGGACTCGTGTCAAAGATTCGGTCAAACACCATCACGTCATAAATCGAGTCAGCACCGAGGGACCACTCACGGTCACACCGTCTTGTTGAGTCGATCTTTGTCTGGTCCTCTGTGTTGTCTGCGTTCAGTCTTGGAACCGTGTCGGATTGAGTTGTAATGTGAGCCGTTTTTCTGCCTCAGAGCCATGACCCCATCTTCAACTTCGTCTGTCAACCACAACAACAATGATAACAACAGAGATGTCACAACTGATCAGCTAGCCAGCCTGCTTACCGCTCTTAAGGTCACTCTGGATTGCGTCGAGACCCGTATCCACGCTCTCGAGAACAAGGAAATTGGGGAACACAATACCCCACCTCTGGCTGAAACTGAGAAGAGGCTGAAACTCTTGGAAGAGCAGCTCCTAGCCCGGGGCAACAATATGCACCTTGAAAATAACCGAAGGTTCGAACCTGTTGGGGACCACTTACCTGACAACTTCACCCTTACCGATGTGCCTAAGTTCAAGGGAGTGGAGGACCCACTCAACCACATCTGTGCTTTCAAAGACTACATGGCCATTAAGGGGGTCAAACAGGAGCTCTTTACCCGGATCTTCCCATCCTCTCTGGAGCCGATTCCTAGCCAATGGTACTACTCCTTGGATCCGAAAAACCTTACCACTTGGGATGAGATCGCAGTTGAGTTTGCCAAACAGTATGCCGACAACGTCGAAATCCGGGCCAACACCCGTACTCTCGAGGTGCTAACCCAAAACGACAATGAAGGATTCACTGAGTTTCTAACCCGTTGGAGGAGGGTGAGTACTCAGCTGGTCAGTAAGCCGAGTGAATAAACTCTGGTGGAAAAATTTGTCAACAACCTCCGCCCGGTTTATGCCAACCTGCTGAGGTATCAGAATATCAAAAATTTTCAAGATCTGCAGATTCTGGGGACACGTATTGAGGACGACCTCCGAAGGGTTTCTTAGCATAAACCACCGGCAGGGGTTACCAGGGATCCACCTCGACCGGATCTCGCCCTTACGGTCAGACAAACAAGATTAATGAGGTCAACCTCGTCGAACCATCTGCCAAGAAAATCGAGCGCCCCCAGAGAGTGTTCACCAACATAGGGTCGACTTATGCAAGTGCCCTGAAAAGGCTCATGGACCAAGGGAAGCTACAACCGATCGGACCCAACCCGGATCCGACCGATGCCAAGAAGTCCCGATTTTGGAACCCCAACGCCTACTGCCAGTATCATCGAGAGAAAGGGCATGATACCGAAAATTGCTTCAAACTCAAGCACCTCATTCAGGACATGATTGAGAAAGGACATTTGCCCATACCCCCACCAACCAAACCGAACAACAAAACGACTCCCCCGGGAATTCACGCCATCTCTGACGACGAGCCGGCCCTAGACTGCTCTCATCTCATCTTGCCAATAGACGACGGGGTGAATGTTCTGGAAAAGGACCCTTCAGACGGAGTGTTCGTGTTCAGTGCTGCCACCATGCTCACTATGTTTCAGCAAGTTGAAGAGGCCATAGCCAACCTCTCTGAGAGAATCACCCGACTGGACGACGCCTATCGTCGACTCATCTTCAATCCCCCAACACCGCGTCCGAGGGAGAATTCCCCAAGCATTTAAAACTACCCACCCCAGGATGGATTGCTCCCGCGACCATTTTGGCATAGGCCTCACGAAAATCACCCTCAAAATAACTACCCCCACAAAAATCGCCCTCACAAAAATATTCCCCACAAGAACTACCCACCGAGGAATACCCCTCCAAGGTATCCTCGAGACCCTGAAATTAACGGCATATGGCGGGAGGATGTTGAAGATGTCTATGTCATCCCAGGGAAGGAAAAGCGGACGAAGGAAATCGGACACCTCACCCGGTCTGTACGTCCCTATCAGAATCCGAGCAACTCAACGGCCGTTCCAACAACGAATGACCAAATCGTCCCAGAGGTGGACACTCAACCAAAGGCCCCCGAGAACTCAATCTTGAAACAGCTCCAGAAAGCGAAAGCCGAAATCTCAATTTGGCAACTAATCGCAACGTCTTTTGAGCATCGACAGGCCTTGCTGCAGGCCTTGGGAAAATTAACTGTGCCCTCCACCTCTTCTCCAGAAGAAATAGTGGCACACATGACGAGAGACGCCCTGATCTGAGCAACCCGGTCGTCTTCTCCGGCGAGGATATTCCCCTGTTCGGAGCCAATCATAACCTGGCCCTGTACATCACCGTACAATGCCTCCAAAAGAATATACCAATGGTCCTCGTGGATGACGGTTCCGCCGTGATTGTCATTCCTCTCAAAACTGCCCACAGGCTGGGTATCAAGGAATCTGATTTAATCCTAACACATCAAGGTGTACGCGCCTACGACGGCACTCGTCGCAAGTTCGCTGGGCTAGTCACTTTGACCGTCGCAACCGGACCCTGAGAAAGACAAACCAGTTTTCAAGTGGTCGACATCGACGCGTCCTTCAACATGCTCCTGGGACGTCCCTGGATTCACGCTGTCAAGGCAGTCACATCAACGCTCCACCAAAAGATCAGGGTCCCTTTCAACGGGAAAACGATCACGATCCCCGCTTCCCCAATCAAAGCAGTTATGAGAAGAGGGGTAGCCTCCCAAGCCATTGAGGAGGACGACAATGAAATGTGGGGTTTCCAAGCCGTAAACGCCATAACTGATGAACCTGCATCCTCTGAGTGTGACCCGTTCACCAACCTCACGATCAACCGTATCATGATGCGTCAGGGTTATTTCCCGGGTTTGCCGCTCAATCCACTAAAGGACCCATTGCCTCCCTTGAAACAGGCTAAGGCCCCCAACATTCCCTTTGGGCTAGGATACGAACCTACCAATGAAGATATCTGGGAGATGAACCTCCTAATCCGAAAACGCAAGAAGCACGGAGTCACCCTCCGTCCCTACCACCTGACTCTCAACGGATACTTTGTCCCCGAGGGAGAGTCTGAACTCTACCACGGCTTTCCGGAGCCGATCTATGACTCTTTGTCAAGGGCTAGATACCCGGGAGTGGAAGTCTTCCAGGACTGCTACTTTATTCCCAACAACATTGAAGCTGCATCAACTGAGTCCAAACTGTCACCATGCCTTGACGGACAAGCTGTCAGACTCCTCTTTGGGGAAGATAACATCATACACCTCGACTATGAGGACATCATCAACATCGCCCTGAAAGACAATCAGTTTGATCCAACCGCCTTGATCTCCGATACTGACCCGGAGAAAGCTACCCAGGGCTGGAGGAAAACCATCAAGTGCACTGATCGCCAAGGCCGCATTCTCAAGATAACAACTGGAGAAGGCCCTATGTTCAAGGAGGGAGGTGAAGAAGGATCTAAGTCTGAGTCTGAGTCGGAGTCAGAGTCTGTTATAGCTCCTAACACTCCAGATGTCCCAGTCAAGGTCCCCTTCCCACTGTTTTATCACAAAGTCGTGGCTGATTCAGAGGCTGAGTCTACTAGGGTCACCCCCACTCCAATGAAAGGTGACGACCTGGAGTCTGTAAAAGGGGCCACTTCCTCTGTCGTGTCGCCTCTGACTGACCACGAGATGTCTGTCCTTTCCGAGCTTTTCGCTCGTGTCAACTTAATGAACGCTAAGTTTGCTTATGACTCGTCTCAATTTAACTGCAATGCAATTCTGAATGATCATGAGGAACTTGACTTGGGTAACTACCCACCTCACTTAGCCAACGAACTTAACAAGCGAGAAACCAGAACCCCCATCATTGAGGAATACGAACCTATTAAAGTAGGAACCGACAAGACACCTAAAGAACTTAGGATAGGGACAACCCTGGACCCCTCGGAAAGATAACAATTCATTGACCTCCTCCACGAATACAAGGACGTGTTCGCCTGGTCTTACAAAGATATGGCTGGGATTGACAGAGAAATTGCAGAGCACCGGATACCCATTAAACCCGGATCTAAACATGTGAAGCAGAAGCTACGCCGGATGCGTCCTGAATGGGCCCTAAAAATCAAAGAAGAGGTAGACAAACAGTTCAAGGCTGGGTTCATCAAAGTGTCTGAATACTCGGATTGGGTGGCCAACATTGTGCCGGTACCGAAGAAAGACGGGAGAATTCGGGTTTGCGTCGACTTCAGGGATCTGAACAAGGTAAGTCCAAAAGATGACTTCCCTTTGCCACATGTTGACATTCTGGTGGACAACACTGCCGAGCATGCTCTCCTATCATTAATGGACGGGTATGCTGGGTACAACCAGATTAAGATGGCTGAGGAAGACATGCACAAGACTGCGTTCACTACACAGTGGGGTACATATTGCTACACGGTCATGCCTTTCGGCCTCATCAACGCCGGGGCAACCTATCAAAGAACCGCTACCACTCTCCTACATGATATGATGCACAAGGAGGTAGAGGTGTATGTGGATGACATGATTGTCAAATCAAAAGAACGGGACGGCCACATCAATGCCCTCCGGAAATTCTTCGCTCGTCTGCGGAAGTATAACATGAGACTAAATCCTCAGAAGTGTGCATTCGGGGTCACCTCCGGAAAACTCTTAGGACATGTCGTCAGCAAGAGAGGCATTGAGATTGATCCAACCAAAATCAAAGCCCTTCAACAAATGCCTCGGCCATGGAACGAGAAGGAGATTCAGGGATATCTCGGTCAGATCCAATACATCAGCCGGTTCATTGCCAAGCTCACTATGATTTGCGAACCGATATTCAAGAAGCTTCGTGCCTCCGATCACACCGATTAGGATGACAACTGTCAGAAGGCGTTCGACAGGATGAAGGAAATCCTATCCATACCTCCTGTCCTCATGCCACCTCAACCAGGGATTTCTCTATCCCTATACCTGACTGTTACCAACACAGCCATGGGCGCAATGCTAGCACAAACAGTTGGCAACGAGGAGCGAGCCATCTACTACATCAGCAAAAAGTTCATTGAGTACGAGACGAGGTATACCCAACTGGAAAAGACATACCTTGCCCTAGTATGGTCAACAAAGAAGCTGCGGCATTACATACTCAGCTACACGGTCCACATCTACTCCAAGATGGACCCGGTTAAATACATCTTCGAAAAACCCGTACTAAACGGAAGGCTGTCTAGATGGACACTCATGCTGTCTGAATTTGACCTCAAGTTCGTACCCCTCAAGGTTATCAAGGGAAGACCAGGCGCCGACTTCCTAGTAGAAAATCCCGTCAACGAGGATCCAACGACCGACACATGGTCACTTCCTAACGAAGACATCCTTTGTGCCGGCTCTGACGCCTGGGACCTATACTTTGATGGTGCATCTAATCTGAGAGGCTTCGGGGTAGGAATCCTTCTAATATCACCAGAGGGAGAACATGTTCGGATCTCGGTCAAGCTAGACTTCGCCGTCGCCAACAATGCCGCTGAATATGAAGCATGTCTCATCGGCCTATAAGCAGCCATCACACTTGGCATCAAGAGATTGAGGGTCCATGGCGATTCCTCACTCATCATCAATCAGGTATCCGGATCATGGAAAATCCGATCTGACAGCCTAGCTTCTTACCAAGCGAAGATCAGTCAAGAGGCCGAGTTCTTCAACCAAGTCGACTACTTCCACTTGCCGCGAGAGGAAAATCAATTTGCTGATGCCCTGGCAAAGCTTGTCGCGCTCGTCAACATACCTGACGACATGACATCGATGCCCCTATGTGTCGAGAGAAGGAGCGAGCCAGCTCACATTTGTGCCATTATCGACGACAAGGAAAGCCATTATGAACCTTGGTACCAAGCCATCCTCAATTACAAAACCAAAACCGAATTCCCACCCAACTCTGATCAAAGAGGACAAAGAGCCATCCGTTTACTTGCATCACAATTCGTGATAAACCAAAATCAACTCTACAAAAGAACACCCCAAGGAATTCCCCTCCTTTGCATTGACCATCACAAAGCCAAGAAGGTCATGGGAGAGGTTCACGACGGATAATGTGGCCCTCACATGAGTGCAATGATGCTTACACGGAAAATCATGCGGCTAGGTTACTACTGGACCACCATGGAAGCCGATTGTCGTAACTACGTCAAACATTGCCACAATTGCCAAATCTTCGCCAACATACAACACATACCACCATCCCTTTTATACACCATGACATCACCCTGGCCATTCTCAACCTGGGGCATCGACATCATCGGGAAAGTCAACCCGATAGGCACCAAGGGGCATTGCTTCGTCCTCGTCGCTATCGACTACTTTACCAAATGTGTAGAAGCACAGTCATATGCAGTCTTGACCGCCAAACAAGTGGCCAAGTTCATTCAAAACAACATCATTTGCCGATATGGGGTACCCCATGAAATCATCAGCGATCAAGGCTCCGACTTCCGGGCGGAAACTCAAGCTTTGCTGGACAAATACAAGATCAAACGACATCGATCATCCCCATATCGTCCCCAAACTAACGGAGCGGTGGAGGCAGCGAACAAAACTCTTGTTACCATTATCAAGAAAATGCAAGACAACTACCGCGATTGGCCGAGCAAACTCCCATTCGCACTCTGGGGATATCGAACCTCCATTCGAACACCGACAGGCGCCACACCCTTCTACCTAGCATACGGTATGGAGGCGGTTCAACCGGTAGAGTTAGAGGTCCCATCTCTACGCATCCTACTAGAGAGTCAAGTCCCTGAGGCGGAATTGACCCGTCGAAGGTACGAACAACTCACTCTTCTAGACGAACGACGACTCAACGCCTTGCACAACGTCCAGCTATACCAACGACGTATACAACGGGCATTCAACAAGAAGGTTAAACCCAGAAACATCCAAGAGGGCGACTTGGTCCTCAAGTCAGTTCGAGCACCGTTACCCGTCGATCCGAGGGGAAAATTCAAACTTAACTGGGTCGGGCCATACCTGGTCAAGAAAATACTTTCGGGGGGCGTAGTGAGACTGAGTGACCTAGACGGGGAAGACTTTACAAACCCGACCAACCTAGACCAACTCAAGAAATACTACCCTTGAACCATAGCAACCAACAACCTAGCCTAGTTTTACAACTAGCATCGACCTCAACCCTTTTCAAGTCAAGTTCCTCAATATGTTCTGATTTGAAATTGTATGTTTCATCGAGTCTAAGCTGTGGCACCTTGCCCGTTTCAAATGTCCTTTGATCCGTCAAAGGCACTGTCCATTTGCACTACCAAAAATAAACCCCCTGAACTACGAGCATGGTTTGATTTCACCTCTTTAGGTGGATACGTAGGCAGTCCCTCTTATGCCTGAGGGATACAACCACAAAACCCAATTCAAATTCACAAAATATTTCGAACTACGATCATGGTTTGATTTCACCTCTTCAGGTGGATACGTAGGCAGTCCTTTCTTACACAAGAAGGATACAACCATTCCCACAATAAAAAAAAACATCCCCATCAAAAAAGAGAAAGGGAAAACCATTCCCTTTCCCCACAAAATACAAAAATGAGCCTTTCTCCCTTTCCACAAAATACCACTTTCCCAAGTGCAAACATTTAGGACGATTCAAATCGAATTGCCTTTACCAATGGATGGAAGAAACAAACGTTCACAACGTTATATACGAGCAATCCTCTTATTTAATGGGAGGGATTACATTTTCAACAACAAATAAAGCTCGACGAGTCTACAACTTGTCAAAGCTAAGGTGTCCACTAACACACCTCACATAATAAAACTAGCACAAAACACACAACAACTAGCTTGTACAACATAATAAAAACTCACAACAATAATACAACATAATAATAAAGTGGGTAATGGAGGTCTTCACTCTTCCATTCTACCCTTGCCTTTTCCCTCGGGGTACATCTTCCCCTTGTTCTTCTTGTTGGCCCGCCTAGCATGGACCTCTTCCTCGGAACGGATCCTAAACGGATCTAAGACGGCGACGGCTTCCGGTCTAGCACAAGACCCCATATTTGACCCAAGACAAGCCAATGCACGGCCCACCATATTCTTGAGGCCGGAACTCCTCCTCTTCGGTGGTCTCATCACATCGGGGGTAGCTCCATCAACATACTCCTCGAAGAAAGCACGGTTGGCCTTGCCAACCTCTCGATACTTCAAATCGACAACCTCGTCCTTACGAAATTTGGATCTCTCTTCCAAGAACGGAGCACGTGACCACTTGACATAAGTGGGAGTCACCCATGTCGTAGCAGCGGGGTTTGGCACCTCCCAAAGTGGCCGAGTGGCCCACCATCTTTCGAAGAACTCCACTAGCTCGGAGTTCCGGAACACATTCTCTTGGACAAGAGTATCTTGAGCGGGCCCCTTTTGTTGACGATCCATTTGCCTCATGAGCCTTTCGGGATAAATGAAGGAAACTACCTTCAAGCCCACCACCATCAAAGAACGAGGGATAGCACCCGAAGCGGGCAACCCCGTAAAGGACCTCAAGTGCCACCACGGCACCACCCAACGAATATGAGGACCACCCTCCTCCGCCAATCTTGCGGCCCAATAGGCCTCGGTGGAAGCAAAACTATCCGAGTACAACTTCTTTCTCATGGTAAGGTGAAGGAAGGAGTAAGAAGAAGGACTAACCGGAGGCTCTACATACCTTAGCCTCTCCAATAGCCACACTTGGAGGATCCTTGGCGATCTAAAAGAGGGAGCTTCTCCAGAAGAGCCTTCCTTGTCCAAAGCTTGGATAATCTCTCCAAGCACCAACCACGATGGATCTCTACCATGCTCCATTTGCTCAATCACATGAATAAGGGTCATGCTACCATGGCATCTTGGCCCCTCCTTCTTCAAGACATCAACAAAGAGGTACACATGGACAAGGCAAAATGCAAGAGCCCTTCTCCTAGCCACCTCCGAGACATTAGCATCTAATCGATTTGAAAAGATGTTGATAAGAGCCAACATATCCACGCCATGTGGATCAAGAAGAAAGTTGATTTAGCTTGTTGATAAGCCCAACATGGAACGGAATTTCTCCTTGTAGCACAACCGAGTCGGAGGAAGCACCGGAGCACAACCCGGCCACCCGCCAATGACTCCAACTTCTTCGGCGAGAGGACAAATTTCACCTTTCAGGAAAACGAAAACATGTTGTTTCGAATCCCAAAACCGAGAACATGCTTCAAGAAATGAAGGTTGCACCTTGACTTGACGAAGCACCAACAATTGACCAACTCCCATACAATCGAGTTGATACTTCTCGGGAGGCGGCAAATCCCGGCACCATTGCCGCAAGGCGTTCTTGAAAGCATCCATGAAATATTTTTGTGGAAAAAGAAGAGGTTTTGTAGAGATGTTTTTGTGTTTCGGATGATGAAACAATGAAGCGCAAACGTCCCTATTTATACAAAATGATCAGAGCATTTTTCAGAAAAAGAGGAGAGTCGGCTTCCATCGCCAAGACGATCGCGCCTCTTTGAGGCTTCCCCAGGATTCCCGCTGTTGACTTGTCTCTTTCAACATGTGTTTTCTCCTGACACCTCAAACCTCCCGCCAGGAACCTCGCGCCTCTTCGGGATGATTCGGGAAATTTTGTGTTTCCTCACACTCACATTTCCTTGTTTTCGCGTTTTACGAAATCCGACACGGTTTCCATGACGCAGCTTTAAACATACGGATTTTTCTTTCTTTTTTTAAAGGGAGGAAGGGCTAGTCACCCCGTTCCGCGATGAATCGTTTCCATGTCAGTCGAAATTCCGAAAATTTTTCGCTTTTTTACAATTCAAAAATCAAAATCGAAAATTGATAACACGGCATCAATTTTCCTCAAAAATTCAAGCGCTCACAAATTCGAGTCTTGACATCAAAAGCCAAATATACTCGTAAAAATCCTTTTCTAAAATTATTTCCTGACGGTTTGAGTTTTATATTTTTTCGAGTCAATTTTCAAAATTTCGATGCAATTTAATTCACGACACGAGTTAATTGCTCAAATTTTCAGCAATTCCTTTGAATTCCGAACGTGACGATTTGTCACGGAATTTTCAAAATTCATTTCAAAATTTCAAATTTTAACTTCAAGTCATCTTGGTTAATTTTGTTTTCAATCAAATGTTTTTACGTGTTTGCGTTTTGCGTATGTGCTATCTATCGCCTGTTTTCTATGCTAACGATGCAGGAACTAGTGCGAAGCAAAAGGAGAATCAACAGCCGACGGCGTTCCTCTGAAACACAATACAAAAAGCCAACATTCACAAAATAAACTACAGTCCAAAAACACATATATACACCGCCTCACGCAAAATGTAAATTTGTACAGACAAGAGTCCAAGACACGGACATACTACAACGACTACTCGACGTCTCCCGTCGGACCAGTCCTGGTCTCACTAGGAGTCGCTGCCAACGCAGACACCACCACTAGCTCAGACTCCCTCTCCGGGGAACTCTCTAGCGTCTCACGCTCCATCTCGACGTGAAGCTCCTCCGCTGCAGCCAACTGAGCCTTCAGTGAGGCAATCTCCGCGTCTCGGCTCCGCAGCTCGTCCTCGTGACGCCTCAAGTCCCGGTCCCGACGGGTAATCCCCAACCCCTGGGCCTCGATCATAGACCTGGCTGCCTCCAAATCAGCACGGACCCGAGCAAACTCCGCCGGATCCGCAGTGCCCTGCAAAACACAATAACAGATCCTCAAGATCTAAAAATGTTAAACACAACACCAAATACACGAAATACAACACACAAAACGTACCTGAGAAAGCCGAGCCTCCCTCGTAGCCAGCGCCCTTTAGCGGTTGGCCATCCGCCACAAGTCCTGGTGACTGACAGTCGTCACCTGCAAAATAAAAATTTCCTTCAAAATAATGTAAGGCAAAGTATAAATGGAGAGAATGTTCAAGTCGGGAACTCACCCTAAGAACAGTCAACCTCCACACCATACCGGATCGGCCACCTCGGCCACCGCGGGCTCCGGTAAACGCAACTGAAGCTCCTCGCCACCTGGCCCCTGAAAAGTGGTCTCCGTCGGGAAAGCTGGGGGCAGAGTCCTCATCAGCGGGTCGACTCCCTGCCATTTGGAACCACATCAAAAATGACAAACCCTCCTATCAAGAGAGGCAATGAAAACAAAAGAAAAGAGGAAAACATACCTCGATCGGGTACCAAGCAAGCCTCGATAACCGGAAGGTGTCGTAGTCGGCGTCCCGCAGCAACAGCTCCTCACCTCCCCGACCGTGAAGGTGCTCCTCAACCTCATCAGGAGTCGACTCCTAGAACAACACCCCAGGTGGGTCAACCGGCACGACGAAGGTCTCGGTAAAGCACTGGCAAACTAGACGCTCGCCTAAGTACCAAACCGGCTCAATCGCCGTCTCCAAGTACAAGCGCAGGGAGCTGCGAGGTCGTAAACGCTCCGTGATGGCAGCCGGCATACCCGTGTAGTGCTCCCAGGGCCGCCCAACAAACTGCATTCGAGACAAAGCTGCTCAGCTAACTGGGGGCTTCACAAGCTACCTAATCATCCTATCTCTGTCTATCTCTATCTAAGGGAGAAGGGGGAAGAGAAAAAGAACTTACATCAGCAACCCGAAGCTTATTCACGCGACGCCTGCAGTCCTCGTAAGTCGACTTGGTCGACTTCTTCCGAGACACCGTCCAACCCCTCACAGCAGGGTAAGCCGAGGGAACACCGTCTGTAGTCCCCGGACGCAGAGGACTGAAGTAAGCATACAACCAAGCCTGTAATCAAACACAGCAAACACAAATCAACCAATTTCTCAAAAAATTGCCTAAATCAAACTCAAAAAACTACCACAAAAAAACGCTCGTACCTCAAAGCTGAGGCCGGGACCAACCAGAGCAGGAGCACTACCCGCTCCCACTGTCTCCGAACGCACCGCCGCGTGCAAGTACCGGGTGAAACTCGCCAAAGCCGGCGTAACCCAGTCAAACCGACCCAAAGTGTCAAGGTCGGCAAGAAGAGGAAGCACCTTGGTCGACAAGCGCTCGCCCTTGTCACCCAAGAAGTACCACAACCACAGCCGCGCCTCCCTCGCGTCGGTCTCAACCTCTGCCTCCGGGTTCGCCAACGGCGCCGAAACAACACCTGCCACCCTCTTAGTGAAGTGGTCCTTCACGTAAGAACTCACAATCAGGTACGGAGTGACGTCGGAAGGCTCCGGCAAAGCAGTATCGATCAAAGCAGTGACCGCAGGAGAGGACACTCTCTCCGGAGTCGCGGTAAACTCAATGGGAAGCTCACCATAGGGAAGGCCGAATACCATAGCAAAGTCCTCTAGAGTCACGCTGACCTCCCCAAACTCCACGTGGAACGACGACGTCGTGTCCCAGTACCGATCCAACATAGCGCGGATCAAACACAGGTTCGACCTAATCGAGGACCTGTGAATGTCCCGCCAAGCGGCCACCAACGGCCCAAAAGCCGACCTCTCTATCAACGACCTCGACCCAGCTTGGAGAACGTCGTAGAGGCCCAAGCAGGTAGAAAAGCTCGAGAAAGTCCTCATGGTGCCGATCTCCTGAAATCAAAAACAGACAACGTCAGAATGCCTATTTAGGCTCGACATTTCAAAAATGACAAAATTCAACCGGGGAATGCGACTCACCATGCCCTCGTGAGCACGGTAGGAAAGGTGCCGGTCCAGTCGAAACAACAACTGGCTACCGTCAAAACCCTCGGCCCACTCAGGCGCCACCCGTAAAAGCAACCCCCGCGGGGCCGTAACTCGCCTGGCTCTCCAGGTCGCGACGTCAGCATCGTCCTCAGCCGTCTCCGCTCTCCGCCTCTTGTGACCGCGAGACTCAACGTGGTGGACAGGGCCCAACTCAACAACCCTGTTGACGTCCCGCAACGTCCGCCTAGTCGCCCGAGGACGTCGCTCCCTCAAAGAACCCTCCTCCCGGAGGTACTCGCCTCAGCCCCAGTCTGAGCTCTACCGGCGCTAACAGCCCCAACAACGGGCTCTGCATGCTCCTCGACGGCCCCTGAGGCCCCAATAGTCTGCTCAAGAGGCCTCTCCTCCTAAGTAACGTCCTCCACAACCACGGCGGGTGTGCTAATCGGAGTACTAACCGGGCCCGACCCGAACAACTCCTCAAAAGTCGCAGCCATGGACTCGGCCTGCCCCGAACACTCTCCTACAAACAAAAAAGCGTCAGCCGAAATTTCGGCATTACGACGGCATGAAATGGATAAACCCAAAAAAAAACACAACCTGCAATACAAAAACAAAGGGCAATCCCGCCCCAAACCATTCACAAAAAAAACACAAAAATGACTCGCCCCTCTTTTCAAGCAAAAGATGAGTCAAAACCACAAAAACGGCATTACAAGACCCATACAAGGTCCGCGAAGAACCCGAAATACATTCCCGACACAATGGGGATTTCACACTCCCGACACAATGGGGATTTTTCTACGGTTCAAAAAGGCAAATTCATACGCTAATTTGAGCCCAAACATGTCAAAAATTCAAAAACGACCGCAAAAAGGCAAACGTGATTTTATCACGCCCCAAGGTGACCTAAAATACCAATAAGGTCCATTTCAAGGCAAACTGACTCAATTCAAGCACAAACAAGCGCTTATTTTATCAGACGTAAGACCGTCGCAAAAGGCAAAAATCCAATTTTGCCCACAAACATCCAACGAAGGTCCTTAAAAGGCAAACACGGGTTTTCCCAACTACAATGCAACCTAATGGGACCCACTCCCCGAGCAAATAAACTTGGCATTGTGAAATAAGACGGTTTCTCGCATCACTCACGTTTTTCGAGCATAGGGAGCGGGAACGGGGACCAAAATGCAAACTAAAAGAACCTCTATACTCCTAAACAGGTTTCTAACCTAATGCAAACATCAATTTCACTCGAAATTGGCTCAATCAAAAACGCCCAATTCGATTTTTAGAGCAAAATTTCGCCCTAATTTAATCAAGTTAAAATCGACAAATTTGAAAGGATTCAAGAGGGAATACTTACCTTGAGATGACATTTGTTGACAATGGCACGGACAAAAGCAAGCTAGAAGGTCCTTTAATGGCGATTCTGCGAGATTTTTGAGGTTGAAGATGAATGATCATCCGCGGCTCAACCTCGCGTCTTTTTAACAGAAAATAGGGAACCCGGCTTCTATCGCCAGATGGCTCGCGCCTAAACCAGGCCTCCCCTTTTCTTTTTCAGCAAAAATTGGGTTTTGGCCCAATTCCCCACAACAAATTCGAATTTTCGTTGACGATATTGAATGTCGTCATTTCCTCGAAAAACAAACAAAACCAAATAGTGAAAATTCAAATTCGCTATTTTCAAAAACTTCAAGCAACGGCGGCACATAAACCGTCACTTCAATCAATAGTGAAGATTTCAAATTCACTATTTCTTTCAAAATGTCAACGGCGGCACATAAACCGTCACTTCAATCAATAGTGAAGATTCCAAATTCACTATTTCTTTCAAAGTGTCAACGGCGGCACATAAACCGTCACTTCAATCAATAGTGAAGATTCCAAATTCACTATTTCTTTCAAATGTCAACGGCGGCACATAAACCGTCACTTCAATCAATAGTGAAGATTCCAAGTTCACTATTTCTTTCAAACGTCAACGGCGGCACCGTCACTTCAAACGCTATAGCAAACTCAAATTTGCTATTTTCCTTCAAAATTAAAACAAACGGCGATCAAAACCGCCACTACAAATTCAAGCCGACGAATGGTGAAAATTCCAAATTCACTATTCCTTCAAATACCAGCAGGGGGTTTCCTCGCGGAACCCACTCATTCCAAAAATAGTGGTAATGAGAATCCATACCCACTATTTCCCCAGCAGCTTCACGAGTTCGCTACTTTAAAAACAAGCCCATTCGACGCGGCTACCCCATGGTCCATTAACCGACCGTATCATTAGCTGGCGAGCCTTTGTCCGCAAACATTCAAGGACAGATCCCGAAGATGCCTCGGGTACATTTCCTTATCATTGGCTGGCGAGCCTTTGTCCGCAAACATTCAAGGACAAATCCCCAAGATACCTCGGGTACATTTCTTTATCACCAGGGCTGGCGAGCTTTTGTCCGCAACCTTTCAAGGACACATCCCGAAGATGCCTCGGGTACATTTCTTTGTCTCGGCTGGCGAGCCTTACAACGCACCGCGGCTGGCGAGCCCTCCTCACAAACGCACCAGGGCTGGTTGTCCGCAACCTTTTAAGGACACATCCCTAGGATGCCTCGGGTACATTTCCTTATCTCGACTGGCGAGCCTTACAACGCATCGCGGCTGGCGAGCCCTCCTCACATACGCACCGCAGCTGGCGAGCATTTATCCGCAACCATGCAAGGGCATACCCGAAGATGCCTCAGGTATGACTCCTTCTTATGGCTGGCGAGCCTTAACACGTAGTCTAATGGACTTTAAACGACCCGTACGGACAGTCGAAAGACTTTAAAATGTTCCCGACGACAGGTCCTTTGACTCGTACCCTCGAGTCGCCTTGGCGTCGCCCTTCCCGACGGCAAGTCCTTGGCCCGAATCCTTTCGAGCCGCCTGGACGTCGCTTGGGTCTTCAGATTGTAATCTTCGATTGACCTGGGGACTCTACTTTGACTTTCGCCCTGTCCAAGCCTTAGTCAAAGTGGGGGCTCTGTAGATACCCAGTATCTGCTGAGACTTCAACAAACACCCGATGATTATCGGACTACAACATGTTTTGGGATCGCAGCATTTGATCGACAGTTTGTGTACAACTTTACGTCGGAAAACTTAAAATGATTTCGAAAACAAAACATTTCAAAACATTTCAAAAATAACTGGAGTGTTTAATGCACGGTGACGGGGTCGCGATGACACTAACTAGAGTCAAAACCGACACCGGACCAAAAACCGACTTAAAAATTCAAATCCCGGCTCCAACAACGAGTCAAACACAAAAACAAAATATCTCAAAGCCTTCTATGCTAAGTTTTCCCGGATTCATGTTGGTCAAGTACCAAACATGTGACTACAAAACCTAGGATAGAACAAATCATGATTGCGTTTGTTGTGAAAGCGACAACACAGCTCGAAGACCCGCGATGTGGCTCGCGCCTCTTTGAGCAGCCCAAGTGGCCACGTCGCTCAAAACTCACACAACCACTCATTCTCCTATAAATACCCCTCAAATGCCACCCATTTGAGAGTTACGCGAGTGTCCGCCCCCCCCCCCCCTTTTCTCCCTTAAAATTCTCGACTCGACTTCTAAAGTCACAATCCGACGCGTGTTGACGACCTACCGATCGTAAACACGAGCCTTACACATTTTTTGGTACCATCATCGTGCATTAAACCACTTGACCTACCACTTTGATGCGACCATAATTGGCGCATATTTAGCCCCCGAATTACCATTGTTTCTATGCTTTTTAGTGCCTATTTAAGTCATTTCTTATCTTTAGTTCTTTGTTTTGCATATTCTTTGAGATTTTGATCCCTTGGTAGGAAAGGAGTAAGAATCTTGCATTTTCATGGCAAAACAAGGCTAAATTGATCACATTCAATGACCAAGCATCAAGGAGAGACAAGACTAGAAGGCCTTTGTACATAGCATAATAGAAGAGCATTGTTGAGAAAAGGATCCTTGAGTCCCCAAGGAAATCCCCAAGGAATTCATGAAGAAAAGGGAAGAAAAAGAAGAAGGAAAGTCATTGAACTACAATCCGAACGGATTGTAGAGAATCCGTCCGTCCTCGCCAGTCCGAGCGTCCTCACCAGGAATCCGCTCGGATTCCCCATGCCCAGTCCGAGCGTCTTGTTCCTTGATCCGCTCGGATCGTCCATCCCAGATCCGGCCGTCCCGACTCCCAGCCGCACGGATCACAGCACAGCACAGTTTCGTTCTTCAAGCTACGAAATGGAGAAGCCCTTCTCTCGGATAATCCCGGAGGCTCCTTGCTCAACTTAAAAAGTGTAATTACTAGTTTAGCCCTTAGTTAACCCTAATGCATCCTCCCTAATTTTCACTATAAATACCCCATTAGTCTAATTAGAGGAGCATGTTCTTTTTATCAATAGTTAGAGTAGTTAATATCAATCAAATCTCTCTTCAATATTGTAATCAAGTATTAATCTAGTTTTAATCCAAGTTTTAGTTCTTGAATCTCTCTCTTGTTCTTCATTTATTTTGGGTAATTAGAAGATTATTGGGTTTATTGGGAGATTGACAACCTTCCATCAATCATCAAGTTCTTCTATTATTCTTTGCATCTTTATTATTGGAATCATTAGTAGGTATAATCTCTTAATCCCTTTTTAATTATTGCTAATTACTTTCATTTATTCATCATGTTTCATTATGTTAGTATGATTGACAACCTTTCTAGCATGATCAATATGATAATGAGTGAGTAGTCTCTTAGCTAGGGTTTAATGGGTGATTAGGGAAACCAACATGGGGAATGATTCATGCTTAAATTAATATGCTTTCATATCTTATTTGCTTGCTTGTTTTGATCTTAATACATGCACATGTTATATTTGATGAAATGCTAAGCCTATGAATCCTTGCATTTACTATCATCTTCTATCCTTTCAACTTGACTTGTAAGACATAACCCAACTCGAGTCTTGTTAGACCATGCATGTGTTGAGTAGGAAAGATTAAGTCGACTTGTAGGTGTTGTACAATCTAATCGATTCGGCTCCGGGACCCAAACTTTCCTAGGATTGTAAGATATAACCCAACTCGATCCATCACAACAATAATTGCTTGCTTATAATTTGAGAACATGTTTGTATGATCATATCCCATGAATCCCCTATGAACCCATGACACCCTAGTGCTTTTAATCAATTGTTTACACCCCTTATTTTATTTACCTTGCTAGTTTATTTTCATTGTTATTTTAGTTTAGTAACCTTCTACATCAACCCAATTTGTGACACCCCCTAGACACCGCTAGTTACAATAGAATCTTCATTTCAATACCCGTCCCTTGGGATCCGACCTTTACTTGCCTCTTTACTAATTGTAGAGTTGTTTGTGAAGTATAAATTGTGTTTTGTATCGACCATTGACCAACGACCACATATGTTTAATTGTGAACACCAAATGGCTCCGATCAAAAATGGCGCCGTTGCCGGGGACGGTGTTTAATTGATTTAAGATTTCTTTTATTGTTATTAGTTGTGTCTTTTTTCACCTTGGGGAAGTAAAACTCCTCAAGGTTTGTTCTAATTGTTTTCTAGTTGTTTGATATTTTGCATGTCTAGAAGGTTACAAAGAGATTTGTTACCTTTTGACCGTGAAATCGAAAGAACCTTGACGAATAATAGGAGACTTGTTAGGAGGAATTTGGGAGGTATTGGTGAAGTTGTTCAACCCACTAGTGAGTTTGTCAATCCTTTCGCAATAGAAGGAGAAGAGAACCCATTTAACAATATCCCACAAAATCCACCTACAATGCCTAAATTCTCGTCACACTCTATACCCACCGAGGAGGATTTACCAAATGGTACTCCTACCCCGCAACATCTCACCGGTAATTTTATTGCCAAGTCCGCCTTCATCCAACTAGTTGAGAGGAGCCAATTCGGGGGAATGCCTAGTGAGGACCCTCATTCTCATATGGAAACATTTTGTGATTATTGTGAAGCTATCTCTCAAACGGGCGTGACTCAAGACCAAATAAGATGGGTCTTATTTCCTTTTTCGTTAATCGGCACCGCAAAGCAATGGTTGAAGGGCCTTGATAAGGCCACTCTTGGAATAGATTCTTGGAAGAAGTTAGCTCTAGCTTTCTACAAAAAATTCTACCCACCGGAGAAGACCAATATGCTAAGAGCTCAAATTACGGGTTTTAAGCAAAGGGATGAAGAGTCTTTGTATGAAGGTTGGGAGCGGTTCAAAGGTATTTGTCTCTCATGTCCTCACCATGGACTTAGCGAATGGTTTTTAGTGCAACAATTTTGGAATGGTTTATATGAAGATTCAAGGAACATTCTCAATATGGGATCAAATGGAATGTTCACCGAAGTTGATGACAATCAAACATGGAACAAGATTGAGGAAATGGCGGTCCATAATTCGCAATATAGTAGGCCTCGCAAGGCTACTAGAGAAGGAAAGTATGAAGTGGACACCGTTACTCAATTGGGTGCTCAACTTAGTGCTCACATTGACACAATCAACTTGAAGTTTGAACAAGCTATGGCTAGACTTGAGGAAAACTCAAAATCATCAAAGCATCATGTCAATGCCATGACGGCATCCTCATCAATCCCAAGCGGGATATGTGAGAATTGTGGAACCTTGGGTCATGACTCAAGTGAATGTAGGGGAACAACCGAACAAGTTAATGCTTTCCAAGCTTACAAAAGTGGTACCCCTTATTCAAATTTTTACAATGAAAACACCAAGTTCCATCCAAATCTCTCATACAAGAGCCAAAATGTTCAAAACCCTCAAACAACATACACTCCACCACCCATGAGAAATCATAATCAAAGACCCTTTTTCAACCAAAACCAAAGTTACCAAAATCAAAATCCATACAATCACCACAATGACCAAAGTTTTGATGTCCAAAAAGCGGTCCTTCAAATGCAAAAAAATCAACACGAATTTTTCACCCAAATGCAAAAGGATAGCCAAGCAAAAGACACCACCATCAACAACATTCTAGCTCACACCAAGATGTTGGAAACACAATTGACCCAACTAGCATCTTCAAACTCACAAAGGCAAAAGGGGCAATTACCACCTCAAGGTAATCCCCCTAGACATGAAACGGTTAGTGCCATTCACTTGAGAAGTGGTACAACATATGAAGCACCGAAGGAGCAAGTTGAGAATGAAGTTGTGAGAGCTAGTGAGAATGAAGTTGTAGTGCAAGGTTCCAAGGTAGGAGAATCATCAAAAGAAGAAAGTTCAAAGAAAAATGAAGACAAAGCCAAAGAAAAGGAACCCATTGTGATTAGACTTCCTTTTCCAAGTCGTCAAGCCAAGCCTAAATTTGATGATCAACTTGGAAAGTTCATGGAAATTGTGAAGAATTTAGAAGTCTCAATTCCTTTCACGGAATTAATCAATCACGTTCCGGCCTATGTAAAGTACATGAAAGATATCCCCACAAAGAAGAAGTCAATCCGGAAACTTGAGACTATCGCCTTCACTAAGGTGAGTAGTGCAATTCTTCAAGGGAGTTCACCTCCAAAGTTAAAGGATCCGGGAAGCTTCTCAATACCGTGTACCATTGGCGACACGACGATCAACAAAGCCTTATGTGATCTAGGGGCTAGAGTGAGTGTCATGCCGTACTCGGTAAGTAAAAGGTTGGGAATGGGAGAGCTTAAATGTACCAATATCACTCTTCAAATGGCCGATAGATCGACAAAGACACCATTAGGGATATGGGAAGATGTCCCCGTGCGAATTGGGAAGTTTTTCATCCCGGTGGACTTTGTCATTGTTGATATGGAGGAAGATTCCAACATTCCAATCATCTTAGGAAGACCTTTCCTACACACCGCGGGTGCGGTGATTGATGTGAAACATGGAGAGCTCACTCTAGAAGTGGGAGATGAAAGCATAACATTTAATCTTGACAAGACCATGAGAGCTCCTCGTTTGCATGAGCCATGTTTCATGATTGACCATTATAGCCGAAAAGATGAAAAGAAGAAATCGGAACTCCAATGGAGGAAGAAAATTGAAGATGCTCCATTCAAAGAGCAAGTGAATTGTGACAAGGAGAGCTTGCAAAGCTCATCAAAATCAACCAAGGAAGAAGATGATGGCCTCATTGGCCAAGAGAAGAAATTGGGAGAGTTGTCTCCATCCAAGCAAGAGATTTTCAATGATCAACTCAATGAAGTTTATGGTCTTTGGGACAACGAATTTGAAGGGATCTTTAATCCCTACATTGGGCATGCTATCGATCATGATCAACAACAAGGGCCACGGTCTATTGAGGACCTCTACCACAACAATGAACAAGCTTTTAATTATTTCTTCGAGGTGTTGAGCAACATCAACAACACCTTGAACATGCCCCCTTGACATCTCATCAAGAATGAGAGTTTGGTGGAGTCCTCCTAAACCACCATTTGTAAATATTTCTAACTCCCTAACTTACTTTTCAATTTTTGTATTGCATTTTTGTCATTTTTGGATTTTATTTACTTTGATCAAAATAATTGTCATGAAAAGAGAGAAGTGAGGGAGGGATTAACAATTTTAAATTGATGTGTAGTGCTTTACCTTAGTGTGGGGATGGCAATTGCCTAGGCTATTCATGCCTTAGTAATGCCCCCACAATGAAGAACACAAGATTTGAAAGAAAGAAAGAAAGAATGATAAGGGAAATGCATTGTGCACGAATGAAGCGAATCGAATCCGGAACAAAGGACAAGGATCCGAGCGGATTCCGATAATCCGCCCGTCTGCGCAGAGAATCCGTCCGTCTTTCGAGAAGACGCCCGTCTTGGGCTTGGGCTGAAAACGCAAATTCTTGATGTTGAAGAATCCGAGCGGATTTCTGGAAAGACGCCCGTCTCACAGAATCCGTCCGTCTTTTGACTAAGACGCCCGTCTTGCAGCTGAAGAAAAACAAAGAAAAATCTCTGGACAAGAATCCGTCCGTCCTGCACGAAATCCGTCCGTCTCATCCAAAAAGAATCCGAGCGGATTCCCCAGAATCCGCCCGTCTCTAGGCGGGATTTTTGAAAATTTGAAGCCGAAGAATCCGAGCGGATTGCGCCTAATCCGCACGGATTGTCCCTGCGTCCTAATATTGTCGAGTTCTTTAAATACCCACCCCACCTTCATTCACTCATAAACACTACCCATAACATCAAAACCCTCATCCTCTCCATCTCAAAAACAAAAACCCTCAACAAAAATCAAATCAACCCATCCTTCAAACAACAAATTAATCACTCCATCTTCATTAACAATCAAAACCAAGCACAAAATCTTCACCTTTGAATTGATTTTTGTTCTCATAAAGGCAAAGCCTTTCACCTTCAAAATCGATTTGGGCATTCTACAAATTGAAGATTTTTGACTCTTTACTTGGTTAGCTCATCAAATGGCAAGAACAAAGGGAGCAACAAAGGCACCAAAAGCAAAGGCTCTCTCTCAAAGACAAAAAGCTCTACAAACAAAGAAAGCTATGGCAATGGTGGTAGCAACACCAAGCTTGGAAGTGCAACCACAACAACAAAAAATTTCTATGGAAGCATCACCTTCTACTCCGGTAATTAACCAACTCTTGCATTACCCGGAGGTAACATTCATTTCCGATGCCCATAGAGATACATTTGTCAAGTTTGCTATGAAACAAATCCAATCCACCAAATTCATATGTCAAGATGCTTTAGAGAAGTTAGGTGTTCTTGAACAAACAAGAGTCTTTTTCAATGCCATGGGTTTGAAGAAATTGTTTGAAATGAAGGAAGTAACATACCCCTCCCTTGTTTTGGAATTCTTAAGTTCTTTAAAAGTGACAAAAGTTGAGAATAGGGAAAATATTGAGTTTCGTCTAGCTAACACTAGTAGACGCATTACCTTTCCGGAATTGGGTAAAATTTTGGGTCTTAGCGATGAACATAAATTTTATAAGCAATATGGGAAGTATGATCCCGAGCCTCTTTGGGAGGCAATCTCCGGGAAGAAATTTGAAGATTTTAAAGCTTGTCGTGCTCTTTTGGTCCATCATCCGGGCATAAGAGTATGGCACAAAGTTGTGGGAAATACCATAATTGCTAGGAAAGACACCAATCATTTTACGGGACTCGATTTTATTCTCCTTGAATCAACTTTGAATATTGGAAGAATTCACACCAAGCCCTACAATTCTTTGAGGCTATTGGTTGATAGATGGCTCCATGTAGATAGTGGGAAGAAGGGTCAAACCGTAATTGTTAATGGCGGCCTTGTCACGGTCCTAGCCAAGCACTTTGATCCTAATTTCAATAAGGATAGCAAGTACAAGGCTAAGGATGGTGGCCATCTTATTGATATGTCCACCTTGATTAACAAGGGCGAGTTCGCGACTTTAGGACGTCTCCTAAGTCTTTGCATTAGCTCCTAACAACTCCTACCCGGGTTCATATTAGTTTAACTCCCTAGCTTCATTAGGTTCATTAGTTACAAGTTCCAAAACCTGCCTCTGATACCACTTTGTAATACCCCCATACACCAAGATGCCTTACCAAGACCACCTAATGCATGGAAGTGATACCACTTTGTAATACCCCCGAGGCAATGTATATAAAAAGGACCATAAAAAATCGTACTTTATTAAAAAAAAAGTTTAGTGCAATACAAACCAAAACCAAAACTGTCAAATGAAATACAACTGTTCCAAATACCAAAACCAACTAAAAGAAATATAAATTTCAACAACACAACGGAAGACTTTAAGTGACACGTGGTGACTCGATCCCAGCTATCCCTCGCGCTATCCATCTCATACCTGCTCAATAACTGCTCACCATCCCCGAATGGATCACCACAGTGTTTAAAACAATTAAACAGGGTCAGTTACTGATTACACAATATAAGATAAGTCAATATCAACAATACAACAATCACCCAACTCCGTCACATCACCAATCACCTGACTAGCCTGAAGAACTAGTCCTGCCAGATTACGGCCGTAACCAGTAATCCTCACCGCCAGTGGGGACCGCAGCCACTACTACAGATACAGGCTATAACAACGGTAAAAAACCGTTGTTATATAAAAAAGCGGACGTTGTTAAAGCGTCCGTTGTAGAAGGTTTTAACAACGGTTGGCTTACTTAAGGAAACCGTTGTTAAAACTATTAACCACGGTTTTATGTATAAAAACCCGTTGTGGAAAGTGTGACACAATTTTGGGGGGAAAGTTATAACAACGGGTTTTAATATACAAAACCGTTGTTATAACTAAAGACAACGGGTTGTTATAAAATAACCGTTGTTGTTTGTTCTTAAAAAATAAAAAAAAATTAAATTAAATATTACTAGATGCATGCATAATTACGGCTGTTAGAATTCGATGCATGCATTATTACCGACATCACTTTGTACATATGAACGGATAATATGGAATGAGAAGGGTTAGTAATAGGATTTGAAGCAGCATTATTGAGAGATATGATGATGATTATGGCACAACTTCCTAACATATTTATTAATTAAAAAGCAATTAACTCAACCCACACATTGCTTAGTATAAATACATTGCATATCTCAACTAACATTTCCATTATCTCATATATTCATCTCCAAACTCTAACTGTTAAAATAAACTCTACTTAATCTTTCAAATCAAACTCAAAAAACTCTAACAAAATGAATGATTTCATCCTAAAGACTCTTACCATGATCGAGAACAACAACAACTTCATCCGCCGGTTCCTCCATATTGAGGAAAGTTTCAGGAGCTACCTTGCGGAAGCTCGATCCGCACTGAAGCACGCCAAAGAAGATGGCTTGACGGAGCAGCAGCAGTTGCAGCTATATGACGATATAGCAACTGCAGAACGGAACCTCCAAATAGCCAAGGAGGAGAGGATGGATACGATAGAGCACAATAAGATCCTCCATGAAAATATAAGAATTGCATTTTTACATATGTAATTTTTTTTTTTTAATTTATGTATTTATAAATATATATATATATATATATTAATTATGTTTATCTTACTTCTTCATCTTGCTTCTTCATTGTTTTAGTAACTAATTATGCGAACAATACTTAAACAAATAACATAATGGTCGATAAAAACACATATATGCAAAAGAAATAAATAGAAAAAGAAAATAATGACGATGAAACTAGGATTTGGCGAGATTTACCTGATAAATACAGAACGTAATAGACGATGAAATCACAGTGACGGCGAGAAGATAAAGCGACGATGAGAAAGAGAGAAATAGAGAAAGAGAGAAAGAGAGTGTGTATGTGTTTTGTGTTTTGTGTTTGTTTGTCTGCTGTGTTTGTGTTTGTGTATTAAGGGTTGTGTTTTGTGGCTGCAGCAGACTTCTGTTTGTGTGGTTTATAGTATGGAAGGTATTGACAACGGTTATTAAACAACAACCGTTGTGAAATATGTTTTAACAACGGTTGTAAAAAACACCCGTTGTCAAATATGTTTTAACAACGGGTTTCAAAAGTAACCGTTGTGATTACTTTTCACTAACTTTGCGCCAATTTTGCGCCAAATTATTAACAACGGTTCCGCATGTGTGACCCGTTGTTAAAAATAATAACAACGGTTTTTATAACCATACCCGTTGTAATTGATTTTAGTAAAATTCGCGCCATACATTCTACAACGTCTATTGTGATTTTCGTGAATAATCGTTGTTAAAGGGGCGTTGTAGTTGCCTAAATTTGTAGTAGCCGTTCCCACCTAAGCCCCACTCATCAATACCGAGCGCAAACCCAAGTTCATTATTGTGCACATCCCCTTTGTGGCGGGTTCCACAAAGGGTGAATCAAGGGCGTGAAGCCACTCCCGCAAGTGACTCCACTCACCCGTGGGCGCACCTCGCGAAGCACAGACAAACACAACCAACCAACTATACATCAACAATTACCAATTACCAAATCCAATACGATATAGATCAACAACAATAAACAACCATCAACAATCAACCATCAAATACAATATAACCAATAACTGAGTAGGGAAACCCTACCTGGAAAAGCAATCACCAAGATCGTCAGAATCAGCTAATCAGAAACGTCTCTCTACGAAATCACCTTCTATCAATCACACAATCATACCATTACCATCTAACAATCACAATACTCCCAAAACCCCAAAAATACACAATTAGGGTTTCAACCAAAATCAATGAAAGGACATAAAAATCATACTATGATCTTACCCACAATGCGACGGTCTCAACGGCGTAAAGAACTTAGAAATCCGACGACACAAGCCTTGGGATTTGATAGTAATGCGAAAGAGAGAAGCAACGTAACTTATTTTAATCTTTATGAAAGTTAAAGTAGGGTAAAAAGTGAAAAGAACTGACGAAAGGTGTTTATATATCTTTCTCGCATTGCTAACAAAACCCGTCAAAAACAACTCGTAAAACCGACTTACTCGATCATGTAAGTCAGTTACTCGAGCGAGTGGCCCCTACTCGATCGAGTACCCATCAAACAGAACACTGTTTCGTAACCAAAACACACTTACTCGGCAGAGTAAGCCTTACTCGATAGAGTACCCAACAGCACAGAAAATCGTAGTATTATAAGCCCATTTTGATCATACTTAATGAATCCGCCAAAGGAGTTGTCGATGGCTTAGACAATATGCATTCTGTGATATTCTATTGGTAACTCGGGGAGAATGATCCACGTTGGGACCATTTTGATCATAGCCATAGATGGCTGGAAATTTGGGGACCAAGCTAGGACATGCAGGTACTGTCCATGGAAGAATCATGGCCCATTATCTTTAATACCCTGAATTTCAACAGCACTTTCTATTTTACAAGAATAGTAACCCTTTCCAAGTCCAATTAAATTAATTGGATGTTTATAATTCCACACGGTATAGAGGAGGAGGATAAATGGTTTGACTCCAAAGATTTCCCAGTGAGCTCAATTATTAAAGTGTTTTCCCATTTAGATCTGATTGACAGCAAAACCGGTTGGGGTAGTTTGATAACTGGGTCGGAGGTGGTGGGATTGGTGTTAGAGGTGGGGGTTTGATTGGGTTTTTGAGGTGAGGTAGGGAGGGGATCAGATTCTCAAGAATCGAATCGGTTAGAGCGGCTCGGTACGAGGTGGGTGGTAATAAACCCAAGGCTCTAAAGAGCCGTTGCTCTCACAAATCAAGGGATTATCCTTGATTAATCCTTCACATATTTGTACATATAGCTGTTGCATATTATTCTTTACCATATATATGAAGATCTCTAGCTTGTATATATAGTTAGTCATATGCTTGTGTAAGGATACAATAAACGTGAATGATAATCAACATATTTCCCATATATTGTTTCTAATATGGTATCAGTAACTAGGTTAATAATCCTCTAAAACAATCCTTTCCTTCCTCTGTTTTCTTTTCTGAAAAAAAAAAAACAAAACACCAAACAGCCGTCTTCATCAATGACGGTCTCCACAGAGAAACCCCACGAATCAAAAACCGAGTCTTCATATAATCTCATCCATGTCGAGAATACCGGCAGCAAAATCACTCAAATCGCATTCAACGGCACTAATTACGACGAATGGTCCCAATCCTTTAAGCTTGCTCTCCTTGCTAAGGGTAAATTGGGATATATAGATGGCACCATCAGTAAGCCGCCTGATTCCGACTCAAATATCGAATCATGGCGAAGTGCAAATGCGTTGGTCACTCTTTGGATATATAATGCCCATGAATCTGACATTCGCAAGCAAGTCTCGTTACGTCCTGAGGCAAAACAAGTATGGGACAACATCAAGACCCGTTTCTGCCAAGCCAATGACGCACGTGTGTATCGATTGCAGGCTGACTTAATCGCCTGCCGTCAAGGACCTACGGAATCATTAATGTCATACTATGGTCGCATCACAACCCTCTGGGATGAAAAACTCGAAAACCATCCCCTTCCGTCCTGCTCATGTAACCCATGTCGTTGCGATTTGGTGACGGTCATGGACGCTCGTAGGGAGAAGAAAAGGGTCCGGGATTTCTTGCTTGGTCTCGATGAACGTTTCTACAACGCACGGTCTCATATTCTCGGTACCAATCCTCTTCCCAATTTAAATTTTGCCTATAATCGTTTGTTACAGGAAGAAGGCGTTCGAAATTTAACTGCTCAACGTATTGAATCCAAACCCGAACCCATGGCCTTTGCTACCCGTATAAACCAGGGAAGTCGAGGGCAAGGAGGGGTTCGTAATGATCCACCACCTACTGGTATTAATCGTACTCGTTGTATTGCTTGTAATCGCTTCGGTCATAATTATAAAATCTGTTTTCGTGTCACCGGTCTTTTTCCCGAGTGGTGGGGGGACAGACCGCGTGACCTTATAGTCGTGGATGCTAGTGACCCCAACAATCCCGTCGTCGTTAAAACTTACCGTGGCAGGGATAGGCGTCATAATACAGCTGGTCCGCAACCCCGTGCTCACATGGTTGCGGGGCAGTCCTCTACTTCCTCCCAACAGTCGGGTAATAACAGGTTTGATGTCAACAATGTTGGGAAATGTGTCCTCAACAATAGTGCGATCACATGATTTAAATATCATTATTAAATCTCATTTTAAGAATACATGTGGGATGTAATATTTTACAGTCAACTGGTCCACACATATCGGTAATGATTGGCTGACTAGAGTTTGACATTATTGTCGTGCGACGGTGGTGATCAGTTGATCCCCTTAGGTCATACCTATAGGGAAATACTCTTAATTGATTATTTAATCAATCATATACCGATATGAGTTAATTAAATTGCTTAAAATTGACGGATGATTTTGTGAGTATAATTTACGTATCTTATTGTAAATATGATTAAATAAGACACGGTCTAAGTAATCGAATTATTTTATTACTTGGATGAAATTATTGTTTAAAGAAACAATTGAAACGGAATGAATAAATTATTATAAATACAGAATGTTGTAGTTTATAATTTGGAAACCATTTTGGTACAAGTAATTACGAATTACTAGTCGATTTTGTATATGACATATTTTATGAGTATGTTGATTTTTAATATGTTAAAAATACATTACAATTTCATATGTCAAGTAACATGTCACATATGTTATAATTGACAAATGACAAAATAAAATGGACCATCCATTTTATTTTGTATGTACCGAAATTATAAGGAGTTAGTGGAATAAAATTGTGTTAATTGTTTAGTGGTAGACACAATGATAAAAGCTAACTAGTAGGCTTGCATGCCTAGTCTCTTGTGAAGAGCAAATATGAAAGCTATTGGGCAACCTACCCAAGGCCAAAATTTCGGCCAAAATGAAAAGAAAAGAAAGAGTTTTCTTTTTCCTAATTCATTCATTTATACAAGAATATAATTTTCTAGTGTGAGAAAATTAATATACTCTCTAAATATTATGAAATCTAGAGAAATAAACTCACAAATATTATCACCTCTTGACCGAAATTCTCAAGAGTAAAAATACAATTTATTTGTATCAATTTTATTGTAAAACCATTATTATTACTAGATCTATATAGTATTGGTTTATTAAGATGTATTCCTTGGGTATATGCTTTTGGGAGGGATTCTACATTTGAGTCCTTGTTCATCCATTGAGGAAAGCACAAGAACAAAAGAGAAGGAGATCTCTTTTGTGCCCATAAAATCGAAACATCCATTGTAAGAATATGATTTCTTCTCTATTTTGTTTATTTGTTTGCATGCATAAAATCCACATTTAATTTTATGACAAATTAATTTCGACATATAAGAAGTATGTTAGTATGTATATGAATCTACATTTCCTTCAATTGGTATCAGAGCCACGGTTTGTTTGCATGCAAATCGGTTAAAAGTTTTTCCGAGTTACAAGAATAACAAATAAAACTTGTAAATTTTGTGTTATTATGATATATCACGAAATTAATCCATGCATGTTAAAATTTCTGGTCCTAAAATGTTTTAGGATATTTTGGTTAATTTTTCGGATTTTTATTGTTCATATTTAACAATAATGGCATTTAAATGTGATTTTATGAGTAAAAATGTCATTTTTGGTCTAAAATTAGCTATACTTCGAATTTTTCATTGATTTTTGGATATGTTGTCACATATATTATTTTGAGATAACCTGTAAATTTTCATAATTTTTGGACTTGTTATGCTCGAAAAATGAATTTCTCATTATTAAATTCGGATTTAAGTGAAAAATAGGTTAATATGAGTTAAATTTCGAATCTGGTCATAGAAAATTAATATGTTGTCACATGCAATTTTACAAGATGTGTGTAAAATAATTGGCTATAAAGAAGTCTTTTTGCATGATTTATGGATTTTTGAAGAAAAATAGCATAAATAGTGACATTATTAGTTGAAAATTAATAAAACATAATCTATGACTTAGGAAAAACGTCTAATGTTGCATTTTATTATCTTTTTCAGATCTAAAATTGAAAAGTTAATGAAAATAATTTTTCCATGTTTTTATGATTATTTTATTAAAAATCGATAAACCGCAACATTGTTTTTCTGGTAAATTTTCGAAATTTTTAACCTAAGATTTTGAACATTATGAGTGTCATGGAATTTTTCCAGAATGTTCATGAGTTTAAATTTTGAATTTTGAATTTATTTGAAATTTTGTGATTTATTTGAAGTTTAATAGCTTATTTTGTAATTTTTAGTCCATTTATGAACAATTTTATAAAATATGGGTTAATTATGGTCAAATTATTAGTGAAGACTATATTTTGAGTCCTAAGAGGTTAGGGTAATTAACTTATGCATAAATATGAGTTTATGTATTTTTGTGATTATAAAAATGTTGAAATCACGCAAATCCGTAAAAACCGAGTAATATACGATATTGGCAAATTAAAGGCGATTTAGCATAAAATTGAGCATGTTCTTACATATTATAATGCTGCATTTTCTTTATGATTGTCATAATTTTAATTTATGTAATTTTTGAATTATGTAATTTTACTTAGTATGGCCTTAGATTTTAATTGGTATTTCCCGAAATGTATGGGAATATCGATTCGGTTGTAATTTTTTATTGTGATCTCGTATCACCGTTTTGTAATTTAATAGATTTATTTTATTTTAGTTACAAATGTATAATAGGAAATTATGTAATTTGTTATGTAATTTTATTCATTCCGGAGTTCCCAAAGACGGATTTCTTCAAGAATGGTGATACATAAAGACGGTGTTACCTCGAGATGCGTGCCACAACCGAAGTTCAAGGGACCAATGGAGTTGGTTTCCGAATATGTAATAGTTAAATAGTTTTTCTATTTTAGGAAAGGCCATACTAGGATTTATTTATTTTATGCTTGTATTTTATTTTATGTCACATGCATCGCTAAATCGCCATAACTAAACATGCATTGTTATTTTATCGAGTTCATCGACCGTGTCAATTAGAATTATCGTAGTTCACCGCTTTAGTTCACTTAAAACGTAATAGATAATAAATTGACATGACCTCTCGCTAAAACAATCAATTGAGACATAGCCTTACCAAATAGTAGAAACCATGAAAACCTATTTCGCGAGGGAGTGCACTCGGCTACCCCGGGGTACAAACCTTGTTACGTAGGGGAAGTGGGTGATAAATGTTAATCCACCGAATTCATGTTGATGAGGGTTTCATCGGCTACCCCGTGCCTAAGTTGATGTGGGTTTGGATAATGGACACATTTATTCGAAATTTAGATTGAACTCAACAAAAGTAATTGATAAGGGTTTCATCGGCTACCCCGTGCCCTTGTTGATGTGTTTTGGGCTATAGATAAATATTAGAGTAATTTTATCGACCGAGAGTTCTAAAAGTAGAATCGATTAAAGAGTTAATCCACCGAGTTATATTGATAAGGGTTTCATCGGCTACCCCGTGCCCAAGTTAATATGAATTTGGATCTTGGAATCATTTATCATAGTTGGGTAGAGGTCACTATGTAAATGCTATACTTGTTTACAAGTATTAATATAACGATGAATGTTTTGTTTTCCACTATTCCGTTATCATATTGTTCTATTTCTTTACCACAATTCATATACGATATCATTTCGATTTTGATTCAAATCTCCATTAAAACATCGTAACTAAAGACAAATATGAATTTGCTTCTAAAACCTCAAGTGATCCATTGCTAAGGATCTCTTGTAAAGAGTATAGATAAAGGATATTCATTATCAAACAGGTTTTTGATTCTTGACTAACACATCTACTTACAATGGACTGTTATGTTTCATATACTTAATTTAATTAAGTACCTTGAAATGATAAATTGTTTTGGTAATTAGATTTGTTGGAATTCATAATTGACCAAAATAATGCAACCACTTCAACGAAAGTTTTAAGACTAATACGAACAAATGAAGAGTAATCTTCATGAATTCAATTTTGCTTCTCAAAGCAAAGACTCATTGAAATAAGTGGGAGCATTCTCTTAAACCGTTAAGATGAGGACGAGGTTCAAGAAGTAAAAATAATAATGGAATTGATACAAGGTAATGTTGAAAGTAAAGTCATTGAGGAATGACGTTACTAAACCTATCAATCCCGACCAATAAAGTTTCCATTGTCTTAAATGTTGGACACAAGAAAGGAAACTGCCCCAAATTATTGAAGAATCAACAAGTTAGTTGTGGGACATCTAATGGGACCTTCTTTTTAAATGTTTATTTGATTAAACATAAATTTTGCTAATACCACTTCGTCAATATTAGAAACCAGTGGAGGTTTTCATCATTGTACTTGATACATAGGATGATTAGAATATGACGACTAGCAACAATAATGTCGAGAGATAGAGTAATTGTGTACTCAATCTAGTTTTTGGATTTAAAGTTGTACTTAATTGTGACTATTAAGTGCATAAACTCTAAATAAGAATATAAACTTGTTAAGATACAAAAAGGGTTTTCACTTTTGTGACCCTATACACCACGATTTGATGTATGGCTAGCCCATTATCAAGGTGATTATATTCTAAAACAAACTAGAATGACATATCATGTAGATGATGTAAGATTCAAATTGGTAACCCAAGATTAAACCTTAAATTTTGGAATGATGAACGCAAAGAGTTATCAAGTACTCTTGAAAGCATTAGATCGTTAATGGTATATGCGTATCTTGTATTCAAAGCAAGATGTCTCGTGCCTTTTGGTTGAAAAGGAGATCGAGGTTGTAAATCATTGATCCAAAATAGGTTGATCATTTTCTTTTACCAACGATTTAAGTTGACACTAATGTGTTCACTTAATAAAGTAAATAGAGAAATCTTTGAAGAAGTTCAAAAGTTCAAGGAATCACGATTTAGTCGTGATGGGATTATCAAAGTGAAGACTTTGATATAAGCCAAAGGAAATGTGATATAGTATCACAAGTTAATCTCTCTTATCACGCATTATGAAATAATGTGTGGTTGGATAAGAAATCAAACGCTATTCAATATGGTTTGAACTTCGATCAAGTTACTTTGAGTCACTTGATCCTTTTGGGGATTTAATCATTTTGTCTAAATTATTTTTCCACTAAATCAAAACATATGAGATATGAAATGGTAAGGGTACCATGCTTGTAAGTTCTGACAAGAAACAAATGCTCATTTTTCCCTTTCAATTTTCACGAGTACGACGGGTATGCGGCTCATGAAGCTGTCTTTCTAAAATACAAGTTTATTTCTAGAAGACAGAGTGGGAGAAATTATTCAAAGAGCCACAAAGATGTTATGTCGCAAGAAACTGGTCTTTCTTGGCTACGTGAGATGTTTTGTGTAAAACGTTGTCGCAAGAAACTGGTCTTTCTTGGCTACATGAGACGTTTTGTGTAAGACATTGTTTCTTCAAAACCTAAGAGGTTAAAATTCGTCACTTGTTAAAAATGATGAATTCATGTTACTTTTAAGAAAGTAAAGAGCTTATAACTTACAAAAGAAATTGTTTGATTCAAGTTGATTACTTCTAGAAAGTAATGAACATATGACTTACATAAGAGTGTTTAAAGTCACAACTCAATACAAGGCCTAGAGCCATGAAAATCCGAAACAAAAAGGCTTGATTAGTGACAAAGGGTTTTGCACTAATAAAGAGATATTTCAAAGCAAGATTGGTTGCAAAGGGTTTTGCACTAATTGAATTGCTTAAGTCTATTTGGATCTTCTTAGGGATTGTGTTTCATTATGAGGTTCTGAAATACATAGCGAGTGAATCTAAAACCCACTTCTTCAATAGAAGAAATGTATTCAATACATGTCATGAGTTTATTAGATTCTTGCAATCCTAAGATAATGTGAAACTTAAGAGAGGGTCTTAAGTAGGACATCAATGAGTAAGAATCAATATTTTGATCATGTGATAAAACGTTTGTCGATAAGTCGAGAGGTTGTGTTTATACATGGAGTTTAGTGGGAGTTACGGAAATTTTAATTAGTCCGATATGTGGATGACATATTGATCATTAAGAATGATTTAAGACTTTTGGAGTATTATAATACATCTTGAATATCCGGATTTATGAAGATAAATCCACATGATATTAGCGTCAGTAAGAAGTCTTATGTTGATAAGATTCATGACTAGTTTAATTAAATTGAACATATTTGATTGATTCCATTTGCTTCCGCTGCCGGATCAATTAAATGAGTAATGATGTATAACACTTCATATACTTTGAGTATGATGAATTGTTTTCAAAATCGAATTTAAGTAATCTTTACCTAGTATATAAAGATTACCCTTAAAGTGCATACAGAAGCATTAAGGAAGTAAAGCAAGGTGTTTATGATGCAATTTTGTGTAAGGGTGTTACACAAGTGACAATTGACAATTGAGATTGCGCATGGTTTCCGACAAAACCATAATCAAAACACATTAAGATGGTTAAGATACCATTGCGGCTATGTTAATTAAGAAGTAGATTTTCTAGAATCGTTCTAGGCAATAAAGAACAATGAGAAATATTTATAATGGAAATTGAGTACACTTGTAATCATGAGATGTACAAGAGGATGAGTCCCCACACACTTTGTGAAAACAAAGTGGGAGCTATTCTTAGGCTAGAGGGCCTATGTCTTGATTGGATCTCGACACGTACTCAGAAAGTTTTGTGATGCAAATGTATACATTACAAAGGAAAACGAATATGTAGTAAGGTTGAGTAAGGTACAAGAAGTTGATAAAACCTACTAACCAAAGCCTTCTCATAGGCTAAACATGATGAGACATGTCATTTCAATTGAATTGAAATGAACAACTACATACAAGATCAAATTAGATTATAGAACACGAAATAGTAATCAAGCATTGACTATTCACATGTGATAATCGCATTTGTCGTTTGAGTTTTACTTTAAAACTCTTTTATTATACCTTGTTACATCCAAACGGGTTGTAGAGACAATTGAACCCCGTTAAAGTGAACACGGATTAGCATGGTATTCGCCCATAGTCACTTGTATGAGGTGACATCTCGAAGTGACTAGAGTGTGATGCGATTGATGGCAAGTTCAAGTGCCATAGAGTCATGTGAGATGACTAGTCGATCACATAGGCAGACTGTTAGGAACATTTTGTCGGGCCTTATGACCGCTTATAGAGTTCTGGCAAATTTATATAGCCTGGTCGTGGCGAGAGCTGCTATATTATTCTAATGAGTCGATTCTTTTGACTAAAGACTATTCACCTAAGATGGCACAGTTTCAGATTAACTTTGATTTGTGTTACTACGACCTTCGTAAATGGGGTCAAATGGGCATATTTTGGGTTATGATGGCTGTGGCTAGTCGAAGGGAATGAGTGCGATAGGAATTGTCCATCCCCTTGTCAGGGTTAAAACAATATCTCAGGGCCACTCGAGGAGTAATGAACTGGAAATGCGTGGCCACGCTCGGAAGGTATCTATGATAGATAAATCCGGTCAAATCAGTTATTCTCCAGATCGAGGAAACCACTCTCGATATGATCACTTGCAAGTACGACCCGAAAGACACCTTGCATTGAGTGGGAGATAGTAATAGGACAAGAGAATTGGTGACGCACACTTGTCGAGGACAAGTGGGAGATTGTTGGGAAATGTGTCCTCAACAATAGTGCGATCACATGATTTAAATATCATTATTAAATCTCATTTTAAGAATACATGTGGGATGTAATATTTTACAGTCAACTGGTCCACACATATCGGTAATGATTGGTGACTAGAGTTTGACATTACGTCGTCGTGCGACGGTGGTGATCGATTGATCCCCTTAGGTCATACCTATAGGGAAATACTCTTAATTGATTATTTAATTAATCATATACCGATATGAGTTAATTAAATTGCTTAAAATTGACGGATGATTTTGTGAGTATAATTTACGTATCTTATTGTAAATATGATTAAATAAGACACGGTCTAAGTAATCGAATTATTTTATTACTTGGATGAAATTATTGTTTAAAGAAACAATTGAAACGGAATGAATAAATTATTATAAATACAGAATGTTGTAGTTTATAATTTGGAAACCATTTTGGTACAAGTAATTACGAATTACTAGTCGATTTTGTATATGACATATTTTATGAGTATGTTTATTTTTAATATGTTAAAAATACATTACAATTTCATATGTCAAGTAACATGTCACATATGTTATAATTGACAAATGACAAAATAAAATGGACCATCCATTTTATTTTGTATGTACCGAAATTATAAGGAGTTAGTGGAATAAAATTGTGTTAATTGTTTAGTGGTAGACACAATGATAAAAGCTAACTAGTAGGCTTGCATGCCTAGTCTCTTGTGAAGAGCAAATATGAAAGCTATTGGGCAACCTACCCAAGGCCAAAATTTCGGCCAAAATGAAAAGAAAAGAAAGAGTTTTCTTTTTCCTAATTCATTCATTTATACAAGAATATAATTTTCTAGTGTGAGAAAATTAATATACTCTCTAAATATTATGAAATCTAGAGAAATAAACTCACAAATATTATCACCTCTTGACCGAAATTCTCAAGAGTAAAAATACAATTTATTTGTATCAATTTTATTGTAAAACCATTATTATTAGTAGATCTATATAGTATTGGTTTATTAAGATGTATTCCTTGGGTATATGCTTTTGGGAGGGATTCTACATTTGAGTCCTTGTTCATCCATTGAGGAAAGCACAAGAACAAAAGAGAAGGAGATCTCTTTTGTGCCCATTAAATCGAAACATCCATTGTAAGAATATGATTTCTTCTCTATTTTGTTTATTTGTTTGCATGCATAAAATCCACATTTAATTTTATGACAAATTAATTTCGACATATAAGAAGTATGTTAGTATGTATATGAATCTACATTTCCTTCAAACAATATGTCCCCAGCCGAATTGGTGGAGCTCCAACACTTGTGGGAATCACACAAGTCCGCTTCCACAGACCGTCTCAATGGTAATACTCCTTTTTCTTCTTGGATTGTGGATACCGGGGCATCACGTACGACACATGTCGGGATGTCTCTCACATTTTACAAATATTCGTCAAATACCACCCTTATCTGTTGGTTTACCAAATGGAGATTTTACGAAAGCTACCAAATGTGGTGATATATTTCTCTCATCCCGTCTTGTTTTAAAAGATGTTTTATATGCCGCGAACTTACAATGTCATCTTATTTCTGTTTCGAGTCTACTTCTTCATGACTCTCTAATTATTCAATTTTCTCAAAAATTATGTCTCATCCAGGACCGTTCCTCGAGGATGCTGATTGAAGCATGTGAGCAACGTGAGGGGCTGTACTATTTAACAGGTGTCCACACTGACGAAGTCAAAGCTTATTCTGTGAGCCTCAATAATACCGTCGAGCTATGTCATAGAAGGTTGGGACATCCGTCCACAAATATTTCGCCATTTTTACCATTTATTGATACAAACTCTCGTCATAGTTCTCATTTTTTAAGTAAGACATGTGATGTTTGCCTTCGTGCTAAACAAACACGTGAACAATTTTCTTTAAGCTCAAATAATGCTATTGAACCTTTTGATCTCATTCACTGCGATTTATGGGGTAAATACTCCGCTAACGGCTCATGTGAATCCATTTATCGGAATCATCACTATTCATAGCTTGTGAAAACGTAACCGGATCATTATCCACACTAATGTAAAATTCACATTGATATACTTCATAGTCATCTGAAATAGCTGGCTTTCTAGGTCTTGTGGACCTTCTTAATGTTATTTCAGGTGCTGTATCAACAACCTCAGTGACGATGTTATCATTCGGGAGTGGAGGATCATCAACATTAGGTTCCACAATATTGACTGAGTCAACATTATCATTATGTGGAACTTCATCAATAGAAATTGGGGGCAAAGGAACTGGAATTGCCACCCTAACCTCATTGACGACGACATCCCTTACCTGATCACTCCCACTAACTTCGCCATTCTCAAGGAATTTGGCATTTCCGGTTTCAACAATTCTTGTCTTGTGTGTAGGACAGTAAAACTTATACCCTTTGGACTTTTCTGGATAGCCGATAAAGAAACCACTAATGGTTCTAGGATCAAGCTTCCTTTCAAGTGGATTATAAATGCGTGCCTCTGCTGGGCATCCCCATACATGTAAGTGTTGAAGACTCGGTTTCCATCCTTTCCACAGTTCAAATGGTGTCTTTGAAATCGCTTTATCGGGAACCCGATTTCCAACATACACAGCGATCATAAGGGCGTGCATCCACAACTTCATGGGTAGATTGGTATTACTCATCATTGTCCTCACAGCCTCTAATAGGGTTCGATTACGCCTCTCAGCAACACCATTCATCCATGGAGAACCAGGAGTTGTGTTCTGAGGGACAATACCCAAACTTTCAAGGAGTTTTGCAAAAGGACCAGGATGTTGTCCTGATTCATCATATTTGCCATAATATTCACCACCCCTATCTGACCTTACGATTTTCACTTTCTTTCCCAATTGCCTTTCCACCTCCTCAATGTAAACCTCTAAAGCGTTTACTGATTGAGATTTTTCTTGCAAAAGGTAAAGATAAAAATAACGTGAATAATCATCAATAAAGGTGATGAAATATTTCTCTCCGCTCATGGAGGGAACATCAAATGGACCACATATGTACGTATGTATAATTTCTAAAAAGCGAGTGCTTCTTGTGGACCCTTTCTTGGTGTGTTTGGTTTGCTTACCCTTAATGCATTCCACACACGTCCCAAAATCCGTAAAATCAAGAGAAGGTAGTATATTGTCTTTAACCAATATGCTCATTCTTTCTCTTGAAATATGGGCCAAACGTTTTTGCCACAAGAAGGAGGAACTTTCATTAGACCTTCCACGTTTCGAACTAACATTATTATGCAGGGAAACATTATGAGAAACACAAAGAGATTCTGAAAACAATTTATCTAAATAAATTCGATACAATCTGTTTTCCAAAATTCCAGAACCAACAAAAATATTGTCTCGAAACATACTGAAACAACCTTGTCCAAAACTTAATTTAAACCCATCATTATCTAACTTAGAAACTGAAATTAAATTGCGTCCGAAGGAGGGAACATAAAGGGTATCCTCCAACTTCAACTTAAATCCAGTGCTTAATTCCAAGCTAAACCTTCCAATGGCTTCTACGAAGGCTTTATCTTTATTCCCCATGTATAAGGAGGCCTCATTTAGATTTATGGTTCTTGTCGTAAGGTATCCCTGCAACGAATTGGAAACATGTACATTAGAGCCTGAATCTAGCCACCATGTATTAGAAGGAACTTCAACATAATTTGATTCGAAACATACTAAAGCCAAAGGCTTACCCTTCTTTTCGAACCAATTCTTACGCTTTATGCAGTCATTCTGAAAGTGCCCAGGTTTCTTACAGAAAAAACAACTTTCTTGCTTCTTAATATCCTTATTTATGCCAGATCCAGACAACTTATCAGAAGGGCCAGACTTCATGCCCTTTCTGTTTCCAAACTTACCCTTAGCTTTCCCGCTTACATGATGCACATGATGTGCCTGGGATAAGCAAGTACTCTTACTTGAGGCATCAGCCTCATCTTTGTTTGATTCTTCTTTGCTTCTGAACCAGTTTATTGGTCAATTCATTAACACTCCAAATTTCCTTAACAGTGTTGTAATGAAGATGGAAAGCATCAAACTTATCGGCAAAGAGTTGATGATAAACTGGGCGAGGAACGGATCCTCAACTTTCATGCCCAGTTTTCCCAACTTAGTGCCAGATTCGTCATGTGTAACACATCTTTCTTTGCATGGTGGTTACACTCTCATTATACTTAGCGGTGGTAAGTTCGGACATAAGCCTTCCGGCTATCGCTTTATTGGTAGTCCGAAAGCGTTCCTTAATGATTTCCATGTACTTGCTTGGTGTGTTACTGACTGTCTCTCGAAAATGGAGGACTTAATGTTTGGTGCGGTGGTAAGACGCAAAAACTTTAGGCAAAGACTATCAGATTTCTTCTACCAGTTATACTCTTCAAGTACTTTTTACACGCATCGAAGTGGTTGGTGGAGCGACCGATAAGCACTTGATCGAGTTCAAGGATCCCTAAATAGAACTCGAGATGCTCTTTCAATTCTGAGTAATTAGTACCATCAAGTTGTGGAACAGCTTGGACACAGTTATTGAGAGAGTTTTGCAACGGTACTGCATTATGAACAATGCTCAAAACATTAGGCTTTGAGTTTAACACACAATAGCAATTATGACTAAGACTTGAAACTTAAATGAGTAACTCATAAACATTTATCAGGCAAGTATAGTATCTGTGGACAACCTACACATGCTTAATTACATAATAGAGTATACTCTCCTTAATGAGTGTTTCACTTTAATGTCAGGTTACCTGTGGGTAAAACCTTAATACAAGTTACTTTACTCTCCTTAATGGGTGTTTTACTTTAATGTCAGGTTACCTGTGGGTAAAACCTTAATACAAGTTACTTTACCCCATAATACCCGTCGCTGTGAGTACCAAAGATAAAATTTATATTTCCTATTAAGACTAACCTAGGCTAGTGGTAACAGGGTCGAACCACAAGAAGGCAGTTGTAAACTTTAGTTGATTTATATTCAGTCTAAGGTAACTAGTGTGGGGGTTGATTTGAATTGGTCTGAGACTAAGAACAAATAAAGATAATAAACTAAATAAACGATTTAAACAGATAAAAGGAAGGTACTAGGATGATCGGTTCATTATAGCTTCGGCGGCAGCAAACTAAGTCGGTCTGAATCAAACTCAGGTAAGGCGGGAAATAAAGAGGTCCTCTCGGTCCACTCTTAACAAATAGCATCTTTCGATCTCGCTATAGGTCCCTAATGTCACTAATACTGACTTTCGTCCTGAAAAGTGGCTAACGGTCTAAACTATACCTATTTTTCGATCTTTGCACAGTTTAGTCGTTTTAATTGATGGTCAAATAACCTTCCCTATCTTTTGATCTAATGGGTCAGTCACAAATTAGGTATCTAACTGGTCGCATGCATTCGATTCGTTAAATACAACATTAAAATCAATTGAAACGAAGGAAAACCTTACGAGGCCAGTCGATCGACCAACAGTGTCAGTCGATCGACCAACACGCGGGTACAGTCTGTGTATAATCTATTGCCGCCTATGCTACAACTCGCCTACATCCTAGCACAAACTATTTAGCTACTCATGGCAATGATGAAAACTATAACAACATTAAAGATTAAGACTAAGGAATTCATGCTTGAATTGACGATATAAAGAAATTGCATAAGATGATAATTACGGCTTTCGGGAAACTAACTAGCAAATCTATCTCTACGAATGCAATAAAGACGAACTGAAAATAAAAGTAAATTGAAATAGGGCAGAGTAATACCAAGATTGCAGAGGAACGATTAAGAACAAGAACAAAATTCTGATGCTCACAATATTCCAAACCCTAATTAGTAAACTAAAACTTAATGTAATTTCTGATAATAAAACTTGAATAATTAACTCTCTCTAAACTGAAAGTTTGCGTTACGTTATATAGCAAATAAGCGTAACAATTATTCCAAAACCTAAACTTCACGGGCTTCAAGATTCACGGTCTTTTAATTCACGTCTGAAATAGAAATCTGGTCGATCGACTGATAGGACTAGTCGATCGACTGCTTGGCAGTGAACAGTAGCTTCTGGAACTCGATAGTTGGTCGATCGACTGAGGGTGATGGTCGATCGACTACTTGAGCTGCTACTTGACTTCTTTATTCTCGTGGATTCGTCTTTTGGGCCTTGGATTGCGCACCAAGCTCGTTCCTTAAGTGATTCCTTTACGTCATTTGCAATGCAAATTACTCGGGGACGTATTTAGCTCGATTTCCGCTTAATTCTTCACATTTCTGCAATAATGTACAAAATACGGAAGTAGACGGAAATAGGGAGAAATGTAGCATAAACTACAAGAATGAGCTCTGAAATGCGTGTAAAATGGGATGTAAAACATCATATAAAAGACACGCATCAAACATCCCCAAACCAAACCCTTGCTTGTCCCCAAGCAAGAACTAGACTCGATCTAATGACCTAATGGAACGAGTTCAATCTCAGAGCGAATTGTCAACTGCAAAGCCTAAACCAGTTTAATGCACAACCAACAATCAATTAGTAATGTGAATCATGCAAACGAATTATGTAGTCGTAAAAAAAAAAGGCTGCTGAACCGTTGACTATAGAGACTTATCAAATTGGACTCTCGCGGGTCGCTCAAATCACTCTATAAGCACAGGTGATATATATGTAAGATAGAAAGAATTAATTTTGTAGTGACTCTCACCTAACTACGACCTATGAAGACATGCCAGCAATAAAATATGAAAATGATCTCTATAACCGTACATATGCATTCCAACCAACAAATGACCATGACACATGCCGAGGTATATATGGGATATGTGAGGTATGGGTAAGAAGGGGCAAAACATTTTATGGAAAAGTAGAGGGACAGGTGATCAAGCTAGTACCAAAACGGAACCAAATGGCAACATCCAACTTCTTTCTCATAGACAAACGAAACGCTGCTATAGCAAGCACAAATCTCACAATCTCCAAATTAACAAATCAATAAACTCCCCATAAGAAATAAATAAATCATGGGAGCAAAAATCGCCAAAAGATAAGGATTAATTTATGCGAATTGATTTCTTCCTCGGATCTTCAGTCGATCGACCAAAAGGAGCAGTCGATCGACTGCTTTAAACAGTACATAACATTTTCTTTTTTTTTTCTTTCTTTCTTTCCTTTTCCTTCTTTTCATTTTCCCAACGATACCTCAACAGAGCATATGCCACCAAAAACGAGTAACAACCCCAAGAACACAGACTACTAGCTTGACAAAGGCAGGCTATGTGTAGGATGTAGTAAATGGGACAAAAAAGGATATTTTTGGCAGTGTGGAGCTTATGGGCAAAACGAAAAAAAGGGAACCTCTACCACATGTGTCAACGAACCACAAACCGAATGCATACAGGTATTAAGTAGATCAAGTTCATATATATGCAAATTAAGGAAACATGCCTCATAAGGAGTAACTACTCACATTCCTAGATAAACCGGTCATGAATGTCACCAGTTATAGGCTCTAAATCTCAGAAATAATGATGTAGTTTGCCAAAATCTAAATCAAGTCTCAAGTTCAGCAAGAATATAACGAAAACTCGTAGATATGCATTTACGATTCTATTAATAACATGTTAATCAAGCAAGGCTCAGACAAAACAGATGCAAATGCAATATCATCCTTCAAATACTACCGTTCCGACTCGACCTATATGCTAAAATAAACGTGCATTTTATGGAATTTTTTGAAATTTTTTTGAATTTTGTGTATATATGAGAAATGAAACAACAATGCAAAACAAAATGTAAACGTGAATGCAAGCATATGATATGCGACGCAAAACCCTTCCCCAAACCAAATCGTACAATGTCCCCATTGTGCAAAATCATGTAATGAAGAAAAGAGAAATGGGAATTTGCGAGAAAAGAAATAAAGCAAATAAGACATGAAGAAGACTTGGGAAACTCACAAGACTTTAAGCGCAGCAAAGGAAACCTCCCCAAACCAGCGTGAGCCAGGAGGTTTCAGTAGCCAGCAGTGCTACTAAAAAGTACCTGAAAGACAGAAAATACTACGCATAAGACTGAGAAAACAATTTTGAGGCGGTAAATATTGTGCGTAATTGAGAAAATAGAGGAAATAATTAATTGGACGGAAAGTAAAGCGGAGTAGAAAACTCCCTTAAGTCCACATATCGACCAAACACAGCAGGGGAGAGGTCGTGAACGAATACAGCAGCAGCAGTGGTCGATCGACCAAGAAGAGCAGTCGATCGACCAGGTGGGCGTGAACAGTGGCTCCTGTAAACCTGCATATCAGTCGATCGACCATATAGGTCAGTCGATCGACTGATAACACTGCTGCAACTTCTTATTTCTTCGTATTAGCTCAATAACTCGAGCTACCGAGGTCTAAAAACCTGCAAATGCACAATAATACGCGCCCAAAATTGCGCAAAACCCAAAATAATGTCTAAAGTGCATAAAAATCCTAAGCAAATAAAATAAAAGCGAAGTTTTCGCGCACACAAAAAGCAATAAAAATGTCTTAACAAAGCAAATAAAATGAAGTTTATAACTAGCTCGATCAACTAATAGTTGATCAAGAAGGACCACGGTATGGCCCACTTCGTCGGCTTCTGGCTACTAGAGGTAGCCTCAATGGTGCTCAGTTTATCAGCTGCACCCTCCTTAGCTTCAACAGTCGGAGAGCTCAATGGGAAAATTTCATCAACTCTCCAATCAAGGACCTCTGCCGGCTCATCCAAGTACAAATCACACTCCTTTACTTTGACCGGCTCGTCCTTCAGTTCCTCGTCAGTCCCATAGCTTAGGTAACCAAGACCACCTCTTGAAATGATTTGCTCTCTCGCGGCTGGAATGACTTGCAGCTTGCCCTTCCCCAAACCAGCTCCTGCATTATTAGAAATAGACAAATCTTCCTCCAGTTTGCTCCCGATATGGGGCGGAGGGGTTAAAACAGGAATAGAAATAGGCATATCGGGAAGTACAAAGTACGATTTCTTTTCAGAAACCGTATTACAAGTTACATGCCACATGGGATCCTTTTTCTTAGCCGGCTGGGCAAAGACAATAGAGTGCTTTCCCACTTTGAAGGTCAAGGTTCCTAGACCGACATCTATGACTGCACCAGCAGTGTGCAGAAATGGCCTACCCAAAATGATTGGTATATGGTCATCCTCAGGCATGTCAAGGACAACAAAGTCAACAGGGAAGAAAAACTTCCCTATTGGGACGGGTATGTCCTCTAGGACTCCTATAGGCTCGACCGCAGATCGGTCAGCCATCTGAACTGTCATTTCAGTTATTGCAAACCTGGTCAGTTTAAGCTTCCTAGCTAGACTCAAGGGCATGACACTTATGCTAGCTCCTAAGTCACATAATGCCTTTTCGATAGAAAAGGTACCTATGCTACAAGGGACGGAAAAACTGCCCGGGTCTTCTAACTTAAGGGGCGCAGTGTGAGACAGATAGGAACAAGACTCTTTAGTTAACGCAACAGTGTGAACATGTTCAAGCGATTTTTTCTTTGACAATAACTGTTTCATAAACTTAGTGTAAGCTGGCACTTGGTTAACTAACTCAAGGAAGGGTACTTGAACATTCAAGCTACGAATAACTTTCTCAAATTTACTGAAAGATACCTGTTCCTTCGTCGGCACGAGTCTCTCCGGATATGGGGCTGTAAGGAGTACCTTAGCCCTGTGACACCCTTAAATCTAGCCTTAAATAATTACGTAAATTCTACAGAAAAACTGGTAGGATATGTTTGTAAATGGTTCAACTAGTCAAAAACCTGCAATTTCAAAAAAATTTCTTCCTAAACCATTCACAACCAATCCAACTCAAGATGAGTGTCAAAAACCCTGCAACAGCTGATAAACTAATTTACATACATAACTAAGGACGCGGAAATATAAGGATACAGACCAAAAATAGTAAAGGGAGACATATGTCCCTTCAAATAATATACAAACCAAAAGTGTAAAAGGTTTACTAATAGAATAGCCAAAACTAGGTCCAAGGTTCCTTGCTCACTAGCCCGTCTGTGACCCCAACTAAGCATCAACAACCTGTCAATCGCATTTTATACAAACACGAAAGCCACAATTCAGTGGGGAGTAACTTCGAGTCCTCCCAGCCACGAATCGTCATAATTAATGTAACATGTAGTAAAACATGTAAACTATATGATAATTCATCTAATTTCAAAGCATCCTAACATATGAATGCTAAATTGACTAATTAAAACTATCATGTGAAAAATTTAACAAATTGTAATCCAAACTCTATCAACCATAGCCGGCTTGCATCTCACCTTCTATGATTCATAGAATCATCAAACAAGAAAGGGCAATATATCAAAGACAGGCATAAGTTCTTCGTACGGTCAATAGTCACTTTGTAACTCGAGTCTATACCACGAGGTAGGGAAGGTAATCGAACCGGTATCTTGGCTCAGCGGTTACTATTAAGAAAACATGGCCAAGAGACAACACAACCCTAGCCTAAAATCAAGAGACCTAGACATGCGGATACACACCACCGCACCCAAGACCCACAACTTTTTTTAAAACAAAGTGAAGTGAGTACGCTAAGGACACCACCGAAGGGTTGACTAGTACTTAAGCTGACCCCATACTATCAAAATAAGTACCTGAGGTCATGCCCCAACTTGGATATAAATCCACTAGTCAGGAACACAAAGGCTATCAAGCAGTGAACATATACTCGTCAGAGACTATAAAGACCTATCTATGATGAAGGCCGAAATACTCACCTAGGACCTAGTCCCAGCTAGTCCCAGCTTGAATACTTTAGCCCACACCACACAAGACTCACCACACAAGTCAAGTAAGACACCCACTTAACCTTAAGAGGGCAAAAAGTCCCACTTACCAACCTAAATGCTAACATTCGATCATGTTAAAGGCTATATAAATGTCTATTTACAGCATACAATCCCAACAGAATCCTTAATAAGAATTCAATACTAGTTTCTAATTCTAACAATAGTAACCATATTAAAGGCTTTAGGGGAATCTAGGGCCATTACTACAAAATAAGAAGCTATTTAAATTCAACTAACTAAATAAGAAGCTATTTAAATTCAACTAACTACACATGTGAAATAGAGATATAATAAATGGCCTAAAATAAGAAAAAGGCCGATTATCTAATTCATTCAACCGAATTTTTACCCGCAACCCCAGCCCTGCGACAGGTACGGGTCAAATTGCGGCTGACCAATCACTCAATTAACTGACATCGCATCAGTTAAAGGGACTAAGGCTCAGTTTTCGGCACAATCAACAAAACATTACAATTATCACAATAAAATTCATTTTGAGCCTATTAATTACAATTTCATTTCGTAAACTATCCTAACATGTGATAATTATCAATATAACATAATTCATCTACCATTAACATAACTTTTAGTTACTATTATGATTCACTTCACAAGTTTAACCATGTGTACTTATTCTAATTACATCCTTAATGAACCTAAAATGACGGACAAAATATGGAAAACCGCGAAACAAGCAACGGACCGACCCGGGCCAGCCGTGGGCCTGCCACGGGCCTGCCGGCCTGCTGCCCCACCCTTACTCCTCTCATGTTTTTCCATTTTTGCTCAGTATAAGACCGTCTGAAAATTAATTAATCGTCCCCAATTCAACTTTGATAAATTTAAACTAACAAAAGGCATAATTTAAGCTAACAATTGACATGCATACAACCATTCTAAACATGTGAAAACTAATTCTCAAACAAAAATTCACCAAACATACAAAAATCAAAAACATGTGACGATCTTTCGTCGAGTAACTCGAAATATGTTACCTTAAGCTAGAAAAAAAGAGCAATTAGCACCTCAAACCCAAACCCTAACTAGCAACTATCCGCTATCTTCGATAATATACGAGTCCCCGAACTCGTCCTCCAAATCTTCACCTAATTAAACAATAAAAACACCATAAATAAGCATATAAACCGAAATTACCGAATTTTGGTCTTAAAACAACTTAATGAAAACTGAAATTAAATTATACCAAGTTGTAGATCGCGACGAGAGGATTCCGGAAAGGTAAATTATGCGAAAAACGGACTAGAAACGAGTAAGATATGGTGAATTTGAGCTTGATTTTGTGAAAATGGTGATTTGTTAATTGAAGAAGATGAAGGATAGTGGAAAAACAGAAAAAAGAAAGAAAAGGGGGGGAAGGGAGCCGTGTAAGGGAGAAAGGAAGGAGGAAAGGAGGTGCGGGATTTTTAGTCGGGATTTTTACGAGTCGGTTTTGACTCGTTTCAATAATAATTAAATCCGTAAGTCAAACGCAAATTCCGTCAAGACCAAAGTTTTTAAACATGAGATTACAATAAAATTGGATATTCATACTACCCATTTCCAAATTCGTTTACCCAACGTTCAAACGAATTGTCATTTTCCCCCCGATACGCCCTTATTTCGAAATAAAAGATTTTACACGGTTTAAACTATTTTTAAACATTTCAAAACTATCAAAATAAATACTTTTCTTCAAAATATAATAAAATTATATTTCTTTGAATTATTTTTACTTTAAATACATTAATGTCAAATTTTACTTGATTAATTAACTATTTTCGAAATATATTAACGGTCCGAAATTTACGGGGCGTTACAATCACCCCTCCTTTTAAAAAGTTTCGCCCTCGAAACTTAGAAGGAGAAATTATAGTAATAAGAAAATATAGGTATCTTTTCAATGAAACGGTGATACTCTTGTTGATCAGACAAGAACATCCATATTCATCTCAAGATATAAAAATATTTCTACACCAATAAATGAGAAAACCCATTATTGGGACGTCACCAACAACGAGATTTAACATTCACTAATGTTAAAACCATTGCAAATCATAAAAGCATTTTCAAACTTTTAGTTTAAAATTCTATAGTAAGAATACTATCTTTACTAATTATGATTATACAAGGCTTAGTAACTCGGAAAAATAGTAATAAAAGGAATACCTTACGAGAATAATTCAGGATATTTAGCTAACATAGAAGCTTCAGTCTCCCAAGTCTCTTCTTCGACATTTCCACAACGCCAAAGAACACGGACTAGAGGTACAACTTTGCTCCTAAGTTGCTTGTTGGCTTTGTCAAGAATCCGAATTGGCCTTTCTTCAACCACCAAGTTAGGCTCCAATTCAAGAATTTCTTCTTGGATTATATGGCTAGGGTCACTAATATACTTCCTCAATTGAGAAACATGGAAGACATTGTGAACCTTGCTCAGATTTGGGGGCAAATCTAAACGATAAGCAACTGGACCAATCTTTTCAATCACCAGGAAAGGTCCAATATATTTAGGGCTCAGCTTCCCTTTTACGCCGAACCGTTTTACCTCTTTCATAGGTGACACTTTAAGAAATACTTGATCATCAACCTCAAAGGAAAGTGGTCGACGACGGACATCAGCATATGATTTTTGACGGTCCTGAGCGGCTTTCATCCGCTCCCGAATGATCTTAACTTGTTCAATGGACTCTGTCACCAAATCAGGTCCTAACATTGGAACATTTTGGGTTTGATCCCAACATACAGGAGTACGACATTTTCTACCATACAGAGCTTCATATGGTGCCATTTTAATGGAAGCTTGATAGCTGTTGTTATAAGAGAATTCAACCAAAGGTAAACATTTCTCTCAAGAAGTTTGGAAATCTAAGGCACGGGCACGAAGAAGATCCTCTAAGGTTTGAATTGCTCTCTCTGTCTGACCATCAGTGGCGGCGTGAAAAGCAGTGCTCATTAATAGTTTACTACCCAAGGCCTCCTGTAATGCAGTCCAGAAACGAGAACAAAATCGAGGGTCTCGATCTGAAACTATATCTTTAGGAACCCCATGATAGCGCACCACTTCATTCACATAGGCACCAGCTAGAACTTCTAATCTCCAAGTCTCTTTGATGGGAATAAACCGAGCACATTTAGTCAATCGGTCCACAATCACCCAAATAGCATTCTTCCCAGTGGAAGTCCTGGGTAAAGCCATTACAAAATCCATGGATATAGACTCCCATTTCCAAAGAGGAACATCCAAGGGTTGAAGCAAACCCTCGGGCTTTTGATGTTCTATCTTTACTTTCTGGCAGGTGAGGCATTTACTGACATACTCCATAACTTCAATTTTCATCCTAGGCCACCAGAATTGCAATCTCAAATCTTTGTACATCTTGGTACCTCCCGGATGAATGGAGTAAGGAGAAAGGTGTGCTTCATCAAAAACTCTTTTTCTCAAATCAGCTGCACTCGGAACATAGATTCTACCATGATAACGGAGATACCCATCATCATCAATCTTACAATCCTTAGCTTGCCCAAGTTGAATTTTAGCTCGAATGGATATGAAAGTAGGATCATTAGGAAGGCAAGTACGGATCTCACGGTGGAAGTCAGGTTCAGCTGACATGGCATCAAGATGATGAGAGCCCCTTTTTACAAGGCTTACTCCCAATTTTGAAGTTCTAAAGCAAGTTCAGAAGGTAAGTCCCGAAAAGAATTCAAAGAATGACAGGATTTCCTGCTAAGAGCATCAGCCACCACATTAGCTTTTCCTTCGTGATAAATTAGATTGGCATCATAGTCATTCACCAATTCTAACCATCTCCTTTGTCTCATGTTCAGCTCTTTTTGGGTAAAGAGATATTTCAGGCTCTTGTGGTCGGTGTAGATGTTGCAATGGACTCCAATGAGGTAGTGTCTCCAAATCTTCAAAGCATGTACTACCGCAGCTAATTCAAGATCATGAGTCGGGTAGTTAACTTCATGAATTCTAAGCTGTCGAGAGGCATAAGCAATGACTTTCACTTTTTGCATCAAGACACAACCTATACCATGCTTAGAAGCATCACAGTATACATCAAAGTCCACTCCTTCTTCAGGTAAGGTCAACACCGGAGCGGTAGTCAACCTCTTTTTCAATTCCTGGAAGGCATTTTCACACTCTTCAGACCACACAAACTTAGACTCTTTCTTCAATTGAGTGAGTCATCGGCCTAGCAATCTTTGAAAAATCCTTCACAAATCGCCGATAGTAACCCGCCAAGCCAAGGAAACTACGGATTTCAGAAACATTGGTTGGACTTTTCCAATCAACAACGGCTTCAATTTTGGCAGGATCTACCATAACACCCTCTTTTGAAATGACATGCCCAAGGAAGGTCACTTTAGGTAACCAGAACTCACATTTAGAGAATTTAGCATACCATTTTTCACGACGCAAAATCTCCAAAACAGCACGAAGGTGTTGGACATGTTCTTCTTCAGATTTAGAATAGATCAAGATGTCATCAATGAACACTACAACGCATTTGTCAAGGTGTTCTCTGAAAGTACGGTTCATCTGATCCATGAATACTGTTGGAGCATTGGTCAAACCGAATGGCATCACCATAAACTCGAAATGACCATACCTCGTACTGAAGGCAGTTCTAGGAATGTCAGCTTCTCGGACTGGAATTTGATGATAGCCCGAACGAAGATCAATTTTAGAAAAAGTAGAAGCACCACGGAGCTGATCGAAAAGATCATCAATTCTAGGAAGAGGATATTTATTCTTGATAGTAACTCGGTTAAGTTCACGATAATCTATGCATAATCGCATAGACCCATCCTTCTTTCTTACAAAGAGAACAGGAGCACCCCAAGGTGAAAAGCTAGGTTGAATAAAACCTTTGGCAATCAGGTCATCCAGCTGAGTCTTCAGCTCTTTCATTTCAGACGGTGCCAGCCTATAAGGAGCTTTAGCAATAGGGCCGGTACCAGGAATAAGATCAATAGCAAATTCAACTTCCCTTTCAGAAGGAATTCCCGGTAGCTCATCAGGAAAAACATCGGGAAATTCACATACTACAGGAATGTTCTCTTTAGGAGGCAGAGATGAAGAATCAGAAGTAGTCACCATACACAAAAAAGCTTGATGACCCTTTTTCATTGCATTGATAAACTTCATAGCAGAAATTAATTTAGTACCGGTTTGTCTTTTAACCATTTGATAAGACACACGGTGACCTGAAGGGTTTGTAAGAATTATTTTCTGATCTCGACATTCAAATCGAGCATGATAAGTATGTAACCAATCCATGCCCAAAATGACATCAAATTCTTCAAGTGGAAATTGGAAAAGATTTGCTGGAAATATAGATCCCATAATAGAAATAGGGACTTCCGGATAGATTTTAGAATAGGAAAAGATATCACCAGAGGGTAAAGATATAGATGTACTTTCTTCTTGTGATGATTCAAGTGATAATTTATTGGAGAGTTTTATTGAAATAAAAGATAAAGAGGCACCCGTATCAAATAGTGCCAAACAAGGAGCATCAAAAATAGAAAATGTACCGGTAATGATATCAGGATGTGCCTCAGCTTCAGCTCGGCTCATGACAAAGATACGGCCCTTCGGCCTCACTGGCCTCACTGGGGCGCCAGGAGTAGCAGGAGTCATCACCTTCCTCTCCGGGCAAACATTAGCCTTGTGGCCTGGTTTGTTACAAGAAAAGCATATGATAGGGTCAATGAAGCATTTACCAGGGTGTGCTGGTTTCTTGCAGTTATAGCACAGTCGATCTCTAGTACCTTTATTATCATTAAAAGCTGAAGATTGACCACCCCGGTTAGCTTGAACATTAGAAACAAATCTTCTCTTGTTTGGGTCAGAGGGAGAAGAGATGAACCTAGGTGAAGGAGTAAAGGGCCTAGAAGAGGGATATAAAGGCCTCTTGCCAAGATTAGAACTAGTGGCACGAGCTTCATTTTCAATGTCTTTTAGGGAATTTTCAGCCCACAAGGCATCATTATAAATGGAAACAAAGCTAGTGGAATCCCGACGGACCATGCTTTTGATCTTAGGGGAGAGCTTTTCAAGATAAAAGAAAGCTTTTTCGTTGTCATCCTTCACCAATCGAGTTGCATAATGAGCCAACTCGTTGAATTTATCGGTGAAGGCCTGAACTGGAAGGCTTCCTTGCTTCAACTCCATAAATCCCTTCAACTTTTGCTGTTTCAGCTCTTGAGGATAGAAACGGGCCTCCACTAACTCCTTGAAACATATCCAGTCAAATCCTGGTTCAGCTGAAACGGTAGGCCCAGTCATGGACCACCACCGGTCTGCTTCTCGTACTAGGAAATGAGAGGCTAGCTTCACTTTATGTTCCTCCTTGACATCATACAACGTGAAGCTTTTCTCCAACTCCCGAAACCACCCTGTAAGAGCAGCTGGATCAATCTCTCCACCATAAGTGGGAGTGTTGATTCGGGTCAATTGGTTAGCCACCCAAGTATAGGTGCCTGGAGTACCTTCAGCTGGCGGAGGAAGAGGAGCTTGTTGATTTTGTTGATTTTGGAGAATTTGAGTAAGAACTAATAAAATAGCATCATCAATGTCTCTTCTTGGCGGAGCCATCTTTCAAAAGGGAAAAATTTAATTAGTACCTATCAATTAGCAATCACAAACAGACTACCACATAAAATCCTAATTCTACCCATCCTACCCTTCTCTCAAGTTTATTACTTAAAGGTCAAGTGATTTCTAAGTGGGGTGCACAAACGTGCGTCGGGAGCAATAGACTCTGATACCAACTGTGACACCCTTAAATCTAGCCTTAAATAATTACGTAAATTCTACAGAAAAACTGGTAGGATATGTTTGTAAATGGTTCAACTAGTCAAAAACCTGCAATTTCAAAAAATTTTCTTCCTAAACCATTCACAACCAATCCAACTCAAGATGAGTGTCAAAAACCCTGCAACAGCTGATAAACTAATTTACATACATAACTAAGGACGCGGAAATATAAGGATACAGACCAAAAATAGTAAAGGGAGACATATGTCCCTTCAAATAATATACAAACCAAAAGTGTAAAAGGTTTCCTAATAGAATAGCCAAAACTAGGTCCAAGGTTCCTTGCTCACTAGCCCGTCTGTGACCCCAACTAAGCATCAACAACCTGTCAATCGCATTTTATACAAACACGAAAGCCACAATTCAGTGGGGAGTAACTTCGAGTCCTCCCAGCCACGAATCGTCATAATTAATGTAACATGTAGTAAAACATGTAAACTATATGATAATTCATCTAATTTCAAAGCATCCTAACATATGAATGCTAAATTGACTAATTAAAACTATCATGTGAAAAATTTAACAAATTGTAATCCAAACTCTATCAACCATAGCCGGCTTGCATCTCACCTTCTATGATTCATAGAATCATCAAACAAGAAAGGGCAATATATCAAAGACAGGCATAAGTTCTTAGTACGGTCAATAGTCACTTTGTAACTCGAGTCTATACCACGAGGTAGGGAAGGTAATCGAACCGGTATCTTGGCTCAGCGGTTACTATTAAGAAAACATGGCCAAGAGACAACACAACCCTAGCCTAAAATCTGCGCAGACCTAGACATGCGGATACACACCACCGCACCCAAGACCCACAACTTTTTTTAAAACAAAGTGAAGTGAGTACCCTAAGGACACCACCGAAGGGTTGGCTAGTACTTAAGCTGACCCCATACTATCAAAATAAGTACCTGAGGTCATGCCCCAACTTGGATATAAATCCACTAGTCAGGAACACAAAGGCTATCAAGCATTGAACATATACTCGTCAGAGACTATAAAGACCTATCTATGATGAAGGCCGAAATACTCACCTAGGACCTAGTCCCAGCTTGAATACTTTAGCCCACACCACACAAGACTCACCACACAAGTCAAGTAAGACACCCACTTAACCTTAAGAGTGCAAAAAGTCCTACTTACCAACCTAAATGCTAACATTCTATCATGTTAAAGGCTATATAAATGTCTATTTACAGCATACAATCCCAACAGAATCCTTAATAAGAATTCAATACTAGTTTCTAATTCTAACAATAGTAACCATATTAAAGGCTTTAGGGGAATCTAGGGCCATTACTACAAAATAAGAAACTATTTAAATTCAACTAACTAAATAAGAAGCTATTTAAATTCAACTAACTACACATGTGAAATAGAGATATAATAAATGGCCTAAAACAAGAAAAAGGTCGATTATCTAATTCATTCAACCGAATTTTTACCCGCAACCCCAGCCCTGCGACAGGTACGGGTCAAATTGCGGCTGACCAATCACTCAATTAACTGACATCGCATCAGTCAAAGGGACTAAGGCTCAGTTTTCGGCACAATCAACAAAACATTACAATTATCACAATAAAATTCATTTTGAGTCTATTAATTACAATTTCATTTCGTAAACTATCCTAACATGTGATAATTATCAATATAACATAATTTATCTACCATTAACATAACTTTTAGTTACTATTATGATTCACTTCACAAGTTTAACCATGTGTACTTATTCTAGTTACATCCTTAATGAACCTAAAATGACTGACAAAACATGGAAAACCGCGAAACAAGCAACGGACCGACCCGGGCCAGCCGTGGGCTAGCCGTGGGCCTGCCACGGGCCTGCCGGCCTGCTGCCCCACCCTTACTCCTCTCATTTTTTTCCATTTTTGCTCAGTATAAGACCGTCTGAAAATTAATTAATCGTCCCCAATTCAACTTTGATAAATTTAAACTAACAAAAGGCATAATTTAAGCTAACAATTGACATGCATGCAACCATTCTAAACATGTGAAAACTAATTCTCAAACAAAAATTCACCAAACATACAAAAATCAAAAACATGTGACGATCTTTCGTCGAGTAACTCGAAATATGTTACCTTAAGCTAGAAAAAAAGAGCAATTAGCACCTCAAACCCAAACCCTAACTAGCAACTATCCGCTATCTTCGATAATATACGAGTCCCCGAACTCGTCCTCCAAATCTTCACCTAATTAAACAATAAAAACACCATAAATAAGCATATAAACCGAAATTACCGAATTTTGGTCTTAAAACAACTTAATGAAAACTGAAATTAAATTATACCAAGTTGTAGATCGCGACGAGAGGATTCCGGAAAGGTAAATTATGCGAAAAACGGACTAGAAACGAGTAAGATATGGTGAATTTGAGCTTGATTTTGTGAAAATGGTGATTTGTTAATTGAAGAAGATGAAGGATAGTGGAAAAACAGAAAAAAGAAAGAAAAGGGGGGGAAGGGAGCCGTGTAAGGGAGAAAGGAAGGAGGAAAGGAGGTGCGGGATTTTTAGTCGGGATTTTTACGAGTCGGTTTTGACTCGTTTCAATAATAATTAAATCCGTAAGTCAAACGCAAATTCCGTCAAGACCAAAGTTTTTAAACACGAGATTACAATAAAAATGGATATTCATACTACCCATTTCCAAATTCGTTTACCCAACGTTCAAACGAATTGTCATTTTCCCCCCGATACGCCCTTATTTCGAAATAAAAGATTTTACACGGTTTAAACTATTTTTAAACATTTCAAAACTATCAAAATAAATACTTTTCTTCAAAATATAATAAAATTATATTTCTTTGAATTATTTTTACTTTAAATACATTAATGTCAAATTTTACTTGATTAATTAACTATTTTCGAAATATATTAACGGTCCGAAATTTACGGGGCGTTACAAGCCCTCTCCTCTAAATCACGTGTGCCGGTATCCTTGGACTTTGGCTGGAAGTCCATCACCTTTTCCTTGTTGAAGCTTGACCCTTCCTCAGACCGTCTCAAATGAGAACCATTAACCGTCATAGGATCGAACTTCGGAGCCGAGACTGACCCATCAGCACTTGGGTCTGCCCCCAATATTTTCGGGACCGTGGTACCCCGAAACAAGTGGTCTCTCAAATTGTCGGGCATTGAAGGACGAAATTCCTCGCTATCAGCAGTGATCTTGGTCGATCGACCACTGTCCTCAGTCGATCGACTGGGTTGCACAGTTCTAGAAGCTCCTGTAACCCGTGATTCAGTCGATCGACTAGGTACTTTAGTCGATCGACTGAAATGCCTGGCATCCGTCTTTTTCTTTGAGTTATTCGTTCCAGCTTTGTTTTGACTCGGATCTGCCTCATTCTTTTCAACAGCATCCTCGACCATGGCAGGACCTTCAAGGGTGGACCCGCTCCTCAAAGTGATGGCGTTTAGGGTCTCCTTTTGTTCAGGTTGAGTCGGTAAGTGTCCCGGAGCTCGAGTGTTACTTTTGCTAGCCAATTGAGCAATTTGGCTTTCTAGTAACTTCATCCCGGCCTCTCTAGCTTGGGACTCCTTCAGCAACAAATTCTTTAGCTCGGAAAATTCAGAATTCTACGATTGTTGCTGCTGCGGCACATAGGGAGGTTTCTGATATTGTTGTTGCTTGTGATGAGGGGGCACGTAGGGTTGTTGCTGCGGCGGAGGTTGAGTTGGATTCAAGACATTTTGGCTTCTCCAACTCAAGTTTGGATGGGTTGGCTCGTAGTAGGTGTTTGTCTGCCTATAGTGTTGGAAGGCAGCACAAGACTCAAAAGGACTAGGGCAGTGCTTCGAAACGTGTCCCTCAGCTCCACACCTTTCACAGACGAAAGGACCGTCTGACACAGCATTTACTTGGTATATCCCACCTTTAGAAGCTCCTCCTAGCTCATATTTATCAAACCTTGCAGTGAGAGCCTCAAGCGCAGCAACAGAGGAAGATTCAGCAGCTCTCCTCTGGTTCCCTCTGGAATTCCCATACTCGGCCTTATGGGTAGCTAGATCGTCAATGATCTTCCACCCCTTTGTTGCTCCCAAATTCTCAGCAAATCGGCCATTGGCTGCAGCATCCAAGATGGCCCTCTGATCGTCGTACAACCCATTGTAGAAATGATTGCACAAGCTCCACTTTTCGAACCCATGGTGCGGTATGGTTCGCACCAGTTTCTTAAATCGGACCCATGCCTCGTGGAAGTTCTCATCTGGCCCTTGTTTAAAGCCCATGATTTGAGCTCTAATAGCAGTCGTCCTTGAAGCAGAAAAGTACTTCTTGTAGAATGCCAATGCCAATGAATTCCAATCAGTGATCGCCTGAACGGTTCGGTCCAAATCTCTATACCACTCCCTTGCAGCATCACGAAGGGAGAAGATGAACATGGTCTCCTTGATCTGATCTTGGGTCACGCCAGTTGGTGGGGGTATGGAGCAGCAGTAGTCAATAAAGGTCTCCATATGCTTAGCTGCATCTTCATTTGCAGCTCCACCGAACTGGTTTCTCTCGACCATAGTGATGTATGCAGGCTTTGGTTCGAACTTCCTGACATCTCCTGGTAGTTCGAACCCCTTATATAAATTTGCAGCAGTCGGCTCAGAATGACTAGCTATACTTGCTTCCTCGGCCATGTCTGAAGTTTCTGGAGAGGTAACTGTCTCGACTGAAGAAGTGGAAACGGGCGAAGATGGTGGATTATTTTCGAACAGTTCGTTCTCGTAATAGCTTGACAGAGTACTCAGCTCTTCCTCTGTCTGTTGCTCTTGAAATAATATCCTCTTTACGTGCAAGGATCTTTCAATCTCAGGATCGAATGGTAGTAGTGGACCACCCTGTGACCTGCGCATAAGAGGAAACTACAACAAAAAGTAAGAAAAGTTTAAGGAACGGATGTTCCTTAAACTAAGAGAGACTAAAATTAAAACAACTAAAATTAGGACTATTGCCTCCCCGACAACGGCACCAAAATTTGATACCCGTCGCTGTGAGTACCAAAGATAAAATTTATATTTCCTATTAAGACTAACCTAGGCTAGTGGTAACAGGGTCGAACCACAAGGAGGCAGTTGTAAACTTTAGTTGATTTATATGCAGTCTAAGGTAACTAGTGTGGGGGTTGATTTGAATTGGTCTGAGACTAAGAGCAAATAAAGATAATAAACTAAATAAACGATTTAAACAGATAAAAAGAAGGTACTAGGATGATCGGTTCATTATAGCTTCGGCGGCAGCAAACTAAGTCGGTCTGAATCAAACTCAGGTAAGGCGGGAAATAAAGAGGTCATCTCGGTCCACTCTTAACAAATAGCATCTTTCGATCTCGCTATAGGTCCCTAATGTCACTAATACTGACTTTCGTCCTGAAAAGTGGATAACGGTCTAAACTATACCTATCTTTCGATCTTTGCACAGTTTAGTCGTTTTAATTGATGGTCAAATAACCTTCCCTATCTTTCGATCTAATGGGTCAGTCACAAATTAGGTATCTAACTGGTCGCATGCATTCGATTCGTTAAATACAACATTAAAATCAATTGAAACGAAGGAAAACCTTACGAGGCCAGTCGATCGACCAACATTGTCAGTCGATCGACCAACAGGCGGGTACAGTCCGTGTATAATCTATTGCCGCCTATGCTACAACTCGCCTACATCCTAACACAAACTATTTAGCTACTCATGGCAATGATGAAGACTATAACAACATTAAAGATTAAGACTAAGGAATTCATGCTTGAATTGACGATATAAAGAAATTGCATAAGATGATAATTACGGCTTTCGGGAAACTAACTAGCAAATCTATCTCTACGAATGCAATAAAGACGAACTGAAAATAAAAGTAAATTGAAATAGGGCAGAGTAATACCAAGATTGCAGAGGAACGATTAAGAACAAGAACAAAATTCCGATGCTCACAATATTCCAAACCCTAATTAGTAAACTAAAACTTAATGTAATTTCTGATAATAAAACTTGAATAATTAACTCTCTCTAAACTGAAAGTTTGCGTTACGTTATATAGCAAATAAGCGTAACAATTATTCCAAAACCTAAACTTCACGGGCTTCAAGATTCACGGTCTTTTAATTCACGTCTGAAATAGAAATCTGGTCGATCGACTGATAGGACTAGTCGATCGACTGCTTGGCAGTGAACAGTAGCTTCTGGAACCCGATAGTTGGTCGATCGACTGAGGGTGATGGTCGATCGACTAATTGAGCTGCTACTTGACTTCTTTATTCTCGTGGATTCGTCTTTTGGGCCTTGGATTGCGCACCAAGCTCGTTCCTTAAGTGATTCCTTTACGTCATTTGCAATGCAAATTACTCGGGGACGGATTTAGCTCGATTTCCGCTGAATTCTTCACATTTCTGCAATAATGTACAAAATACGGAAGTAGACGGAAATAGGGAGAAATGTAGCATAAACTACAAGAATAAGCTCTGAAATGCGTGTAAAATGGGATGTAAAACATCATATAAAAGACACGCATCACCCCATTAGATGCTTAGTCGGAAATTCACTACATAATTTGAGTCCACTGTGGCGAACCTCAACCTAATGTGAATGTTCAATATGATTCCATTATGAGATTTGATCGCGTACGAGATGAAATCACTGTGGTGAATTTCAACTTGTCATAATGCGAATGTCTCTTACATTCGATATCAAATGATATATTTACACAAATAATATGTAGGCTTACAACAACAATATGATAATTATATTAACTTATGTACTTAATAACATAAATATCACACGAGCATACATAATCAAACATAAGGTATCGTAAACTATAATGCGAGAAGGAACTTATTCATGCTTAAGAGCTTCGATCGAGTGAAACATTAGCTCGATCGAGAACTATTATGAATAAAACAAAAATCATAATTTTTAACCAAAAACGTCTTGAAACTCAATGAAGACGTCAGAATTAGGCTTAAAAACGCTAACCCTGCTATGCCGTCTGGTTTAGAACGCCGTTTACACTCGAAAAACATTGTTATAACATCAAAATCCGACACTCAAAACTGATGAACAATAACTTTCTGCGTGAACAGTGCTCGTGAATAGTGGTGTCGGTGAACAGTGTAGATGTGCGATAAAGAACCATAAACAATAAAATACAAACATCATACGAATTGAAATAATTCGATTAGGACATCATAAGAATTGAAATAATTCAATTAGGGCATCATAAGAATTGAAATAATTCAATTAGGGCATCATAAGACTTGAAATAATTCAGTTAGGGCAGCGGAAACAATCAACCATGAATGAAAATAATAATATCATAATTAAACATTAATTTCATTCAAAAGACATAATTGAAACATTAATCAGAACTATAACTGCAATCACAATCACAATCGCTCGATACCACATGTAAACATAAATTTAGAGGATCTTGATTGCAGTGATAATTACAGATGAGTACTTACGTGAAGTAGTCATTAGATCTGATAAGGAGATTCCTTGAAATCAACAAGAAGATAAACTCCAATCTTTTGCCTTCTCCTGCCTTCCTTATTCTCTAATTCTCTTCTTGTGTGTTTCTCTTAATGAGTATGAATTAGGTTAAAACCACAAACAGGTGTAGCTTTTATTATATAGGTGGCAGGAGGGGCATAATTAGATAAGTGGGCCTAATATGTTAATGGCCTGTAAACATTAACCGTAATCCACTTAGTCTATTACTCCGACTAAAAACCCGAAACATCATATTTAGCTATTATCTATTAGAATGACTGACGTCAGTAATTAGGTCCACATAATAATAGATAATTAATATAATAATTCTTACAATCACGTCTAAGATGCCTCCAACTCAAGGCCAGACATGCATATTAAGTATTATAAACTAGTGTAGATCCCGCGCAAATGCGCGGTAAATACAGACCTTTTAATTTTTAGTGTATTAGTTATAGATTTTAGATTTATATCTCGCGAATTTTTATAAAAAAACAACTAATATTAAAATTAATTAAAAGAATTGAATAATTGCATAAATTGTGTTTTTTATGAAAATATTTTAACTACAACAATTTTTTTTAAAAAAAATCTTTTTTTGAAAAATCAATTAGTTTAAGTAGTGGGCCCAACATATGATGGTATAATTAGAAAAGTTAAAGATTGCAAGAAGTATCACGGTAGAATATTTGCAAAATCAATTAGTTTAAGTAGTGGGCCCAACTTAGAACGTGATATGTGGTTTTTTCGGTCCAGAAGGCAGGCCCAATCATAGTGAAAAGCACTTGGGCGGGAAACTACTAAGAGAATTTTATTCTCTTAGTAGTAGGGGGATGCGGAGGAAGCTAATAGAGTTATCCATATCCACAAATAGAAAGATACATACATCTAGTAGAGTGAAACAAAAAAAAAAAAAACAAAAAAAAAAAAAAGTGTATTCTTAAAAAGGTTGAACTAAGATGATAGAAGAAGAGCGAAACACCATAAAAATTAAGAGTAGACACTTAGTAAAACCATGTGAGCCAACATGGAATGGCATTGTCCCACTTTCTGAATTAGATCAAGTAGGCATCATTACACATTCATCCCATGTACACTTCTTCCATAAACCAATTGATGAAGAATGGCTCAACCCTTGTGAAAATAGGGTTCTAATAACCCTAAAAGAGTCGTTAAGCCGCACATTAGTGTCATTTTATCCACTTGCTGGACGATTGCGGTCTTTAAGTGGGGGTCGATTTGAGCTTGAGTGCAATGCCATGGGTGTCGAGCTCATTGATGCTGAAAGTAAGTTAAAAATAACTGATTATGGTGACTTATACTCATGTAGTCAGAAATTTATGGATCTATTACCTAAAATGGATTACCATGCACATGGGAAACCCATCGATGATATTCCGGTTCTCGTTGTGCAAGTCACACGGTTTGAATATGGCGGTATAAGCTTTGGAATGTCGGTCTCCCACGTGGTTGTTGACGGGAGAAGTGCATTCCATTTTACTAAGGAATGGGCAAGGCTGGCTCGAGGTGAGAAATTGATTAAGATAGAACCCTGCCATGATCGAAGATCCCTACTCGCTGATGAAGTTATAGCAGGTGCCATGGATCTCGATTTCGAGCCAGGGAACTGCTTTACTGAACTCTATTCGGATCAAGTAGAAGACTCCGTCACACCTTGTGATGACGGGCCAGGAAACTACTTCAGTCAAATTTATTCAGGTCAAGTGGAAAAGCTTGAATGGGGAAAGAAAGTTACACCAACCTTTATATTACTCTCTAAGGAAAAGATAGAGAGGTTAAAGGAAGTTGCAAATACTAACGAAGACGGGCATGGGCGTCCGTACAGCCGCTTCGAGATTATTACGGCCTATATGTGGACTTGTGTAAGCAAGGCACGAGATCTCAATACTGAAGAAATTACAACCTTACCTGTTTGTGTTGATGTACGTGGTCGTCTCGAGCCACCATTACCGTCAAGGTATTCACTTTTTTTTTATAGTATGTTTCTTCCGTGTAGGAGTGTTTTATATATACGCCATTGTCTCAATCATTTTATTTATCTTTGATTTAAATACTTTTTTTATAGAATTAAATAGGCAAATAAATAATTTAGATTGAATAATATCATATTCCGGGCCCTAAGCTAATTAACTTACAATTAGTTTATTTACTTTGTATTTCTTAATTATGTGTTTAAATTTGATAAAATAACCTTTATAAATAATAATAAATAAATAATTGAGACAAAGGATGTAACATTTTTTTGAAGGTCGAACTGTGTTTGTTGAATACTTGAATATGGTGATTGACTGACTATATCACCATCTTTAACACTGCCGTTCTGACTAGGGTATTGTTCTGATTGTCTCCATGTACATAAATAAACAACATAATCTATATCTATCCATATATATAAATAAATACTTGAGGCTGTTTTCGAGCGATGTGGTAGTCTCCAACTATTTTAAATTTTTAATACACTAAATATAAAATTATTTAATTATTTACAATTTTTCTATTAAAATTAGAAAATAAGTAATTAATTATAATTTTTCCTATTAGAATTAGTAAATTAAAATTAATTATTTACTTAATTATTTACGCTTTTTCCATTAAAATTAAGAAATAATTAATTATTTACAAAATTTTTATTAGAATTAGAAAATTAAAATTACTTATTTACAATTTTCCTATTAGAATGACACAAGATAAATGATAAGGGAAAGACGGATGGTAAGATTACTTGGTGTAAAAACGTGACGATAAATTTCAAAAACTGTCGTTTAACGATGGCAATAAATGACAGGGGATCGATTAACTTAAATAACAATTATTTGGTATGTATAAACATTTTTTTTATTATGGAGTAATATATTTAGTAAATGCAACAATTAGTTTTGAATAAACTGAAAAACAAAACAAAAAATCATTAAGACAAGTACTTACATAGACGTAATATAATATCTTCACTTTTTATTTACTATGGAGTATATATATTTAGGAAAGACAACAATTAATTTAGGAATAATTAAAAAATTGAGATAATAGATGTCAAAAAAAAAAAATCATTAAGACAAATGTTATATCTACTAAATGAAAACAGAGTTAAAATTGTCATTTTCAATGTGCACGGGTCAAAATTCATTTTGTCTGTGCGCGTGTTCAACAGACGCATACGAGTATGACAAAATGAAAAATAGTTTTGACAATTGCACAAAATGACGGAATTGCAACTATCTAAGATATGTTAAATTTTACTAATTTTGTGTTATTTTTCATCTGAATAATTTTTCTCATATATATATATCGGCTTTGAATGAACCCGCCCAAGTAATAAGATAAAGTAAAAACTCAATTTTGGCTTCAAAAGGTAGAAACTCAATCTTAGCTAAGCAGGATGATATATCAGACTACTCGACCAATTGACCCCAATATAAAATTTATGGATTTAAATCTAAAACCTTAAATATGACTTTAATTTATAGTATTGCTTAACTAAAAGTCAAGAGATTTTAGTACTTTATTTTAAAACATTATTTATAAAAATAATTAAATATTAAAGAAGATAATTAATAAATATAAAAAGTTTCTTAAATGTTATTTGTAATGCAAATTTTAAATAGCATCCCCGTGCAAATTAAACGGGTTTAAAACTAGTTTAAATAATTTAAATTTGAAAGTAGTTTTGCAGCGAAACGTTCAATGTGTGTTGTAAAGACAAAATCGTTCCTAATAGATTGTGCATTGCTCTCTCATGTCCCTCAATTTAATGTACTAATTAATGTTCAACAAAGCACGCACTCTTTTCGGCTACAGTCGTTTAGTAAACTTTTATATTCATTGTGACATGTGAGGGTTAATTTAATCGAAACTAAATGAATAATTGAACGGAGGAAGCACAATACAAAATAACAATTGACGTCTCTTAGCCAATACTCTCTATATAGACACTGTTCTTTCTGACTTTTTAAAGCTGAACTAAACTGAACTGAATGTAACTGAACTGAGCTGAACTAAACTGAACTGAACTGAAATAAATGGAGTTGAACTAAACTAAAGCTGATTGTAGCTGAACTGAACCAAAATAATAATAATAATAATAATAATAATAGTAATAGTAATAGTAATAGTAATAGTTTTTTTTTTGGTGTAAACCAGGGTGTCCACCGTCGGCAACAGTGTACAATCCCCTCGCCGCGCGTGCTCTTACGAAGAGGTAAACGGCTGGCCAAAGAGTTTGCTCAATTCCCATTGGCAGGGATCGAACCCCTGACCTCATGGTTAAGGGATGAGGTGAGCAACCAACACACCAAACACATTTGGTTATAGTAATAGTAATAGTAATAATAATAATAGATACAATTATAATTATTAATATTAATACTATTACATTAATATTATTACTATTATTATATTACAATTTTTACTATTTTTACTACTACTACTACTACTATTATTAGAAGAAGAAGAAGAAGAAGAAGAAGATTACTAATAATAATAATATATATACTAATAATTATACTAATTTGAGTGTTTAGGTAGCCACCATAAACCACCTTCTATCCTAATTAGATGTAATAATGGAGCACCAATTTGCCAAATTGTTGTTCAAAGCCCAGCTCCTGTAAGTATCATACTAATTCGAGTGATTCGATAGCAACCAAAAACTACCATCAATCCTAATTTAATTAATTAAATAAATAAAAGTTAACAAATCCTAATTTTATCTTTAACAAACAAATAAATTTTGAAGGATTAATTAAAAATCAACAAATAATATTAATAATTGATAAAAAAAAGTAAAATACTTTAATAATTGTTAAATTGGAATCAATCTTTTGAGTCATTTGAGCAATTAGAATAAGTTTTAGGAAAAATGATTATTTAAGAGTTCATTTGGTTGTGTTTTAGGTAAAAAGGGTACTAAATGAAATTTTTAAGAAAAAATGTATGTGAAAAAATAAAGTTTGTATTTGAAAAAAAAAACGTATTTATAATAAAAGTAATAATAGTAATATTTTTAATAATAATATTTGTTTATTAAAATTAATAATAGCAATGTTATTAATAATATTATAATTAATTGATATTCATATTCATATTAATAAGAGTATTGGTAATTGTATTATTTATATTAATATCGATATTATTAATTATAGTAATCACAATATTCGTTATAATAATAATAATAGCAGTGATGATTAATTAATTATTATTAATAATGATAAAAATATTAATAATATTGATATAACAATTTTAATATAATAATAATAAATAAATATTAAAATATTAATAAAATCTATAAGTTTAAGATAAGTAGAAATTAAATGTGCTGAACTTAGTTGGGGCTGAACTGAACTGAATGAATCTGAGCTGAACTGAAATGAACTGAACTGAAGTGAACTGGACTGAGTGTAACTAAACTGAACTGAATTGAACTGAATAGAGCTGAGCTGAACTGAAGTGAGCTGAAAATAAGTCAGAAAGAACAATGATCAATTTTTAATGTGTTTCATTTTTGGGTGTTTCATAATTTTTGTTTTCCCTTTTTATATTAGAAAGATTTTTCGTTTGTAATATAATTAGACAATTGTCCACTTGTAGGGCTAAGGAAACCGAATAACTGATCCGGATATAAGGACTGGATCGGATATTCAGTTTTAAAATTATGAATTTTGAGGATCTAGATCACATTTGGTCCGATTAATTTGGATATCCGGAAATGTGGATATCCGGATATCAAGATATGGATCCCATCCAGTTTGAATGCAGGATAGAGTCGGTCTCAGCCTCATTTGGTTTGTCTTAAAAAGACAATCGGATCATTTCGTATTTTTCACACCACTAAAATAAATGTCTGTCTACTTAATACATGATAAGGATATCGCCATCGATTGCATAATTTACAATTCTTAAAACCGCAAAATTTACATGATAACAATAAAAAAATCAAAGGAACGTTAATTATTAGATTGCTACATTAGGGACGGTAGAGATTACTAGATTAAAGAGGCGAGATGAAATTAGGGTTTGGATTTGTCAGTTTGTATAATTGTGTATAACTTGTACTGTCATGTATAATGTATATTATTGTATAATGTGTACCGTAGTTTATTTTTAAGTTTTTCCTTTTTTTTTAATTTTTTTAAAATTTAGATCTGATTCGGATATCCAGTTTTAAAATTTGTCAATCCACATTTAACCCATTTTAATCGGAAAACGCCGGATCAGATATTCTATTTAAATGGTATCCAGATATTTGGATTTTTTAATTTGGAATGCTGGTTTATCAAGAATACAAAAAATATTTTTATGCTCAGTCATGTCCACTTGTGCCATAAATTAATGTAAATCGATGCTTGGTACAACAAAAGTATTTTTTTGATACCGTGAACAAAGATTTAACCTATACAAGTTTCACATCTGATTTATTTATATCGTACAAAAAAAAGAGAGAGAAGAACAAAGGATCGTGTAGATTTCTCTATTAACTAACAAGGTAATTTTATTGATCTACAAATGAAACTTCGTTTTGGATTAGAAAATGTATTCTCTCCCAGACTTCTTTAGAATAGGAAAAGCAAATTTATTAAAAGAGCTATTTAAATTTTTTTGGAATTTATTAAAAGAGTTATTACTTAAATGGTCTAAACTGCATCAATTATGAGCGGTGGTGAATGACACTACATCATTTCCATATTGCAGTTACTTTGGGAATGCAATTGTCGACGTGGAAGCTACAAGTAATGTAGGAGAGCTCCTTTCACGTCATTTAAGCTATGCATGCAGCCGTGTAAGTGAAGCAATAGAGAAGGTAACGGGTGAATATGTATCCTCAACAATTGAGTATTTGAAAAACAAGAAAGGTTTAGCTAAGTATCAATACATAGATAATTGAGGAAACATCGAGTGCCCTTCTTCAACCACTGATGATTATAATGTTGATGTTATGAGCTGGCTAAATCTCTCCGATCTCGGAATCGATTTTGGTTGGGGAAAGGATTTTTATACTGGACCATGTATTGTTAATGGCTTTGATGGTGATACTATGCTTTTTCCTTGCGATAATGCCGGATCGGTCGTCGTTAGTGTCTGCTTGCTACCCAAGGAAAAGTTCTTGGAATATGTCAACTCTCCAATTGTATGAGTCAGATCCACAGTAACGTATTAAACAGCTTGGCGTCAAAATCTAGGTCAACAAGTTTCTATGAATAAGTTGATTGTCCGTTTTATTTCCCTTTTACATGTTAAGGTTATGGAGTTATTAAACTATAAAAGTACTACTTCCTCATATTCTCTATGTTCTTCTACATTATTTTTTGGGTAGAATTTAGTGGTGTGATGTTAAATGGATATAAATAAAAGTAAGAGAGAGAATGGGGGATCAAAATTTATTATAACCACAAAACATAGACAATTAAAGAAAGTGGAAGATCTTTGTGAATTTGCCGTTTTAGGAAATGTGGAAGATCTTAGAGAATAGGAAGGAGCATAAAAGTACAAGAATTTAATATTCGTTTTTGTATGTGGTTAGATCCAATTTCGGGATACAGTATTTTGAAACGTGTATGTGAATCACCGCAATAACGGTAAGAAAAATACAATAATAAAATACGGAATTTTAGGAAAATTTTAAAACTTTTAAAGTTTAAAGTGCGGGTTCATTAAAATCTGAAACATAAATAAAGAATGCCGTGGACATGGGCCACCCGCGCCGCGCGCACCCGCGCGTTGGTTTCGAGGCGGCGACACTTCTCCCACGGAACCTTGGTTTGCCAAAGCACGTCATAGGCCGTTACCGATTCGCGAGGCATTGAAACCGGTGAAAGGTTGAATAAGCCTTGCATTTGTGGAGTCGCCACCAATTTATTGTGCAAAAATTGAAAATCGTTCGAATACCTCGTGTCATGTCAAGACACAAAGTAATGACATGAATACTAAGAAATTCGTTACCCTTAGCATTCTATGTCTAGAATGACTCTCGAAGATGCCAATGGACACGGATGTCCAGAGATAACTGGATTAAGGGGTGAGGGTACGTATTAGGAAGCTCTTTAATCGAACACCTAATCCCGCCCGCCTCAATAGCGGCATCTACTAATGATTAGGGAAATTGTTCATATTTGATATTTCGTCGATGTAATGCATGCAATGCAACAAACACAGATTAATCCTAGCATGTGACATTAATGTAATACCCCGTATTTTTTATATAATTAATTAAACGGATATTATTGAATTAAACGGATATTATTAAATGGATATTATTATATATTAATTATTATACATTTTATATTACTAATTAAGTCGGGTAAATTGTCGAGTCGATAATTATGATAAGTTATTTTAATTAACTCGCGTTGTATCGATATAAGTTAATTGTGACGGGTTTATAAGAATTCGAATTGTGAGCTAATCGGTTGAGTGGCCCAATAATCGCCCAGCCCATTTAACCCTAAGCCCAACTAAACACTAACCCTAACCCTAAACCTAATAGTACCCCTAATCCCTCAACAGTCAACCCGCCTCCCTCCTCTCATTCACTCAACCCGCCTCCCTCCTTTCTTCAACACCAATCTCGGCCTTTCACGCAATTCGAGAGAGAGAGAGAGTGTGTGTGGCTGTTGGTTACGCAGCATGGAAGAGCTAGGGGTGTTGGTCGACGTTCATAGGCGGCCGTGGTGGTTGTTATGGTGACGGAAAGGTAAGCACTCCACATTTCTCCTCTGTTTTCATCTATTATGTCGGGTTTTGGTTGAGGTTGTGTGTTTTAGGGAGGGGATAAGGGTGGTTGATGTCGGGGTAATGGTAAAGGGTGGTATGTGGCGAGTGTATTGGTGGTGGTTAGGGTGGTTTTAGGTGGTGTTATTGGCAGAGAAAGGCGGCAGCGATAAAGGGGGTAGAAACGGGTTTGGTCACGGGTTTCAGGCGAGTTTAGAGGGGTAAGGTTTGGGTGGCACCACCGTGGACTAGGGGGAGGTCGAAACGGTGGTGCTAAGGTGGCTGTGTGCGTGGATTGGCGGCGAGTGGAATGGTGGTGGTTTGGCAGGGGGTAGTTGTTGGTTGCGGTGGTGGCAGGTTGAGAACGAGTGGTGTTTGGTGATGCGTGGTGGCGAACCAGGCCAAAAGAAGGCCACGGCCTGACTCGCCGGCGGCAGTCGACCACCTTGGGGTCGGTGGTTGGTGGTGGGGGCGAAGTGGGCAGCAGGTCAGGTGGTTGTCGTGGTGGTGTAGGTGGCGCGTGAGGGTGTGAGCGTGTGTGAAGGGACGGGGGTTGATGACGGGTATTCGAGTTGTTTTTGAAACGGGTTTTCATAGTTAATCGTTATATTTCGTAATGGGTCGTATTCTTAATTAATTAATTAATCCCCGAGTGCATTAAAATAATTAAAGACGGATTTTTGAGTCGGGTTTGTTAAAAGAGAAAAGTTACTATATCGGGAAAGTTTCATTTTAAGAAGTTCTACTTTAGTAACTTTCTATTTTGGGAAGTTGGGTCAATTACTAATCGGGTTATTTTAACTATCAAATGGGTCGGGATTGTATTTCGGGAAAACTTCTATTTCGGGAGATGTCTATATTCGGTAGTTGGTAATTAAAAATATTATAATTGTTTTAGGTGTCGGATTCGTGAAGGATCGATAATCAAATGCATTGCTTTGCTTTCTGGACTGCTTAAACTGCTTAATTGGAATTGCTGGCACTTGAGGTAGGGAAATACACTTACTCTATTATCGTTGTTGAATTGTGTTGACTGGATTCCTGGTTGTTGATTTACGTTATCATTTATATTCGGAAAGGTGATTGACTGATTTGATCGTATTGAGTATGACATCACGACATCGGGTAACTGGCATGATTTTTGTGATTCATCAGTTCATTTATTTATATATATATCATGTTACATCAATTATTGTTGAGCATTTCATATGCATTGGAGTTGGAGGATGATGTGGTAGTGACGATGTTGAGATACGATGTGATGTTGTGATAAGGCCCAGGCGGGTTCTGCAGGACTTGCCCTGGTGTCCTCAGCTGTTGAGCTGGTAGATCGGCTTCGGTCGATATATAGTCTACAGGGGATCGGTATGGCTGGGTTGTCCGGGGTATGAGATGTGTGTGATGAGTTGAGATGGAGATGGAGGTGACGGAGTATCATGCATATCATATTTTATTGTTTTATTGTTTTCCCTACTCAACCTCGTGGTTGACCCTGTGTATTCGTGAACACCTGTGATGAACCGTTTTATGGGGAGCAGTTTTGACAGGTTTAAGAGATAGGACGGGAGCTTAATGGGCGTGAGACACTGGATCAGACGACTTAGTAGCTAGATCATCATCTAGAAGGCTTTCACTTTCATTTATGTCAGTTCTTGTAATTGAGTTGAAAAGAGGATTTGTAATAATTAAGTTAAAATATTATATAAATTGCCTTGGAGTTTAATTTGTCATTCACTACCTCGGGACACCGAGATGGTAACAGTCCGTTTTATTAGGGAATGTCTTGACGAGGACTTCTTTTATAAACCGGGGTGTTACAAAGTAGTATCAGAGCGAACGATCCTCAGGCCTAAACCAATGAGCCCAATGAACATAGGATGTGTCTAAATAAAATGAACCCCGGGATAGAACTGTTAGGAGCACACTACGGTAAGGTATGAGTTAGGGGCCCCCTCACACCGAACCAGTGGTCCTCTCGATTGAACCGAAACCATGAGTGTATACGAGAGAAAGGGTAGAATAGTTGCTTGAGGATGAACAGGAAATTCATATATCGTTGCCTAAGTGTTAATTGATTGATACATTGATTATTGCAGGACAACGCTACGGTAAGTAAATTGTATGAATGATGTGTTGATAGCACTACTATGATTAAGTAATATGCGGTTATGTGATCCCAAAGCCATGCTAGTATAGTCTTGTGATAGTAATAAGAAACGCTATTGAATTGCATGTTTATAGTCATAGCAATCGTGATATAGATGTACGGAGTAGATCGAGATGCGAAGGGTATTTATGGGATAGATGTTTACGTAAGTACAGTGTGAGATTTAAGTTGGGATGAGTTAGTATCGATAGTAAGGTTGTAAGAGTTTGAAACATAGAAAATGAATAACTTAGTGATAAAACTCGTTCTGGTTGGTGTTACCCTTTAACTGACCTTACTACCATTTCTTTTCTGTTTATTGCCTATCGATGAAAATTTTATGGGAAATAGCCTCGTGAGTTAGTGATCATTTGACGTTGGTTTCACGCTTATATGATATACGGATTATGAGTAATAAATATTTTAGTGAACTGTGGTTAGGAAGTTCTGTGCAGTGATGTTTTGACCAACGATTTTGTAAAAATCCTCATTTAAATGGTATAATTAATTTTCACATAATTCAAACTCCATCGATCATAAAATTCACATATGTTTTCAAATTAATAAGTCACGAAAAATCGTGATGTGTCAATAGTAAATAATAAGTTTTGCAAACTGACCCAAGTTTTGGACCAATTGTTGTCACATGTTTGTTGAGACCAAATAAGTTGTAAAATTCTTTAAAAATGGAATTCTTGTGCTTTAAACCTAATTCTATTTCCCTGTGTTTTGAACTCACCGTGTTTTATAAAAGTCATATGAAACAAGTTTTAATCGAACAATTATTTATTCGTGATTTTTGGAAGTTACAACGTGAATCAAAACATTTAAAATGTGCGTCTATGTCGAATTTGCATACGATTGTTTGATTAATTCATGAGTCTTAGTAATTTGAATTTATAATGTTTTATATGACGGTAGTAGCACGCATGTTCAGTAGTTATGTATTTTAACAAGTGATAAAATTAAAACTTAGTTGATAACATTGTTGGCATGATAGTATGAGTAAAATTGAATAGCTTAAACTGACTTTTAATCAAGGGTGAAAAATATTGTACGAGTCCAGTTGTTTGCATATTTTATATACGTTTGGCATGTTGGAATATCTTTGGTGTGTTCATCATATTTGCATAGTGGTCGGATATATATAAATATAAAACTATATTGTCATATCTTGGTAAAGTTGATGGTATTAAAAGTAATTTGATTGTTCTAATATACTCGCATGAAAATTATAATAGTTATGTTTAAAGGTTTATACATGGATGGTAGTAATGATTGTGTCTAAATGTTCACACATGTAGAATGTCATCTGAGTTCTAATGTCTTTTATGTGAGTCGGTGTGCCTATAGTTATACTTATTGCTTTCATTGCATTAAATTATTTCAGTGAACCTAAGCCGAGGACATGATAATAAACAATGTTGTTATTTCTTATTGGATATGTTCGCCATTATATCGTCATAAAATGCTAAAGTGATTCTTGCAATTGTATGGGCATGATATAAAAGAAATTATTTGATGTAGCACGGCATTTGGCATATCTATCTTCTCGAGTCATCACTATCAATTATATTTTAATAAGGATTGTTTATGATAATTATATTGGCAATTATAATGGGATAACCCTTTTGATGATTCACATGATAGGCGTTGGTTTAAATGATTGTCGTTAAAGCTACGTTTAATTGAGCCGTGAATATAACTGAGTAAAGAAGTGCAACTAAAATCCTGATGTCGAGGTAATAGTCGTTCATTAGTAAAGATAGGACTGAAATGAATAAGATGAACCGGTAAATTACGATATATGAGTCGACACCTAAGCTGGTTTTGTTTAAAGGAATTTAATTAAGTTTATCTGATTTTGAGTTCGTAGTAAGCTGTAAATGGATTCTATGTACGGCTCTGTTATAAGATTATGTTAAGAAAATTATTCACCAGCCAGTAAGAAAGTAAAAGTTTTTGAAAATAAAGTTAAATTTTGGTCATATGAGTATAAATTCGGAATGAGATTTCCAGCCAGTGTCTGGTGGTATGGTTTCATGATATTGCTAGTCTGGAGTAATGAAACTAGAACGGAGTCATAAGTAGTGGGTTAAATTAGCCAGGTTGTTCGTTCATATAGCGAATTGGTGGGTTGTGGTTAGTTACGAGTGTCAAAACGGGAAATGTAATGTGGTGATTTAAGTGAGTTGTGTGTCAACATGGTACGTTAATGTTAGCATGACAGGTAACGAATATTTGTAAAATTGGTGTCGTTAAATACGTTAATCTTGTATGTCATTGTGTTGGGTACAGTTTAAATATATTCAATACCAAGAACGAAATTTTATGCATGATAGTCTTGTATGTTAACTTTCCAATATCGTTGTTTACTCGCTTGTTTTGACTCGACCAATAAGTTTGTAAAATTTGCCAATCAAGGTGCTTTCGTCATTCATGAATAAATACCAAACCCTTTTGCTGTGAGGATTAAAAATATTTCTAGGCTGATAAATACTGCGAACTGGTTGTCTTCATTTTATTGGTGATTCTGTGTCTTGATCTAAATCTGTCCAATTAAGTGAAGGAAAGTCAGATTGGACCTATTAGGTTATAAATTTTCATAAATCGATTTATCAAAGTATTGACCCTAATTCTTTTCGGAGGTTGATTGACCTCCTATGTTTCTAAAGCACGAGATTACAATGATTGGTGAGAGGAATAATTACTAATGATTTTACTGGTAACGGTAGCTTCCTTGAGAGAGTTGGTATATTGGTTGTCCTTAGGTAAGGATTAGTTAACTGGAACGTGAGTTGTGAATCTTTTATTCTCTTTCAGTCGATAACAGTAGTTTGAGAACTTTAGTTATAATAATGAAGGTTACGAGGACGTAACCATGTTTCTAGTTGGGTAGGATTGTAAAATCTCGATGCTTAATTTACACTTGTTTGAAGGTTATAGTGACCAAGTTGACGTTTAGTTGTGGAGTACCTATGCAAATGAGTTCTATATGATTTGTTCCTACTTCTGTTAGTTGGTTGATGTGTAAAAGGAGAGTGTGATTAAACCACCGATATTGAGTTATCAGTTGTGGGGCCTTTGTGTCGAGTTACGTTTGCGGTCCAGTGAGACCATGGTTATTGAGTTACTTGAGTTTGAGATCGGAAATTAGATGGAAGATGACGGTGTTCTCAGGTGATTATTTAGTTGTTATACATGTGTGTTATCAGGTAGTTATTAGTTATAGTTAGTTGGATTAAGTAAAGACGAGTTAAACTTCGGGACGAAGTTTATTTTTAGGAGGGCAGAATGTAACATTTCGTATTTGTTATGTGTAATTGATGTGTCAAAAGTGTGTGTTAACCGAGTTAGAAATACGCGACGTCCGTAAGTACGATATGCAATACCCTTCTGAGGTTTGGGTAAGGGAGCGAACTTCGGGACGAAGTTCATTTTAAGGGGGGAAGACTGTAATACCCCGTATTTTTTATATAATTAATTAAACGGATATTATTGAATTAAACGGATATTATTAAATGGATATTATTATATATTAATTATTATACATTTTATATTACTAATTAAGTCGGGTAAATTGTCGAGTCGATAATTATGATAAGTTATTTTAATTAACTCGCGTTGTATCGATATAAGTTAATTGTGACGGGTTTATAAGAATTCGAATTGTGAGCTAATCAGTTGAGCTGGCCCAATAACTGTCCAGCCCATTTAACCCTAAGCCCAACTAAACACTAACCCTAACCCTAAACCTAATAGTACCCCTAATCCCTCAACAGTCAACCCGCCTCCCTCCTCTCATTCACTCAACCCGCCTCCCTCCTTTCTTCAACACCAATCTCGGCCTTTCACGCAATTCGAGAGAGAGAGAGAGTGTGTGTGGCTGTTGGTTACGCAGCATGGAAGAGCTAGGGGTGTTGGTCGACGTTCATAGGCGGCCGTGGTGGTTGTTATGGTGACGGAAAGGTAAGCACTCCACATTTCTCCTCTGTTTTCATCTATTATGTCGGGTTTTGGTTGAGGTTGTGTGTTTTAGGGAGGGGATAAGGGTGGTTGATGTCGGGGTAATGGTAAAGGGTGGTATGTGGCGAGTGTATTGGTGGTGGTTAGGGTGGTTTTAGGTGGTGTTATTGGCAGAGAAAGGCGGCAGCGATAAAGGGGGTAGAAACGGGTTTGGTCACGGGTTTCAGGCGAGTTTAGAGGGGTAAGGTTTGGGTGGCACCACCGTGGACTAGGGGGAGGTCGAAACGGTGGTGCTAAGGTGGCTGTGTGCGTGGATTGGCGGCGAGTGGAATGGTGGTGGTTTGGCAGGGGGTAGTTGTTGGTTGCGGTGGTGGCAGGTTGAGAACGAGTGGTGTTTGGTGATGCGTGGTGGCGAACCAGGCCAAAAGAAGGCCACGGCCTGACTCGCCGGCGGCAGTCGACCACCTTGGGGTCGGTGGTTGGTGGTGGGGGCGAAGTGGGCAGCAGGTCAGGTGGTTGTCGTGGTGGTGTAGGTGGCGCGTGAGGGTGTGAGCGTGTGTGAATGGACGGGGGTTGATGACGGGTATTCGAGTTGTTTTTGAAACGGGTTTTCATAGTTAATCGTTATATTTCGTAATGGGTCGTATTCTTAATTAATTAATTAATCCCCGAGTGCATTAAAATAATTAAAGACGGATTTTTGAGTCGGGTTTGTTAAAAGAGAAAAGTTACTATATCGGGAAAGTTTCATTTTAAGAAGTTCTACTTTAGTAACTTTCTATTTTGGGAAGTTGGGTCAATTACTAATCGGGTTATTTTAACTATCAGATGGGAATAAGTTTGGTGTCGGGATTGTATTTCGGGAAAACTTCTATTTCGGGAGATGTCTATATTCGGTAGTTGGTAATTAAAAATATTATAATTGTTTTAGGTGTCGGATTCGTGAAGGATCGATAATCAAATGCATTGCTTTGCTTTCTGGACTGCTTAAACTGCTTAATTGGAATTGCTGGCACTTGAGGTAGGGAAATACACTTACTCTATTATCGTTGTTGAATTGTGTTGACTGGATTCCTGGTTGTTGATTTACGTTATCATTTATATTCGGAAAGGTGATTGACTGATTTGATCGTATTGAGTATGACATCACGACATCGGGTAACTGGCATGATTTTTGTGATTCATCAGTTCATTTATTTATATATATATCATGTTACATCAATTACTGTTGAGCATTTCATATGCATTGGAGTTGGAGGATGATGTGGTAGTGACGATGTTGAGATACGATGTGATGTTGTGATAAGGCCCAGGCGGGTTCTGCAGGACTTGCCCTGGTGTCCTCAGCTGTTGAGCTGGCAGATCGGCTTCGGTCGATATATAGTCTACCGGGGATCGGTATGGCTGGGTTGTCCGGGGTATGAGATGTGTGTGATGAGTTGAGATGGAGATGGAGGTGACGGAGTATCATGCATATCATATTTTATTGTTTTATTGTTTTCCCTACTCAACCTCGTGGTTTACCTTGTGTATTCGTGAACACCTGTGATGAACCGTTTTATGGGGAGCAGTTTTGACAGGTTTAAGAGATAGGACGGGAGCTTAATGGGCGTGAGACACTGGATCAGACGACTTAGTAGCTAGATCATCATCTAGAAGGCTTTCACTTTCATTTATGTCAGTTCTTGTAATTGAGTTGAAAAGAGGATTTGTAATAATTAAGTTAAAATATTATATAAATTGCCTTGGAGTTTAATTTGTTATTCACTACCTCGGGAAACCGAGATGGTAACAGTCTGTTTTATTAGGGAATGTCTTGACGAGGACTTCTTTTATAAACCGGGGTGTTACAAGACTAAGTCAATTAACACGTAATTTAGCAAACAATTTGGGTCGAAGTTGGAAGTTAGAATCAATTACATGCGAATGCCATACAATTAAATCACGCATAAATACAATAAATGAAATACAATAAATGAAATACAATAAATGAAATACAATAGTTAAAATAAAATTACAAAGTTTATTTGATCTACGTCAAAAGCACGCTCGAAACGGGGTTTTGAAGAAGAAAATTAAAAGAAAATTAAAATATGAAAATACGGCAGATTAGAAGTGATAATACGAATAATAGTTGATTTAAAACGTAATCAGAAGCTACGTTAAAGCAAGAAGAAGTTTAGAGACTGCAGCCAACCCAGAACAGATGTTGCACCCCTTGGAAGAGGCGTAGCTCTTTCTGCGCCTGTTCTAGAGCTGGGCTCTGGCTGTGAAGTCAGAACCGCAGATTGTTATCGTTCATTGGTAATTTAAAATCGATTATTGATATCATACTCGAGTGTAAGTGTTTTAACAGGTTATATACATATGGAACCGTCATAAAATGAATTAAAGATGAGAATTTACAGCGATTTACATGATTACAATGAATTCGTGTCGGAAATATAAAAGGACAAAACTTTGAACTTGAAAGCGTAATTGAATTTGTAAAGCTGAAACCAAATAAAGAAAACTATGTACAAAAGACGAATTCCAGAGAATCGATATGAGAAAATCGACCCTTTAAAATCCGGGTTTGAATAGACGACGAAAACCCGCAAATATTGAATTATAAGGGATTTATGTCGAATTATGCATTATAGTTTAGAAAGGAATATTAAAAACATGCTTATACACTGAAGCTTAACAAAAGAAACGAAAGAAATAAGAGAAATAGAAAGTTGCAGAAGGTCGAGGAAGAAGAAGAAGAGCAGGAGCAGCGGCAGCCTCTAGAAGAGGTAAGCAGATGCTGCGACCCTTCAAAGAGGTGCAGCTGCGTTTCTTCTCGACGTCAGACCTCCGATGTTTTATAAAAACGGTTTTAAATGATGGAATTTTAAGGCGGTTTTGAGCGTGCTTTTGATATAGACCTTACAGTAGATGATACAAAATAAGAAGTACAATAAATAAATGGGATTTACACCCTCAGACTTACATATTTGACGAAACGAGATTTACTAAAGTTATCGTTTAGTGATTGCTCGACTCGAATATGCGTGGAAAGTGCCCTTGTTAAAGGACCTAGAAGATTGATTAGATTGATTAAGTGGAGTTGGTCAAATTGGTCGGTCTATGCTACGTGACTGGGACTCAGAATGATCTGAGCTTACGTGGTCAATTGATCAAGAACGTAGGCGTCGAAAGCAAAAGCGTATTCTAGAATGAAAAGAGTGAGAAAGAAGGGGGGGGAACACTCGCGTGCCAAATATGGAGGCCGAAGGTCTCTATTTATACTAAACACACGGAGGAGTTTAGGAAGGACACGGATACAGAAACAAATCACGGAAATATTCTGGAAAGCGTGGAAAGAGGGCTGGGGAAGAGGCGCAACAACTACTGCGACCCTTGTAAGAGGCGCAGCAGCAGCTGCATTATTTCCCTAGAGGTTCCCTCCTCAGCTAAAAAGATTTCCGCGTTTTTTTATGGAATTTCGGTAGATATGCACTTCCCTATTCCGTGAAACACAATATACGGAATATATTTCCTTTAAAAATATTAACTTTAATTAGGAACAAATATCTAGAGAATTCTAGAACACTCCGGAATATTCCGACTCGGTATTTAAACAGTTTTTAGAAATGCAGCTGTTTTTGACCCAGACTCCAAATGAACTCTCATTACTGTCAAAACGACCGTATCGGCGCGTAGATGATGACCATGAGGTTTACTCGAGTGTTTGAGATATCACTTGTCGATAAACTTACGAACTGTCATAAAATCGTTCCGCGTACCAAACATGCGGCCCAATTATCATTGGGTGGTTAGCGGGAGGGGCAGAAATGAGGTATCTACAGAGCCCCCAATTGGACCGTGGCTTGGACAAGGCAAAAGTCAATGTATAAACCTCAGGTAAATCGAAGATTGCAACCTGACGACTATGGCGATGCGAGGCGGCTCAAGGGATCTGAGCCAAGGACCTGTCGTCGGGAACATTTTAGAGTCTTGCGACTATCGGGGAAGGTCGTTTAAAGTCCATTAGACTATGTATGGAAGCTCGCCAGCCATAAGAAGAAACCATACCTGGGGAACTTGCTTGCATCGGTCTCAAGCGAACTCTATTTTTGAGAAGTACGTGGGCTATGAGCGATAACGAACTCTCACTGGGTAACATATTGATGACTCCGTTGGGGAAGAATCATACGCTGGGTCGACAACGGCGCGCCCTTCGCACCGCTGGGGAGAAATATAATAAATGAGTCGACAACAACGCGTCCTTCGCATTGTTGAGGAAGAAATAACAGATCGACAACGACACACCCTTGGCATCGTTGAGGAAAATAAAAGTGTAAATCGACAACGGCACGCCCTTGGCACCGCTGAGGAGAAAATAGTAGGTCGACAATGACGCGCCCTTGGCATCATTGAAAAAAGTGTAAATCGAAAACGGCACGCCCTTGGCACCGCTGAGGAGAAAATAGTAGGTCGACAATGACGCGCCCTTGGCATCATTGAATAAAATAAAGGTATCGACAACGACGCGCACTTGGCCGCTGAGGAAAAATAAAGGCATAGATCGACAACGGCGCGCCCTTGGCACCATTGAGGAGGAAATCGACAACGACGCGTCCTTAGCATCGCTGAGGAAAATAAAGGTATCGACAACGACGCGCCCTTTGCACCGCTGAGGAAAAAACCTGCTCGGGTCATTGCAAGCGAAATTCCGATAAAGAGGAGAAGCCAATGAACTGTATTTAGTGATCATGAATTCTTGCTGGAAACAAAATGTCGTGGTTGTCTGTAGTCTGTTGAAGAAAATGCTGATCCGGACGAAGAGAACGCAAAAACGGAGCCATATGTTGTGGAAAAGGCGCATGAATCCTGGGCCCACAAATAACGAACTCATAACGAATTTCATCGAATTTTGAGGAAGCTTATTGAGGAAAAGGCGCAGCAAGAGCTGCGACCTTTGGAAGAGGCGTAGCTAGTGCTGCGTCCTTTCCCAAGTTCGTTTATGTCTGGGTAAAAACCCGACTTAAGTCGTGTTTTATTTTCATTTCAAAACACAAATACTTCGTTTCTTCATAAAAAATCAACCAAATTACGTCAAGAATTTGATCAAATCTCGCCATTAACCATGACTAATCAAGGTATGTGTTTTGTACTTGCTTTAATTCGCGTTTGAGCCTGATTTTTGGGTCGAAAACTAGGGTTTTTATCCCCATTTATGTCCAAAATTTGGGGCTTTCGTCCAAAATGAATTTGCCTCATAAAATTGACATTAGAAATGAGTAATTGGCCATGCTAGGAATAAAACCATATATCCCTTTCGAATTTTCGTCGAGTATTAAGGATTTGAGGATGAAATGTGACGGTTTCTCTGCTAAACCGTAAAACCCTTCGAAAATGGCCCTATACTAGCCCATTTTTTTTACGAAACTTCATGTTTTGGAACCGTTGAGTAATGGGTAAACTTGCTATCATGCCGGATTTTCATTTGTGACAGCTCCTCCGGGACACTTTTATATGGCATAATTGACATTGTAGCGAAATGCTGCTGAATTTTCAACTCGAACCCGCAACTAGGCTCGAACTTAGACTCTTATTGACCCATCCTACCACATGTGTGGTTGGACTTTGTAAAGCGTGGCCAAAGATGGCCAGAAATAACGCTTTTTTACGCTTGAAATGCTCGAAAATGCTTGGAATCATGCTTAGCATTACTTTATTTGCTTTTATTGCAGAGGATATTCCTTCTACGTCGGGGAGAGACTTCATGGAGACCAACGTTGAGCCTTATACCATTCAGGAGATGGAGGAGGACCTAGAGGAGGAGGCCCCACGGAGGGCCAACGTGGGACGAGGCGGTCACTAGCTGGCATAAGCGCCTGAGTAGGCCGACAAATGGGATGGCAGATATCTCATTTGGGTAGCGGAGAGCCACTTGTCATACAGGACGGCGAGGAGTATGGTAAGCCTTCAACTTGTCATTTCTTAATTCATTTACTTCTTACCAATTTCCTTGTTTGTTCATTTCTTGTCATTTGATATGCTTAAGAAAACTTTCTTTTGAATTGACGCAGGATGTTGGGAACATAAGATCCTTCTCTGGTTATACGACGATGATGGATGCCTTCGGGAAGCTGACGGTGGAGAAGAAGGACATCATCGAGTAGGGAGCTTTCGGCGCCTTGGTGCGAGTGGAGAGAGATCAAGGAAAGGAAGATTCGGGCTAACCTTTGCCTGATTCGAGCCTTTCTTGATTGGTTCTGGGACACGATGTCGACTTTCCATATGACTTTTTGTGAGATCGGGGTCACCTTGGAGGACTACAGCATGATCTCGGGTCTGTCATGTGGAGAGGAGCCCGTGGTGTGGTCGTCGACGACAATGAGAGTAGACTCGGCCGAGGCGGGGAGTCTGATCGGCTGGAACCTAGCTACGAGTGCGGCCCAGGTTTCTGGTTTGGTGCCGAGTACCTACGTGAGGGACTACTTCAGCGGTAGGGTTCAGGCGAGGGTGATGATGGATGAACGCATGGTGCCTCCACCTCCTTGTACTGCTGAGCAGCGGGCTGGCTTGTGGCTGTGGTGGTTCTTGTCTTTGATTTACCACGGAGACAAGGGGGAGAGGCTGGCGACGAAGCTTCTTCCGTTTCTTGCTGACTTGAGTAGCCTAGGTCATTGGGACTGGTTTACTCCTAGCTTTGCGGTCCTCACACGTTACATAAGGGCCATGGTTCGTCCGGAGTTGATGGAGAAGGGGACTTCTCCTGCCACTATCGGCCCTGGACTTCTGTTGAAGGTACGAACCTTTTTTTTCAAATATGAAAGATCATTTTGTCGTCATTTTTCTCTCTTTTGAAAACATGAAAGATAATTTTTGTAGAGAATGAGCTGTAACCACTATTATTCGTCTGCAGGCGTGGGTGTACTCCTACTTTCCTAGTTTTGCGCGCATGAGGGTGACAGACGTACCGAAGGAGTACCCCGTCGTTAAGGACTGGTTCGTGTGTCGTCAGAAGAGCCAGCAATCATCTTATGACGTTTGTCGAAGGGGCGTGAATGCCCTGAGCTTAGAGAGCGTAAGTATCTTTGATTTTCGTTTTTATATCTTTTCTTTGCTTAGAGACGATCATAGGAATGACCCCCCGTTTCCCTGCCTTAGTGGGTGCCTAGGCCTTGGGAGAGCTACATTGGAGCTCCTGCTTTTATGGCTGAGGTTCGCCGCCCTCGGAGTTCGAGTATGTGACACCCCCACAGACCAAGGTGCCTTACGAGGACAACCCTAGCATGAGAGACCGTCACCATCTCGGTTGCCCGAGGTTAGTATATCAAAGTTACCAATCCAAAAAAAAATTATTAAAGTATAAATGATTAACTGGTTACATAGTTCAAAATCCAAAAACCAAAGTACATGTGTCTAGTGTTCAACAACTAAAACTGAAAACTAAAAGCTCTTGACAGCGGCAGCTAGACTCGAGTGATGAGTCCCCATGACGATCCCATAGCTAAAGCACATCATCACCTGTCACAATCTGCTCACCATCCCCGAATAGATCACCACAGATTTATAAAACAACAACGGGGTCAGTTACTATATAACCAAAATAAGACAAGTACAGAAAGGCAAACTGCTGATCATCACACCTCCAACTCCCGATCTCACATAGTAACTGACTACACACTAAAGTGTGTAACCCTGCCAGATTACCCATCGCAACAGGTAATCCACACCGCCAGTGGGGGACTACAGCCAATCCCCACCAAATCCCCGCTCATCAACGAGCGATAACCCTGTTCATTATTGTGCACATCCCCTCCTGTGGCGGGTTCCACAGAGGGTGAAACTAGGTCGTGAAGCCACTCCCGCAAGTGACTCCACTCAGCCGAGGACACGCCTTGCGAACATCATCAACAACCATCACATCACCAACATCAACTCCAACACACCAACAACGATCAGCAGATAAACAATCGTACAACAATACAAACATATAGTTATAATGATTAAACAGTAAACCGAGTAGGGAAACCATACCTTTTCGCAATACGCTACACTGCAAACAATCATACAAATGCATAACGAATACCGCATTGTCACCAACAACAATGATAATCAAGAATCAACACAGACATGATGACGAAACCCTAAACCCCCAAATTAACCCATACTAGGGTTTACCATAACTCAATCTAATCCAAAATAGAAGAGCTAGAGACTTACAACAATGATCGATGCAACGCTAGATGAATCCGGAATCACAAAGGCTTGATCCTTGCTTGGAAAATGAATAAGAGAGTTGAGAGAGAGTCGTAGTAAACTTTTATAGATTCTAAAATGATTATGAAACTGACGAAATATAATAAATACCCCTCAACTCTTTTAATCGAATCTCCGAAAATTACCCGTAACTGACCGGGTACTCGGTCCGAGTACTTGATCGAGTATGCCCAACTCGACCGAGTATCTTCATACTCGATCGAGTACTGACTCACTAGAACCCAAACTCATAACACCCAACACCTTACTCGACCGAGTAAGGCCCACTCGGTCGAGTAACCCCTATACTGAAACCTTTTGTATTACAGTCTTTCCTCCTTAAAAACGAACTTCGTCCCCGAAGTTCACACTCATACCTACATAGCATGCACACATACCACTTTACCAACCAACACCACTGAGAACTCATCCTCCAACCTTGACACTAACTCACCCAACAAGGCCTACCTCAACAACGCCACTCAACCTAGCATCAACCATAGAATAGCCTCTCTAACTTCCTAATACCATCGAATGCCAACAACACAACAGCCACCAACTCGCTAGCAATCCTAATACCAACACAATCCATCAAGCGAGGGAGAAAGACTACCAAAAACCAAAACAGAATGTTAAATTCTACCACCCTTAAAACGAACTTCGTCCTCGAAGTTTACTCACACACATAAACACCATCACCCAATCCGTTAACACTATCGATGTTTACTCACACTCTTAAACATCATACTACTACAAGCAGTGCCATTACCTGTAATAAAATCGACCATCACACAAATCCATCCTTATTCTAAACCAACACTCAAACTTCCAATAGAAACCTGTATGACAATCAAACTCTCTTTGTCGCATTCGACTCCTCTTAAGATAAATGTTACGTCCTCGTAACTCACTAATACTAGGCTCTTTGTTATACCTCCCATAATCCTCATTACCACCGCATGTCAACGATAACCCACTATAACCTCAACACCTACAACCATTCCTATATCAAGGGCTCTCTTTCTCTAACAGTTCTCGTGCCTCCAATGATTCTGCACTCCATCTAACCTATAGCACAAAATCCTCAGTATAACCACTACTCTATCTCTTCAACATTACCGCCAAATGACATACTTCTCTACACATCCACTTATTTCCACAATCATAACTCACGATCCACGATTGTTATACACACTCACACTAGATCCTCAAGTTCTTCTGTTTATTGTCGTAAAACTCATCCATAACTCAACGTAATACTAGTTCCCAGTACCCTATACTCACTGTCCCGAATATCATTATACCATGACAACGGCGGAAACATACACAACTTTCTTCCATATCCTACTCCACCCTCACTCCTAAGCCGAAACTGGTAAGAAATATTAATAAACAAAACAACACTCTATATGCCAAGACCGACACTGACAGCAAACAACAGTAAACAAACAACAATCTATATAACTGATATATATACTTTCGAAAATTCGTCTCATCAGTAAATAAACAACAATCTATATAACCGTGCCAGATCGCCACTCGAGGCACATCAACCATATCGATAGTCATCAAAACTTTTACAATCTCATAACACTGACCCAGTACAACTTCCTTGACCAGAAGACTTTCTTAAAACCGCTCTACGAGATCACGACGCAACCTATTACATGGAATCACAGATACCAACCTTACGAATATTATCCATACCATGACTCATGAGGTCAGAACCTCACACAAACATTTACACATATCATGGACCCATAATCGAATGTAACTAGCCAATCCTGATTACGTAAGTTACGACCTGATAAGGTTAACTCTCGCCCGTGCTTAACTCGTATGCCCCTCCTAACACATTCTCCCATTCGCATAACTACCACTTTCTGACAAATGTAACCATAACGTCAGTACCCAACTACCAGAAAACACCTCCTATATCCACATCTTATACTCCCTCACGACCATACATACCAATCAGTCTCCATAAAATCAACCCCTTTAGAACAACTAACTTCCCTATGTAACATCATCTGTAACCACTACTGACAACACTACGACACCACCATTCTTCGTGTGACTACTCTTCAACCATCATCTCTAAATATAACAATTCATTTCCTCTCCTGGTTATCACCCCAAATAACGAACATCAAACGATCAACAAAATTTACCTCAACTGTTGGGAAATGTGTCCTCAACAATAGTGCGATCACATGATTTAAATATCATTATTAAATCTCATTACAAGAATACGGAAGGGATGATACATAATATATATATAGTCAACTGGTCCACACATATCGGTAATGATTGGCTGGCTAGAGTTTGACATTACTGTCGTGCGACGGTGGTGATCAGTTGATCCCTTGAGGTCACACCTAAAGGACGATTCCCTTAATTGAAAAGGTTAATTAATTGTATACCGTCTGATTAATTAATTCCTTAAAATTGAACAAATTATTATAAAAGAGAGAATAATGACATCTTATTATAATGTGATTAAATGAGATTTCATTTAGTAATTTAAGAAGTTATATTACTAAAATTAATCGGTGTTTGCGAAACACGCGAGATGAGAATGATAAGTTAGTTATAATTACAAGATATTGTGAATTATACTAACTAGTAATTAAATGACCATTTTATGAGAAAGTAATTTTATATTACTAGTCAATTTGTTAAATATGATTTATTTAATTTATAAATGATATTTAATTTGTTAAATATGCATTTTAAATTAAAACAAGACATAAGACATGTCACATGTCACATGACATACAATTGTACAATTGACAAAAATAAAATGGACTCAATATTACAAGGAAAACTGTTTTATATGTAGTGAGTGGGTGTTGATGGTTTTTGTTATTTAAATAATAAAATAAACATCATGATAACACCTACTACTAGCTAGCTTTTCTTGTGAAGAACAAAAGCAAATTGGGAAGAAAAATTTGTCTATTCTATGCCCTCCCAACCGGTTTTCTATATACAACATTAGAGAGAAAATTTTCTCTAATTAATTCATTCTCACTTTTTATGAAAAACCTCCCTTCTCTCTCTTGTTCTTCACAAAAACTCATTTTTGTGAATCTAATTTGTTTAAATCAAACACTAATAATACTAAAAGTAGTATATGAGTATTAGTAATAGATTTTAAGGTAAACCACAATATAAACATCTAGTACATGTTAGTTTGTGGGATTAAGGGATAGTTTTGGGTGCAACTAATTGGAGGGCTTCTAATTTGAAGTCAAGTATGTTCATCCATTAATGGAAAGCTCAAGAACTAACAAGAAGGAGATCTTGTTGGTGCCCAATATGACCGAAATTATTATGGTGAGAAAATGTTTTCTTATCTTCTTTTATTAAAGTTTGCATGCATAAAATCCACCTTTAATTTTATGACAAATTAATTTTACATATATGAGTATGTTAGTATGTATATGAACCTACATTTCCTACAATCGGTATCAAGAGCCACGGTTGTTTGCATGCAAATCGGTTAAAAGTTTTTCCGAGTTATAAGAATAACATATAAAACTTGCAAAATTTGTGTTATTATGAGATATCACGAAATTAATTAATGCATGTTAATATTTCTGGTCCTAAAATGTTTTAGGATATTTTGGTTAATTTTTCGGATTTTTATTGTTCATAATTTTCAATAATGGCATTTAAATGTGATTTTATGAGTAAAAATGTCATTTTTGGTCTAAAATTAGCTATACTTCGAATTTTCGGTTGATTTTTGGATATGTTGTCACATATATTATTTTGAGATAACCTGTAAATTTTCATAATTTTTGGACTTGTTATGCTCGAAAAATGAATTTTTCATTATTAAATTCGGATTTAAGTGAAAAATAGGTTAATATGAGTTAAATTTCGAATCTGGTCATAGAAAATTAATATGTTGTCACATGCAATTTTACAAGATGTGTGTAAAATAATTGGCTATAAAGAAGTCTTTTTGCATGATTTATGAATTTTTGAAGAAAAATAGCATAAATAGTGACATTATTAGTGGAAAATTAATAAAAACATAATCTATGACTTAGGAAAAACCTCTAATGTTGCATTTTATTATATTTTTCAGATCTAAAATTGAAAATTTAATGAAAATAATTTTTCCATGTTTTTATGATTATTTTATTAAAAATCGATAAACCGCAACATTGTTTTTCCGGTAAATTTTCGAAATTTTTAACCTAAGATTTTGAACATTATGAGTGTCATGGAATTTTTTCCAGAATGTTCATGAATTTAAATTTCAAATTTTGAATTTATTTGAAATTTTGTGATTTATTTGAAGTTTAATGGCTTATTTTTGTATTTTTGGTCCATTTATGAACAATTTTGTATATATGGGTTAATTATGGTCAAATTATTAGTGAAGACTATATTTTGAGTCCTAAGAGGTTAGGGTAATTAACTTATGCATAAATATGAGTTTATGCATTTTTGTGATTATAAAATGTTGAAATCACGCAAATCCGTAAAAACCGAGTAATATACGATATTGGCTAATTAAAGGCGATTTAGCATAAAAATTGAGCATGTTCATACATATTATAATGCAGCATTTTTCTTTATGATTGTCATAATTTTAATTTATGTAATTTTGAATTATGTAATTTTACTTAGTATGGCCTTAGATTTTAATTGGTATTTCCCGAAATGTATGGGAATATCGATTCGGTTGTAATTTTTATTGTGATCTCGTATCACCGTTTTGTAATTTAATAGATTTATTTTATTTTAGTTACAAATGTATAATAGGAAATTATGTAATTTATTATGTAATTTTATTCATTCGGAGTTCCCAAAGACGGATTTCTTCAAGAATGGCGATACATAAAGACGGTGTTACCTCGAGATGCGTGAAACAACCGAAGTTCAAGGGACCAATGGAGTTGGTTTCCGAATATGTAATAGATAAATAGTTTTCTATTTTAGGAAAGGCCATACTAGGATTTATTTATCTTTATGCTTGCATTTTATTTTATGTCACATGCATCGCTAAATCGCCATAACTAAAACATGCATTTTTATCTTATCGAGTTTATCGACCGTGTCAATTCAAATTATCGTAGTTCACCGCTTTAGTTCACTTAAAACGTGATAGATAATAAATTGACATGACCTCTCGCTAAAACAATTAATTGAGACATAGCCTTACCAAATAGTAGAAACCATGAAAACCTATTTCGCGAGGGAGTGCACTCGGCTACCCCGGGGTACAAACCTTGTTACGTAGGGGAAGTGGGTGATGAATGTTAATCCACCGAATTCATGTTGATAAGGGATGTATCGGCTACCCCGTGCCCAAGTTGATGTGGGTTTGGATAATGGACACATTTATTCGAAATTTGGATTGAACTCAACAAAAGTAATTGATAAGGGTTGCATCGGCTACCCCGTGCCCTTGTTGATGTGTTTTGGGCTACAGATAAACATTAGAGTAATTTTATCGACCAAGAGTTCTAAAAGTAGAATCGATTAAAAGGTTAATCCACCGAGTTATATTGATAAAGGTTGCATCGGCTACCCCGTGCCTAAGTCAATATGAATTTGGGTCTTGGAATCATTTATCATAGTTGGGTAGAGGTCACTATGTAAATGCTTTACTTGTTATTTACAAGTATTAATAAAACGATAAATGTTAAGTTTTCCATTATTCCGTTATAATATTGTTCTATTTCTTTACCACAATTCATATACGATATCATTTCGATTTTTGATTCAAATCTCGATTAAAACATCGTAACTAAAGACAAAATTTAAATTTTTCTTCTAAAAACCTCATTTTATCCATTGGAAGGATCTCTTGTAAAGAGTATAGATAAAAGTTATTTGTTATCAAACAGGTTTTTGATTCTTGACTAACACGTCTACTTACAATGGATTGTTTTTCATATACTTAAATGAATTAAGTACCTTGAAAAGATAAAATTGTTTTGGTGATTAGATTTTCAGAATTCGTAATTGACCAAAATAACGCAACCACTTCGATGAAAGTTTTAAGACTAAAACGAACAAATGAAGAGTAATCTTCATGAAATTCAATTTTGCTTCTCAAAGCAAAGACTCATTGAAATAAGTGGGAGCATTCTCTTAAACCGTTAAGATGAGGACGAGGTTCAAGAAGTAAAGATTATAATGGAATTGATACAAGGTTATGTCAAAGGTAAAGTTGTTGAGAATAACGATACTAAACCTATCAATCCCGACCGATAAAGTTTCCGTTGTCTTAAATGTTAGACACGAGAAAGGAAACTACCCCAAATTATTGAAGAATCAACAAGTTAGTTGTGGGACATCTAATGGGACCTTCTTCTTTAAATGTTTATTTGATTAAACATAAGTTTTGCTAGTACTACTTCGTCAATATTAGAAACCAATGGAGGTTTTCATCATTGTACTTGATACATAGGATGATTAGAATATGACGACTAGCAACAATAATGTCGAGAGATAGAGTAATTGTGTACTCAATCTAGTTTTTGGATTTAAAGTTGTACTTAATTATGACTATTAAGTGCATAAACTCTAAATAAGAATATAAACTTGTTAAGATACAAAAGAGGTTTCACTTTTGTGACCCTTTACACCACAATTTGATATATTGCTAGCCCATTATCAAGGTGATTATATTCTAAACCAAACTAGAATGATATATCATGAAGATGATGCAAGACTCAAAATGGTAACCCAAGATTAAACCTTAAATTTTGGAATGATGAACGCAAAGAGTTATCAAGTACTCTTGAAACCATTAGATTGTTAATGGTATATGTGTATCTTGTATTCAAAGCAAGATGTCTCGTGCCTTTTGGTTGAAAAGGAGATCGAGGTTTTAAATCATTGATCCAAAATAGGTTGATCATTTTCTTTTACCAACGATTTAGGTTGACGCTAATGTGTTCACTTAATAAGGTAAATAGAGAAATCTTTGAAGAATTTCAAAGAATTCAAGGAATCACGATTTAAGTCGTGATGGGATTATCAAAGTGAAGACTTTGATATAAACCAAAGGAAATGTGATATAGTATCACAAGTTAATCTCTCTTAGCATGCATTATGGAATAATGTGTGGTTAGCTAAGAAATCAAACGCTATTCGATATGGTTTGGATTTCAATCAAGTTACTTTGAGTTACTTGATCATTTTGGGGATTTTTGTCTAAATTATTTTTCCACTAAATCGAATCATATGAGATATGAAATGGTAAAGGTACCATGTTTGTAAGTTTTTCACAAGAAACAAATGCTCATTTTTCCTTGCAATTATCACGAGCACACGACAGGTTTGCGGCTCATGAAGTCTGTCTTTCTAAAATACAGGTTTATTTCTAGAAGACAGAGTGGGAGAAATTATTCAAGAGCCACAAAGAATGTTATGTCGCAAGAAACTGGTCTTTCTTGGCTACATGAGACGTTTTGTGTAAGACGTTGTTTCTTCAAAACCTAGGAGGTTAAATTCGTCACTTGTTAAAAATGATGAATTCATGCTACTTTTAAGAAAGTAAAGAGCTTATAACTTACAAAAGAAATTGTTTGATTCAAGTTGATTACTTCTAGAAAGTAATGAACATATGACTTACATAAGAGTGTTTAAGTCACAACTCAATACAAGGCTTAGAGCCATGAAAATCCGAATCAAAAGGGCTTGATTAGTGACAAAGTGTTTTGCACTAATAAAGAGATATTTCAAAGCAAATTTGTTGCAAAGGGTTTTGCACTAATTGAAATGATTAAGTCTATTTGGATCTTCTTAGGGATTGTGTTTCATTATGAAGTTATGAAATACATAGCGAATGAATCTAAAACCCACTTCTTCAATAGAAGGAATGTATTCAATACATGTCTTGAGTTTAGTAGATTCTTGCAACCCTAAGATAATGTGAAACTTGAGAGAGGGTCTTAAGTGGGACATCAATGAGTTAGAATCAACATTTTGATCATGTGACAAAACATTTCTCGATAAGTCGAGAAATTGTGTTTATACATGAAGTTTAGTGGGAGTTACGGAAGTTTTAATTAGTCCGATATGTGGATGACATATTGATCATTGAGAATGATTTAAGACTCTTGGAGTATTATAATACATCTTGAATATCCGGATTTATGAAGATAAATCCACATGATATTAGCGTCATTAAGAAGTCTTATGTTGATAAGATTCATGACTAGTTCAATTAAATTGAATATATTTGATTGATTTCATTTGCTTCCGCTGCCGAATCAATTAAAAAGAAATGATGTATAACACTTCATATGCTTTGAGTATGATGAATTGTTTTCAAAATCGAATTTAAGTAATCTTTACCAAGTGAGCTATAAAGATTACCCTTAAGTGCTTGCAGAAGCATTAAGGCTATGATGCAAAGTGTTTATGATGCAATATTGTGTAAGGGTGTTACACAAGTGACAATTGACAATTGAGATTGCGCATGGTTTCCGACAAAACCATAATCAAAACACATTAGGATGGTTAAGATACCATTGTGGCAATGTTTATTAAGAAGTAGATTTTCTAGAATCGTTCTAGGCAATAAAGAACAATGAGAGATATTTATAACGGAAATTGAGTACACTTGCGATCATGAGATGTGCAAGAAGGATGAGTCCCGCACACTGTGAAAACAGTGGGAGCTATTCTTAGGCTAGAGGGCCTATGTCTTGATTGGATCTCGACACGTACTCAGAAAGTTTTGTAATGCAAATGTATACATTATAAAGGAAAACGAGTATGTAGTGAGGTTAAGTAAGGTACAAGAAGTTGATAAAACCTACTAACCAAAGCCTTCTCAAAGGCTAAACATGATGAGTCATGTCATTTCAATTGAATTGAAATGAACAACTATGTACAAGATCAAATTAGATTATAGAACATGAAATAGTAATCAGGCATTGACTATTCATATGTGATAATCGCATTTGTCGTTCGAGTTTTACTTTAAAACTCTTTTATTATACTTTGTTACATCCAAACGGGTTGTAGAGACAATTGAACCCCGTTAAAGTGAACACAGATTAGCATTGTATTCGCCCATAGTCACTTGTATGAGGTGACGTCTCGAAGTGACTAGAGTGTGATGCGATTGATGGCAAGTTCAAGTGCCATAGAGTCATGTGAGATGACTAGTCGATCACATAGGCAGATGTTAGGAACACTTTGTCGGGCAAAGTGACCGCTTATAGAGTTTCGGCAAATTTATAAAGCCTGGTCGTGGCGAGAGCTACTATAGTATTCTAATGAGTCAATTCTTTTGACTAAAGACTGTTTGCCTAAGATGGCACAGTTTCAGATTAACTTTGATTTGTGTTACTACGACCTTCGTAAATGGGGTCAAATGGGCATATTTTGGGTTATGATGGCTGTGGCTAGTCGAAGGGAATAAGTGCGATAGGAATTGTCCACCCCCTTGTCAGGGTTAAAACAATATCTCAGGGCCACTCGAGGAGTAATGAATCGGAAATACGTGGCCACGCTCGGAAGGTATCCGAGTGGATAAATCCGGTCAAACAGTTATTCTCCAGATCGAGGAAACCACTCTCGATATGATCACTTGCAAGTACGACCTGAAAGACACCTTGCATTGAGTGGGAGATAGTAATAGGACAAGAGAATTGGTGACGCACACTTGTCGAGGACAAGTGGGAGATTGTTGGGAAATGTGTCCTCAACAATAGTGCGATCACATGATTTAAATATCATTATTAAATCTCATTACAAGAATACGGAAGGGATGATACATAATATATATATAGTCAACTGGTCCACACATATCGGTAATGATTGGCTGGCTAGAGTTTGACATTACTTTCGTGCGACGGTGGTGATCGATTGATCCTTGAGGTCACACCTAAAGGACGATTCCCTTAATTGAAAAGGTTAATTAATTGTATACCGATCTGATTAATTAATTCCTTAAAATTGAACAAATTATTATAAAAGAGAGAATAATGACATCTTATTATAATGTGATTAAATGAGATTTCATTTAGTAATTTAAGAAGTTATATTACTAAAATTAATCGGTGTTTGCGAAACACGCGAGATGAGAATGATAAGTTAGTTATAATTACAAGATATTGTGAATTATACTAACTAGTAATTAAATGACCATTTTATGAGAAAGTAATTTTATATTACTAGTCAATTTGTTAAATATGATTTATTTAATTTATAAATGATATTTAATTTGTTAAATATGCATTTTAAATTAAAACAAGACATAAGACATGTCACATGTCACATGACATACAATTGTACAATTGACAAAAATAAAATGGACTCAATATTACAAGGAAAACCGTTTTATATGTAGTGAGTGGGTGTTGATGGTTTTTGTTATTTAAATAATAAAATAAACATCATGATAACACCTACTACTAGCTAGCTTTTCTTGTGAAGAACAAAAGCAAATTGGGAAGAAAAATTTGTCTATTCTATGCCCTCCCAACCGGTTTTCTATATACAACATTAGAGAGAAAATTTTCTCTAATTAATTCATTCTCACTTTTTATGAAAAACCTCCCTTCTCTCTCTTGTTCTTCACAAAAACTCATTTTTGTGAATCTAATTTGTTTAAATCAAACACTAATAATACTAAAAGTAGTATATGAGTATTAGTAATAGATTTTAAGGTAAACCACAATATAAACATCTAGTACATGTTAGTTTGTGGGATTAAGGGATAGTTTTGGGTGCAACTAATTGGAGGGCTTCTAATTTGAAGTCAAGTATGTTCATCCATTAATGGAAAGCTCAAGAACTAACAAGAAGGAGATCTTGTTGGTGCCCAATATGACCGAAATTATTATGGTGAGAAAATGTTTTCTTATCTTCTTTTATTAAAGTTTGCATGCATAAAATCCACCTTTAATTTTATGACAAATTAATTTTACATATATGAGTATGTTAGTATGTATATGAACCTACATTTTCTTCATCAACAACTATCCAACCTTTATCCTTGATTATATAATCATCTACCTCACCACCATAGTCGCCTACCGTACAAACACCCTACCAACTTCCTACTCCTTTAAACCCTCAAACTCAGGTCTGACAAGTCGTCCTGCAATTTATATATATACTCCTTTAACTCACGCCCTCATGGTAGCATCACACAATTCCATGATGCCTGACTTTCATGTCCCCTAATTCTTGTTCATGTTCAATCAACTTACCATCATACCTCTCTTTCCATTACTTCCAAAAATCAAATTCTATAAGCCTATGTCATTATTTCTCATTCATTTCTTATCAACAATCCTTCTCATCACACTTTTCACTCATACTGTCCACCGATAGATCCACCCACTCAATGATTTCTCCTTAATTCATTACATCTTCTTCTAATAATCCTAGATAACCAAACTTTGCTTCATCCGGTGACCTCCAAAGGGTTATACATTAGGCTCACCTTCTAGTAATAGAAATCTCCATAACGACTAGTACCTATATATCCTTATTGCGGCATCCCTCGATCTAAGCTCTCTAGTCACCATTTTCATCTCCTTACCCAACATCGTCATAATCGTCTCTCTCCAGAAATCACTATATATCCCAAATTACCATAATTTTCACATCCCTCATTTCAAATTTTGTTTCTAACATTCTTTGAGTTTACATTACTAATCTATCTTCACTTGACCATATACAATCATCACTACACCACTGAAGTCAACGACTAATTCACTCACCATAGCTCATAGAATGTGCACCTCATCTCAATAACTCGTCAACTTCACTTATTCTTTCCATTATCCATCACAATTACGTATAATCATGTCCTCTCTACCCAACACATATCCTTCAAAAGCCGGCATTCTCTACATCATTGTAGCTGGTAACTTACGTATCAAGACCGTCACATACATAAAGAATGCTTTAAGACCCAAAACATACGTGTGCACATACCCCACGACTAAAAAAAATGTAAGAACATAGCCACCGACCCAAAATGACCGCCTAATGAGGTACTCGGTCGAGTACATGGCATACTCGGTCGAGTATAGGATACACGGTCGAGTAACAATATTACTCGACCGAGTTTTCGACCCCAAAAGCTGACCCAATTGTCACAGAACGATTACTCGGTTGATTATTGGGAATACCAGCCGAGTAGCCCTTACTCGGTCGAGTATTACCTTACTCGGTCGAGTACCAACTCAGTTCTCAGCAATGTCCAGGTTTTGTACAACAGTCATATCTCACTCGTTACTTGGTCATTTTTGGCGTGTGGCCTATCGTTAGAATCGTAAGAGGACAAGCTATCACCTCCAATTGGAATCACAGCAATATCCTTTCTAGAACTCGACTTATGACAGTTTTAAAACAACCCTTCCATAATCCGTTTTCATACAAATCAATTTTTCTTAACAAAATAACTTAAATATGAATAAGACAAACAATAACAACTCAATACTTCTAAAAACAAATCAGTACATAGTTGAACTTTTATCATACCCACATGAAAATTAAACACGATGTTCATATATGTATAGACGCATGACCTTAATGACATGCTACTACCAACAAACCAATCATTAACATCATCATGATCATATACACATGTACCACTACCCTTTTGAAAGCCACGTATTAAACAGGTAACATGCTCAACATTTTTCATGCTCAAGATCTATCGTATACGAATTCACAATTCACCTTTCATATTTTACCGTGTTCCAACACTTTCACCATTCATCCAACAACTTCACAAGATGCAAGTTATAGGTATCACACACACATGAATCAACATACAACAGTTCCTAAGACTCCCCCTTGTGACCGTCTTGAGATCGTAAGGGCCTCAATGCGACTTCGGGACGTCTCCCAAGTCTTTATGGTAGCTCCAAACATCTCTCCCCGGGTTCCTTTTATTTAGACTCCCTAAGTTCATTGGGTTCATTAGTTTTAGGTTCCAGAATCGTCGCTCTGATACCACTTTGTGACACCCCCACATATCAAGGTGCGTTACCAGGACCACCCTAGCATGAGAGACCGTCACCATCTCATTTTCCCGAGTTTAGTATATCAAAATTACCAATGCAAAACATAATTATTAAAGTATAAATGATTAACTGGTTACATAGTTAAAAATCCAAAAACCAAAGTACATGTGTCTAGTGTTCAACAACTAAAACTGAAAACTAAAAGCTCTTGACAGCAACAGCTAGACTCGAGTGATGACTTCACATGACGGCCCCATAGGTAAAGCACATCATCACCTGTCACAATCTGCTGACCATCTCCGAATGGATCACCACAGATTTTATAAAACAACAACGGGGTGTAATACTCCGTATTTATGTCTTGGGGGGTACTCTATCGAGTAGCCCTTACTCTGTCGAGTAAGGGCAAGTTGCGAAGATAAATAGTTTCTGACCTGTTGGGCACTCGATCGAGTAGCTGGGGCACTCGATCGAGAGTAGGGTACTCGATCGAGTACCTTGGGTACTCGATCGAGTGTCCGTTTATCGGGGGTTTTTCTCGGGTTTTGTTAATTACGCGATTAAGGTATTTAAACATATTCGTCTTTATTCTAAATCACTTTTTACAAAACCTAAAACCTGTTTAAGAGAGAAAGCAACTGGTTCTTCTTCCTAATCGCGTTCTTGACAATTCCCGGAGTTCAGACGGTCAGTTTGTATCGTAGTTCGCGTCGTTGGATTCCTTGCGTCGAGGGTAAGCTTCTAGCATAATTTTTATAATGTTTTGCTAGGTTTGGTCAAACCCTAATTTAGGGTTTGGGGGTTTTATGAGTAGTAACTAATTGGTAGTCTTTATGTGTTATGTATGATAGGAGGAGAATTCGTAGAGGAGCCGTTTTGATACAAATTTGTAGATACCGTCTGCGTGTTGTGCTTTCCAGGTAGGATTTCCTACTCAGTATTAGTCCCATAATGGGATATTGGTGATGTGCTGTAGTTAGTTGTTTAATATGTGATTGTGATTGTGATTGTGATTGTGATTGTGATTGTGATTGTGATTGGTTTCTATGGCTCTCGAGATGCGTTCTCGGCTGAGTGGGGTCACTTGCGGGAGTGATCTCACGCCCTAGTTTCGCCCTTCGTGGAACCCGCCACGAAAGGGGATGTGCACATTAATGGACAGGGTTATCGCTCGTACGATGAGCGGGGCTTAGGTGGGAACGGCTGCGGTCCCCCACTGGCAGGGCTGGTCCAGTGGACAGTCAGTGTTGAGATGATGGGAGTTGGTGGTGGTGTGTGTGATAGTTCAGCTGTATGTTGTCTTGTTATTGCCGTTTATATTGATTGTGTGATTAGTACTGACCCCGGTGTTGTTTTGTAAAACCTGCGGTGATCCATTCGGGGATGGTGAGCAGATATTGAGCAGGTATAGAGATGAGTACGGGAATAGCTGGGATGGCCACGACATGACGATAGAGTCTTCCATTCGTAGTTTAGCTTTATTTACATTTCGATTGAGAACGAGATAGTTTGGATTGATGTATTGTACTTTCAGTTTGGTTTCAAGGATTGTATTTATCATTAAACTATTTATAATAAATGTTGTTTCCGTTTTGTCTATTTGATTATCATACCTCGGGCGACCGAGATGGTGATGTCTTCATACCTGAGTGGTCCTGGTAAGGCACTTGGAGTATGGGGGTGTTACAAATGGTATCAGAGCCAGGTTCCTGAAACCTGTAACCAATGAACTTAATGAACATAGGGAGTCAATTAAAATGAACCCGGGGTAAAAGTCGTAGGAGCTAGTGCAAAGGCTTGGGAGACGTCCTAAAGTCGCAAGGGGTCGCCCTACAACTTTGAACCGGTCACATGGGGGAATGTGTGTGTTGAGTCATGTGTGTGCTTAGTAACTTGCGTAACGATGTGATGGAATGTGTTGATGGTCGTATGTTCGAATTGGAAGTTGATGAGATAAAAGAAAAGTGATGTTATATATATATAGATATTGTTGATGAAATGATAGCATGATGGAATGTTTACAACGTGGCAATTAATAGCATGATTGATATGATATAATGTGATTTATAAAGTTAGCATGTTAGTATATGACGTAATATGCGGGTAGCTATTACGTAGGGGTGGTACTTGATCGAGTGAGGCTGACTCGATCGGGTAGGTTTTTGACGATTTTGAGTCCAGAATCGCGTTTTGGGGCACTCGATCGAGTAACTAGGGGTACTCGATCGAGTAGGGGGTCACTCGATCGAGTAGCCTAGATACTCGATCGAGTGGGTTAGAGATCAGAAGGTCTGTTTGGTTCTGGAGTTTGGGTACTCGATCGAGTACATGGGGGCACTCGATCGAGTATCCCGTTACTCGATCGAGTGGGTTTGGATACTCGATCGAGTAGGTGCTGGGCAACGCGTTTTTGTGTTTTGAGGTCTAGTACGTGTGTTTATGTTTATCCCTTTCTTGTATAGCTTCAAGATGCCGCCCAAGAGAAATGCCTTGTATGCGAGAGCTGAGCTTATGACTACGGACGACATCGTCAAGATGTTAGAGCACCAGGATGCTCTTACTGAGACCCTGAAGAGAGTGAATGAGGATAAGGATAAGAGTAAGGAGAAGGAGGTTGACCATGCTAAAGTCAGCCTCTATATTGCGAGGTTTAATCCGAAGGAGTATAAGGGAGTTGAGGAGCCTAATCTTCTAGATAGTTGGCTGAGGGAGATGGACAACATACTAGATTTAGTTCGTTGTCCTGACGAGATGAGAGTGGATCAGGCTGCATTTTATCTGAGGGGGAGGCGGTGGCAAGTGGTGGGACTCGGTGAAAGTGAGTGCCAAGGAGATATATACCAACCAGGGGTTACCTGCTATACCTTGGGAGGAGTTTCGTAGAGGGCGGTGAGGAAGGAGTTCGTGCGAACATGTGAGGAGTAAGTTGAGAGAGGAGTTCGACAAGTTTAAGATGACTGCTTGAGATGTCCGTGGCTGAGTACTACAGCAGTTCAATGAGAAATCTAGATATCTTGAGGATATGGGTTTGAGTGAGGAGAATCGGCTTTGAGGTTTGAGAGAGGGCTAACCACGAAAATTATGGATAAGTTACATGTGGGAGTCCTTGCGATGTAAAGGAAGCATATGAGAGGGCCGGGAGAGCCGAGAGGCTAGTGGAGATGGCTCGGGAGAGGTCGGGTGGAGAGAAGAGGAAGTCGGAAAGCGAGGGTGGTGGCCAATCTAATTTCAAGAAAGGCAACCACAATCAATCTAAGGGGTTTTCTTTCGGGTCGGGTTTAGTGCGGGAACTTCCTTTGGGAGAGGCCGTGGGAGTGTGAGCAATAGCTGGGGAGTGACTGCTTTGGTTGTGGTGGCGTAGGCCACAAGAGACATGAGTGCACAAGTGCACGGGATCTTTGAGAGACTGCGCAGCTTCGCGAGCAACAGACCGGCGGGATTATGGCCAAACCGAGGAGGTCAGAGCTACCAGAGTGGAGGCAACCGCAACGGCGGTAATTCTTATCAGAAGACACCGACGAACAACAACAACAACAATCAGGGGTCGGGTGCTAAGCCGACCGCATCAGCCAGTACTGTTCAGGGAGGTGGGCAGAAGACCAGGGCAAGTTGTTCATGATGGACAAGAAAGCAGCTGAGGAGGATGAGCACGTTATCACCGGTACATTTCTTGTTAATGGTGTTCCTACCTTTGTTTTGTTTGATTCGGGGGCTTCTCAGTCGTTTGTGTCTTCGAGTCATGTAAAACAGTTGGGTTTGAGAGTATATGAGTCTGTTAGGGAACAAGTTTTTATACCTTCGGGAGAGTCGGTATCGTGTGGGAGGTTGTTTAGAGATGTATCCTTGATAGTTGGGCAAGTTGATTTCCCTGTAGACTTGCTAGAGTTTCCTTTTAATGGTTTTCAGATGATAGTTGGGATGGATTGGTTAGGAAAGTATAAAGCTAAGATAGACTGTCATCAAAAGAAAGTGTCCCTAAGAGGCCCTAAGGGTGTTAGTGTGTCTTACCGTGGGTTTCTAGTCAAACCCAAAGTTAAGTTGATTGCAGCTGTCACCTTGAAGTCGTATCCGAGGAAGGGATGTCCCTCGATTTTGTGCCATGTGAGAGATGACCGGATAGAGAGCCCCTAGCGATTGACGAGATACCGATGTGGTGGGAGAGTTTGAGATGTTTTTCGAGAGGAGATTAGGGGTTGCCACCGAAGAGGGAGATAGATTTCACCGTTGAGTTGAAGCCGGGGACGGGGCCAATCTCTAAGGCACCGTACCGTATGGGTCCTAAGGAGATGGAGGAGCTTAGGAAGCAGTTGGATGATTTGATAGAGAAGGGATACATTAGACCAAGTGTATCGCCTTGGAGAGCACCAGTTCTTTTCGTGAAGAATAAAGATGGGAGTTTGAGGCTGTGCATAGATTACAGAAAGTTGAACCGTGTGACGATAAAGAACAAGTATCCTTTGCCAAGGATAGATGACCTGTTTGATCAGTTGAGTGGTGCAACAGTCTTTTCTAAGATTGATTTGAGGTCGGGGTACCATCGGGTGAAGATTAGAGAGGTGGACATACCGAAGACAGACTTTCACGTCGAGGTATGGCCATTATGAGTATGTGGTGATGCCGTTTGGGTTGTCTAATGCGCGGCGGTGTTTATGGATCGATGAATAGGATCTTGGACAGTTCTTGGACCGATTCGTGGTGGTGTTTATCGATGATATCTTAGTCTACTCTAAGACTAAGGAGGAGCATGAGGAGCATCCGAGGATCGTGTTGCAGACTTTGAGGGATCATGAGTTGTATGCTAAGTTGTCCAAGTGTGAGTTTTGGTTGGAGAAAGTTGCTTTTCTGGGGCATGTAATCTCTAAAGATGGGGTAGCTGTGGATCCGGCGAAGATTGAGGCAGTGACAAAGTGGGAAGCACCAAAGAATGTTTTTGAAGTGAGAAGTTTCTTGGGTTTATTTGGATACTACAGACGGTTCGTGAAAGATTTCTCCAAGATAGCTAGACCGATGACAGCGTTGATGAGGAAAGAGAACAGTTTTCGTTGGGATGAGAGTTGTGAGACGGCGTTCCAAACATTAAAGGAGCGTTTGACCACGGCTCCTGTCCTAGCATTGCCTGAAGGAGTGAGAATTTCGAGGTTTATACGAGATGCCTCGAAGAATGGGTTGGGGTGTGAGTTGATGCGAGAATGGTAAAGTAATTGCCTATGCTTCTAGGCGTTGAAGCCTTATGAGGAGAACTACCCTACTCATGATCCGGAGTTGGGTGCGGTGGTGTTTGCTCTCAAGATTTGGAGACATTACCTTTATGGAGCAATCTTTAAGGTATTTTTCTGATCACAAGAGTCTCAAGTACATCTTCACGCAGAAGGAGTTGAACATGAGACAGAGGAGGTGGATGGAGTTGATTGGCGACTATGACATGGAAATAATCTACCATGAAGGGAAGGCCAACGTTGTAGCCGATGCTTTGAGTAGGAAGAGTGTACATTCTTTGTGTACATCTCTATCTTTGATGAGGTTGAGAGATGAGGTAGCGAGCTTTGGGATTCATATGATGCAGAAAGGAGATGCCATGGGTGATATGAAGGTACATATGGAGTTTTATGATGACATTCGGGATAAGCGGGCTTTGGATCCTAAGATAGGGGAGTGGAGAGTGGGGTAGAGAAAGGGAAAGTGTCCCGCTTTTCCATTCATACGAGATGGTAGTTTGAGGTTTGATGGTAGGTGGTGTGTTCCTAATGACGAGGAGTTGAAAAAGACAATCATGATAGAAGCGCATTGCACACCATATTCAGTTCATCCGGGTGGAGACAAGCTTTACAAAGATTTGAAGAAAACGTTTTGGTGGCCGGGGATGAAGAAAGAGACAAGTGAGTTTGTGTCCCGTTGTTTGACATGCCGAGAGAGTTAAAGGGGAACAGAGAAGACCACAAGGCAAGGTTCAGTCCTTGGAGGTGCCTGAGTGGAAGTGGGAATCCATTTCCATGGATTTCATTGTGGGTTTGCCGAAGAGTCAACAAGGTAACAATATGATTTGGGTGATAGTAGATCGTCGACCAAGTCACTCACTTTGTTCCAATGAAAGATACATGGACTAAGGCACAATTGGCTATGGCCTATCGAAAGAACGTCTTAAGTTACATGGAGTCCCTAAGGACATAGTGTCTGACAGAGATGCGAGGTTTATATCGAGGTTTTGGAAGGAGTTGCAGGAATCGTTGGGAACAGCTTTGAAGATGAGTACAGCATTTCATCCTGCGACAGATGGGCAGACTGAGAGAACAATCAAGACCCTTGAGGATATGTTGCGAGCTTGTGTGATGGATTTCGGTGGTAGCTGGGAGCAGAGGTTGGACTTGATAGAGTTTTCTTACAATAACAGCTATCACACTAGTATTGGTATGGCACCGTTTGAGGCTTTGTATGGGAGGAGGTGTAGGAGTCCAATCTGTTGGGACGATAGTGCTGAGGCAGTGGTTTTAGGACCAGAGATGGTGCATGAGATGGTGGAACAGATTAAGATGATCAGAGAACGGATGAGAGCGGCCCAGGATCGACAGAAGAGTTATGCAGATCTACATCGTCGGGACATAGAGTTTCAGGTTGGAGACAAGGTTCTTCTGAAAGTGTCTCCTATGCGCGGAGTTATGAGATTTGGGAAGAAAGGCAAGCTAAGTCAGAAGTTTATAGGGCCTTATGAGATCTTAGAGCGAGTTGGGGAAGTGGCTTATCGCTTGGCTTTACCGGCTGCGTTGGAGAGAGTACATAATGTGTTTCATGTATCGCAGCTGCGGAAGTATGTGAGTGACCCGTCACATGTGTTGGAGGCAGAGAGTTTAGAGCTGGATGAGTCTTTATCATATCTTGAGGTACCTAAGCAGATCCTAGACCGAAAGGTTAGAAAGACAAGGAGTGGTGAGACAGTTTTGCTTAAGATCCTTTGGTCTAACCACGAGACCGAGGAAGCTACATGGGAGGTAGAGGATATCATGAAAGAGCGTTACCCCTTTCTTTTTGATCAGGTATGTGTGGTTACGGGGACGTAACCTTGTTTCTTTTAGGGGGGTAGGAGATGATCGCGAGCAGTTTTTAAGAGTTTTATGCACCTTTTTGTATGTTGCGTCGGTAGGTTGTCGGGCTGAGTTGGGTAAGTAGCGTGTTTTATGTTGAGTTTTGTTTTGGTTGTTGAGTCGGTAATGTTTTGGAGTACCTTGGTTTTAGTAGTGGTTTGAACTTCGGGGACGAAGTTCCTTTTAAGGAGGGAAGACTGTAATACTCCGTATTTATGTCTTGGGGGGTACTCTATCGAGTAGCCCTTACTCTGTCGAGTAAGGGCAAGTTGCGAAGATAAATAGTTTCGACTGTTGGGCACTCGATCGAGTAGTGGGGCACTCGATCGAGTAGAAGGTACTCGATCGAGTACCTTGGGTACTCGATCGAGTGTCCGGTTTATCGGGGGTTTTTCTCGGGTTTTGTTAATTACGCGATTAAGGTATTTAAACATATTCGTCTTTATTCTAAATCACTTTTTACAAAACCTAAAACCTGTTTAAGAGAGAAAGCAACTGGTTCTTCTTCCTAATCGCGTTCTTGACAATTCCCGGAGTTCGGACGGTCGGTTTGCATCGTAGTTCGCGTCGTTGGATTCCTTGCGTCGAGGGTAAGCTTCTAGCATAATTTTTATAATGTTTTGCTAGGTTTGGTCAAACCCTAATTTAGGGTTTGGGGGTTTTATGAGTAGTAAGTAATTGGTAGTCTTTATGTGTTATGTATGATAGGAGGAGAATTCGTAGAGGAGCCGTTTTGATACAAATTTGTAGATACCGTCTGCGTGTTGTGCTTTCCGGTAGGATTTCCTACTCGTATTAGTCCCATAATGGGATATTGGTGATGTCTTTGTAGTTAGTTGTTTAATATGTGATTGTGATTGTGATTGTGATTGTGATTGGTTTCTATGGCTCTCGAGATGCGTTCTCGGCTGAGTGGGGTCACTTGCGGGAGTGATCTCACGCCCTAGTTTCGCCCTTCGTGGAACCCGCCACGAAAGGGGATGTGCACATTAATGGACGGGGTTATCGCTCGTACGATGAGCGGGGCTTAGGTGGGAACGGCTGCGGTCCCCCCAGTGGCTGGTCCAAAGTGGACGATCGGTGTTGAGATGATGGGAGTTGGTGGTGGTGTGTGTGATAGTTCATTTGTATGTTGTCTTGTTATTGCCGTTTATATTGATTGTGTGATTAGTACTGACCCCGGTGTTGTTTTGTAAAACCTGCGGTGATCCATTCGGGGATGGTGAGCAGATATTGAGCAGGTATAGAGATGAGTACGGGAATAGCTGGGATGGCCACGACATAACGATAGAGTCTTCCGCTGTAGTTTAGCTTTATTTACATTTCAGTTGAGAACAGATAGTTTGGATTGATGTATTGTACTTTCAGTTTGGTTTCAAGGATTGTATTTATCATTAAACTATTTATAATAAATGTTGTTTCCGTTTTGTCTATTTGATTATCATACCTCGGGCGACCGAGATGGTGATGTCTTCATACCTGAGTGGTCCTGGTAAGGCACTTGGAGTATGGGGGTGTTACACGGGGTCAGTTACTATATAACCAAAATAAGACAAGTACAGAAAGGCAAACTGCTGATCATCACACCTCTAACTACCGATCTCACATAGTAACTGACTACACACTAAAGTGTGTAACCCTGCCAGATTACCCATCGCAACAGGTAATCCACACTCCCAGTGGGGGACCGTAGCCAATCCCCACCAAATCCCCGCTCATCAACGAGCGATAACCCTGTTCATTAATGTGCAGATCCCCTCCTGTGGCGAGTTCCAAAGAGGGCGAAACTAGGGCGTGAAGTCACTCCCGCAAGTGACTCCACTCAGCCGAGGACGCGCCTTGCGAACATCATCAACAACCATCACATCACCAACATCAACTCCAACACACCAACAACGATCAGCAGATAAACAATCGTACAACAATACAACATATACTTATAATGATTAAACAGTAAACTGAGTAGGGAAACCCTACCTTTTCGCAATCCGCTACACTGAAAATAATCATATAAATGCATAACGAATATCGCATCGTTACCTACAACAATGATAATCAACAATCAATACACATATGATGACCAAACCCTAAACCCTCAAATTAACCCAAACTGGGGTATACCATAACTTAATCTAATCCAAACTAGAAGAACTAGAGACTTACAACAACGATAGATGCAACCCTAGATGATCCGGAATCACAAAGGCTTGATCCTTGCTTGGAAAATGAATAAGAGATTTTTGAGAGAGTCGTAGTAAACTTTAATGGATTCTAAAATGATTTAGAAACTGATGAAATATAATAAATACCCCTCAACTCTTTTAATCGAATATCCGGAAATTACCCATAACTGACCGGGTACTCGGTCGAGTACAGGGCGTACTCGATCGAGTACGCCCAACTTGACCGAGTATCTTTATACTCGATCGAGTACTGACTCACCAGAACCCAAACTCATAACACCCAACACCTTACTCGACCGAGTAAGGCCCACTCGACCGAGTATACCGAAACCTGTGGTATTATAGAGTCGGTTACTGTTGACGACGCCCATGGGGCCAGTGTGGTACATGGGTGAGCGTTTGGCTCGGCAGTGCTCTCGTGACACTTTTACGTTCCCATCGATCCTACACGGACGATGTTTAGGTAGCCCTTAGAGGCTGAGAGGACGACTGACCTGGCCGGTGCGAGTGGTGACGCTCTCCTTGTTCCTGGCCGATCGTGGTAAGCATATTCACTTGTTATTTTTGATAAAACTGATAAATGAGGAATGATCACCAAAATAATGAATCATTTGAGTTTTGTAAGAGATCGAGGTGTCAGGCATCGAGCCCTCAGCTTTTCCAGGGACACTAGAGTACACCGACTCGACGGGCATGACGACGATCTCGGAGATCCAGGACTTCAGCGAGGCAATGACCGATGCTGGCTTGGACGAGTGGCAGCACATCGTGAGGAGGGTAAGCCCCCAACTTTGGCTGTCTTTTGTACTTTTACGCCTTATTACATATGAATGCATTTGCTTGAACCTTTTATGTATTTGAATGAAGGTGGCACCGTCCAGGCACACGGAGATGTGGAGGATGGCCAACCGGCTATGAGCTACAGCCATTGAGGCCGTTGCAGGTGGCTCCGGGAGGCAGGTGTGAACCTTTCATAACCGTTCTTTATTTCTCATCTTTACTACTTCCAACTCTGTGAAGGGAAATAAAATATTGCTCCATTTCTTCTGTGTAGAGGGAGCGTAGCTTGAAGTGTGAGCTGGCGTAGTGCCAGGAGGAGACGGCCCGCTTGTTGCAAGAGCTCGAGGCTAAAGACGCTGAGATCGCTGCCCTTGAGGCGACAGTAGCTGAGCTGAGGGGTCGCCAGGACTAGTTAGCTGGCTGTTTGTTCTATAGTTGTAGATTTTCTTTTGATGTCACTTTGGGCAGGAGCCCGTATTTTGATGTACACTTTGCTTTTTGGTTGTATATATGATGGCATGTGTGCCTTTGCTGCTGGGTGTTTGCTGTATCTGCAGGTTAGCTTAAAAAACAGGTTTGGCATGTGACGGTTTGCGCCGTCATGCTGCCGAAATTCACGTAGAAAATCACATAGCGAAACAAATAATAAGAAGAATTAATTTAGATAAATGACCTAAATAAGCTTGAAAATGAAAAAAAAGTGCCCGAAAACGGACAAAAATGACGTGACCGGACGGTAGGGAGGGCTACCTCCTAGAAAAAGAATTTAAAAGAAATGTCTAAGTGTATTAGAAATATCTTGAAAAGAGGGAGTGAAATGATTCCACGAAAAGAAAAAGAAAATAAAAATGAGTAATTGTGCGTATATGGCGAAAATGTTGATTTTGCCTCGAAAAGCGAACCCGTAGCGATTAGGAAACACAAATTTGGCAATTACACGGAATTACCGAATTAAATCCTTATAGGAATAGGAAATTTTAACTAAAACGGAATTAATAAAGATCCACGGCCGTCAAACGAGGGAAAGGACCCGAGGAAGAGGCGCAGCAGGAGCTGCGATTTTTCGAAGAGGCGCAGCAACTGCTGCGTCTTCTCTCTAACTTGTTCGTCCTCAGCTGAAATTAGGAAACAATGAATAGTATAAATAGAGACCTCGATTGAGCTTATATTCTCACAATTCTTTCTTTCTCGACTTCGTCTATTACATAAAACCTCTTATATATCTTCTAAAAAATTCCAACAAAATGGATGCCTTTGAAAATCGCATTAAGGAGTGGACGAATGAATTCACCAATGTGGAAGAACACGACATGGGTGCTTTCAATTTGGGATCAATCATAAGCTTGAAGCCATTGAAGGTAGTGAGGCCCTTCTTGGATGCTTGTCTTGAATATTGGGACCCGAATTTCCATGTATTTGCCTTTCCGGGAGGCGAAATTTGTCCTTTTCCTGAAGAAATTGCTGCGGTCGGGGGGTGTGATGCAGAGAGTGTTCCGGCTATTCCCCCTAGCTCTAAAGGATATAAAAACAAATTTAGGGATGTGCTTGGATTGGCCAAGGCTGAGGTAGACCGTCTTGTGACCTTACAAGGCGTTCACATGTTTTAATTTGTTGATCGATTTATAAATAGGGAGGACCCCACTATTTCTTATGTGGCGAGGCGCCGAGCTTATGGATTTTGCCTTCTTCATTTATGTATCCTTCGAGGGCATGTTGACCAAGAGATGAGGGGTGACCCTCGATTTCTGGGCATAGTGAAGCAAATGGAACTGCGCAGGAGCCCAACATGCTTTATTCTATGGCAGACCATCCTAGGATTGAACAATAGGAAGGGGAACCGCGAGAATCCTTATCTTGGGAGTCCTATTATTTTACAGGTAAGAAACCGTCTTTTGTCCTATTTGGCCAATTTTATTATTTTCTTTTTTTTTTAAAAAAAAAAATTCCGGTTTTGGGACTGGCCTTTTTATATCATAGGTCCACTCATGTGAGGACCACATTCTCCATCTTGAACTTCTTCCATTAGTTTCTGTGCCAGTGAATGATCAAGGTAACACAAGACGACACCAAGATGTGTTCTTTTGTACAACTCTCCCAGCATGAGGAGGTATTGAGAGCCAAGTAGGCGTATGGCGCGCTGTCCCCTCTTATCCATATCTGGTGGGTATGTACCATTGAGTTTGAAATTTAGAATGGCCTGGAACCAAGGTTTGTTGGGAAATGTGTCCTCAACAATAGTGCGATCACATGATTTAAATATCATTATTAAATCTCATTTTAAGAATACAATTGGGAAGTAATATTGTTACTGTCAACTGGTCAACATATATCGGTAATGATTGGCTGACTAGAGTTTGACATTACTGTCGTGTGACGGTGGTGATCAGTTGACCCCCTAGGTCATACCTAAAGGGCAATACTCTTAATTGATTATTTAATTAATCGTATAATGTTGCGAGTTAATTAAATTACTTGAAAATTGACGGACGATTTTGGAAGTAAAATTTACGTATCATATTGAAATGTGATTAAATAAGATACGGTCTGAGTAATTAAATTGTATAATTACTCGGATGAAATAAATTGTTTAATGTAACAATTAAATTTGAATGAACTGTTATAAATACAATCTGTTGTGATTTATAAATGGTAAAATATTTTTGGCACAAGTAATTATGAAATTACTAAGTCAATTCTTGTATGTGACGTATTTTTATTAATACGTTGATTTTTAACATGTTAAAAATACATAACAAATATATGTGACATATGACATGTAACATATAGACAATTGACAAAAATAATATGGATTCCATATTACCAAATGGGCCGAAAAATAGAGGGACTTAAGCTAATTATATGTTGTTTATAATTAGTGGGAAAACACAATGATTAAAGGCAACCCTAGCCTTGCATACCTATTGTTCCTTGTGAAGAACAATTTCTTCATGCATTGGCTCCCCTTTTGCACTCCTCTTACACGGTTTTGAGAAGAGTAATATGATCATTGTTTTTCTTTATTTTTGCCTAATAATATACTAAAGGTAGTGTATTATTTTCATTCTAATTCCATCATCAAATATAGAGATTTCTAGAGAAATAAAATCCTCTCTTCCTCTCTCATAAAAACCGAAACAAATAAGTGTTTTATAAAAGTTTTGGTTCAATTTTCTACTAAGATTAATATTATACTAGATCTTATAATATTAATTAGATTAAGTGAAAGCCTTGGGTATAAAGCTTAGGGAGAGATCTTATACTTAGATCTTTGTTCTTCCATTTGGAAAGCTCAAGAACAAAAGAGAAGGAGATCTCTTTTGTGCCCATAAAACCGAATCATACAATGTAAGGATGATTTCTCCTCTTTTGATATATTGTTTGCATGCATAAAATCCGTATTTAATTTTATGACAAATTAAATTAAAACATATATGAATATGTTAGTATGTATATGAATCTACATTTCCTTCAATCGGTATCAAGAGCCACGGTTGTTTGCATGCAAATTGGTTAAAAGTTTTTCCGAGTTATATGAATAACAAAATAAAACTTGTAAAATTCGTGTTATTATGATATATCACGAAATAATTACATGCATGTTAATATTTCTGGTCCTAAAGTGTTTTAGGAATTTTTGGTTAATTTTTCGGATTTTTATTGTTCATAATTAATAATAATGGCATTTAAATGTGATTTTATGAGTAAAAATGTCATTTTTGGTCGAAAATTAGCTATACTTCGAATTTTAAGTTGGTTTTTGGATATGTTGTGATACATATTATTTTGAGATAACCTGTAAATTTTCATAATTTTTGCACTTGTTATGCTCGAAAAATGAATTTTTCACTATTAAATTCGGATTTAAGAGAAAAATAGGTTAATATGAGTTAAATTTCGAATCTGGTCATAGAAAATTAATATGTTGTCACATGCAATTTTACAAGATGTGTGTAAAATAATTGGCTATAAAGAAGTCTTTTAGCATGATTTATGAATTTTTGAAGAAAAATGGCATAAATAGTGACATTATTAGTTGAAAATTAATAAAACATAACCTATGACTTAGGAAAAACGTCTAATGTTGCATTTTATTATATTTTTTCAGATCTAAAATTGAAAAGTTAATGAAAATAATTTTTCCATGTTTTTATGATTTTTTTTTAAATATCGATAAACCGCAACATTGTTTTTCCGGAAAAATTTCGAAATTTTTAACCTAAGATTTTGAACATTATGAGTGTCATGGAATTTTTCCAGAATGTTCATGAATTTAAATTTCAAATTTTGAATTTATTTGGAATGTTTGGATTTATTTGAAGTTTAATAGCTTAATTTTGTATTTTTGGCCCTTTTATGAACAATTTTGTAAATAAAAGTTAATTATGGTCAAATTATTAGTGAAGACTACATTTTGAGTCCTAAGAGGTTAGGGTAATTAACTTATGCATAAATATGAGTTTATGTATTTTTGTGATTATAAAATGTTGAAATCACGCAAATCCGTAAAAACCGAGTAATATACGATATTGGCTATTTAAAGGCGATTTAGCATAAAATTGAGCATGTTCATACATATTATAATGCTGCATTTTTCTTTATGATTGTCATAATTTTAATTTATGTAATTTTGAATTATGTACTTTTACTTAGTATGGCCTTAGATTTAATTGGTATTTCCCGAAATGTATGGGAATATCGATTCGGTTGTAATTTTTATTGTGATCTCGTATCACCGTTTTGTAATTTAATAGATTTATTTTATTTTAGTTACAAATGTATAATAGGAAATTATGTAATTTATTATGTAATTTTATTCATTCCGGAGTTCCTAAAGACGGATTTCTTCAAGAATGGCGATACATAAAGACGGTGTTACCTCGAGATGCGTGCAACAATCGAAGTTCAAGGGACCAATGGAGTTGGTTTCCGAATATGTAATAGATTAATAGTTTTTCTATTTTAGGAAAGGCCATACTAGGATTTATTTACTTTTATGCTTGCATTTTATTTTATGTCACATGCATCGCTAAATCGCCATAACTAAACATGCATTGTCTTTTTATCGAGTTTATCGACCGTGTCAATTAGAATTATCGTAGTTCACCGCTTTAGTTCACTTAAAACGTGATAGATAATAAATTGACATGACCTCTCGCTAAAACAATAAATTGAGACTAGCCTTACCAAATAGTAGAAACCATGAAAACCTATTTCGTGAGGGAGTGCACTCGGCCACACCGGGGTACAAACCTTGTTACGTAGGGGAAGTGGGTGATGAATGTTAATCCACCGAATTCATGTTGATAAGGGATGTATCGGCCACACCGTGCCCAAGTTAATGTGGGTTTGGATCATGGACACATTTATTCGAAATTTGGATTGAACTCAACAAAAGTATTTGATAAGGGATGTATCGGCCCCACCGTGCCCTTGTCGATGTGTTTTGGGCTAAAGATAATTGTTAATGTAATATTATCGACCGAGAGTTCTAAAAGTAGAATCGATTAAACGTTAATCCACCGAGTTATATTGATGAAGGATGTATCGGCCCCACCGTGCCTAAGTCGATACGAATTTGGGTCTTGGAATCATTTATCATAGTTGGGTAGAGGTCACTATGTAAATGCTATACTTGTTTTACCAAGTATTATTAAAACGATGAATGTTATTTTTTCCACTATTCCGTTTTATATTGTTCTATTTCTTTACCACAATTTATATACGATATCATTTCGTTTTTGATTCAAATCTCCATTAAAATATCGTAACTAAAGACAAATATGAGTTTGCTTCTAAAACCTCAAATGAACCATTGCTAAGGATCTCTTATAAAGAGTATAGATTAAGGTTATTCATTATCAAACAGGTTTTTGATTCTTGACTAACACATCTACTTGCAATGGATTGTTTTTATGTACTTAAATGAATTAAGTACATTGAAGCGATAAATTGTTTTGGTAATTAGTTTTGTCAAGAATTCGTAATTGACCAAAATAACGCTACCACTTCAATGAAAGTTTTAAGACTAAAACGAACAAATGAAGAGTAATCTTCATGAATTTAATTTTGCTTCTCAAAGCAAAGACTCATTAAAATGAGTGGGAGCATTCTCTTAAACCGTTAAGATGAGGACGAGGTTCAAGAAGTAAGGATTACAATGGAATTGATACAAGGTAATGTTAAAGGTAAAGTTGTTGAGAATGACGATGCTAAACCTATCAATCCCGACCGATATAGTTTCCATTGTCTTAAATGTTGGACACGAGAAAGGAAACTACCCCAAATTATTGAAGAATCAACAAGTTAGTTGTGGGACATCTAATGGGACCTTCTTCTTTAAAATGTTTTAAACATAAAATTTTGCTAGTACTACTTCGTCAATATTAGAAACCAATGGAGGTTTTCATCATTGTACTTGATACATAGGATGCTTAGAATATGACGACTAGCAACAATAATGTCGAGAGATAGAGTAATTGTGTACTCAATCTAGTTTTTGGATTTAAAGTAGTACTTGATTATGACTATTAAGTGCATAAACTCTAAATAAGAATATAAAATTGTTAAGAGACAAAAGAGGTTTTCACTTTTGTGACCCTATTCACCACGATTTGATGAATGGCTAGCCCATTATCAAGGTGATTATATTCTAAACCAAACTAGAATGATATATCATGAAGATGATACAAGACTCAAATTGGTAACCCAAGATTAAACCTTAAAATTTTGGAATGATGAACGCAAAGAGTTATCGAGTACTTTTGAAACCATTAGATTGTTAATGGTTTATGCGTATCTTGTATTCAAAGCAAGATGTCTCGTGCCTTTTGGTTGAAAAGGAGATCGAGGTTATAAATCATTGATCCAAAATAGGTTGATCATTTTCTTTTACCAACGATTTAAAGTTGACACTAATATGTTCACTTAATAAGGTAAATAGAGAAATCTTTGAAGAATTTCAAAGAATTCAAGGAATCACGATTTAGTCGTGATGGGATTATCAAAGTGAAGACTTTGATATAAGCCAAAGGAAATGTGATATAGTATCACAAGTTAATCTCTCTTAACACGCATTATTGAATAATGTGTGGTTGGATATGAATTCAAACGCTATTTGATATGGTTTGGACTTCAATCAAGTTACTTTGAGTTACTTGATCCTTTTGGGGATTTTATCATTTTTGTCTAAATTATTTTTCCACTAAATCGAATCATATGAGATATGAAATGGTAAGGGTACCATAGTTGTAAGTTTTCACAAAGAAACAAATGCTCATTTTTCCCTCTTCAATTATCACGAGTACGACGGGTTTGCGGCTCGTGAAGCTGTCTTTCTAAAATACAAGTTTATTTCTAGAAGACAGAGTGGGAGAATTTATTCAAGAGCCACAAAGAATGTTATGTCGCAAGAAACTGGTCTTTCTTGGCTACATGAGACGTTTTGTGTAAAATAAGAGCCACAAAGAATATTATGTCGCAAGAAACTGGTCTTTCTTGGCTACATGAGACATTTTGTGTAAGATGTTGTTTCTTTAAAACCTAGGAGGTTAAATTCATCAAATTGTTGAAAATGATGGATTCATGCTACTTTTAAGAAAGTAAAGAGCTTATAACTTACAAAGAAATTGTTTGATTCAAGTTGATTACTTCTGGAAAGTAATGAACATATGACTTACATAAGAGTGTTCAAGTCACAACTCAATACAAGGCTTAGAGCCATGAAGATCCGAAATAAAAAGGCTTGATTAGTTGCAAAGGGTTTTGCACTAATAAAGAGAGATTTCAAGACTTGATTAGTGACAAAGGGTTTTGCGCTAATAAAGAGATATTTCAAAGCAAGATTGGTTGCAAAGGGTTTTGCACTAATTGAAATGATTAAGTCTATTTGGATCTTCTTAGGGATTGTGTTTCATTATGAGGTTATGAAATACATAGCAAGTGAATCTAAAACCCACTTCTTCAATTAGAAGGAATGTATTCAATACATGTCTTGAGTTTTGAAGATTCTTGCAATCCTAAGATAATGTGAAACTTAAGAGAGGGTCTTAAGTAGGACATCAATGAGTTAGAATCAACATTTTGATCATGTGATAAAACATTTCTCGATAAGTCGAGAAGTTGTGTTTATACATGGAGTTTAGTGGGAGTTACGGAAATTTTAATTAGTCCGATATGTGGATGACATATTGATCATCAAGAATGATTTAAGACTTTTGGAGTATTATAATACATCTTGAATATCCGGATTTATGAAGATAAATCCACATGATATTAGCGTCAGTAAGAAGTCTTATGTTGATAAGATTCATGACTAGTTCAATTAAATTGAACGTACTTGATTGATTCCATTTGCTTCCGCTGCCGGATCAATTAAATGAGTAATGATGTATAACACTTCATATACTTTGAGTATGATGAATTGTTTTCAAAATCGAATTTAAGTAATCTTTGCCAAGTACGCCATAAAGATTACCCTTAAGTGCATGCAGAAGCATTAAGGAAGTAAAGCAAAGTGTTTATGATGCAATTTTGTGTAAGTGTGTTACACAAGTGACAATTGACAATTGAGGTTGCGCATGGTTTCCGACAAAACCATAATCAAAACACATTGGGATGGTTAAGATACCATTGTGGCTATGATAATTAAGAAGTAGATTTTCTAGAATCGTTCTAGGCAATAAAGAACAATGAGAGATACTTATAACGGAAATTGAGTACACTTGCAATCACGAGATGTGCAAGAGGATGAGTCCCGCACACTGAGAAAACAGTGGGAGCTATTCTTAGGCTAAGAGAGCCCATGTCTTGATTGGATCTCGACACGTACTCAGAAAGTTTTGTAATGCAAATGTATACATTACAAAGGAAAACGAGTATGTAGTAAGGTTGAGTAAGGTACAAGAAGTTGATAAAACCTACTAACCAAAGCCTTCTCATAGGCTAAACATGATGAGTCATGTCATTTCAATTGAATTGAAATGAACAACTACATGCAAGATCAAATTAGATTATAGAATATGGAATAGTAATCAGGCATTGACTATTCATATGTGATAATCGCATTTGTCGTTCGAGTTTTTCCTTAAAAACTCCTTTTATACTTTGTTACATCCAAACGGGTTGTAGTGACAATTGAACCCCGTTAAAGTGAACACGGATTAACATTGTATTTGCCCATAGTTACTTGTATGAGGTGACGTCTCGAAGTGACTAGAGTGTGATGCGATTGATGGCAAGTTCAAATGCCATAGAGTCATGTGAGATGACTAGTCGATCACATAGGCAGATTGTTAGGAACTTTTTGTCGGGCCTAATGACCGCTTATAGAGTTCTGGCAAATTTATATAGCCTGGTCGTGGCGAGAGCTGCTATAGTATTCAAATGAGTCGATTCTTTTGACTAAAGACTATTCACCTAAGATGGCTCAGTTTCAGATTAACTTTGATTTGTGTTACTACGACCTTCGTAAATGGGGTCAAATGGGCATATTTTGGGTTATGATGGCTGTGGCTAGTCGAAGGGAATGAGTGCGATAGGAATTGTCCATCCCCTTGTCAGGGTTATAACAATATCTCAGGGCCACTCGAGGAGTAATGAACTGTAAATGCGTGGCCACGCTCGGAAGGTATCCAGAGTGGATAAATCCGGTCAATCAGTTATTCTCCAGATCGAGAAAACCACTCTCGATATGATCACTTGCAAGTACGACCTGAAAGACACCTTGCATTGAGTGGGAGATAGTAATAGGACAAGAGAATTGGTGACGCACACTTGTCGAGGACAAGTGGGAGATTGTTGGGAAATGTGTCCTCAACAATAGTGCGATCACATGATTTAAATATCATTATTAAATCTCATTTTAAGAATACAATTGGGAAGTAATATTGTTACTGTCAACTGGTCAACATATATCGGTAATGATTGGCTGACTAGAGTTTGACATTACTGTCGTGTGACGGTGGTGATCAGTTGACCCCCTAGGTCATACCTAAAGGGCAATACTCTTAATTGATTATTTAATTAATCGTATAATGTTGCGAGTTAATTAAATTACTTGAAAATTGACGGACGATTTTGGAAGTAAAATTTACGTATCATATTGAAATGTGATTAAATAAGATACGGTCTGAGTAATTAAATTGTATAATTACTCGGATGAAATAAATTGTTTAATGTAACAATTAAATTTGAATGAACTGTTATAAATACAATCTGTTGTGATTTATAAATGGTAAAATATTTTTGGCACAAGTAATTATGAAATTACTAAGTCAATTCTTGTATGTGACGTATTTTTATTAATACGTTGCTTTTTAACATGTTAAAAATACATAACAAATATATGTGACATATGACATGTAACATATAGACAATTGACAAAAATAATATGGATTCCATATTACCAAATGGGCCGAAAAATAGAGGGACTTAAGCTAATTATATGTTGTTTATAATTAGTGGGAAAACACAATGATTAAAGGCAACCCTAGCCTTGCATACCTATTGTTCCTTGTGAAGAACAATTTCTTCATGCATTGGCTCCCCTTTTGCACTCCTCTTACACGGTTTTGAGAAGAGTAATATGATCATTGTTTTTCTTTATTTTTGCCTAATAATATACTAAAAAGTGTATATTATTTTCATTCTAATTCCATCATCAAATATAGAGATTTCTAGAGAAATAAAATCCTCTCTTCCTCTCTCATAAAAACCGAAACAAATAAGTGTTTTATAAAAGTTTTGGTTCAATTTTCTACTAAGATTAATATTATACTAGATCTTATAATATTAATTAGATTAAGTGAAAGCCTTGGGTATAAAGCTTAGGGAGAGATCTTATACTTAGATCTTTGTTCTTCCATTTGGAAAGCTCAAGAACAAAAGAGAAGGAGATCTCTTTTGTGCCCATAAAACCGAATCATACAATGTAAGGATGATTTCTCCTCTTTTGATATATTGTTTGCATGCATAAAATCCGTATTTAATTTTATGACAAATTAAATTAAAACATATATGAATATGTTAGTATGTATATGAATCTACATTTCCTTCAAGGTTCCTCTTGGATTTCCTCTTCATCTGTAAAGAAGTGTACATAGGCTGGCTCTGACCGCCGTTTGATGCACAGGGGCATTTCAACCATGTTGTCTGGCATATTAATCATGGATGCAAGTTTTGCAAGAGCGTCTGCAAATTGATTTTCTTCTCGAGGCAGGTGTAGATAAGTAACCTGATCGAAAAATTGACTGACTTGATCTATCCTCGCCTGATAGGGTGCTAGACTTTCACTTCGGATTTTCCAGGATACAGTTATTTGATTGATGATAAAAGACGAGTCCTCGTGAACTCGAAGATGATTGATTCCCAAACTCACTGCTGCTTGTAAACAAATGAGGCGAGCCTCATACTCTGCTGCAATATTTGTCACCTCGAAGTCAAGTTTGACAGAAAGTGGTGTATGCTCGCCTTCAGGAGAAATGAGAAACACTCCTATTCTAAATCCTCTCAAATTGGACGCCCCATCAAAGTAAAGATCCCAAGAATCCAGACTTGTTTGTAGAATATCCTCATCTGGAAACGACCATGTGTCTATTGTTTGCATATCATTGATTGGATTATCTGCGAAGAATTCAACCACACCACTTCCCTTTATGACTTTCAAGGGTACTTATTTGAGATTGAACTCTGAGAGCATTAAGGTCCATCTTGCTAAGCGTGCGTTGAGAACAGGTTTCTTAAAGAGGTATTTAACGAGATCCATTTTAGACTAGACCTTGACAGAGTACCTAAGCTTGTAATGGCGTTGCTTCTTCGTTGCCCACAAAAGAGCGACGCATGTCTTCTCGAGAGTTGTATACTTACTCTCTTTCTCTAAGAACTTCTTACTAAGGTAGTAGATAGCTCTTTCTTCCTTTCCAACAGTCTGCGTTAGTGATGTGACTCATATTTGAGCACATTTAGTCCCCGAATTAGCCTCGTTACTATGCTTTATAGTGCATAATTGGGTCATTTACTATCTTTAGTTTCCATTTTGCATATTCTTTGAGGTTTTGCTCCCTTGGTATGAGAGGAGTGCAAACCTTGCACTTACATGGCGAAATGGAGCTAAATTGATCGCACCTAATGACCAAGCATCAAGGGGAAGACAATATTAGATGGCCTATGTAGATAATGAAGTAGATTGGGCAATGACGAAAGGATCCTTACATCCCCGGATTGATCCTCGCGGAATATGAAGAAAGAAAAGAAGAAATGTTGTCTGCCAAGGGATCCGAGCGTCTCCCCACCACCATCCGAGCGTCTCCCCACCACCATCCGAGCGTCCCGTGACCAAGACGCTCGTCCTGAAGTAAGAAGATCCGAGCGTCTCCCTTGAAAATCCGCTCGGATCATCCCCCAGAGAGCCCGTGCCTGTTTTCAATTCGCTCGGATCATGGCAAGACTAGCAAAATGAAGATGTTGATTTCCTTCGAGAGGAGCATTTCCTCAACTTTTCTTAAGGACTTAATAGTCATTTAAGCCCTTAGTAACCCTAATTTATGTACCTAATCTTTAGTATAAATACCCCATTGTACTACTTAGATTAGCATGCTCTCTTAAACATCCAGTAATCAAGTTGAAATCAATTAGTACTCATTCCTTAATCTTGTAATCAACTCTTAATCTAGTCTTAATACAAACCTCAATACTTAATCTTTCCTTAATTTCTCTATTGTTCATCATTTATTTTGGGTAATTATAAGATCATTTGGGTTTATTGGGAGATTGACAACCTTCCATCAATCATCAAGTACTTCTATTATTCTTTGCATTATTATTTTGGAATCTCCATAGGTATCATTCTCTTAATCCTTGCTTTAATTATTGTTAATCATTTTCATTCATTCATCATGTTTTGTCTTGTTAATGTGATTGACAACCTTGTTAGCATGTTAAACTGGATCATGAGTGAGTAGTTTATTTAGCTAGGGTTAATGGGTAATTAGGGGAAACCTACATGGGGAATGATTCATGCTTAATCTAACATGTTCACATAATTTGTTGCTTGCTTGTTGTGATTTCAACTTATGCACATGTTATGTTTGATGAAATGCGAGCCTATGACTCCTTGCATTTTTTACTCATCACTTATCTTTTCAATGAAGCTCGTAAGACATAAACCAACTCGAGCCAAATGTGTGAGAGGTTAGCCTCTAACCAATTATTTTGCTACGTTGACGGGTATTCGGGATTCTTCCAAATCCCAATACACCCAGATGACCAACATAAGACCACCTTCACATGCCCTTATGGTACTTTTGCATATTCGAGAATGCCTTTAGGGCTATGTAATGCCGCCGCTACTTTCCAAAGATGTATGATGAGTGTTTTCTCCGATTATCTAGAAACCATAACGAAAGTTTTTATGGACGATTTTAGTGTTTATGGAAAAGACTTTGACTCATGTTTGCATAATCTTTATCTTGTATTGCAAAAATGTGAAGATGTTAGTCTTGTTTTGAATTGGGAAAAGTGTCACTTCATGGTCAATGAAGGTATTGTTTTGGGTCATTTAATCTCGGAAAAGGGCATCGAAGTTGACAAAGCCAAGGTTGAGGTGATAGAGAAACTTTCACCTCCCGTGAATGTTAGAAGGGTGAGGAGCTTTCTTGGTCACGCGGGTTTTTATCGCCGTTTCATAAAAGATTTTTCAAAAATTGCGAAACCCCTCACTCAACTTTTGCTCAAAGATGCCCAATTCCAATTCATTGATGAGTGTGTTGAAGCCTTTAATAGAATCAAGGAAACACTTATCTCGGCACCAATCATCCAACCACCAAATTGGGAATTACCGTTTGAGATCATGTGCGATGCAAGTAACTACGCCGTTGGAGCGCTTCTTGGCCAACGGGTAGGAAAGGCTTTACATGGTATCTATTACATAAGCAAGACTCTTTATTCCGCACAAGTGAGCTACGATACCACCGAGAAGAGCTCATTGCCATTGTTTATGCCTTAGACAAATTTTGTTCCTATTTGCTTGGATCGAAAGTGATTGTTTTCTCGGATCATCGTGCTCTTAGACATCTCTTGATAAAGAAAGAAGTAAAACCAAGATTGTTGAGATGGATTTTGCTACTCCAAGAATTTGATTTAGAGATAAGAGACAAAAAGGGAGCCGAGAATGTGGTAGCGGACCACTTATCAAGAATTCGATCCCATAGTGATGAGGGAGATACACTGATCAATGACTCTTTCCCCGATGATATCTTAATGGCTATTCAATCATAACTTGAGAGGCAAACCACACCATGGTTTGCCGATTATGCTAACTACATTGTGGGAGGATTCCTTCCTCCATATTTGAATTACAATCAAAGGAAGAGATTCTTGCTTGAAGTAAAGAGATACTTTTGGGATGATCCCAATCTTTACAAGGAATGTAGTGATGGACTTTACCGAAGATGCATACCACAATGGGAAGTTCAAGGTGTTTTGGAGGGATGCCATTCGTCCCTATATGGAGGACATCATGGAGCACGAAGAACTATTGCTAAATTCCTTCAATCGGGCTTCTTTTGGCCTACCATGTTTGAAGATGCTAGAGAATTTATTTTCCATTGTGATCCTTGCCAAAGAACCGGGAAAATTTCTTGGAGGAATGAGATTCCACAACGAGGAATATTGGACGTAGAAATTTTCGATGTATGGGGAATTGACTACCAAGGCCCATTTGTATCATCTCAAGGAAACAAATACATCCTTGTAGCCGTCGATTATATATCAAAGTGGGTAGAAGCAATTGCTACTCCAACCGATGATGCCAAAACGGTTACCAAACTCCTCAAGGAAATTATCTTCCCAAGATTTGGAGTCCCTAGGGCAATCATTAGTGATGGAGGGACACATTTCCATGAGAAGAAGCTCACATCCCTTTTGGAAAAATATGGTATTCAACATAGAACCGGCTTGGGATACCATCCTCAAACAAGCGGTCAAGTTGAAGTTTCAAATAGAGAAATCAAACAAATCCTTGAGAAGGTTGTCAACAAGACTCGTAAGGATTGGAGTATGAAGCTTGATGATACTCTTTGGGCTTATAGGACGGCCTACAAGACTCCCATAGGAGCCTCCCCTTACAAGCTAGTATATGGAAAAGCATGTTATTTTCCAATTGAGCTAGAATACAAAGCTTTTTGGGCAATCAAACCTCTCAACCTTGATCTCAAGCTAAGTGGCCAAAAGCAGATAATGCAAATCCAAGAGTTGGAGGAATTCCGACTACAATCCTATGAGAATGCCAAGATCTACAAGGAAAGGACAAACTTACTCCATGATAAGAGAATCAAGCAAAAAGCCTTGCACAAGGGAGACAAAGTCCTTCTATTTAACTCGATACCAACTCTTTCCCGGGAAGTTGAATTCTAGATGGATGGGACCCTATGTGATCACCGAGCTAGGAAAATATAGAGACTTCGAGATAAAGTCGAAAGATGGAGACAAATTCAAAGTCAATGGCCAAAGGTTGAAACCATATTACGAAGGAGCATTCATTGGAGAAGTCGAGGTCATCTACCTCGGACCTCCCCCTCCATGAGAAGATCATAAAAAAGACAGTTTGGTGGAGTCCTCTCCAAATCACCATTTATAAATATACTAACTCTTTTCACTTGTATTTTTAACTTTACTGCATTTTAATAAGACGCATGATTCTTGACATGAGAGTAGTGAGGGAGGATCACTAACCCTTTTTGATGAATGGCGGATTTAGAAATTCAGGTGTGGGGAAGCGCTCTCATCAATTGAGAAAGAAGAGGACCAAAAAGGAAGAGATTCCCAAGGGCAGACCTGGGCCCCTGAGAAAGACAGGCAACTCGAGCATCCCAGTGAAGAGTCGCTCGTCTTGGCATGTATCTGAGCGTTCTGGATACAATCCGCTTGTCTTGGGGTACCTGGAAGCTGAAGAAACTGCGTTGACTATGTATCCATACGTCCCCTAGATGAGACGCTCGTCTCAAGCAAAGACGCTCGTCTAACTGAAAATCCGAGCGTCCTGGCTGCTTCAAATATGGGGTTTTACTCTGACTATGGATCCGAGCGTCCCGTAAGAGATCCGCTCGTCTCCTGCAGCCATGATCCGAGCGTCCCGTGCTCGATCCGCCCGTCTCCTTGCCGTCCTAATGTTCTATTTTCTCGACAATTAAAAAACCCCCAAAACCTAGGGTTTTCAAAAGGGACCCCAAATTGCAAAGGATATCCTCATCTCCAAATCAAATTCAAGATCTATTTCAAGATGAGGCCAACAAGGTCCTTACCAAGAGAAAGGAGGAGAGCTAGAGTGATTGGAAGTTCCTCAACTTCCCACCTCAACACTCTAAGAAGGGAAAATGAAGAAGTTGTTAATGATGTCCAAAGGCTTGTCTTTCATCGTTTACTCGGTAAGAACATTCTACCCACTAAATTTGTTTGTCATGACATATTGAGAAAACTTGGCGTCTACGATCAAACCGAGGCACTATTCGAGCTATTTGGTCTTTCTAGTATATTCAATATGCATGAGCTCACCTATAGGCCTTTGGTTCTTGAGTTTTTGAGCTTCCTAAAGATATCCACTTTAAACAATACAATTTGTGTGTAATTCCGTCTTGAAAATAAAACCCGGATGATGACATTGGTAGAATTTGCTAGTGTGCTAGGTCTCGATGTTTCGCCTACCTGAACATCTAGACCCCGAAACTACTCTATAGCACCTCTTTGGCGGGCTTTAACCGGTTGTGACTTTACTTACATCAAAGAATGCTCGGCCTTACACATCCAAGACCCCATCATTCGATACACTTACCGGTTTCTAACGGGCACACTTCTAGCCCGCCGCGATCCCGCGGTCGTCAACGAACTCGACCTTGTTTTCATGGAATCTTATCTCAAAATACAAGAGCGAAGTGATTACCACTTTAATGCACCCCTAGTACTCCTTGAGAAATGGGCCAAGTTTAGGAATGGGGACGATGATGGCAAGATACATATTGTTAATGGAGGGTTAGTAACCAAGCTTGCAAAACACTTTAACCCCAACTTCAATCACAACAATGCCTACACCCCTCTTCCCGGAAAAACAAGGATTGATAAAATGTTACTCCACAACAACATCATTGGATAGCCCTTGAGGGCTTTGAAAAAAGGATAAAATGGATCATCAACGGGAGCATCTCTATTTACCTTCCCATGGAAGGATTGACAAGAATTTCACCTAGAAGAGGACCCCTCTCTCAAGTCCCGTCTTACCTCATCCCGACAAATGTGAACCGGGCTAACTAAGACCAACCTCCTACTCCACCTCCACAACAAGAAACCCAATTAAATGACAATGAAAAAGTTGTGATCCCACCATACCCCTTCCGCTACCAACCTTACAACCATCCGAACCCTTTCATCCTCCCTAGGGATGATTTTTTTATGGGTATACTACAAGACATGCATCTACGGCAATTTGAGGCCAATGTGGATAACTACTATGCTTTGTATCCTTAATTACACCGATAGGCCCGGAAATGACACATTAGGGAGGAGGGAATGCTTCCCTCTTGGGCCCAAATGAATATCCTCTTTCCGAATTCGAAAAACGCCAATGGTGGAGCTCATGGTCAAGAAGAAGAAGAGGGTGAAAAATCGAGTGGTGGTGATACAGTGGAGTTAAATAGTGAGGAGGATGAATTCATGGACTTTCATGAGAGTGATGCATCAAGAGAGCCTTGGGATAGCGACTTCGGAGGGGATGATAATGACCTTTGAGGAACACTTCATGAGCTAGGTGGAGTGGGCATGAGGCACCCACCAAGGCCAAAGTGAAGTCTTTCTTTTCCCCCTCATTTCAATTTCATGACAAGAATTCCATGTTTTGTTAACTTATTTCACAATTAATTGTTTTATTCTTGGTGTCCTTGTAAAATTGAAGGACTATATTTCCACCTAGGCAACATTTGGGTGATGATAGATTAATTTGCTCCCACCATGAAAAATCCAAAATGACAAGTTTAGTTGCATGCATAGCATCTTTTATGCATGAACTCCCTCACTCTCACTTGGTTTGGGGAAGTTCAAGCATATGCATTGGGAGTTAATTCAAATTATGCTCTCCAACCAAACAAAAATTCATGCATCATATAGCATAGCTTAGTTTGTATTCACTTTTGTATATATATCATATAGTTTGCATTTAGTATAGAAATCATGCATTCTCATATAGCTTGCATAATTTCCTATCGTATTGGCCATTGAGGACAATGCCCATACTAGTGTGGGGATGGAAAATTCTAACATGACTTTTATAAAGCAAAAATGATAAAAAAATGAAAATTTTTGAAAAATACAAAAACATGTCTTTTTTTATTTCATATAAACATAAAAACCATAAAAATTTGAAAAATGCAAAAACCCAAAAACAAGTTCATTTTCCTTGTAATTTAGAATTGTATATATTATATATACTTGTTTGTTTGCTTGTTTATTTATCCTTTTTCACATTGATCGACTACGCCACATCTGAGACATGAGGATATTGAAGACCGCATGGTATGATCTTTCCAATCTCCTTTTTCCTCTTTATGTTAATGACTATGTGGCTTTATTTTGATTGATGTGGTATAAACAATGTGATTATATGATTGCATATTGATTATTTGGCATACTAGTTGGTAGAAGCATATGAATTAGGTTGTATAAATATTAGTTGCATCATGGCATATAGTTGCATTTAGGAAATATTGTGTGAAAGCATCTATTTGGGAAGCTTGACAAGTGTATATAGGCCCTTGTAGATACTTTTTCTTCTTAAGACTTCGCTTGTTAGAATACTTGTAAAACACCCTAGGATGTGTCATGCTAGTATCCTCTGACCCATTGATTAAGGCCTAGTCAAGAGTACCTTGTGGTGTGATAACTCCTTGGCTACCGTTTATTCCAAGGTGACCCTTGAAACCATGCAACCATCATCCATGTTCTACCATATTTTTGTCAAGAAAAGGGAATGGGCACAAAAATTGTTCAAATTTGAGTTCAAGAATTAAAATGAAAAGAAAAAAGTTTGTAATTGCATCAAAAAGGAAAGAGGAGTAACAAAAATGAAAACTCCTATGCTTCAAATACAAGCACCCTCACTACAAATGGGGTAGCTTTGAAAATGTTCAAAAGAAAATGCAAGAAAAAGTTGAAATTGTCAAGTGTTGAAATGCCAAACATCAAAAGAAATGGCAAAAAGAAATTGTTCTCAAAATGTCGAATGCCACAAGAAATTGGGGGGAAAAACAACAACAAAAAGCAAACTCCCACATGAAACTCAAATTCTATTGATCCCTTTTCCATCGTATCCACTTTTGTGCATGGTAGAGAGGGGACGACCCTTCTTCTTTTCTAGGCAAGAAGTAAGGGGAATTCCGCGATCCTCCAGTGTTTCTAACACCATCGGGAGCATACTCTTGACGAAAGCATTTAACGATTGAGGACAAAGGTACCCTAGCTTGACACAACTTGGAGGTGATTTATTGGTATCCTTCTAGGCTTAGTAGTTTGAAGAAACCGTATCTATAATGGAATGTGTACCCTTAGATTGCTTCCCTTGTAGATAATTTCCGCCACTTAGATGAGGAAAGTGGCTATTCATTTTTGTAGATGCTTCCATTACTTGATTTGTGTGCTTTAATGATTGGATGTATCACCATTTTGGCAAGCCCCACCTTGCCTTGCAAGAAGGCATCCTACCTCATGGTTGTCTTGTTGTGAGTTGAAGGGGCGGAGTGAGACCCGCTAATTATCTCACATCGGCTATATTAGTAGGTTAGTTTGAATAAGGGTCCCAGTTTTTGTCACCTCTTTACTCGGGACGAGCAAAGGTTCGGTTTGGGGATGTTTGATGCGACTCATATTTGAGCACATTTAGTCCCCGAATTAGCCTCGTTCCTATGCTTTATAGTGCATAATTGGGTCATTTACTATCTTTAGTTTCCCATTTTGCATATTCTTCGAGGTTTTGTTCCCTTGGTAGGAGAGGAGTGCAAACCTTGCATTTACATGGCGAAATGGAGCTAAATTGATCGCACCAAATGACCAAGCATCAAGGGGAAGACTATACTAGATGGCCTATATAGATAATGAAGTAGATTGGGCAATGACGAAAGGATCCTTGCATCCCCGGATTGATCCTCGCGGATTATAAATGAAGAAAAGAAGAAATGTTGTCTGCCAAGGGATCCGAGCGGATCACAGAGGATCCGAGCGTCTCCCCACCACTATCAGAGCGTCTCCCCACCACCATCCGAGCGTCCCGTTACCAAGACGCTCATCCTGAAGCAAGAAGATCCGAGCGTCTCCCTTGACAATCCGCTCGGATCGTACCCTAGAGAGCCCGTGCCTGTTTTCAAGTCGCTCGGATCATGGCAAGACTAGCAAAATGGAGATGCTCATTTCCTTCGAGAGGAGCATTTCCTCAACTTTTCTTAAGGACTTAATAGTCATTTAAGCCCTTAGTAACCCTAATTTATGTACCTAATATTTAGTATAAATACCCCATTGTACTACTTAGATTAGCATGCTCTCTTAATCATCTAGTAATCAAGTTGTAATCAATTAGTAATCATTCCTTAATCTTGTAATCAACTCTTAATCTAGTCTTAATACAAACGTCAATACTCAATCTTTCCTTAATTTCTCTATTGTTCAATTATTTATTTTGGATAATTAGAAGATCATTTGGGTTTATTGGGAGATTGACAACCTTCCATCAATCATCAAGTACTTCTATTATTCTTTCCATTATTATTTTGGAATCTCCATAGGTATAATTCTCTTAATCCTTGCTTTAATTATTGTTAATCATTTTCATTCATTCATCATGTTTTGCCTTGTTAATGTGATTGGCAACTTTGTTAGCATGTTAAACTTGATCATGAGTGAGTAGTTTCTTTAGCTAGGGTTAATGGGTAATTAGGGGAAACCAACATGGGGAATGATTCATGCTTAATCTAACATGTTCAAATAATTTGTTGCTTGCTATTTGTGATTTCAACTTATGCACATGTTATGTTTGATGAAATGCGAGCCTATGAATCCTTGCATTTTTTACCCATCACTTATCTTTTCAATGATGCTTGTAAGACATAAACCAACGCGAGCCTCATTAGACCACGCATAATGTTTAATAGGAAGGATTAAGTTGAGTTGTAGGTGTTGTACAATCTAATCGATTCGGCTCCGGGATCCAAACCTTCTTAGGGATTGTAAGATATACACTAACTCGATCCCATTACAACAATAATTGCTTGCTTATAATTTGAGAATATGTTTGTATGATCAACTCCCATGTATTCTCCTATGAACCCATTATACCCTAGTGCTTTTAATCAATTGTTTACACCTTCATTTTATCTACCTTGCTTTGTTTCTATTGTTGATTTATTTTAATTGATCTCCTATCTCAGCCCCAAATTGTGACACCCTAAGACACGACCATTTACAATTGAAAATCCTACATCAATACCCGTCCCTTGGGATCCGAACTTTACTTACCTCTTTACTAAGAGTAGTTGGTGAAGTTATAAATATTGTTTTGGTTGGGTAACTTTAGCCAGTATCTCCTTTATGCTGTCAAATGCCTTTTGACAGTCTTCGTCCCATATGGCATGGTCCGTTTTCTTGAGCTTTTTGAAGATAGGTTCGCAGATCATAGTGAGTTTCGATATGAATCGACTTATGTATTGCACTTTACCAAAGAATCCTCTGACCTCCTTTTATGCCTGGGGTTGTGGCATCTCGATTAAGGCGTTGCTCTTGGATGGATCAATTTTTATCCCCTTATGGACGACGATGTATCCCATAAGCTTGTCTGACGTTACTCAGAATGCACATTTCTGAGGATTGAGCCGCATGTTGTACTTGTACAATCTGAGGAAGAATTTGAGAAGGTTATCGATGTGCCCTTTCTTATACTTAGATTTGACAATCATATCATCCACGTACACCTCCACTTCTTTATGCATCATATCATGTAGCAAAGTATTCGCAGTGCGTTGGTATGTAGCCCCAGCATTGATTAGCCCGAATGGCATAGCTGTATAGCAGTATGTGCCCCACTGAGTGACGAAGGCTGTCTTGTGCATATCTTCCACTACCATTTTGATTTTGTTATACCCTGCATACTCGTCCATGAAGGATTACAACGCGTGATCAGCTCTGTTATCTACCAATATATCGATGTGTGGTAGATGGAAGTCGTCCTTAGGACTTGCCTTGTTCAAGTCTCTGAAATCAACATAAATTCAGATTCGCCCATCCTTTTTGGGTACGGGGACTATGTTAGCCACCAAGTCCGAATACTCAGAAACTTTGATGCATCCGGCTTTGAATTGCTCATCGACTTCTTCTTTAATCTTAAGAGCCCACTCTGTCCTTATTTGACGAAGCTTCTGTTTCACAGGCTTGAAACCCGACTTGATTGGAATGCGATGCTCTGTAATATCCCTGTCGATCCCTATCATATCCTTGTAAGACCAACCGAAGACGTCTTCGAACTCGTGTAGGATGTCGATGAAATTGGCGCTTTCAGTTGGGTCTAGGGTCGTCCATATCCTAAGCTCTTGCGGTTCTAATTCTGTTCCTAAGTTTATAGATTTGGTGTGTTCTATGACTGGCGACCCTTCCCCATCTTCTAGTATTTCTTTGATTATATAGGGAGGTAATTCGATTGAGTCTGGGTCAGGATCATCCTCATTATCATTGTAAACAGAATTGCATTTAGAATAACACAACGGGTAAGCAGAATCAGATTTATTAATATTAAAGTTTTAAAACAGATGAAACAAAGAAGCTATCTGCGCAGTAGTCAGTGGCGGCAAAAGGATAGTTGTTGGGACATTCCCCAAGCTACTGTTATTAGGTGATACTATGCTAGGAGAAACATAGGGGTGGGGAGTGACGACAGGAGGAGACTCTCTAGCGAATTCTCTAGACTTAGGTTCCGACTCCGACTCTGATTTCGACTCTGACTCGAATTCATCATCTTCGGTGAACATCTATCCTTCTCCTGTAGTGACTTTGAAGAGCTTTCCTTTATTGTTAGTCCATTTGATCGACTTTCTCCATCCTTTCTGCTAACTTGGGTTGGTGTTAGTGATCAGTGATGTAGGGTTGAAATGGTCGTCTTGAAGTATCATGGTAATGATCTCATCCTGCGCTGCCCTGACGAATCGATCCTCTCCAAACAGAAGCCTAACAGCCTGTTCGTCGAGACAAGGTGTCTGATGTGTTTTGACGGTAGGAACCGTTTCTGGAGGAATAAAGTAGCAATTGTGGAAGACCTCAATTCCAGCAAGTTGAACGCCTTTGTATTTCTAAGGTTCGGGAAATGCATAAAGATGTTCACAGTCCCCTTCTCTGACGAAGTAACCAATTAATGTAGGGAGATAGGGTTGCATTTGGATTCCCTGAGTTTTGCGATTTTGAAATTGAACAAGCATTTCGAGGGTTTTGGCCGTTGTGGGCTTGTACCCCAAGCCTAGTGGTATCCTGTGGGAGTCACCTTCCTTGAAAGGTGCAAAGGTATTCTTTTTTATTGGGTTGAGTGGCATTCCTGGGAAGTATCCCTGGGATTTGAGTATATGGTTGACCACTAAGTTGGAGTATGGGTTGAAGTACAAGGGAGCCAATGCGATCTCTATAAAGTTTATGATTTGAAATCCTCCAAGTTCGTACACTGGATCTGCAATTGCTTGGTTGCTTGACATTTTCTCTATTACAGCCTTGATAGGTGACGAAGTGATCTACACTACCTTACCATCTAGAGGGATCTTGATATTTTGGTGTAAGGTGGATGTTACTGATTTGGACGCGTGAATCCAGGGCCTACCCAAAAGTATTTAGAAAGATGCCTCGATGTCCACTATCTGAAATTTAACCTTTCGCTCAATTGGCTTAGTGGCCACAGTAAGGTTAACTAGCCCCACTACTTTACGTCGCGTTCCGTCGTACGCCTTAACGCCTTGGTTAGTAGGAGTCGAGTCCGATTCTTTTATGCCTAACTTATATGCTGTTTTTAGTGGTATGACATTGACTGCGAAGCCATCATCCACCAAAGTCATTGGTACGATCTTCTTCAAGCATGTGACTGTGATGTATAGAGCAAGGTTATGAGTGATGCCAAAGGGAGGCAAGTCCTCATATGAGAAAGTAACTAGGTTACTTAGCTTGACTTAGTGTTGGAAGACTAGGTTGACGACGTCGTCAGGTGTAGAGTCATGTGCTACGTTCAATTTAGCCAATGCTTGCTGTAAAGCCTTGCGATGAGGAAATGAACTAGCAACTAATTGCCAGGCTAAAAGATTAGCCTTTGTCTTTTGAAGTTGCTTCAATAAATGGTCAGGAGAAGTATCTTCGCCGTCGTTTGGTGTGATGACATTTGTGTTAGTAGTAAGTGGACCATTCGTATGAGTGACATTTTGATATGGACGTCCTGAGCGAGTAAGGTGGTCCACATCTTGATCTTCATCAGCCTTGACTAGAGGGTGTTATGTGAGGTAAACATCTTCATCATTATCCTCCCAAACTTCATTAACGATACTGAGCTCTCTTAAGCTTATGGTTTCCGCTTTTAGGCTGATTATTTGCTCGACTAGATCGTCGGTCACTACGATCACTTCTTGCATTGTGGATTCTTGAGATAAGATTGGAACCACTGACATGTTTTCCCTAGGTATAGTGCCTGGATTGCGTAGGGATGCTACTATAGCTTCTAGCTCTGAAACTTGTCTATTTACACTCTTTGCCCATGTGACAAAATCAGTGATAGTAGGGGATATGGTAGAATAACTCTCCTCATTTTTTAGTGCATTGACCTCATCTTCAGCTGGAAAAATGAGGTGTGAGCAATCCAAGGTGGATTCCTCATCTGTGATCATCAGAATTCCAAGAGGATTCTGAGTATTGTTAGGCTTGCTTGTAGGAGGTATAGGTAGGCGCCCATCCTCAATCATATCCTGAATGATATGTTTTAATTTAAAACATTTCTCTGTATCATGCCCTTTGCCTCTATGGTACTCACAGTAGGCATTCTCATCCTAGAACCTAGACTTCTTCTCTGGGTCAGGTGTAGGTCCTATAGGTTGGAGCTTGCCTTGTTTCATCAATCTTTTTAGAGCATTGGAGTACGAGTCACCAACGTTGGTGAACTTCCTCTGCGGGTTATTCTTCTTAGTAGACGATTCGACAAGGGTGACCTCGTCGGTCTTGCTAGTAGAGCCATAAGAATGACTCGTTGTACCTTGATACCCGCGACCTATCATTTTGGACAAGAGTCCTTTACGAATGTCATCTTCAATTCTTGTTCCTAATACCGTTAAGTCTTTGAAAGACTTTATGTTTTTGTATCTTAGGTGGTTCGCATAGATCGGCCTTAAGTTGTCCACGAACTTTTCAACAAGAGTAGCCTCGTCTAGGCGTTCGACGAGTTGCGTACTAGTCTTTCTCCACCTACTTAGGAAGTCGGTGAATCCTTCTTTCCCATTCTGGGTAAGAACATCTAGAGTGCGCATATTGACTTAAATTTCAGCATTATCTGCATACTGTTTGGTGAACTCAATTGCCGCATCATCCCAAGTATCAATTTTCTTGTGATCTAAGGAGTAGAACCATTGCTTAGGAATAGTATCGAGAGATGAAGGAAAGATCCTTAGGAACATCTCTGGCTTGATGCCTTTGATAGACATATAATCTTTAAAGGCGCGAATATGGTTCAACGGGTTTTCATGCCCCTTAAACTTCGGGATGTCAGTCATGTTAAAGTTAGTTGGCAGTTGAGCGTTTACTGTCTCATATTTACAGCTGTTTTCTCTTCAGATGTCATCTCCCTTGAGGTACATTAGTTGTTCCTCCAAAAATTGGAGTCGCTTTTCAGCTTCAGTAGGACTTGGTGGAAGATTGACTTCTGGTTGTCCAACAAAGGGTGGGAGATTATCGTGTATGACCATGTCGGGAATGGCATCCTCTACAGGAGGAAGTCTAGCTTCCACAGCGACAATGCGGCCCTCAATGGCATTGAGGCGAGCATAAGCTTGGCCTTGGCTTGCCAGGAGACGAATGAGCGCGGCTAGGATTTGATCATTACCATTTACGACTGGTTGGGGTTGACCATTAATGCTTCCGTGACTAGTTCCCACTATTTTGGAACTGAGGATAAGAGATTGAGGACGAATCAAAACAAGATCGACCATTTTTTGCACACTTACTCAAAAAGGAGACTTGACTCGTGAAGTGGGCGTGTGCCACTATGTCAAGTGAGGTTTGAAAATGACGAATTTTGAAATGTTTGTGTTAGACAACTGTAGTGTAGTTGTTGGAGTGCTGACTCGAAGTGAGGTTTGAAATGGGTTTGACTTTTGAGGCTCGAATTTTGACTCGACATTTGGACAGAGTTTCGGCTTATTTTGCGCTATTTTAGGCCATTTTTGAAAATATTTACAAAATTTCGTCATGATTTTGTTTACAAATGGTGATCACATATATGATACAAACATATATATCGGCATTATAATGGTATGCTGAGTGCATTTAAAGGGTTTTGGCTTAAAAGGTTGGTTGCCATACCAAGCAATCAAACCCTGGTCTGTAGAGAGGTCTGTGCCAAACATGAGTAAGGCCGGTTCCTAGTCCATTCCCTCGAGTAGTGAAAGCTCTTGATACAAACATGAGTATGTACCGCGGTATGGTTGACGTTAATCGCTATCCATCTTTAGGCACAGATAGGAATTTGGACCGTCCAGACAGGACGATTGGTCGAATGGGTTGGGTTAAGCCTAGGAAGGCCGAATGAAACGCCCTAAGATGGCCGAGTAATGAAAACCGACAACTGTATCGTATAAAATATTTCCTAACCATGTTCAAGTTTCACCCTGGGTAACACGTAAGTGTATCAGCCCTAGCGGAGTCGCCAAACTGTGGACTTGGGATAACCGCGCCACGCGCACCCGCGTGTTGGTTTTGAGGCGGCGGCACTTCTCCCATGGAACCTTGGTTTGCCAAAGCATGTCATGGGCCGTTAACAATTCGTGAGGCATTGAAACCGGTGGAAGGTTGAATAAGCCTGCATTTGTGGAGTCGCCACCAATTTATTGTGGAAAAATTGGAAACCGTTTGAATACCTCGTGCCATGTCAAGACACAAAGTAATGACATGAACACTAAGAAATTCGTTACCCTTAGCATTCTATGTCTAGAATGACTCTCGAAGATGCCAATGGACACGGATGTCCAGAGATAACTGGAGTAAGGGGTGAGGGTACGTATTAGGAAGCTCTTTAATCAAACACCTAATCCCGCCTGCCTCGATAGCGGCCTCTACTAATGATTAGAGAAATTGTTCATATTTGATATGTTGTCGATGTAATGCATGCAATGCAACAAACACAGATTAATCCTAGCATGTGAGATTAGACTAAGTCGGTTAACACCTAATTTAGCAAACAATTTGGGTCAAAGTTGGAAGTTAGATTCAATAACATGTGAATGCCATACAATTAAATCACGCATAAATACAATAAATGAAATACAATAGTTAAAATAAAATTACAAAATTTATTTGATCTACGTCAAAAGCACGCTCGAAACGGGATGTTGAAGAAGAAAATAAAAAGAAAATTAAAATATGAAAATACGGCAGATTAGAAGTGATAATACGAATTATAGTTGATTTAAACCGTAATTAGAAGCTACGTCAAAGCGAGAAAGAAGTTCAGAGACAGAAGCCAACCCAGAACAGGCGCAACATCTGTTGCATGCCTTGGAAGAGGCGCATCTCTTCTTGCATCTGTTCTAGAGCTGGGCTCTGGCTGTGAAGTCAGAACCGCGGATTGTTATCGTTCATCGGTAATTAAAATCGATTATTGATATCATACTCGAGTGGAAGTGTTTTAACAGGTTATATACATCTGGAACCGTCATAAAACGAATTAAAGATGAGAATTTACAGTGATTTACATGATTACGATGAATTCGTGTCGGAAATATAAAAGAACAAAACTTTGAACTTGAAAGCGTAATTGAATTTGTAAGGCTGAAATCAAATAAAGAAAACTATGTACAAAAGACGAATTCCAGAGAATCGATATGTGAAAATCAACCCTTTAAAATCCGGGATTGAATAGACGACGAAAACCCGCAAATATTGAATTATAAGGGATTTATGTCGAATTATGCGTTATAGTTTAGAAAGGAATATTAAAAAAATGCTTATACACTGAAGCTTAACAAAAGAAACGAAAGAAATTAGAGAAATAGAAAATTGCAGAAGGTCGAGGAAGAAGAAGAAGAGCAGGAGCAGCGACAGCCTCTGAAAGAGGCGCAGTAGATGCTGTGACACTTCGAAGAGGTGCAGCTGCTGCTGCGTTTTTTCTCGATGTCAGACCCCCGCTGTTTTATAAAAACGGTTTTAAAAGATTGAATTTTAAGACGGTTTTGAGGGTGCTTTTGATATAGACCTTACATTAGATGATACAAAATACGAAGTACAATAAATAAATGGGATTTACACCCTCAGACTTACATGTTGACGAAATGAGATTGACTAACATTATCGTTTAGTGATTGCTCGACTCGAATATGCGTGGAAAGTGACCTTGTTAAAGGATCTAGAAGATTGATTAGATTAATTAAGTGAAGTTGGTCAAATTGGTCGGTCTATGCAACTTGACTGGGACTCAGAATGATCTGAGCTTATGTGGTCGATTGAACAAGAACGTAGGCGTCGAAAGCAAAAGCGTAGTGTAGAATGCAAAGAGAGAGAAAGAAGGGGCGGAACACTCGCGTGCCAAATATGGAGGGCAAAGGTCTCTATTTAAGGCATGAACAACGGCGACTAATTCCAAATCATGAGTGGGATAGTTCACCTCATGAACTCTCAATTGTCGTGAAGCATATGCAACAACTCTCCTATTTTGTAGAAGGACACAACCTAAACCCATCTTAGAAGCATCACAAAACACGTAAAAATCAACTCCATCCTCGGGCAAGGTCAACACGGGAGCGGTAGTCAACCTCTTCTTCAACTCTTGGAATGCACCTTCACAAGCTTTGGTCCACACAAACTTGGTCTCTTTCTTCAAAAGTTGAGTCATCGGTCTAGCAATCTTGGAAAAATATCTCACAAAGCGACGGTAATAACCCGCCAAACCTATGAAACTACGGATCTCACCAACATCGGTTGGACTCTTCCACTCAATCACGACTTCAATCTTTGAAGGGTCTACCATAACACCATCCTTAGATATTACATGGCCTAGAAAAGACACCTTGGACAACCACTTTTGACGACGAAGAACCTCCAAAACGATATGAAGAGGAATAGCATGCTCTCCTTCGGACTTGGAATAGATCATAATATCGTCGTTGAAGACCACAACACACTTGTCTAAGAACTCACTAAAGTTTCGGTTCATTTGGACCATGAAGATAGAAGGGGCATTGGTTAAACCAAAGGGCATCACCTTAAACTCGAAGTGTCCTTATCTCGTGCTAAAGGCGGTCTTAGGGATATCAGACTCACGAACGGGAATTTGATGATAACCGGATCTCAAATCAATCTGTGAAAAAGTAGAAGCACCTTTGAGTTGATCGAACAAATCTTTAATCCTTGGTAGAGGATACTTGTTTTTGATGGTGACATGGTCAAGCTCATGATAGTCGATACAAAGTCTCATGGATCCATCGTTCTTCTTCACAAATAGAACGGGAGAACCTCAAGGTGAGGCACTAGGTGGAATGAATCCTTTCTCAATCATATCATCAAGTTGCGATCTCAACTCTTTCAACTCGGTCGGCGCCATACGGTAGGGAGCTTTAGCAATGGGTCCGGTTCCGGGTACAAGGTCGATAGAAAACTCTACAGCACGCTCGGGAGGTATTCCGGGCAACTCCTCGGGAAACACATCGGCGAAATCACAAACCACGGGCACATCTTCAAGCTTCGGCAAGGAAGAAGTAGAAGTCACCACGCACATAAAGAATTGGTGACCTTTCCTTTCCAAACTCATCATCTTCAAGGCGGAAATCAATTTCACACCTTCTTGGGAACAGACTGCCTTATAGAAGCACGGGTTCCTAGCGGACTTTTGAGGCAAACCTTTTGATCTCTACACTCGAATCTTGCATCATACTTAGAAAACCAATCTATAACCAAAATTACATTGAATTTCTCAAGGGGAAAAAGAAGTAGGTTAGCGGGGAACAAGGTTCCCGAAATATAAATAGGAATGTCGGAGAAAGAAAGGGAACAAGAGAACATTTCTCCGGAAGGTAAGGATATAGAAGTTTCCTCAATAGGAATGGGCTTAAGAGCTAGCTTTTCCGAAAACATGGAAGATATAAAAGATAAAGATGCTCCGGTATCAAACAAAATAAGGCAAGGTTGATCAAAAATTGAGAACATATCCGTAATGATATCGGGATGAGCGGCGGCTTCGGCTCGACTCATGACAAATATGGTTCCTCTTGGCTTGGCATTTGGAGTAGTAGCAGCCTTCTTCTCGGGGCACTCAATGGCATGATGCCCGGGCTTCTTGGAATTAAAACAAATCAATGGCCTATTGTAGCATCCAACTCCGGGGTGTAGAGCTTGTCTACAATGGAAGCACTTGCAGTCCTTCTCAAGCCTATTAGTAGAAGTAGGGGCTTGTCCTCTCGGCTCTTGCACTCTTGGCTCTTGTCCTCCATGGTCTTGTACTCTTGGTCCTTGCACTCTTGGCACAAAGCTCTTCTTGTTAGAATTATTTGTAGTAGAGGGAACAAAGGGTCTCTTGCCATTAAAGTTGGGACGATAAGAAGTAGAGGAAGAACGGGACTTAGCATCATCTTCAATGGCCTTCAAGGAACTCTCCGCCCAAAGAGCATCATCATACACCGCCACAAAGGGTGTGGAGTCTCTCCTTACCATGCTTTCCAATTTTGGGATCAATTTGCTTTTGTAGAAATAAACTCGTTCTTCTTCATCCCTCACAAACTTTGAAGCATAATGAGCTAGGTCATTAAACTTATTGGTATAGGCTTGCACGGATATGCCTCTTTGCTTGAAATCCATGAATTCCTTCAATCTTTGTTGCTTGAGTTCCTTAGGGTAGAAACGAGTTTCCACAAGAGTCTTGAAACGGTTCCAATCAAAGGTGGGGTCTTGGACAATGGATGGTCCGGTCATAGTCCACCAACGATCGGCTTTCTTCACTAAGAAATGAGAATCAAGCTTCACCTTATCTTGTTCTTGAACATCATAAAGAGAGAAATTCTTTTCCATGTCACGAAACCACTCGGAGAGCTCAATAGGGTCCACCTCACCACCATAGGTCCTAGCCTTATTTCTTGCTAGTTGACTTGCAATCCAAGCAAAATTTCCTTGACGATCCACCACTTGTGGAGCGGGATTGGCTTGAACATTGACATTTTGTTGATTTTGAAGAATTTGAGTAAGGGCTTCCAAGATAGTATTCTCCACATTGTTTGGTCGCACCATCTTCTCATAGAACCTAACATAGAGCATACACAAGAAGACTACCAACTTGTTGGAATATATGTCCTCCGACAATAATGCGATCACAACTGTCGATCATGATGATCACATGTTTAAATCTCATTTTAAGAATACATGTTGGATGTAATATTTTTACAGTCAACTGGTCCACACATATCGGTAATGATTGCCTGACTAGAGTTTGACATTACTGTCGTGCGACGATGGTGATCAGTTGATCCCCTTAGGTCATACCTATAGGGAAATATTCTTAATTGATTATTTAATTAATCGTATGCCGATACGGGTTAATTAAATTGCTTAAAATTAACGGATGATTTTGTGAGTAAAGTTAACGTGTCTTATTGTAATTCGATTAAATTAGAAACGGTCTAAGTAATCAAATTGTTTTATTACTTGGATAAAATTATTGTTTATGAAACAATTGATATTGAATTGAGATTGAATGAATGATTTATTATAAATACAAGATGTTGTGATTTGTAATTGATAAACCATTTTGGTACAAGTAATTACGAATTACTAGTCGATTTTGTAAATGACATATTTTATGAGTATGTTGATTTTTAATATGTTAAAAATACATTACATTGTGACATGTCATGTAACATGTTACATGTGACAAAATTGACAAATGACAAAATAAAATGGACCTCCCATTTTTTTGACATGTACCGAAATATTGGAGGGAGTTAGTGAAAATATTGTGTTTTTATTTTAAGTGGAAAACACTATGATTACTACCTCACATAGCCTTGCATACCTATGTTTTTCTTGGGTAGAAAAACTATCCCATGCATTGGGCTCTCCTTCCCCTCCAACCGGTTTCCACATAGAAAAGACAAGGGGGCTTTTTCTTTTATCATTCACTTCTTCTTCAAATAATTTTTAAGTGTAAAAAAATTATGATTCTCTCTACATCTTATGAAACTTTTAGAGAAATAAAAACCACAAATATCCTACCTCTTGAACCGATTTTTCAAGAGAACAAAATTAATTTTTGTGTCAATTTCATAGTAAGACTTATATTGTTTCTAGTACAAAATAATATTAGTCATTAAGAGATTTCTTTGGGTATATGCTTTTGGGAGAGATTCTAAACTTGAATCTTATTCATCCATTATTGAAAAGCTCAAGAACTAACAAGAAGGAGATCTTGTTGGTGCCCATAAAACCGAAATCATATAATAAGAACCATGATTTCTTCTCTTATCTTACTTATGTTTGCATGCATAAGATTTAGATTTAATTTTATGACTAAATTAAAATGTAACATATATGAATATCTTTAGTAATGAGATATAGATTTCTAACAAGCGGTATCAAGAGCTTTGGTTGTTTGCATGCAAATCGGTTATAGTTTTTCCGAGTTATACGATTAACATATAAAACTCTTAAATTTGTGTTATTATGATATATCAAGAAATAAATTATGCATGTTAAAGTTTCTGGTCCTAAAATGTATTTAGGATTTTTTGGTTAATTTATGGATTTTTATTTTTCATCTTATATAATAATGGCATTAAAAATGTGATTTTATGATTAAAATGTCATTTTCGGACCAAAATTAGCTAAACTTCGAATTTTCCAGTTGTTTTTGGATATGTTTTCACATATATTATTTTTAGATGACCTGGAAATTTTCATAAGTTGTGGAGTTCTTATGCTCGAAATATGGATTTTTCATGATAAAAATCGATTTTAAATGAAAAATGGGTTAATATGAGACAAATTTCGTATCTGGTCATATAAATTTAGTATGTTGTCACATGAAATTTTACAAGATGTGTGTAAAATAAAAGGCTATAATGAAGTCTTTATCCATGATTTATGATTTTTGATGAAAAATAGCATAAATAGTTACTTTAATTAGTGAATAATTGGTAAAACATACTTCATGACTAAAGAAAAACGTCACATGTTGCATTTTATCATATATTTTAGATCTAAAATTGAAAAGTTGATAAATATTTTTTTTTTCTCATGTTTTATGATTATAATTGTTGAATCCGATAAACCGCAACATTGTTTTTTTTTTCCTGATGAATTTCGAAATTTTTAACCTAAGTTTTTGAACATTATGAGTGTCATGGTATTTTTCCAGAATGTTCATAAGTTTAAATTTCAAATTTCAAATTTATTTGAAATTTTTGTGATTTATTTGAAGTTTATAGCATTTTATTGTAATTTTGGGTCCATTAATGAAAAATTTTAAGAAATATGAGTTAATTATAGTCAAATAGTTAGTGGAGACTAATTTTGAGTCCTAAGTTGGTTAGGGTAATTAACTTGTGCATAAATATGATTTTATGTAATTTATTGTGATTATAAAAGGTTAAATCACGCAAATCCGTAAAAACCAATTAATATATGATATTGGCTCCTTAAAGGCAATTTAGCATAAAATTGGGCATGTTCATACATATTATAATGCTGCATTTTATTTATGATTGTCATAATTTTATTTTATGTAATTTTTAATTATGTAATTTTTACTTAGTATGGCCTTAGTTTTAATTGATATTACCCGAAATGTATGGGAATATCGATTCGGTTGTAATTTATTGTGATCTCGTATCACCGTTTTGTAATTTAATAGATTTATTTTATTTTAATTACAAATGTATAATAGGAAACTATGTAATTTGTTATGTAATTTATTTATTTCGGAGTTCCATGAAGACGGTGTCACTCAAGAAGGCGATACATAAAGACGGTGTTACCTCGAGATGCGTGCCATAACCGAAGTTCAAGGGACCAATGGAGTTGGTTTCCGAATATGTAATAGTTAATTAGATTTTCTGTTTTAGGAAGGCCATACTAGGATTTAATTTATGCTTTGCATTTTATTTATATGTTGCATGCATCGCTAAATCGCCATAACTAAAACATGCATTATCTTTTTATCGAGTTTATCGACAGTGTCAATTACCAAGTGGGATATGTGAGAATTGTGGAACTTTGGGTCATGACCCAAGTGAGTGTAGAGGAACAACCAAACAAGTTAATGCTTTCCAAGCGTATAAAAGTGGTACCCCTTATTCAAATTTTTACAATGAGAATACCAAGTTCCATCCAAATCTCTCATACAAAAGCCAAAATGTTCAAAACCCTTAAACAACATACACTCCACCACCCATGAGAAATCAAAACCAAAGACCCCTTTACAACCAAAACCAAAGTTATCAAAATCAAAATCCATACAATCAACAACATGACCAAGGTTTGGATGTCCAAAAAGCGGTCCTCCAAATGCAAAAGAATCAACAAGAGTTTTTCACTCAAATGCAAAAAGATAGTCAAGCAAAGGAAATCACCATCAACAACATTCTAGCTCACACCAAGATGTTGGAAACCCAATTGACTCAACTAGCATCTTCAAGCTCACAAAGACAAAAGGGGCAATTACCACCTCAAAGTAATCCCCCTAGACATGAAACGGTTAGTGCTATCCACTTGAGGAGTGGCACAAGGTATGAAGCACCAAAGAAGCAAGTTGAGAATGAAGTTGTGGAAGCTAGTGATAAGGAAGAAGTTGTGCAAAACTCCAAGGTTGGAGAACAATCAAAAGAAGAAAGTTTAAAGAAAAATGAAGACAAGGCCAAGGAGAAGGAGCCCGTTGTGATTAGACTTCCTTTTTCAAGTCGTCAAGCCAAGCCCAAATTTGATGACCAACTTGGAAAGTTTATGGAAATTGTGAAGAATTTGGAAGTCTCAATTCCTTTCACGGAATTAATCAATCACGTGCCGGCCTATGCAAAATACATGAAAGATATCCTCACAAAGAAGAAGTCCATCCGGAAACTTGAGACTATCGCCTTCACTAAGGTGAGTAGTGCAATACTTCAAGGGAGTTCACCTCCAAAACTAAAGGATCCGGGAAGCTTCTCAATACCGTGTACCATTGGCGACACGACGATCAACAAAGCCTTATGTGATCTAGGGGCTAGTGTGAGTGTCATGCCGTACTCGGTGAGTAAAAGGTTGGGGATGGGAGAGCTTAAATGCACCAACATCACACTTCAAATGGCCGATAGATCGACGAAGACACCATTAGGGATATGGGAAGATGTCCCCGTGCGAATTGGGAAGTTTTTCATCCCGGTGGACTTTGTCATTGTTGATATGGAGGAAGATTCCAACATTCCAATCATTCTAGGAAGACCTTTCCTACACACCGCGGGTGCGGTGATTGATGTGAAACATGGTGAGCTCACTCTAGAAGTGGGAGATGAAAGTATAACTTTTAATCTTGACAAGACCATGAGAGCTCCCCATTTGCATGAGCCATGTTTTATGGTTGATCATTATTGTCGGAAAGATGAAAGAAAGAAGTCGGGACTCCAATGGAAAAGGAAAATTGAAGATGCTCCATTCAAAGAGCAAGTGAATTGTGACAAGGAGAGCTTGCAACGCTCATCAAAATCAACCAAGGAAGAAGAAGATGGCCTCATTGGCCAAGAGAAGAAATTGGGAGAGTTGTCTCCATCTAAGCAAGAGATTTTCAATGATCAACTCAATGAAGTTTGTGGTCTTTGGGACGACGAGTTTGAAGGGATTTTTAATCCCTACATTGGACATGCCATACATCACGATCAACAACAAGGGCCAAAGTCTATTGAGGACCTCTACCATGATAATGAACATGCTTTTGATTACTTCTTCAAGGTGTTGAGCAACATCAACAACACCTTGAACATGCCCCCTTGACATCTCATCAAGAATGAGAGTTTGGTGGAGTCCTCCCTAAACCACCACTTGTAAATATTTCTAACTCCCTAAATTATATTTCAATTCTTGTATTGCATTTTTGTCATCTTTGGATTTATCTTACGTACTTTGATCAAAATAATTGTCATGTTTGAGAGAAGTGAGGGAGGGACTAACAATTTCAATTGATATGTAGTGCTTTTAGCTTAGTGTGGGGATGGCAATTGCCTAGGCTATCCATGCCTTAGTAGTGCCCCCATAATGACGAACACAAGACTTGAAGAAAGAATGGAAGAACGGTATGGGAAATGCAGTGGGCACGGATGGAACTGAATCCGTGTACACAGGGGAAGAATCCGAGCGGATTCCAGAGAATCCGCCCGTCTAAGAGAATCCGAGCGGATTGCAAAAAAGACGCCCGTCTTGAACTGAGCTCAATTTTGAAAAATTCCTGACTGTGACTGAATCCGGGCGTCCTGTGAAGAATCCGCCCGTCTTGAAGAATCCGTCCGTCTTGTATAAAATCCGTCCGTCTTTGCAGCTGAGGAAAACAAGCAAATTTTTCTGGACTGAAATCCGTCCGTCCTTGACCAAATCCGCCCGTCCCGTGTTCAGCAAATCCGAGCGGATTGTACCAAATCCGCCCGTCTTTAGTCGAGTTTTGCAAAGTTCAGAAAAAGCAGAATCCGCACGGATTGGGCAGAATCCGCACGGATTGCCCCTGCAGATTTGAAAATTTCGACCTCTTTAAAACCCCTCCCACCTTCCTTCATTCATTCATTCATTCATAAACACTACCCACAACATCAAAACCCTCATCCCCTCCATCACAAAAACAAAAACCCTCAACAAAATTCACCAAAAACAAATCAAACCATCCTTCCAACAACAAATTAATCACACCTCCTTCATCAAAAATCAAAACCAAGCACAAAATCTTCAACCTTTGAGTCGATTTTTGTTTTCATAAAGGCAAAGCCTTTCACCTTCAAATCGATTTGGGCATACTATAAATTGAAGATTTTTCACTCTTTTCTTGGTTTAATTCATCAATGGCAAGGACTAAGGGACCAACAAAGGCACCAAAGGCTAAAGCACTCTCACAAAGGCAAAAGGCTCTTCAAAAAAAAAAAGCATTGGCTATGGTGGTAGCAACACCAAACTTGGAAGTGCAACAACAACAACAACCTTCTATGGGAGCAACAACACCTTCTACTCCGGTAATTAATCAACTTTTGCATTATCCGGAGGTAACTTTTATTTCCGATACCCATAGAAATACCTTTGTCAAGTTTGCTATGAAGTCATTACAATCCACCAAATTCATATGTAAAGATACCTTGGAAAAATTGGGTGTTCTTGAGCAAACAAAAGCCTTTTTCAATGCCATGGGGTTGAAGAGATTGTTTGAAACAAGGTAATTGACATACCCCTCCTTTACCTTGGAATTTTTAAGTTCTTTGAAAGTCACCAAAGTTGAGAATAGGGAGAATATCGAGTTTCGTCTAGCTAATGTTAGTAGACGCATTACCTTTAGGGAATTGGGTGAAATTTTGGGTCTAAGTGATGAACCGAGTTATTTCAAGAGTTATGGAAAGTATGACCCCGCACCTCTTTGGGAGGCAATCTCCGGGAAGAAATTTGAGGATTTTCATGCGAGTCGTGCTCTTTTGGTCCATCATCCGGGCATAAGAGTATGGCACAAGGTCGTGGGTAACACCATAATTGCTAGGAAAGATACCAACCATTTCACAAGACTTGATTTTATTCTCCTTGAATCGGCTTTGAATATCGGAAGAGTTCACACCAAGCCTTACAATTCTTTGAGGCTCTTGGTAGATAGATGGCTCAATGTTGATAGTGGGAAGAAGGGCACGACCGTTATTTTCAATGGCGGCCTAGTCACACTCCTAGCGAAGCACTTTAATCCTAATTTCAATAAGGATAACAAGTACAAAGCAAAGGAGGGTGGCCATCTTGTTGATATGAATATTATGATTCACAAGTTCAAGTGGGTTGCCCATAACCCCCTTGACACTAAGTATGGATGGCTAACTAGTGAAGCTAGATCGTTCACCTTGCCTTTAAAGATTTGCCGTCTAAGCGTCCACCGGACCAATTATCTACTTCCCCTTTCCGAAGAGGCCGAGTATATCATTCAACAACAAAAGGGCGATCTTGAAATGCCCTCCTCTTCCATTGTCATACCATCTTACCCCTTTGAGTATGAAGAGTTCAAGCCGGAAGGAATTGAAGTTGGGAAAGACTATGTGACTCTTCTCATGCAAACAATGCACAAGCAAGCCTATGAAGATCGGAAAAATGCCTACTTGGCTCAATATCCACCCCTCTTACATCTAGCTAGGCAAGGACTACTCGATCCATCTTGTCCTTTGCCTAGTTGGGCGGATAGAGGAGCCTTATTTCCGGGTGCATCTAGGGTCGTTTTGGGTGACAATGAGGTTGTTGGAAATGATGAAGAAGTTGATGATAATATTGAGGAAGAAGCAAGAGAAGAAGAAAAGGATGGTAAAGATGATGATGAGGAAGAAAGTGAAGAAACAAATGACAAGGAAAGTGGTAATGTGGCCACTTCTCAAGAGGGAAGTGATGATGATAGCATGATGGAGGATTAGCAAGCCTTGGAGACTCCTACACTCTCATGGTTTGTCTATTTCTCTCTTTGTATCTTATTTCATTTTGATCATTGTTGGAGTAGTCCTAGCCCCATTAGAGGACTCCCACCTCGGTACCATTGAGGTGTTCTCATTCTATTGTTCCCATTTTCAAAATCCAAAATGACAAATTAGTTTCATGCATAGCATAGTGTGTGCATGAACTACACCCATCCTTTGACATTAGCAATAGTGTCTTACTCGGTTTGGGGAAGTTAATGCATACACAACGGGAGGTAATCTAAATTATCCTCTCCGTCATAACAAAAACCATGCATCATGTAGTGTAGCTTAGAATAGATTGCATTTAGTGTAGAAATCATGCATCATCTTTGCATAATTTCCATCACTTTGGCCATTGAGGACAATGCCCATATTAGTGTGGGGATGAGAATTCTAACATTTAACTCTTATTCAAAAATCCAAAAAAATTGAAAAATTTCAAAAATCATAAAAATTTGAAAAGTCGAAAACCCAAAAACATGTTTATTTCCTTTTGTATAAATTGTCTTGTATATATTGTGTTTATTCCTCCGTGTTCACATTGATCGACTACGCCACATCCGAGACATGAGGATATTGAAGACCGCATGGTATGATCTTTCCAATCTCCTTTTTCCTCTTTATGTTAATGACTATGTGGCTTTATTTTGATTGATGCGGTACAACAATGTGAACTTAGGATTGCATCTAGAATATATGTCATATTAGTTGGTAGAATCACTTGCATTAGGATGTATATATCTTAGTTGCATCATGGCATGTAGTTTGCATGTCAGAAAAATTTTGCGAAACCGTCTACTTGGGAAGCTTGACAAGTGTATATAGGCCCTAGTAGATGCTTTTTGTTCTTAAGACTTTGCTTGTTAGAATACTTGTAAAATACCATAGGATGTGTCATGATAGTATCCTTTGACCCATGGATTAAGGCCTAGTCAAGAGTACCTTGTGGTGTGATAACTCCTTGGCTACCGTTTATTCCAAGGTGACCCTTAAAACCATGCATCCATCCATCCATCATTCATACATGTTCTACTACATTTTTGTCAACAAAAGGGAATGGGCACAAAAAGAAATCAATTTGAGTTCAATGAAATGAAAAGAAAAGAAAACGTTTGCAAAATGCATCAAAAGAAAAGAGGAGTAACAAAAAAGAAAACTCCTATGCTTCAAATATAAGCCACCCTCCCTACATATGGGCTGACTTTGAAAATGTTCAAAAGAAAATGCAAAGAAAAGAAAGTTGTCAAGTATTGAAATGCCAAAAATCAAAAAGGAATGGCAAGAAAGTGTTCTCAAATGTTATATGCCACAAGAAATTGGGGGGGAAAAACAAACAACAAAGCAAACTCCCAAAAGAAACTCAAATATCTATCGATCCCTTTATCCATCGTATCCATTTTTGTGCATGGTAGAGAGGGGACGACCCTTCTTCTTGTCTAGGCAAGAGGAAGAATTCCGCGATCCTCCAGTGTTTCTAACACCATAGGGAGTCTACTCTTGACAAAAGCATTTAACGATTGAGGACAAAGGTACCCTAGCTTGACACAATTTGGAGGTGATTTATTGGTATCCTTCTAGGCTTAGTAGTTTGAAGAAATTGCATCTATGAAGGAGTGTGTACCCTTGAATTGCTTCCCTTGTAGATAATTTCCGCCACTTAGATGAGGAAAGTGGCTATTCTTTTGTAGATGCATCCATTACTTGTTTTGTGTGCTTAATGTTTGGATGTGTCGCCATTTTGGCAAGACCCACCTTGCCTTGCAAGAAGGCATCCTACCTCATGGTTGTCTTGTTGTGAGTTGAAGGGGTGGAGTGAGACCCGCTAATTGTCTCATATCGGCTATTAATATTAGGATAGGTTAGTATTGGTCCTAGTCTTAGTCACCTCTTTACTCGGGACGAGCAAAGGTTCGGTTTGGGTATATTTGATGTGACCATAATTAGTGCACATTTAGTCCCCGAATTAGCCTCGTTTCCATGCTTTTTAGTGCATATTTGGGTCATTTACTATCTTTAGTTCTTTGTTTTGCATATTCTTTGAGATTTTGATCCCTTGGTAGGAAAGGAGTAAGAATCTTGCATTTTCGAGGCAAAACAAGGCTAAATTGATCGAATCCAATGACCAAGCATCAAGGAGAGACAAGATTAGAAGGCCTTTGTACATATTATAGTAGAAGAGCAATGTTGAGAAAAGATCCTTGAGTCTCCAAGGAAATCCCCAAGGAATTTATGAAGAAAAAGGAAGAAAAGAAGAAGAATTGTTGCTGACTGACAATCCGAGCGGATTGTCACCAATCCGTCCGTCCCGCAGCAGCACAATCCGAGCGGCTTTGCCCCAATCCGCTCGGATTCCACCTCCACAATCCGCCCGGATTCAACTGAATCCGCTCGGATTCAAACGCCAGAATCCGCCCGTCCCGATCCTATTCCGCCCGGATTCCAGCACAGCACGGTTTCCCCTTCTCCAAGCTACGAAGAAAGAAGCCCTTCTCTCAGAAAATACCGGAGTCTCCTTGCTCAACTTAAAAAGTGTAATTACTAGTTTAGCCCTTAGTTAACCTAATGCATCCTCCCTAATTTTCACTATAAATACCCATTAGTCTAATTAGAGGAGCATGTTCTTCTTATCAATAATTAGTGTAGTTAATATCAATCAAATCTCTCTTTAATATTGTAATCAAGTATTAATCAAGTTTTAATCCAAGTTTTAGTTCCTTAATCTCTCTCTTGTTCATCCTTTATTTTGGGTAATTGAAGATTATTTGGGTATTATTGGGGGATTGACAACCTCTCAATCAATCATCAAGTACTTCTATTATCTTTGCTTTATTATTGGAATCATTAGTAGGTATAATCTCTTAATCCCTTTTTAATTATTGTTAATTACTTTCATTTATTCATCATGTTTCATTTTGTTGGTATGATTGACAACCTTGCTAGCATGATCAACATGATAATGAGTGAGTAGTCTCTTAGCTAGGGTTAAATGGGTGATTAGGGGAAACCAACATGGGGAATGATTCATGCTTAAATTAATATGCTTTCATGGTTTATTTGCTTGCTTGTTTTGATCTCAACTCATGCACATGTTATGTTTGATGTAATGCTAAGCCTATGAATCCTTGCATTTACTATCATCTCCTATCTTTTCAATGAGACTTGTAAGACATAACCCAATTCGAGTCTCATTAGACCATGCATGTTGTTGAGTAGGGAAGATTAAGTCGACTTGTAGGTGTTGTACAATCTAATCGATTCGGCTCCGGGACCCAAACTTTCCTAGGATTGTAAGATATAACCCAACTCGATCCATCACAACAATAATTGCTTGCTTATAATTTGAGAACATGTTTGTATGATCATATCCCATGATTCCCCTATGATCCCATGACACCCTAGTGCCTTTAATCAATTGTTTACACCCCTTTAATTCATCTTGCTTGTTTATTTTCATTGCTATTTTAGTTTAGTGACCTTCTACATCAACCCAATTTGTGACACCCCTTAGACACCACTAGTTACAATAGAAATCTCATTTCAACTCCCGTCCCTTGGGATCCGACCTTTACTTACCTCTTTACTTATTGTAGAGTTGTGTGTGAAGTTATAAAATTGTGTTTTGATTCGACCGTGACCAACGACCACATCTTAATTTGTGAACACCGAACGGAACCGCATCAATACGTAATTCAGATTCTCCTCCAAACACTAAGAATGAATCTTTAGTCCTTCTCAAGTACTTCAGAATATTCTTGACGGCTATCCAGTGACTCTCACCTGGAGTTTTCTGAAAACGACTCGTCATAATCAAAGCATACGAGACGTCAGGACGAGAACACATCATAGCATACATGATCGATCCAACAGCGGAAGCATAGGGAATCGATTTCATGCGTTCAATATCCTTAGGCTCAGTAGGACACTGTGACTTACTCAAAGTGATCCCACTACCCATAGGTAGAAAACCTCTCTTGGAGTTTTTCATATTGAATCGGTCAAGAATCTTATCGATATATGCTTCTTGACTAAATGCTAATATCCTTTTGGATCTATCCCTATAGATCCGGATACCCAAGATGCGCTGAGCTTCTCCCAAATCTTTCATTTGGAAGTGATTTCCCAACCACTTCTTAACAAAAGCAAGCATATCTACATCATTACCAATGAGTAATATGTCGTCCACATAAAGAAGTAAGAAAACAACTTTACTCCCACTAAACTTCACGTATAAACATGGTTCCTCAACACTTCGAGAAAAACCATTCTGTTTAATAACATGATCAAAACGATGATTCCAACTCCTTGACGCTTGCTTAAGACCATAAATGGATCTCTTAAGTTTGCATACTTTGTTAGGATTTTTAGGATCCACAAAACCCTCAGGTTGTGTCATGAACACTTCCTCTTCCAGAAACCCGTTCAGGAAAGCGGTTTTGACATCGATTTGCCATATCTCATAATCATAAAATGCAGCAATCACTAACATTATCCGAACAGATCTAAGCATAGCAACTGGTTCAAAAGTTTCATCATAGTATAAACCATGAACCTGAGTGACACCTTTTGCAACCAATCTAGCTTTGTAGACATCTTTATGTCCATCCATGCCGATTTTAATCTTGAATATCCACTTACACTGAAGAGGTCGAACATCTTTAGGTAAGTCAACCAGGTCCCATACCTGATTATCGTACATGGAATCCATTTCGGATTGCATGGCCTCGAGCCATAGCTTAGAGTCAGAACTCATAATAGCTGCTTTATGGGTCTTGGGTTCATCACTTTCTAAAAGTAAAACCTCATAGTCACCATCTTCCTCGATAATACCAAGGTATCTATCAGGCTGGCGACTAACCCTTTCTGACCTCCTAGGTTCAGAAGGAACAATAACTGATTCAGACGTAGAAGGAACATCTTCATGTATCGTCAAATCAGTTTGTGGCTCTTGAACTTTGTCAAGTTCAAATTTTCTCCCACACTGTCTTCTAGAAATAAACTCTTTTTCTAGAAAGACAGCTTCACGAGCCACAAACACTTTGTTCTCGTTACTATTGTAGAAGTAATATCCACAAGTTTTCTTAGGGTAGCCTACAAAAATACACTTTTCAGAACGAGGTGCAAGCTTATCGTCAGACTTGCTCTTGACATAAGCATCACAACCCCATACTTTCATGTATCGCAGATTCGGGACTTTTCGTTTCCATACCTCATATGGAGTTTTGTCAGTTGCTTTAGTGGGACTTTTATTAAGTGATTGTACAGCAGATAAAATGGCAAAACCCCAGAATGACTTAGGTAACTCTGTTTGACTCATCATCGATCGAACCATATCTAATAAAGTTCGATTCCTCCTTTCAGCCACACCATTTAATTGTGGTGTGCCAGGAGGAGTTAACTGAGATACAATACCGCAGTTTATAAGGTGATCTTTAAAGTCATTACTTAAATATTCCCCACCACGATCTGATCGTAATGCTTTAATCTTCTTATTTAATTGGTTTTCTACTTCATTCTGAAACTCTTTGAACTTATCAAAAGCTTCACTTTTATACCTCATTAAATAGATATACCCATATCTATTCATGTCATCGGTAAAAGTAATGAAATAGTCATAATTACCTCTAGCAGTGACTGTCATTGGGCCACAAACATCGGTATGTATTAAACCCAATAACTCACTAGCTCGAGATCCTTTTCCTAGAAAAGGTGAACGAGTCATCTTGCCAAGAAGACAAGATTCACATGTACCAAATGATTCGAAATCAAAAGGTTTAATTACACCAGTCGACACTAGTCTTTTAATGCGCTTCTCGTTAATGTGTCCTAATCGACAATGCCATAAATAAGATAGATCAGGATCACTTGTTTTGAGTCTTTTATTATATAAATGATAAACATCGTTGCAAGTATCTAGAATATAAATTCCATTGATCGAAATAGCTTGGCTATATACAATCCCATTAAGGGAAAAAGTACAACACTTGTCTTTAATTACAAAAGAAAACCCTTCTGTGTCTAACACAGATACGGATATTATATTTCTAGATAGCGTTGGTACAAAATGACAATTATTAAGATGTAACTCCAACCCCGAAGCTAAACTAAGTACATAAGTTCCTACTGAGACGGCATCTACTTTAGACCCGTTTCCCATTCGGAGATCGACATCACCTTTGTTTAGCTTCCTTATGCTTTTTAGGCCCTGCAAATGATTGCACAAATGAGAACCACAACCAGTATCTAATACCCAAGTTGTATTTGAAGAATAATTTATGTCTATCATAAAAGATTCAGTTGAGAAATTACATGTCGGCTTCACAATGCCAGCTTTTATGTCATCCAGGTACTTTGTACAATTACGTCTCCAATGTCCCTTGTTATTACAATAATTACAAGTGTCTTTAAGAGGATTACCCTTTACAAGTTTTGGCTTGGTAGAGCAATTCGCAATTGCTTTACCTTTGCCCTCTACCTGAACGGGCTTCTTACCCGCATTCCTCTTAAACTGCTTCGTCCCCTTCACATTAATTGCAAGCACATCCTTCCTTGTACTCCCACTCAATCCCATGTCCTTCTCTGCTTGAACAAGAAGAGAATGGAGCTCATGTAAACTCTTTCTCATGTTTGTCATATTGTAATTTACCCTAAATTGGGTAAATCCCTTGACGTGCGAGAGAGAGTGGAGCACTCGGTCCACCACAAGTTCGTCGGGGATCTTACATCCCAACCCCTCTAAAGTTTCCACGTACTCAATCATTTTAAGTACGTGTGAACTTACAGGTTGACCATCTTTGAGGTTAGCCTCAAATAAACGAACAGCGGTGTCATACTGAATTATTCTCGGGGCTTGAGAAAACATAGTAGAAAGCCTCGAGAATACTTCATGTGCATCACGAAACTTGACACATTGCCTTTGTAAAGCAGGATCCATTGAAAAAATCAAAACATTTTTTATTGCAGCGGATTCCTTTTGATAATTTGAAAAGGCCTCCCTTACATGGGCAGTGGCCCTAGTACTAGGCGAAGGGGGGGAGGGATCGACAAGGTAGCGTAATTTGCCATCACCTGCGACAGCTAATCGAAGTTGTTCCTACCAATCTTTAAAATTACTACCGTCGGCTTTTAATACATATTTGTCCATAAAAGAACGTAGCCATGAATCTCTAGCTATGGTGGCGGTTTCACTAGTAGAAGTCATCGTGATTACTACAAAGGAAATAAAGGAAAGATTAACATTTATCGTCTAGAATTATTTAACTTGTGAAACTATTTAACAAGTACCCATTTATATAATGATCTCTCACTGAATTATATAAATGATTCCAAGATCCAATTTTATATAAACACGGACACGGTGGACCGATTCAACCCATATTTATATAAATTTGGTGAGTCAACAACTTTGACTGATTCTACTACTAGAACTCTTGGTTGACGGATTTTCTTAAAATCTATCTTTTAGCCCCAGAATAAATATGGGCATGGTGGACCGATTCAACCCATATTTATCCCGTTGAGTCCAACCAATTTTCACGTGTAATAAACTTTATTACCCTACTTACCCAACGTAAAACGAGTGTACCTCGATGATCCGAACCTACCTCTAATGAAGAAGGGATTCATAGGTGCTATTATTTGGTAAGGCTTAATCTCAATTTTAAACAAATGTGAGAGATCTTATCAATTTAATTGTCTATCACCTTTAAGTGAACAAAATTAGTGAATGCAAGACGATTAAATTGATAACAACAAAAATAAAACATGTAGTGACGATTTGGCATGAATGCATAAAAGAATTAAAACAAACAAGTCCTTATATGGCCACCTAGTTAATCTAATTAACTAAAATTATTACACTTCGGAAACCAACTCCTTGGTCCCTTGAGTCTTCATAAATTGGCCTCCTTCTTTAGGATTTCGGAACGCCTTTCCGAAAACACCGTCTTCATGAAAACTCCGCCTTTAGAAGCTTCATCTAATTACTAATAATTAAATTACATAACAATACCCTATTATACAATTTGTAATAAAATTAAAATAAAACTATTAATTAATTACAAATTAGGGGATGCGAAATCGCAATTAATTACAAAACAAGTTGATATTCCCTTACATTTCGGGAAATACCAACTTCTACCTATGGCCATATTAGTAAAAATTACATAAAAATAATTCTAAAAACCATTCATCTAAATGAATAATAAAATGCATTATGTAAATATGACATGCCAAATCGTCTAACTTACCAACAACGATCATTAGAGCTTGCCTTGACGGAATTTTTACCAATAAAAATTCATAATCAATTCTTAAAACACTTTTAAGACTTACTCATCATACTAATCTGGTCTAATATCAAAATAATTATTCTCAACAATTATCTTGAATTTATATGGGAATTAAAACACAATTGTGACAAAAATGATGTAATAATTCACAATTATCATACTAAAATTCCATTTAATATAAAAATTTATGGAAAAATAAATTTCAAAACCATGAATATTCTGGTCTTACACCAAAAATGCCATGCAAGTGAAAATTTTTGTTTTTAAAATTTATTTAAAACGATTTCACAATTTAATCGGTAAAGCGACAATTTTACGATTTAATTCTAAATCAAACCATAAAATTTGAAATGACTTAAAATAAATTTTTTTACATTTTGGAACAATTTCCAGGAGCTAAAATTCAGAAATTTTGAGCCCAAAAAATCAATCAATATTTATTTACAAAATAACCATTATTTACCCATTTTTATCAAATAAAAATCAATAAACTACCTAAATTAATCACATTAACCTAAAGTATCTACTTATCTCATAAATAGAACATGCATGTGGTTATTTATAAATAAATATGCATAAAATTAACATGCAATCATTTTTAATTAACTCTTAATTAATTTTAATGCATTTTTACTCAATTTTATGCCATTTTAATTTATAAAAAGTGGAAAAATTTAACAAAAATCAAATTTTCGTCCCATATCATCCTAAGACCAGATTATTTACATGCAAAACTATATTATATGATAAAACGAATTTTAGTAACATAATATCAATTTTATTAATTTATCTCATAAATTACTAAAATCGTCTTAACACAACATGCATGTATTTAACAATGCTCTGATACCACTTGTTAGTTATTTAGACCATGTTAATACTCATCTTATGATATTAAAATTACAAATTAATTTAAAGTGGTCTAAATCTACATACATGCAAAAGAATGTATAAAAGATGGTATTAAACCATCTTAAGACAAAAGTTCCTTACATTGTATAAGGCAAGTTTTGGGCACAACTCAAGGACTCTTTTCTTGATGTTGTTCTTGAGCTATGAAAATGGATGATCCTCCAAGACAACAAACCACCAAAAAGATGGTCTCCTAAGGATACACCCAAGAATCAACCCAAAATACTACTACAATACTAACTAGATATATGCAGTAGTAAACCTTGTTTAATTGTATATATGATGTACTAATAAATATTATTACTTTGATAATATTATTAGTTAATATTTATATATGTTTTTGTTATAAAAGATGAACAAAATAAGAAGAAAAATTTGGTCTTTAGGTAGTGTATATGAACCTAGACCAATTTTTCTTCAAATTTTTCCAACTAGAGAAATGGTGGAGTTTCAATGGTATTTATAGGCAATTGGAGGGGACAATTATAAGTGGAAAAATCCACCTAAAGGACACTTGTGATGTCCTCAAAAAACCAGTATATGTGGACTACTTTTGGTCCATTTCGGTTTTCGATATTTGCCCCACAAATGCTTATAAGTCGTATATTTAATTATCTTACATAATTAAATATTAATTTAATTTATTTAACACTTAAATAATATAAATTAACTACCAATGACTACTTAACTATTAAGTAATCATAAGACCATTTTATCAACATACAATGTGTCAATATTAACCCATTTAGCTAATTTTACAACCTCTTGTAAAATTTAAATAGCTAATTAATTCCACCTCAAAACATATACACATATCGTATAAAATTAATTAATTAACAATTAATTAATAAATTCTAATCATTTATTATTTAAATATCTCATAATTAAATAATAAATCTCTTTGTCCCGAGTTCGTAACCCGTCATCAAATAATACATTTATGTGACTAACTAAGAGTCAAATAATGCAAGGAATTAATTATCTCGTATCTCATACAAACTATTAATTTATACTATTTGGGCGTCATCCTATAGGTGTGACCTAAAGGGATCAGCTGATCACCGTCGTCATACGACAGTAATGTAAAACTCTAGTTAGCCAATCATTACCGATTAACGATGACCAGCTGACGAATAAATAAATAAATCCCTGATATTCCTTTTACGAGATTTATTATGTAAACGCACTTATTGTGGAGGACACTACTCCAACAATATGTGCTTGCTATGTACATTAAGGAAGTAACGCAAAGTGTCTTTCATGCAATTTTGTGTAAGGGTGTTACACAAGTGACAATTCACAATTGAGATTGCGCATGGTTTCCGACAAAACTATAATCAAAACACATTAGGATGATTAAGATACCATTGTGGCTATGTTATTTAAGAAATAGATTTTCTAGAATCGTTCTAGACAATAAAGAAACATGAGAAATATTTACAACGGAAATTGAGTACACTTGCAATCATGAGATGTGCAAGAAGGATGAGTCTCGCACACTGTGAAAACAGCGGGAGCTGTTCTAAGGCTAGAGGGCCTATGTCTTGATTGGATATCGACACATACTTAGAAAGTTTTGTAATGCAAATGTCTACATTACAAAGGAAAACAAGTATGTAGTAAGGTTGAGTAAGGTACAAGAAGTTGATAAAACCTACTAACCAAAGCCTTCTCATAGGCTTAACATGATGAGTCATGTCATTTCAATTAAATGGAGATGAACAACTACATTCAAAATCAAACTGGATTATAGAATATGAAGTAGTAATCAAGTATTGACTACTCATATGATAATCACATTTATCGTTCGAGTTTTTAAATCTGAAAACTCCTTTTATACTTTGTTACATCCAATCGGGTTGTAGAGACAATATTGAACCCCGTTAATGTGAACCCGGATTAACATAGTATTTGCCCATAGTCACTTATATGAGGTGACGTCTCGAAGTGACTAGAGTGTGATGCGATTCATGGCAAGTTCAAGTACCATGGAGTCATATGAGAATGACTAGTCGATCACATAGGCAGACTGTTAAGAACACTTTGTCGGGCCTTACGACCGCTTATAGAGTTCTGGCAAATTTATATAGCCTGGTCGTGGCGAGAGCTACTATAGTATTCTAATGAGTCGATTCTTTTGACTAAAGACTGTTCGCCTAAGATGGCACAGTTTCAGATTAACTTTGATTTGTGTTACTACGACCTTCGTAAATGGGGTCAAATGGGCATATTTTGGGTTATGATGGCTGTGGCTAGTCGAAGGGAATAAGTGCAATAGGAATTATCCACCCCTTGTCAGGGTTATAACAATATCTCAGGGCCACTCGAGGAGTAATGAACTGGAAATGCGTGGCCACGCTCGGAAGGTATCCATGGTGGATAATTCCGGTCAATCACTTATTCTCCAGATCGAGGAAACCACTCTCGATATGATCACTTGCAAGTACGACCCGAAAGACACCTTGCATTGAGTCGGAGATAGTAATAGGACAAGAGAATTGGTGACGCACACTTGTCGAGGACAAGTGGGAGATTGGCTGAATATATGTCCTCCGAAAATAATGCGATCACAACTGTCGATCATGATGATCACATGTTTAAATCTCATTTTAAGAATACATGTGGGATGTAATATTTTTACAGTCAACTGGTCCACACATATCGGTAATGATTGGCTGACTAGAGTTTGACATTACTGTCGTGCGACGGTGGTGATCAGTTGATCCCCTTAGGTCATACCTATAGGGAAATACTCTTAATTGATTATTTAATTAATCGTATGCCAATACGGGTTAATTAAATTGTTTAAAATTGACGGATGATTTTGTAAGTAAAGTTAACGTGTCTTATTGTAATTCGATTAAATTAGATACGGTCTACGTAATCGAATTGTTTGATTAGTTGGATAAAATTATTGTTTACGAAACAATTGATATTGAATTGAGATTGAATGAATGATTTATTATAAATACAAGATGTTGTGACTTATAATTGATAAACCATTTTGGAACAAGTAATTACGAATTACTAGTCGATTTTGTAAATGACATATTTTATGAGTATGTTGATTTTTAATATGTTAAAAATACATTACATTGTGACATGTCATGTAACATGTTACATGTGACAAAATTGACAAAATTGACAAATGACAAAATAAAATGGACCTCCCATTTTTTTGACATGTACCGAAATATTGGAGGGAGTTAGTGGAAATATTGTGTTTTTATTTTAAGTGGAAAACACTATGATTACTACCTCACATAGCCTTGCATACCTATGTTTTTCTTGGGTAGAAAAACTAGCCCATGCATTGGGCTCTCCTTCCCCTCCAACCGGTTTCCACATAGAAAAGACAAAGGGGCTTTTTCTTTTATCATTCACTTCTTCTTCAAATAATTTTGAAGTGTAAAAAAATTATGATTCTCTCTACATCTTATGAAACTTTTAGAGAAATAAAAACCACAAATCTCCTACCTCTTGAACCGATTTTTAAAGAGAAAAAAATTAATTTTTGTGTCAATTTCATAGTAAGACTTATATTGTTTCTAGTACAAAATAATATTAGTCATTACGAGATTTCTTTGGGTATATGCTTTTGGGAGAGATTCTAAACTTGAATCTTGTTCATCCATTATTGGAAAGCTCAAGAACTAACAAGAAGGAGATCTTGTTGGTGCCCATAAAACCGAAATCATATAGTAAGAACCATGATTTCTTCTCTTATCTTACTTATGTTTGTGATGCGTGTCCTAAATATGATGTTTTACACCCCATTTTACATGCATTTCAGAGCTCATTTATGTAGTTTATGCTACTATTCTCGCTATTTCCGTCTACTTTCGCGTTTTTGTACATTATTGCAGAAATGTGAAGAATCTATCGGAAATCAAGCTAAATCTGTCCCCGAGTACCTTACATTGCATTTGACGTGAAGTATTTACTCAAGAAACGACCTTGGTGCGCATTTCGAGGTCTGAAAGATAATTTTATGAAGAATTAGAAGCGAACTATCAGCTAAAGCAGTCGATCGACTGGCCTTCATGGTCGATCGTGTTGGGAAATGTGTCCTCAACAATAGTGCGATTACATGATTTAAATATCATTATTAAATCTCATTTTAAAGAATACAATTGGGAAGTATTTTTACTGTCAACTGATCAACATATATCGGTAATGATTGGCTGACTAGAGTTTGACATTACTGTCGTGTGACGGTGGTGATCAGTTGACCCCCTAGGTCATACCTATAGGGCAATACTCTTAATTGATCATTTAATTAATCGTATAATGTTACGAGTTAATTAAATTACTTGAAAAATTGACGGACGATTTTGGAAGTAAAATTTACGTATCAAATTGAAATGTGATTAAATGAGATACGGTCTGAGTAATCGAATTGTTTCATTACTCGGATGAAATTATTGTTTAAAGAAACAATCGGAATTGAATGAATTATTATAAATATGATTTATAAATTGGTAAAATATTTTGGTATAAGTAATTATGAATTACTAAGTCGATTTTGTATATGACGTATTTTTATTAATACGTTGATTTTTAATATGTTAAAAATACATGACAATTTTATGTTACATGTGACATGTGACATATTAACAATTGACAAAAATAAAATGGATACATGTTATCCATATGGACCGAAATATTGGGCATAATTAACATATTCTTATTGTGTTAATTTAGATTAGTGGAATTCATCATCATTTCTCTAATTTAGGCATGCACACCTAGTGTCTTTTGTGTAAGAGCACAAAGGCCATGCATTGGCCTTCCCTCTCCACCCTACCCGGTTCTACATAGAAAAGAACAAGGGTTCTTTTACTTAAAATAATTATCATTCACCATATGTATGTGTGGGTGATTATTGTTATTCATTCAACTTCATAAAATTATTTTTAGAGAGATAAAAATAACACTCTTCCTCTCCATATCTCCTACCCGGTTTTAGGAGCCCAAAACCAAACAATTTTTGGTTCATTTTTCATAAGATTAATATTATACTAGCTCAAATAATATTAATTAGATTAAGAGTTAGCTTTGGGTATTATTCCTAAGGAGAGATCCTACACTTGGATCTTGTTTCTTCCATTAAAGGAAAGCTCAAGAACAAAAGAAAAGGAGATTTCTTTTGTGCCCATAAAACCGAAAACAACAATGTAAGAACATGATTTCTTCTCTATTTGTTTTAATGTTTGCATGCATAAAATCCTTATTTAATTTTATGACAAATTAATTTAAACATATTTGAGTATCTTAGTTGTATATGAATCTACATTTCCTTCAGATCGACCAGAGCACGACATACAGAAGCTTCTGTTCAGCACAGTCCAGTCGATCGACTGGTCACAGTGGTCGATCGACCAAACCGTTAATTCTGACGTGAGTTAGTAGTAAGAGATTTACAAAGCCCATTGTATATTAGGTTTAGGAATAAGTGTTACGCGATACTCTATATAACGTAACCGAGGTTTTCAGAATAATCATCAAGCTTTAATTCTGTTTTATCATTAAGTTCTACACATACTTTAGTTTAGATTATTTTCCGTCATTAAAGTCTCTATTTTTGGCATTCGGTTTTGATCTTCCCTTTACAATTCCTCTACACGGTACTCTTCTGTTCTTATATTCAGTTTTATTGCTTTCGTTCGTAGTATAGAATTGCTAGGTTAGATCTCCCGAAGCCAATTTATTGTTCTATGCTAATTGTTCGTTTAATCAATTTAAGCATGAATTCGAATGTTTTAATTGTTAAGTTTATTGTTGTTATTATTTCCAGTATGAGTAGCTAAACCCCTTGTGCTAGGATATAGGGAATCTGTAGAAGTAGGCGGCATTAGAATAGTACGACCTAAATCGCGCCATGGTCGATCGACTGGGTTCCCTGGTCGATCGACTGGCCTCGTGAGATATGCTTCGTTTTAATTAATTTAATTTCCATATTTGACGAATCGAGTGCATGCGACTAGTTGAATGCCTAGGAATTGACCGACCCAATAAAGATCGAGAGATAGGGAAGGGAGATAACCTACCTAATTAAGACAACTAGATAAATGAGATCGAAAGATAAGTTAATTTAGACATTTTAGTCACTTTTCAGGACGAAAGTTAGCATTAGTGATATTAGGGACCTGTAGCTAGATCGAAAGATGCTACCTGTTAAGAATGGACCGAGAGGACTTCTTAGTTTCCCATCTCACGTGATTGTTTTAGACTTACTTAGCTGCTGCTGCCGAAACTATAGTGAACCGACCATCTTAGCACCCTTTTAACATTTGATTTCATCCATTTCTTTAGTTTACTTTTCATTTATTGCCTTAGTTATAGATTAACTCAATTTAAAACCCCCACATTTGTTACCCTTAGACTAGAACTAGGCAACTAATAATTGCATCTGCCTCTCTGTGGTTCGACCCGACTGCCACTAGCTATAGTAGTAGTTGGAATTATAAATTTTATATTTGGTGCACACAACGACGGGCATCAAATTTTGGCGCCGTTGCCGGGGAGGCAATTGTTTAAATTTTTAGTTGTTTTTATTTTAGTCTTTTCTTAGTTGAAGGAACATCTGTTCCTTAAACTATTCTCATATTATTCTTGAAGTTTCCTCTTATGCGCAGGTCACAGGGTGGTGAATTACTACCATTCCATCCTGAGATTGAGAAGACTTTGCGCGAGTTGAGACGATCATCTAGGATATTGCCGACAGAGGAAGAGCTGAGTACTCTGTCTAGTTACTACAAGAACGAGCTATTTGAGGAGGATCCACCTTCATCACCTATTTCCACTTCTTCAGCTGAGACCGTCACTTCTCCAGATTTTCTAGAGATGGCTGAAGAAGCGAGTATAGCCAGTCACTCTGAGCCGATAGCTGCGAATCTCTATAAGGGATTCGCATTACCAGGGGAGGACAGAAAATTCCAGCCGAAACCGTCTTATATCAACTTGGTTGAGAGAAACCAATTCGGGGGAGCTGCAAATGAAGATGCAGCCAAGCATATGGAGACATTTATTGATTATTGTTGTTCCATACCCCCACCAACCGGTGTGACCCAGGACCAGGTAAAGGAGACTATGTTAATATTTTCACTCCGTGATGCTGCAAGGGAGTGGTACAGAGATTTGGATCGAGCTGCTAATGGGATAACTTACTGGAATTCGCTGGCCTTAGCATTTTACAAGAAATATTTCTCTCCCTCAAAAACCAATGCTATTAGAGCTCAGATCAAGAGCTTTAAACAGGGTCCTGACGAGAATTTTCATGAGGCGTGGGTCCGTTTTAAGAACCTGGTGCGAACTATTCCGCACCATGGGTTCGAAAAATGGAGCCTATGCAATCAATTTTATAATGGGCTCTATGACGATCAGAGGGCTATCCTGGATGCGGCAGCTAGTGGTAGATTCCAGAAGAATGTGGGAGAGACTAAGTGTAACACCCCCATACTCCAAGTGCCTTACCAGGACCACTCAGGTATAAGAATGCTACCATCTCGGTTACCCAAGGCATGATATTCATAAGACAATAACGAAACAACTTTAAATAATATAACTTTAGTGAAAAGTACAACTGAAACCAAATCCCAAAATTCGGGTACAAGTTCTCAAACCAACTATCTACCGAATTAAATGAAATGTTATAAAACTAGTAAAGCTACAGTGGAAGACTTCTATAATCAGACGGTGGCACATCCCAGCTATCCCAGTACTCAACTCAAACCTGCTCAATTACTGCTCACCATCCCCGAATGGATCACCGCAGGTTTTACAAAACAACAACCGGGGTCAGTACTAATCACACAACTTATATATATCAACAATATGATAAACAGACAGCTTACACCGTCACACACACACAATCACACCAGTCCCATCAATCTCAAGCACCGACTGTCCACTGGACCAGCCCTGCCAGTGGAGGACCGCAGCTGTACCCACCAAATCCCCGCTCCACATATTGAGCGAATTCCCTGTTCATTAATGTGCACATCCCCTTCCGTGGCGGGTTCCACGAAGGGCGAAACTAGGGCGTGAAGCCACTCCCGCAAGTGACTCCACTCAGCCGAGAATGCATCTCGAGAACCAAAGACAACCAATCACAATCACAGCCGTCACTATACAATTACGATATTAAACAATCAATCTCAACACATCAACAATCATCTCATTATGGGACTAATACTGAGTAGGAAATCCTACCTGGAAAGCACAACAATCAGACGGTCTCAACAGCTGTGTCAAAAAACCTCTTCTACAAAACCTCCTCCTATCATACAACATACAAATGCGACCAAATCACAAACTACTCAAAAACCCCCCAAATCCCTAGATTAGGGTTTAACCAACTTAAAGGAAAGACAATAAAAAGGGTACATAGATCTTACCCTCGACGCAAGGATCTCAACGGTATAACAAACGATGAAAACCGACCTTCCAAACTCCGGGGATTCCTAACAAAGTGATTAAGATGATGAACGTACTTGCTTTCTCTCTTTGACAGTAAATTAGGTTTTGAAAAAGTGTTTAGAATGATGACGGAAAAGGTTATATATCTTAATCGCATAATTAACAAAACCCGAGAAAAACTCCCCGTAAACCGGCTACTCGATCGAGTATCTAAGGTACTCGATCGAGTACCCCCTTACTCGATCGAGTATCCTAGCTACTCGATCGAGTACCCAACAGGTCAGAAACTATTTTAAACGCAACGCACCCTTACTCGACAGAGTAAGGCCTACTCGATAGAGTACCCAGAGACTCATAAATACGGAGTATTACACTAAGGGGTGGAAAATTATTGATGATTTGGCCACCCATAAAGCTGAGTATTCAAATTCCAGGGGAAATCAAAGGAGGAGTGCTGAATCCCCTTCTGTAGCTGCATTAGAGGCTCTTACGGTGAGATTTGATAAGTACGAGTTGGGAGGAGCTTCAAAAGGAGGGATCTACCATGTGAATGCTGTTTCAGACGGTCCTTTCGTCTGCAAGAGATGTGAAGGAGAAGGACATGTTTTAGATAATTGTCCTAATCCCTATGAATCTTGTGCTGCCTTTCCACATTATAGGCAGACAAACACTTATTATGAGCCGAATGTCCATCCGAACTTGAGGTGGAGTAGCCAAAATGTCCTAAATCCGACTCCACCTCCACAGCAGCAGCAACAACAGAATTATGTGCCCCCTCATAAGCAGCAGCAGCCGTACCAAAAGCCTCCGTATATCCCACAGCAGAAGCAGCAGTCCCAAAATTCCGATCTTGCTGAGTTGAAGAATTTGTTGCAAAAGGAGTCCCAAGCTAGAGAGGCCGGGATGAAAATGCTAGAGAGCCAAATTGCTCAATTGGCTAGCAAGAGTGAAACAAGAGCTTCGGGACATTTACCATCGCAGACGGATCAAAAGGAGACCCTTAATGCTATCACTTTGAGGAGCGGGTCTACACTCGATGGGCCCGCTATGGTCGAGGACATTGCTGAAAAAGATGAGGCGGAACCGAGTCAAAAGAAAGCTGGAACGAACAGTGGAAAGAAAAAGGCGATTACCAGGTATATCGGTCGATCGACTTATATGCCCAGTCGATCGACCAGTCCGCGACATACAGTAGCTTCTGGTCCTGTAGAATCCGGTCGATCGACTGCACTACCTGGTCGATCGACTGGGAACGCTGCTGAAGGTGAACCTTTTCGTCCTCCAATGCCAGATAACTTGAGGGACCACTTGTTTCGGGGTACGACAACTCCGAAAATATTGATGCAAGACACAAATGCTGATGGGTCAGTTTCGGTTCCGAAGTATGACCCGATGACGATTAATGGTATATTTTTGAGACGGTCTGAATAAGGCTCGAGCTTCAACAAGGAGAAGGTAGTGGATTTTCAGCCTAAATCCACTGACACCGGCATGAGAGATTTAGAGGAGAGGGCTAAGTTGCTTCTTACAGGCCCTTATCCGGAGAGATTGGTGCCGACAAAAGAACATGTATCATTTAATAAGTTTGAGAATGTTATTCGTAGCTTAAATGTACAAGTTCCTTTCCTTGAATTAGTTAATCAAGTGCCTGATTACACGAAATTTATGAAGCAAGTTTTGTCCAAAAAGAAGTAACTTGATAATGTGCAAAATGTCGCACTAACTGAGGAGTCTTGTTCTTATTTGACCCATACTGCACCACATAAGTTAGCTAACCCAGGTAGCTTTTCCGTTCCTTGTAATATTGGTACCTTTTCAATTGAGAAGGCATTATGTGACATAGGAGCCAGTATTAGCGTTATGCCTTTGAGTCTAGCTAGGAAACTAAAATTAACTAGGTTTGCAGTTACTAGCATGACAGTACAGATGGCTGATCGTTCTGCGGTCCAGCCTATAGGAGTCTTAGAGGACATTCCTGTGCAAATAGGAAAGTTCTTTTTCCCTGTTGACTTCGTTGTACTTGATATACCCGAGGATGCTCATATTCCTATCATTTTGGGTAGACCATTTCTGCACACTGCTGGTGCAGTTATAGATGTAGGCTCAGGGACTTTGACCTTTAAAGTAGAGAAACAGTCCATCGTTTTTGCCCAGTCTGCTAAGAAGAAAGACCCCATGTGGCCAGTCACTTGTAATACGATTTCTGAAAAGAAATCCTATTTTGTGCTTTGTGACATGCCTGCCTCTATGCCTATTCCTGTTGTAACACCTCCGCCCCAGATTGGGAGCAAATTGGAGGAAGATTCGTCTGTTTTAGATATTGCAGGAGCTGGTTTGGGGAAGGAAGAGCCGCATGTTGCTCCAGCTGTGAAGGAGCCAATCGTTTCAAGAGGCGGCTTAGGATGTCTTAGCTATGGCACATATGAGGAGCCGGATGATGAGCCAGTCAAAGTGACGGAGTCCGATTTGGATTCTGATGAGCCAGACGAGGTCATTAATTGGGAAGATATCCGAGATAATCCGTTGAGTTCTGCGGATGTTGGAGTTGCTAATAGTGCAGCTGAGAAGATGAGCACTGTGGAGGCTACTTCTTGTAGCCAGAAGCCGAGCAAGTGGGCCATTCCGTGGTCGTTCTTGATCAACTATTAGTTGATTAAGAATTTCTCAAAAACATTCTTTTATTGCATTTTTAAGACTTTTTTTTATTGGTTCTGTTCCTGTTCACCCTGGTCGATCGACTGGGTGATGTGGTCGATCGACCGCCCAGCGCTGCTGTACCTGTTTTCGATCATTCCCCTGCTGTGTTTGGTCGATTTACGGAGTTGAGGGAGTCTTTTCTCCACTTTATTCTCCGCTTAATTTTTGTTTTCTTCCGTTTTTCTCATTTTCGCACATCAGTTTACCGTCCCAATTTTGCTTTCTCAAAATTACGCGTGGTATTGTTTGTCTTTTCAGGCACTTATTGGTAGCACTGCTGGCTACTGAAACCTCCTAGCTCACGTTGGTTTGGGGAGGTTTCCTTTTTGTTGCGCTTAAAGTCTTGTGAGTTTCCGAGTTCTTTCTTTATGTCAATTTTAATTATAATTTCGCAAAATCCCATTTCCTTCTGCTTCCTTTTACATGATTTTGCACAATGGGGACATTGTGTGATTTGGTTTGGGGAAGGGTTTTTGCATAACATTCACATGTTTTATTGCATTTCAGTTTGCATTGTTTATTTTATTTTCTTATATATACAAAAATCCAAAAAAATTGAAAAATTCCAAAAATTCCAAAAAATGCACGTTTATTTTAGCATATAGGTCGAGTCGGAACGGTAGTATTTCAATGATGACATTGCATTTGCATCTGTTTTTGTCTAAGCCTTGATCAATTGACATGTTATTAGTAGAATCATATACGCATAATCTACGAGTTTTCGTTAATTTATTCGCTGAATCTTGAGACTTGACTTAGAATTTTGGCAAGCTACTTATATTTCTGAGATTTAAAGCTTATAACTGGTGACATTCATGACCAGTTTATCTAGGAATGTGAGTAGTTACTTCTTATGAGACATGTTACATTGATGTGCATAAATATGAACTTGATCTGCTTAATACCTGTATGCATTCGGTTTGTGGTTTGTTGACACATGTGGTAGAGGTTTTCCTTTATTCATTTTGCCCATAAGCTCCACACTGCCAAAAATAGTCTTTTTGTCATGTTACTACATCCTACATTTAGCCTGCTTTGTCAAGCTAGTAGTTTATGTTTTTGGGATTGTTACTTCGTTTTTGGTGGCATATGCTCGTTTTGAGATGATGTTGGGAAGATGAAAAAAGGAAAGGAATAAAGAAAAAATAGATGTGAAAAAAAAATGATTCGGAAAAAGAAAAGAAAAAAAAGAGCGTGTTGTACTGTAGAGGACGGTCGATCGACTGGCCTTCTTGGTCGATCGACTGAAGTCCGAGAAGAAAAGAAATTCAATTCGCATAATTCAAAGTCTTTATTAAATGGCGATTTTTGCTCCCATGCTACATTTGCATCTTATGGGGAGTTGATTGATGAATTATTATGGAGATTGCGAAATTTGTGCTTCTAATTAGCACCCGGTTTTATTGTTGATTTTGAGCAAGAAGTTGGATGTTGTCACATGGTTCTGTTTAGGTACTAGCTTGATCACCTATACCTCCACATTCCCATAATTGTTTTGCATCTTCTTACCCATACCTCACATATCCATATTTACCTCGGCATGTGTCATGGTCATTTGTTTGGTTGGAATGCATATGTACGGTCGTAGAGATCATTTTCATATTAGATTGCAGGCATGTTCTTATAGGTCGTAGTTAGGTGAGGGTCTTTACAATATGAATTCTTTCTATCTTTTACATATACTCACCCGTATTTATTGAGTGATATGAGCAACCCGTGAGAGTCCGATTTGATAAGTCTCTACAGTTGACGGTTCAGCAGTTTCTAACGACTTCATAACTCGTTTGCATGATTCATATTACTAATTGATTGTTAGTTCTTGCATTAAAATTGCTTTAGGCTATTCGGCTTGCATTTCGCTCTGAGATTGAACTCGTTCCATTAGGTTCTAGGATCGAGTCTATTTCTCGCTTGGGGACAAGCAAGGGTTTGGTTTGGGGTAGTTTGATGCGTGTCCTAAATATGATGTTTTACACCCCATTTTACACGCATTTCAGAGCTCATTTATGTAGTTTATGCTACTATTCTCCCTATTTCCGTCTACTTTCGTGTTTTTGTACATTATTGCAGAAATGTGAAGAATCCAGCGGAAATCAAGCTAAATCCGTCCCCGAGTACCTTGCATTGCATTTGACGTGAAGTATTTACTCAAGAAACGAGCTTGGTGCGCATTTCGAGGTCTAAAAGATAATTTTATGAAGAATTAGAAGCGGACTATCATCTAAAGCAGTCGATCGACTGGCCTTCATGGTCGATCGACCAGAGCACGACATACAGAAGCTTCTGTTCAGCACAGTCCAGTCGATCGACCGGTCACAATGGTCGATCGACCAAACCGTTAATTCTGACGTGAGTTAATAGTACGAGATTTCCAAAGCCCATTGTATATTAGGTTTAGGAATAAGTCTTATGCGATATTCTATATAACGTAACCGAGGTTTTCAGAATAATCATCAAGCTTTAATTCAGTTTTATCATTAAGTTCTACACATACTTTAGTTTAGATTATTTTCCGTCAATAAATTCTCTATTTTTGGCATTCGGTTTTGATCTTCCCCTTACAATTCCTCTACACGGTACTCTTCTGTTCTTATATTCAGTTTTATTGCTTTCGTTCGTAGTATAGAATTGCTAGGTTAGATCTCCCGAAGCCCATTTATTGTTTTATGTTAATTGTTCGTTTAATCAATTTAACCATGAATTCGAATGTTTTAATTGTTAAGTTTATTGTTGTTATTATTTCCTGTATGAGTAGCTAAACCTCTTGTGCTAGGATGTAGGGAATCTGTAGAAGTAGGCGGCATTAGAATAGTACGACCTAAATCGCGCCATGGTCGATCGACTGGCCTCGTGAGATATGCTTCGTTTTAATTAATTTAATTTCCATATTTGACGAATCGAGTGCACGCGACTAGTTGAATGCCTAGGAATTGACCGACCCAATAAAGATCGAGAGATAGGGAAGGGAGATAGCCTACCTAATTAAGACAAGTAGATTAATGAGATCGAAAGATAAGTTAATTTAGACATTTTAGTCACTTTTCAGGACGAAAGTTAGCATTAGTGATATTAGGGACCTGTAGCTAGATCGAAAGATGCTACCTGTTAAGAATGGACCGAGAGGACTTCTTAGTTTCCCGTCTCACGTGATTGTTTTAGACTTACTTAGCTGCTGCTGCCGAAACTATAGTGAACCGACCATCTTAGCACCCTTTTAACATTTGATTTCATCCATTTCTTTAGTTTACTTTTCATTTATTGCCTTAGTTATTAATCAACTCAATTTAAAACCCCCACATTTGTTACCCTTAGACTAGAACTAGACAACTAATAATTGTATCTGCCTCTCTGTGGTTCGACCCGACTGCCACTAGCTATAGTAGTACTTTGAATTATAAATTTTATCTTTGGTGCACACAACGACGGGCATCAGTTTGCATGCATAAGATTTAGATTTAATTTTATGACTAAATTAAAATGTAACATATATGAATATGTTTAGTAATGAGATATAGATTTCTAACACAACTTAGGTCCTTAATTCTACTCATCTCTTATTCATTATTCAAGGTCAAGTTTAAAATTTATGTTGGGGTGCACGTGTGTGCGTCGGGAGCACTAACGCTCTGATACCAACTGTGAACCCCCGCGATAAAACCACATAACGTTAACAAATAAACGGCAAAAAATACGGGTTTTCAAAAACTTTTTAAGTTCAAAGCACGGGATTCACTTGACATAAATAAAATAGAGTGCGATAAGTGTAAGTTTAAGTTTTACAATCCAAAGAAACGTTTTGGGGAAAATATATCCCACGAATACGTACAAATAAAAGAGGTGAGTCTAATAGATAACTAAATAAGATCCAGGGTAAGAACTCGCTAGCTCACACGGTCTCCCCCACTTAAGCTTCGTCACAAACCTGTCAATTATATAAATATGAAAGCCACAGTCAGTGAGGAGTAACTCGGGATTCTCCCAGCCACAATATGTCAAAATACAAGTAAACAAGCACTTAATTAAACATATTGATGATACAACATATTTGACCGATAAAGAATAAGGGGATATAAATGAAAGTCACGATGAGATAGGCATAATACATATATAATGAAATAGGCATGATACATTAAAATAAATATGCATACAAGAAAGTGCAATGGCTAAATCAACCAATTTCATATTGACTCGACTCAACAAGTGTAAGACATATATTTAGTATGAACTCACAAGACAACCACCTAGACTTCAACCTCTTGGTAGGACGACGATAATAATACGGTCCTAGTCTAAACCTGGATCCAGACTCTCGGGATAGACGTCACCCGATTCGACAAACGATATACCAATCGTATCTAAGACTCGAAACATGGCACACATATCCGTAACCAAAGGTCGATTAACCTCAAATCGTAAACATGGCACACATAGCCGTAACCAAACGTCCGAAGAAAGGCGGAAGGATAACCCAATCCGGAAACATGGCACACATATCCGTAACCAAAGGTCTGAAAGGGTAAATAAGGAATGTCAAGTAGACACACAATGTACAACGTGACACTTGAGTCACAAATAAGAGTAAAAATGATTATATAAACATAACGTAAACAATTCATTTGAAGCATCTATGAGTATAAGAAGGAAATAAGAATCAGGTATTCCCTGCCAGTGTGGGCACCGGCTGTCGGCCCACCGGCACAGGGTATATGCCAAGTTAAAACAAAGCCAAAATGCTCAATGTGTGTTCTCTGCCGGTCCACCGACTGCCGCTTCACCTGCTATGGTAAACAAGCTGAAGAATGCTTGATGTGTGTTCTCTATCGGTCCACCGGCAGGGAACACACCCCATTATAAATGACACCAGAAATTCATACACTCGCTACCGGTTGGGTAGGCCGGCTACCGGCCCACCGGCAGGGACATACATCTTAATATATGAACTTGACAAAATCATAAGGGACTCTCTGCCGGTTGGTGGACCGGCTGCCGGCCCATCGGCAGAGACATAATAAGGCTATTTTCCCAATTTTTCCAACTCATAATTACAAGGTGACGCTGCGGTTGAGGAGGTCGGCTGTCGGCCCACCGTGAGGGACTCAATACACACGAAAAACCAACAAATAACCATCCAAAGTTCTCCAAATTCAACCATCTTAAATCCGATCATCTTATACTTCTCTAATATGATGAATACTTGGAAAAACTTGCACATTCAAGATGAAACTAGCATGTAGGGACGATTATGAATCTTTAATACAAGACTTAATCATGTAATTATGAGGGAATTTCATTAATACAATCTCATATTTTACCATATTATAACAAGACATGAAATTACACCTTAAACATATGAGATATATCAAACAAGTATTCTACCCAACACTAAATCACCACAAATCATGAAAGACACCAAATTTAACATTCATATGAGTCTAATACTACATAAGTCACACAATTTTAACATAAAAGTCGAGTAACCCATCACCGTTACATTTTTTCACTTCAATCTTCTAATGAGTCGTCAATAATGTCGCTATCCTCTTCCGGGTTGTCTAAATCTTCCCCTAAGCACACAAATGAAAGAGTTAAGTCAATTATCCATAATCCTGTAAGATGAGAATTTCGAAATATGAGGAAAGATGGCAACTTTATTACTTAGAAAGAAGGAGGACGTGACAAGGAGGAGAATGGCGTGAAAAAGAACGAAATTGGTGAAGAATTGAGTGAGATATGATGATTTTAGGGTTGAATGGAGATGGTTTAACAATGGTGGTGTGTTTGTTGTGGGATTTCAGAAATTAGGAGTGAAAAAGATGAAGTTGTGGGCTTTAGGTAGGGTTTGTGAAGAGAAAAGAGAAGGAAAAGGCCTATGAGTCAAAATAAGCCCAATAACTCAAAATGAGTCGATTTCTACTAGAATTTTCGTCTCAAGCCTACTATAACTCAAGATGGAGAATATTATTATTACAATCTACACTATTACTACCGTTATATGACTACGGCGATATTCTATAAAAATAGATTTTAAATTATAATTATTAAATAAAAAATTACTTAAAAAATTATTTAAAATATAAGAAAAAGCGCGGGTGTTACATACTTGGCATATTGTGATGCATATTGGTTATATGTGGGTGTTCGTGGATGATTGGTGAAGTTGGGATTGTGTTGTGGCATTAAGGATACGTGAAACGGTTCGAAAGATCGTCTAACGCCCGGGTCGCTCCTTGGAGTTTCCTACTCTAAGGAGCTAGGTTGTGCACGTTTATGACTTGACGTGGGGGATTCGTGTTGCGATGCAAATCTGGCAGGGGTCCGTGTAGCAACTAGGCTCGGTACACCGTGTTACGATACGGGTACCTTTTCGGACTACGGTCCGACGGGTTGCGGTGTTGTGATACCGTCACCGAGTGGAGTGGAGTTGGAGTTGTGTTTGGAGGAGACTTGTGATTCATGTGTTCCATTATTGCATTGATATTCATATACACATATCATCTCGTGAACACTTGTATTATTGAGACTGACCTTTTAATGTTTTCAGAATCTATGGTGAAACATATGATATTTCTTGTCATATGGGGAGCAGTTGATTGAGAGGTTTAGTAGTTTTCCATGTCGGCGGGTTAGAGGCTCGGAGCTGTTTTTCACCTAGAGCATCATCACTTAGCCTTAGTAGTTTTGATACTTTCGCTACGATTTTGAGTAGTGGTTTGGATTATAGTTTGGTTTGTATAACTTTAGTATTTGGTTTTGGAAGTCTTCGACTTATATTATATTTCTCTAAAGGTTTGAAATTATTTATAATGATTGTCTCCCTAATTGTTGACTTATACTGATTACCTCGGGAAAACGAGATGTATAACCCTCTCATTTGCTAGGAACGCCGTGCTAAAGGCTTAGCTTCCTAATGAATGGGGGTGTTACATAAGATGCGTTGGAAAAAACCCGTGTTGATCTGTGGGCCATGTATACATCCTCGCTAGCTATCATGAGTGAACGCTCCCAACCCTAGGTGTGGATAGAGATGTTATATATATAAAGGGAGAATCTTATATAATTCGGAGATTGGCGCCAAAAGCATAAGGACAACAAATGCAACCGAAATAACTATAGCTGTTAATCTATATTTTAGATCATAGTATCTTATTTTACTTCAGTTCATCGTAACTATTATGATTGTTCTTTTTAATAATTGAGTTAGTTAGCCATCTATCCCTTGTCATGTAGTGTCTTGGTCACAAATGTTCTTTATGAACTATAGTATTGTTGTACATTTGCAATTTAATGATAAATAAAAATATATTATGAAGATTTAGTCGTTTGTTAGACTAGAATCATATCATTATTATTAGTGTTGCCTCTATAAATTAGTAATCATCCTTAATTGAAAATTTTGAATCATAAGTGGCACAAGTCCTCCATATTGAGGGTTTTTTGCAATGTAGAACGGTAGTTACGACTTTAAGGTTACCTTAAAAGTATTGTACGTGTTTCATAAAAGCATATTTTCAATAATTGGCTTAAATGTTGATTACCAATTACCTATAAAAGTGTTGCCAAAAATATATAACAACTCAGTTCAAATTTGAGTAAAGTGATCCAAAACAAATTCATTGTAGGGAAGTTGAACATCATTGAAAATATAAGCAAAGACAATTAAAAGAATAAAAAATGATGATATTTGGGGTCGAATACGTAACAAAGCGTTCACCTATACAAGTAAATGTCATTGGTAATTAAACATGTAGCTTTACCGTTCAGTATATTCTCAAATCTGAATTAGGTAGTATTTTAATTCACAGCTCCACCAATGAATTCATTCTCAACGAGTAACGCCATCTGTATTATTTCTTAACCTTATTTTTAGGATTATGTTTTAGTCCAAGATGCAGCGAATAAATACGGATTTTTCGTCAGTTACAACAAGATTAAAATCATGGATTCAATCGCACTCGTATAAAAGATACTATTAAAATAATCTGCTAGTCCAGTGTTATAAAACAACGTACTGGAGAACAGACAAAGCCATCCTCTCTCTAATTAATAACTAAGAAAAACCCTACCTAGATCTCGCTGCTCCGCCGTCACCACCATCCATACTTGCCCTCCTTCTGCTTCCCCTACCTAATCGCCGAAGATAGGTTGGTCCCTTAGCCTATCTCCGGCGATTCGACACATCTCATATCTCAAAACCCCTTTTTTCCAGAAACCCCCCCTTTTCATTTTTTTCCCGTTTCGCCACTGATTTGTCGCCGGAGACGGGTCCGCCCTGGTCTTTACCCGATGACGGTCTAGTTTTCGTTCGCTATTGTTTGTTACCGGTACTCTGGCAATGCTCTTGTCCGTTTTGAAGGTCTGCCCCGTCTTTTACGGGTTGTTTTTTTGGACCCCTCTTTTGGTTGGTTCGCTCCGATGGTTTTATCGTATGTCTTTGGTTCCTTCTGGTGACCAGCCTGTTTGTTTTGCGCTTTAAGATGCTTTATCATCGTCTTTGCTCCTCTGACGGTCACGTTTATAGCTCTTCATATGGCGGCAGTTTCGCCTGTGTCTTCGTTTGCGTCATGTCTTGTTTTCCACTTTGTGTGATGCTTTTATCCTCCTTGCTGGGTCTGTTGCGGGTTTTATCGGCCTCTTTGCTTAATGGTGGAGTTGGGTTCTGGTTTTGATGATAGGTTATCATCTGATCTTATTTTTGATTTAATAGAAATGGTGTTTTGATGTCATTATGTGAGATGCTCCGTTTGGTATTCATCATAAAGGTGTCTTGCCACGGTCCTTATTTTAGGTTAAGAGTGGTTTGTCTGTTCCCTTCGGTACCTTGTCCTGTCACCGCCGTTTTTTCGTCCTCAATCCAGGGGTGATCCCCCCATTCCCCCCACCCCTGGTTTGTCTGTTGAGATTATTTATTTTGTTGGTATGCTGCTCTCCTAAGCAGCTAGCTTATGGGTCTGATAAGGTGATCCCCCCATTTCCCCCACCTTTCGTTCCCTTTTCTTTTTCCCTTATGTTGATCAGTGTCGTACGTTTGTATGGTATGTTTGGTTGTTTTGGCGGTGGTCCGGGGAGGTATCCTCTGGTGTTTCGGGTGTTTCGGGTGTCCTCGTGGTGTCTTGGTACACCCTGTTGTCTTGTTGGTGGGTCTTCATCTCCTGCTCCTTCTCCTTCTGCTTGCAAGAGTGACTTTGTTGTTTCTGTGTATTTTGAGTTTTCGAGTCTACGAGACATGGTTGTTAGGCCGTGTTGGTGTGTGTGGATGCCGATGGTTTTGGTTCTTTGCTGTTTGTCATGGTGGTCGTCGGGACCTTCCTCCTTCTTTTCGGTTTGGCAAGTCTGGGTGTTAGGTCGTTTGAGTGGTCTTGCTTTGGGTGCTTCGGTTGGGTTGGATGGTTCGATGATGGTGCTTCTACTAGTGTGTTAACGGGTGTTGGGGTTTTCGTACGAGATGTGCTGGGTAGGGTGAAGTCGGAGTGTGGCAATGATGTTGGGTGGCCAGGATGCGGTGGTCTCAACCTCATTGTTCCCAATGAAAGGTTTGGCTTGGAATTGCAGGGGTCTTAAGGACCCGCTTGCCCTTGCTATTCCAAAAATTAGAGCATTATGTAGGTCTTTTCATAATAATTTAGATTTCATCTTCCTTTCTGAAACTAAGTGTGATGTTCTTTCAGTTGATATTCTTCTGCGACCTATGGGGTTCCTTCAGTCTACTGGATGTGATGCTGATGGCTTATGGGAGGGGGGCTGTGGGTCGGCTGGAAAAGTTGTTGTAAATTAGAATGTGTCTTTATCAGTTGTAATCTTATTATCCTCTTGGTGAACCAGTGTAAGGGTAGCATGTGGTATTTGTGTTGTGTTTATGGTGAACCCGATCACTCTTAATTCCCTTGACAAACCCTTCTTGCTTATAGGTGATTTAAACCAAGTTGAGTTCTCTTCTGATAAGTTAGGTGGCAGTGATAAGTTGATTAGAGGAGCAAACTTATTCTCATACTGGAAGAATTTACATTGTCTGATGGATATCCCTTTTAAGGGACCGAGAATCACTTGGTGCAATAATAGGGATGGTCCACATCGAATATACGAAAGACTTGATAAGGGGTTTGCTTCCAATGATTGGCTTTCTCTTTTCCTAAATACTTTTATGAAACACTTACCTATTCAAATATCGGATCACGCGCCTATAATCCTTGATACAAATATGGTTCTGAACACCAAGAAGAAAGTGTATAGGCTAGAGACGTGGTGTTTTGATCATGCCAAATGTAGTGGTCTAGTTAAAGAAAGCTGGTAAAGGAAAGTTATGGGTGATGCTACTCATGTTCTTTTGGAAAAACTTCGTCGTATAAATACCGCTTTCAGAGTTTGGGCTTGTAACAAAAAGGACGAATGGGGTCTAAAGTAGAGTGAATTTGATCAGGATCTTGAGTCCTATCTTTTGGATATTGAGAATGGTGGTGATTCTGTTAATTACGAATCATGCCACAAAAAGCTTTTGGAATTCTCCCTGGCCGCCGGCACTTATTGGCGTCAACGTACCAAATTGAAATGGAATTATGAGCGTGACACGTGCACTAAGTACTTCTTCAATTGGGTTAAAGGACGGTCTGGTGCTAATCTTATCTTAGGTATTAAGAAGGCGTCTAATGAATGGACTTTTGATGTGAAGGAGATTGGTGGTTTGTTTCATAAACACTTCTCCACTATCTTCAAGTCAGATTCTGAGCCTGAGTGTTTTGAAGATTACTTAAATAAGTTTGGTTACTTATTTGATAATCTTAAGCGCAAAGTGGGTATGGAGGAGAGAGAAAAATTGGGTCGTGTATATTCGAAAAATGAAGTTCGTGCGGCTGTGTTCCAATTGGGACCTCTTAAATCTCCGGGTCCTGACGGTATTCCGGCAGCTTTTTGTTGGAATATGTGTCCTCCGACAATAATGCGATCACAACTGACAATCATGATGATCACATGTTTAAATCTCATTTTAAGAATACACGTGGGATGTAATATTTTACAGTCAACTGGTCCACACATATCGGTAATGATTGGTTGACTAGAGTTTGACATTACGTCGTGCGTGCGACGGTGGTGATCGATTGATCCCCTTAGGTCATACCTATAGGGAAATACTCTTAATTGATTATTTAATTAATCGTATGCCGATACGAGTTAATTAAATTGCTTAAAATTGACGGATGATTTTGTGAGTAAAGTTAACTCGTCCTATTGTAATTTGATTAAATGAGATACGGTCTAAGTAATCAAATTGTTTTATTACTTAGATAAAATTATTGTTTACGAAACAATTGAAATTGAATGAATAATTTATTATAAATACAAGACGTTGTAATTTATAATTTGATAAACCGTTTTGGCACATGTAATTACGAATTACGAGTCGATTTTGTATATGACATATTTTATGAGTATGTTGATTTTTAATATGTTAAAAATACATTACAATTTCATATGTCAAGTAACATGTCACATATGTTGTAATTGACAAATGACAAAAATTAAATGGACCTCCCATTTTATTTAAGGGTGCCGAAAAATGGAGGGATTGTTGGGTTGATATTGTGTTTTTTATCTTAGTGGAAAACATAATGATAAAAGACTACCTCTAGCCATGCATGCCTACTCTTTCCTTGAGAAGACCAAGACCATGCATTGGCTCCCCAATAAAGACCCCCCCCCCCCCCAACCGGTTTTCCTATGGGTGTGCAACCATATGGATTTCTCCATTATTCATTCTTTTCACCTATTTTTTCCTAGAGTAAGAAAATTATATACTCTCTACAATTTGTGAAAATTCTAGAGAAATAAAAACCACAAAATCTCCTCCTCTTGGACCGAAATATTTCAAGAGAACAAATAAATTTTTGTGTCAATTTTTAAGTAGACTAATCTTAATACTAGATCATATTATTTTAGTCTTTAAGATGTATTCCTTGGGTATTCACTGTTGGGAGAGATTCTATACTTGAATCTATGTTCATCCATTATTGGAAAGCTCAAGAACTAACAAGAAGGAGATCTTGTTGGTGCCCATATGATGACCGAAATTTAGATGGTGAGAAATTGATTTTCTTATCTCTTCTTATTTAGTTTGCATGCATAAGATTTGTATTTAATTTTATGACTAAATTAAATTGTAACATATATGAATATGTTGTATAATGAGATATGGATTTCTAACAAGCGGTATCAAGAGCCTTAGGTTGTTTGCATGCAAATCGGTTATTGTTTTTCCGAGTTATACGATTAACATATAGAACTTATAAATTTGTGTTTATTATGATATATCACGAAATTTATTATGCATGTTAAATTTTCTGGTCCTAAAATGTTTTTAGGATATTTTGGTTTATTTATGGATTTTATTGTTCATTTTATATAATAATGGCATTAAAATGTGATTTTTATGATAAAAATGTCATTTTTGGACGAAAAATATCTAAACTTCGATTTTTCTGGTGGGTTTTGGATATGTTTTCACAAATATTATATTCTGATGGCCTGTAAAGTTTCATAAGTTTATGAGTTGTTATGCTCGAAATATGGATTTTTCATGTTAAATTCGAATTTAAATGAGAAAATAGGTTAATATGAGTTATATTTCGAATCTGGTCATAGAAATTTAGTATGTTGTGACATGCAATTGTACAAGATGTGTGTAAAATAATAGGCTATAATTAAGTCATTATGCATGATTTATGAATTTTTGATGAAAAATAGCATAAATAGTAACTTTAATTAGTAAAAATTGCTAAAACATACTTCATGACTAAGGAAAAACGTCACATTTTGCATTTTATCTCTTATTTCAGATCTAAAATTTAAAAGTTGATAAAAAATATTTTTTCTCATGTTTTTATGATTTTAATTGATAAATCCGATAAACCGCAACATTGTTTTTCCCGATAAATTTCGAAATTTCTAACCTACGTTTTTGAATATTATGAGTGTCATGGTATTTTTTCAGAATGTTCATGAGTTTAAATTTCAAATTTTGAATTTATTTGAAATTTTTATGATTTATTTGGAGTTTATGGTATTTTATTGTTATTTTAAGTCCATTAATGAACAAATTTTAAGAAATAAAAGTTAATTATTGTCAATATGTTAGTGGAGACTAATTTTGAGTCCTAAGTTGGTTAGGGTAATTAACTTGTGCATAAATATGATTTTATGTAATTTATTGTGATTTTAAAAGGTTGAATCACGCAAATCCGTAAAAACCGTTTAATATACGATATTGGCTCCTTAAAGGCGATTTAGCATAAAATTGGGCATGTTCAAACATATTATAATGCTGCATTTTATTTATGATTGTCATAATTTTATTTTATTTAATTTTTGAATTATGTAATTTTACTTAGTATGGCCTTAGTTTTTAATTGGTATTACCCGAAATGTATGGGAATATCGATTCGGTTGTAATTTATTGTGATCTCGTATCACCGTTTTGTAATTTAATAGATTTATTTTATTTTAATTACAAATGTATAATAGGAAATTATGTAATTTATTTATTCTGGAGTTCCTTGAAGACGGTGCCACTCAAGAAGGCGATACATAAAGACGGTGTTACCTCGAGATGCGTGCCAAAACCGAAGTTCAAGGGACCAATGGAGTTGGTTTCCGAATATGTAATAGTTAATTAGATTTTCTATTTTAGGAAGGCCATACTAGGATTTTATTTATGTTTTGCATTTTATTTATATGTCGCATGCATCGCTAAATCGCCATAACTAAAACATGCATTATCATTTAAATCGAGTATATCGACCGTGTCAATTACAATTATCGTAGTTCACCGCTTTAGTTCACTTAAAACGTGATAGATAATAAATTGACATGACCTCTCGCTAAAAATATACAATTGAGACTTAGCCTTACCAAAAAGTAGAAACCATGAAAACCTATTTCGCGAGGTAGTGCACTCGGCCCTACCGGGGTACAAACCTTGTTACGTAGGGGAAGTGGGTGATAAATGTCTATCCACCGAATTCATGTTGATAAGGGATGAATCGGCCCTACCGTGCCCAAGTTGATGTGGATTTGGATCATGGACACATTTATTCGAAATTTGGATTGAGCTCAACGGAAGTATTCGTGACCGTAGTCGCATGTGTTCCGGGCTAAAGATAAATATTAATGTAATTTTATCGACCAAGAGTTCTAAAAGTATAATCGATTAAAGAGTTAATACACCGAGTTATATTGATAAGGGATGAATCGGCCCTACCGTGCCCAAGTTAATATGAATTTGGATCTTGGAATCATTTATCGTAGTTGGGTAGAGGTCACTATGTAAATGCTATTCTTGTTTACAAGTATTAATAAAACGATAAATGTTAAGTTTTTCAACTATTCCGTTATCATATTGTTCTATTTCTTCACCACAATTTTTATACGATATCATTTCGATTCAAAACTCCATTAAAACATCGTAACTAAAGACAAAATTTGAATTTTCGTCTAAAAACCTCGAATTATCCATTGGAAGGATCTCTTGTGAAGAGTATAGATAAAAGTTATTCATTATCAAACAGGTTTTTGATACTTGACTAACACATCTACTTACAATGGATTGTTTCTCACATGCTTATTTGAGTTAAGCACCTTGAAACGGTAAATTGTTTCGGTAATTAGATTTGTTAGAAATCGAAATTGACCATAATAACGCAACCACTTCAATTAAAGTTTTAAGACTAAAACGATTGAATTGAAGAGTAGTCTTCATAAGATTCAAATTTTGCTTCTCAAAGCAAAGACTCATTGAAATGAGTGGGAGCATTCTCTTAAACCGTTAAGAAAAGGATAAGGTTTTAAATAAGTAAAATTATAATGGAATTGATACAAGGTAATGTTAAAAGTAACGTTATTGAGAATAACAATACTAAACCTATCAATCCCGACCGATAAAGTTTCCATTGTCTTAATTGTTGGACGCTAGAAAGGAAACTACCCCAAATTATTGAAGAATCAACAAGTTAGTTGTGGGATATCTAATGGGACCTTGTTCTTTAAATGATTATTTGATTGACATAAATTTTGCTAGTACTACTTCGTCAATATTAGAAACCGGTGGTGGTTTTCATCATTGTACTTGATACATAGGATGATTAGAATATGACGACTAGCAACAATGATGTTGAGAGATAGAGTCATTGTGTAACCAATCTAGTTTTGGGTTTATAGTTGTACTTAATTGTGACTATTAAGTGCATAAACTCTAAATAAGAATATAAACTTGTTAAGATACAAAAGAGGTTTCACTTTTGTGACCCTATGATTTGATGTATGGCTAGCCCATTATCAAGGTGGTTATATTCTAAACCAAACTAGAATGATATATCATGTAGATGATGCAAGACTCAAATTGGTAACCCAAGATTAAACCTTAAATTCTCGAATGATGAACGCAAAGAGTTATCGAGTACTCTTGAAACCATTACATCTTATGGTATATGCGTATCTTGTATTCAAAGCAAGATGTCTCGTGCCTTTTGGTTGAAAAGGAGATCGAGGTTGTAAATCATTGAGCCAAAGTAGGTTTATCATTTTCTTTTAACAAATATTTAAGTTGATGCTAATGTGTTCACTTAATAAGGTAAATAGAGAAATATTTAAAGAAGTTCTAAGAGTTCAAGGAATCGCGATTTAGTAGTCGTGATGTGATTATCAAAGTGAAGACTTTGATATAAGCCAAGGGGTCGTTTGGTTCAACAAGTCGGAATGGAATGGAATGGAGTTTGATAGTAGGGTGGTATGGGGTTCTAAATCCATACTTGTCTAATGTTGTTTGGTTCACCACAAATTATAAAGAGGAGGAATGGAGTTTGAATCCAAGGGGGAAGGGTGGGTATGGGATTCCAAGGGGTTGGGGTGGAGTTAGAATCCATTGGGTATCTAACTCCATTCCAAATCACCCCAACCAAACAATGGAATGGATCTAATCCATTCCATTCCATTCCATTCCATTCCAATATACCCAACCAAACACCCCCCAAATGAAATATGATATAGTATCACAAGTTAATCTCTCTTAACACACATTATGGTATAATGTGTGGTTGGATAAGAAATCAAACGCTATTCGATATGGTTTGGACTTCAATCAAGTTACTTTGAGTTACTTGATCCTTTTGGGGAATTAATCATTTTTGTCTAAATTATTTTTCCACTAAATCTAAAACGATTCATATGAGATATGAAATGGTAGGGTACCATGTTTGTAAGTTTTCACAAGAAACAAATGCTCATTTTTCCTTACAATAATCACGAGTACAACGGGTTTGTGGCTCGTGAAACTGTCTTACTAGAAAACAAGTCTATTTCTAGAACACAGAGTGTGAGAAATTATTTAAAGAGCCACAAAGAATGTTATGTCTCAAGAAACTGGTCTTTCTTGGCTACATCAGTAGTACAATTAATGCAATTGGCATCGGTTATAAACAGTGATTGGCATCGGTTTCCAACCGATGCCAACGCGGGCGATGCCAATGACATTTATTTGAATTGGCATCGGTTCATGAACCGATGCCAATTTACACATATTGGCATCGGTTGTTATTCAATTGGCATCGGTCTAACCGATGCCAATTTACTCATATTGGCATCGGTTGTACCATAAAAACCGATGCCAATTTTTGCATTATTGGCATCGGTTGTAACTTAGGAACCGATGTCAATCATCAATTACAACAATACAAAAAATTTATGCCTAGCCAATATATAAGTTATTGCCTATAGAAATTCGACAATCATACCTACATTATTTTATTTTCTAAACGCTATATAAAATTCGACAATTTATAAATTGAGCAATCCAAATTTTATAAGTTCAATACCAACAAATCCAAATAAAATACAGCCATTCAAGGAATTGTATCCGGCAACAAAATCACATACATATAAACCTTTAACTATTTGAGTATCTAGATCAACCGTTCACTTATATATAGACCTCAATAAGCTGCTTTGCTTGTGGTGTTATCATGCGTGTGTTCGGCCCCATGTATTGCAGCATCTGGTCTTCTGTGACACCCCCCTAAAGAATATTAACGGTGTGCGTTGTTGGTAAATAAAGGAAGGAAAAAATAGCGAAAACTAACAAGATATATCAGAGATATTCATACTTACAACATAAGCGTAGTTGGTAAATAAGGGCATGAAAAAAAGCCATATAAGAAGATAAATACCTGCAAATGCCAAATTGATCACATGTACGGCTTCTTAAAAACCTATACGCAACACCATTGGCATACTATCATGATTAATGATAAGGATTTTGTGAATGACAACCAAATACTCAACTAAATTGAACAACAAAAACTACATTCTTACATCATCGTTGAAGAAATTGATGTACACTGACCTCAATTCTTTTACAAAGCACAATGGCAACGAACTCTAACACCAGGCGGTTGTGGTACGATTCTTATTTTTTTAAATATCTTATTATTCGAGGGGTCTTTTTTTTCACAAGAACAACAAAATAAACCTTGTCGGCCAGACAAGAACAATAGTCCTTTGAAGGTTTGAAATTGTATATCATTATTAAAGACCTTCTTTTGCCTATCCACATAATATAAAACTCAAGAGAAATGAGATCAAAAACTATACCCCCAGTTTCAGACAACACTATCAGTCATGTTGATTCTTGTTTGCCTATCCTCTTCAAGTATGCATTCATGTAGTAGAAGTACCTGAAATGCAATAGGCGAACATAAGCATCATTGCATCAGAACAAGAAACATATATAAGAGACAAATAGCCGTATAAAATAAAGAGATTGTTTGCTGCCTAGAAGGTTGTACAATCTCCGTGTTTAAAATAACCAGGAGTTGATTTTGATGAATCCACATATCAAACAAAATGAAGTGTAGCTTAGTTGATTTCAGCAAAAACATCAACTAAGTTACACATCAATGGCAGATTGAGCAGAAGTTATCAGAGTTGCGCAACATTAAAGATATATTGGAGGAAATGGTGATTATTTGAAAATCACCTTCTTATCCAATAATAATTTGTGCAAGATATGAACCAAGCCCTATGAAACATGAAACAACATAGGGGTTTCACCAAACATTTGATGTCCATGAGTAGAATTACATGAATACATGCATGTCCAAACAAATCACTTTTAAATAGAAGTTAACACACAGACACACACCCTTGGCTGACGGTGTACAACACCATTTCCATATCTTTACAGCGATTAGAACATTTGTACATAGGCATCCCTTTTGTTTACAGTAACCCTGCTAATTCTTCGACAAGTTGCACAAAAATATTTACTTAAAACAACACCAGAAACAAACATATCAGTAGCTTTCAATCCACGACACACAAAACATAAGATAAGATGCTCACTAAGTGAACAACCACCCACTGCCTTTCATAGAAAGGTAACTCACCATATAATTTCAAAAAAAGTTGATGTACAACAAGAAGTATAATCAAATTGCCCAGTTGATTATCCTCCAAATCAAGATTGAGCAAAACTTATGAACAAAACAAAAACCTGTCTAAACTAGGTGATGTACTGAATGGACTATAAATGACTTCCTTAACAGCAACAAATAAGACATCTAATGATAGAAAGATAGCTAAAACACTATTGTTTCTCACTTCCATCAGCGATTGTTCGAACAGACGGTTATAAGATGGCACAGTTACTATACGAAATACAAGTGATTGCTAAAAAATGGAAATAAATATAATTCCCGAAAACCACATAACCTTATCAAGAGCACTCAACATAATTCTATAAGCATAATTAGAATAAATTAAATCTAACTCGAATTGATTCACCCCCAATTTCAGTAGCCCTAGTCATCAGAACTAATCATTTTAGCTTTAATACTTAAAATGCAACAACGATTATCCTATAGTTATAAAAAAAATAACAGCAAGAACATCATACAACAGCCTATATCAACTAATTTAGTAGTGTACAAATTAATTTAGAATTGAACAATTTTTTCCTCAAAACCCTAGCCATTTAAACTGAAATTATTCAAGTGAGATATAATACCTAGAATAGGAAAAGAGGAGGAAAAGATAGAAACCAATCATAAAAAATTACGCCAAAATTCAGCTATTTCGACATGAAAAGGACTTACTTAGCTCCACTAAATTCAGCTTTACGTTCAACAGATAACTCCTTGAACCATGGGAACAAAATGTATTTCAGGTATTCCAGATAAGGATTTCCTTTAACTACTTTTGGGGGGCAATAAGCCTTTTTAATTTTCACATTAACTTCAACTTGTGGAAAAAAAAGGGTACAAAACAGCTGAATGTACAAGTATAAGATTTATCTCTATCTAGCGAACAAAAATTACAGCCAGTGAATTTTAATAAATAGTTGTACAATGACAGTAAATATGACATCTATTATCACAAACCTGATCATCATCCATGAAGATTGCAGAATATGATGCTTCAGAATTTGCCATCTTTTCTTGCCCTTGTTGTAAGCCTGGAAGCATGTCTGTAGTTAAACAACAAAGAAAAGCTACTTTGTTAGTCAACACACCAGAAAGGAATAATGCAAAAACCTTAAGACACTGCCGCAAATTATGTGAGTACGAGAAAACAAAGCATACGGTGTGACAATATAATAGGCTTGCTCTTTCTTTTCATGATATCAGAGTATTATCGAGCGAGAATGTTGACTTCATGCTGGTCCATATACCCTGTTGACTTCATGTGAAAATAATTTAGAGTTAGTGATTAAAATGCCTCGATTGACAAACCCTAATTTATACACAGTTCATGGTTCAAAGAGAAAGTTTGAGGTATGAACACCTTCAATTTCGTTGCTTATTAGGGGATGCTTATAGCACTGCACTTTGCGCTTCAGGATACTAAAGATCGACTAAAAATGGAAACATAAGAGGGATTAGTTTCAGGGAGATATGTCTGGTAAAAATTATCGAAACATAAAGAGGCATTACTTCTGGGAAATGATGCATTTAGGCACAAACACAAGACAAATATGCTATCATGAGGATGAAACCAGTTAATAAACCAACTTTAAAATAAAAAAATCAGAAATCTCTAATTTGTATTGAAGAGAAAATCCCTAATTTCATCAACCCTAATAATCAAATCCACTCGGTCTAAGCCAAATACTTATAATGAAACATAAATTATGCTATATTTAACTTCAAATCACAAAATAAACACTACACAACAATCCAATTTTGTATAATTCGAAACAATACAAACATTACACAACAATCATCACCTATTCGATTTGGCCAGAAAATTTAGATTTCTGATTAAGAAAGTAACCCTAATTGAGTATAAAATTGCAATTAAATTGAACCTGCTAAGAACACAATAACCAGAGTCAATTTCAGAAAAAATATTTCTAGCAGGCAATTCATCGAACACCTTCGTTACACCCGCAAATCCCGAAATTTTGCTTACAAAGGCAGTATAATCATATATTTAGAAAATTAATTAAAGCAATTGAAATTTTAAAAAAAAAATACCTGCTCACTTTGTAGAAGGGTTTGAGCGACAGTGTTCGAATGGTGATAAAGGATGGTCAGGTGGTTGGGTAGGGCGAGGGAAGTGCGGTAGTCGATAACGAGCGAGGTGTTCGACGAGATAATGAATAAGAGAAGAACAACGTGGTGGGGGTGAGTGGCATAGTGGTTGGCGTTGGTGAGCGGCATCCGGGCGGTTGCAAGGAGGGTGGGTAGGTCAAGTAATGGGAAAGTTTGTGGCTGTATGTGTATGTTTATGTAATCGTGGTTAACAACGATTGACATCAGTTTCAACTTTATTACCGATGCCAGTTGTTCAAGAACATTAATGACATCGGTTTTTTACAAACAACCGATGCCAATATCACTCAAAATTACAATTGCCATCGGTTCTCTGTAAGACCTATGCCATTGTGGCGATGCCAATCACCTTAATTCTACTAGTGCATGAGACGTTTTGTGTAAGACGTTGTTTCTTCAAAACCTAGGAGGTTAAAGTCATCACTTGTTGAAGATGATGAATTTGTGTTACTTTTAGAAAGTAAAGAGCTTACAACTTACAAAGAAATTGTTTGATTCAAGTTGATTACTTCTGGAAAGTAATGAACATATGACTTACATGAGAGTGTTTAAGTCACAACTCAATACAAAGCTTAGAGCCATGAAAATCCGAAATAAATTCCAAGTGAATTGTTAGATATCAAAGCTTGACTGGTGGCAAAGGGTTTTGCACTAGTTGAAATGCTTAAGTCTATTTGGATCTTCTTAGGGATTGTATTTCATTATGATGATATACATATAGCAAGTGAATCTAAAACCCACTTCTTCAATTAGAAGGAATGTATTCAATACATGTCTTGAGTTTTGTAGATTCTTGCGATCCTAAGATAATGTGAAACTTAAGAGAGGGTCTTAAGTAGGACATCCATGAGTTGGAATCACTGTTTTGATCATGTTATAAAACTTTTCTCGATAAGTGGAGAAGTTGCGTTTATACATGGAGTTTAGTGGGAGTTACGGAAATTCTAATTAGTCTTATATGAAGATGACATATTGATTATTGGGAATGATTTAAGACTAGGAGAAAAATAATACATCTAAATATCCGGATTTATGGAGATAAATTCACATGATATTAATGTCAAATAAGGAGTCTTATGTTGATAAGGTTCATGACTAGTTCAATCGAATTGAACATATTTGATTGATTCTATTTGATTCCGCTGCCGAATCAATTAAATAGGAAATGATGTATAACACTTCATATACTGTGAGTATGATGAATTGTTTCAAATCGAATTTATGTAATAGTTACCAAGTAAGCCATAAAGATTACCCTTAAGTGTTTGCATAAGCATTAAGGATGTAATGCAAAGTGTTTTTGATGCAATTTTGTGTAAGGGTGTTACACAAGTGACAATTGACAATTGATATTGCGCATGGTTTCCGACAAAACCATAATCAAAACACATTAGGATGGTTAAGATACCATTGTGGCTATGTTATTTAAGAAATAGATTTTCTAGAATCGTTCTAGGAAATAAAGAACAATGAGAAATATTTACTACGGAAATTGAGTACACTTGCAATCATGAGATGTGCAAGAAGGATGAGTCCCGCACACTGTGAAAACAGTGGGAGCTATTCTAAGGCTAGAGGGCCGATGTCTTGATTGGATCTCGACACGTACTCAGAAAGTTTTGTAATGCAAATGTATACATTACAAAGGAAAACGAGTATGTAGTAAGGTTAAGTAAGGTACAAGAAGTTGATAAAACCTACTAACCAAAGCCTTCTCATAGGCTTAACATGATGAGTCATGTCATTTCAGTTAAATTGAGATGAACAACTACATACAAGATCTAAATTGGATAATAGAATATCAAGTAGTAATCAAGTATTGACTACTCATATAATAATCACATTTGTCGTTCGAGTTTTTAAAATCTAAAAACTCCTTTTATACCTTGTTGCATCCAAACGGGTTATGGAGACAATATTAAACTCCGTTAAAGTGAACCCGGATTAACATTGTATTCGCCCATAGTCACTTGTATGAGGTGACGTCTCGAAGTGACTAGAGTGTGATGCGATTGATGGCAAGTTCAAGTGCCATAGAGTCATGTGAGATGACTAGTCGATCACATAGGCAGACTGTTAGGAACACTTTGTCGGGCCTTATGACCGCTTATAGAGTTCTGGCAAATTTATATAGCCTGGTCGTGGCGAGAGCTACTATAGTATTCTAATGAGTCGATTCTTTTGACTAAAGACTGTTCGCCTAAGGTGGCACAGTTTCAGATTAACTTTGATTTGTGTTACTATGACCTTCGTAAATGGGATCAAATGGGCATATTTTGGGTTATGATGGTTGTGGCTAGTCGAAGGGAATAAGTGCGATAGGAATTGTCCACCCCTTTGTCAGAAGTAAAAAACAATATCTCAGGGCCACTCGAGGAGTAATGAACTGGAAATGCGTGGCCACGCTCGGAAGATATCTATGGTAGATAAATCCGGTCAATCAGTTATTCTCCAGATCGAGGAAACCACTCTCGATAAGATCACTTGCAAGTACGACCTGAAAGACACCTTACATTGAGTGGGAGATAGTAATAGGACAAGAGAATTTGTGATGCACACTTGTCGAGGACAAGTGGGAGATTGTTGGAATATGTGTCCTCCGACAATAATGCGATCACAACTGACAATCATGATGATCACATGTTTAAATTTCATTTTGAGAATACATGTGGGATGTAATATTTTACAGTCAACTGGTCCACACTTATCGGTAATGATTGGGTGACTAGAGTTTGACATTACTGTCGTGCGACGGTGGTGATCAGTTGATCCCCTTAGGTCATACCTATAGGGAAATACTCTTAATTGATTATTTAATTAATCGTATGCCGATACGAGTTAATTAAATTGCTTAAAATTGACGGATGATTTTGTGAGTAAAGTTAACGTGTCTTATTGTAATTTGATTAAATGAGATACGGTCTAAGTAATCGAATTGTTTTATTACTTAGATAAAATTATTGTTTACGAAACAATTGAAATTGAATGAATAATTTATTATAAATACAAAACGTTGTAATTTATAATTTGATAAACCGTTTTGGCACATGTAATTACGAATTACGAGTCGATTTTGTATATGACATATTTTATGAGTATGTTGATTTTTAATATGTTAAAAATACATTACAATTTCATATGTCAAGTAACATGTCACATATGTTACAATTGACAAATGACAAAAATAAAATGGACCTCCCATTTTATTTAAGGGTGCCGAAAAATGGAGGGATTGTTGGGTTGATATTGTGTTTTTTATCTTAGTGGAAAACATAACGATAAAAGACTACCTCTAGCCATGCATGCCTACTCTTGCCTTGAGAAGACCAAGACCATGCATTGGCTCCCCAATAAAGACCCCCCCCCAACCGGTTTTCCTATGGGTGTGCAACCATATGGATTTCTCCATTATTCATTCTTTTCACCTATTTTTTCCTAGAGTAAGAAAATTATATACTCTCTACAATTTGTAAAAGTTCTAGAGAAATAAAAACCACAAAATCTCCTCCTCTTGGACCGAAATATTTCAAGAGAACAAATAAATTTTTGTGTCAATTTTTAAGTAGACTAATCTTAATACTAGATCATATTATTTTAGTCTTTAAGATGTATTCCTTGGGTATTCACTTTTGGGAGAGATTCTATACTTGAATCTATGTTCATCCATTATTGGAAAGCTCAAGAACTAACAAGAAGGAGATCTTGTTGGTGCCCATATGATGACCGAAATTTAGATGGTGAGAAATTGATTTTCTTATCTCTTCTTATTTAGTTTGCATGCATAAGATTTGTATTTAATTTTATGACTAAATTAAATTGTAACATATATAAATATATTGTATAATGAGATATGGATTTCTAACTCTTTTTACCAAAAGTATTGGGCTATTGTTAAGAATGATGTTATTAAAGGATCTATCAATATCCTAAATTTCGGTACTGTGCTTAAGGATTTCAATAAAACCTTTATTGTTGTTATTCCGAAAAATTATTGCCCGGAGAGAGTTGGGGATTTTCGGCCGATTAGCCTCTGCAATGTTATTATGAAAGTCGTCACAAAGTGCATTGCTAATAGATTAAAAGGGGTTATGGATGATCTTGTTAGTCCTTTTCAAAGTGCTTTTGTCCCAAATAGAAGTATTGCAGATAATATTGTCATTGCCCAAGAAATTCTCCACACCATAAATCACAGGAGTTATGGCAAGATGGGTATGATCGCTTTAAAGGCGGATATGAGTAAAGCCTATGATCGGCTAAACTGGAATTTCATTAGAGGGGTGCTCTCTTACTTAAATCTGTCGGGCTCTATGGTTCAGCTTATTATGAGTACTATTGAATCTGTTTCTTACGAAATTCTGATGAATGGTGCTTCTATGGAAAGAGTTGAACCTGGCTGTGGGATTAGGCAAGGTGATCCTTTATCCCCCTATATTTTTGCGCTTTGCACGGAAGTCTTACCCCAAATGATTCTCTATGCCCAGGATAGCAATCTCATTAAGGGTATCAAAATTTGCAAGAACGGGCCGGAAATCTCTCATTTATTGTTCGCGGATGATTCTCCTTTCTTTATCCGTGGTGACTATGAGAATTTGGATTTTCTAATGAATATTATCGATGAATATTATTCTGCCTCTGGACAATGCCTCAATAAAGATAAGTCCTCTATTCTTTTTAGTCCAAATTGCTCACTTATGACGGTCCAGAAGTGCCTAACTGAGTTTAAATTTGCTCCTAAGCATGATCTTGGCAACTATCTTGGCCTACCTACGAGTATTGGGTCTTCAAAAAGGGAGTTATTTAAATTTCTTGTTGACAAGACTAAGCGAAGGCTATCCTCCTGGAATAACATTCTTCTCTCTTCGGATGGAAAATTGACTCTCATTCGTTCCGTTCTCTCTTCACTATCCCTTTTCTCTCTATCGGTATTTCGCATACCGGTAAGTGTAACATCAAAGCTTCAATCCTTGATGGTGTATTTTTGGTGGAGTGGAACTAGAACTAATAAGTCTATTCATTGGTGTAGTAAAGAATTCCTTAGTAGGCCTGTGGGAGAAGGGGGTCTTGGACTTCGCAACATTGGATGTTTTAACCAAGCTCTTCTGGCCAAGTCCGCTTGGCGAATCTTATGTGTTCCAGGAAGCCTTATTAGCAAAGTTATTAGTCCCAAGCTTGGTGTTCAAGATGATATTTTATTTCAAAACCGTTGGAAGGCTACCCATGCGTCATCATGGGCTCTAAAAAGCCTTGTCTAGGGCTCCGATCTTATCTATAACAATATTGCTTGGACCATTGGATCCTCTTCTTGCCTTAATGTTTGGAAGAGTAAATGGATTGAGGGCTATAGTCTTCATGATCTGTGTGGGGATTCTATTGATGTTGCCACTAATTCCACGCTTCTGGTTAGTGAGCTTCACGATAATCATAGAAGATGGGATCTCTCTTCTCTTGGCTTCGTTCCGGGGGAGAAAATTACAAAGAAAATCCTCGCAACTTATATCCTGTGTCAACCCTCAGATGACTCCTTCTACTGGAATTTCTCTAAACATGGTGTTCACACAGTTAAGTCGGGATACTATGTTGCCGCTATGGCCTTATCTAATGGACTAACCTCGAATGTTGATCGCACTAGAATGTATACACCAATTGTGGCCTTCTGCAAATCAAAGCTCTGGAAGCTGCCTATTTCTAACAAACTAAAGGTGTTTCTGTGGAAATTTATGGCTAATGCGCTTCTAGTGGGCTCTAAATTCCTCAAACGAAAAATGAATGGGCGCTCCTCCTGTTCTCTTTGTGATGAATCATCTCCTTGTGTGGAATCTATTTCTCACCTCTTCAGATATTGTAGCTTTGCAAAGGCTCTATGGTTTGGTTGTCCTTTAGGACTTAGAATCACGGGAGGGGTGGACATTGATGCTAGGGTTGAAAGGAAATGTAGATCTTTATACATACTAACATACTCATATATGTTGAAATTAATTCGTCATAAAATTAAATACGGATTTTATGCATGCAAACAATATAATAAAATAGAGAAGAAATCATATTCTTACATTGGATGTATCGGTTTTATGGGCACAAAAGAAATCTCCTTTCCTTTTGTTCTTGAGCTTTCCTTTTGGATGAACAAGATTCAAGGGTAGAATCCCTCCCAAAGATGAATACCCAAGGTAACCACTAAAAAGACTAATATTATTTGATCTAGAACAATATTAATCTTACCAAAATTGACCCAAAATATTATTTTGCACTCTATAATTTTGGCATAGAGTAGAAGCATTTTTGGAGTTTTTATCTCTCTAATTTCATAAGATGTAGAGAGTGTTTTCTAATTCTTTCTCTAAGAAAAATATGCAAAAAGTATGAATGAATAATGATAGAGAAAACTCTCTATTAGCCCTTGAAAAACCGGTTGCCAAGAGTAAGAGGGAGCCAATGCATGGTGAAGTTTTTCTATCCAAGAAAACATAGGCATGCAAGGCTATGGCTAGGTCTAATTATGTTGTTTTCCACTCAAAATATAACATAATTTAAACACCACACTCCCTTCTAATTTTCGGTCCAAATGAGATAAAATGGATTCCATTTTATCTTTGTCAATTTGTCATATGTCACATGTCACATAAAATTGTTATGTATTTTTAACTTATTAAAAATCAACGTATCATCAAAAATACGTCATAAACAAAAACGACTTAGTAATTCATAATTACTTGTACCAAAATTTTTACCAATTTATAAATCACAACATCTTGTATTTATAATAATTTATTCATTCAAATGCAATTGTTTCCTTAAACAATAATTTCATCTAAGTAACGAAACAATTCGATTACTTAGACCGTATCTCATTTAATCAAATTTCAATAAGACACGTAAATATTACTTCCAAAAACGTCCGTCAATTTTAAGTAATTTAATTAACCCGTATCGTCATACGATCAATTAAATGATCAATTAAGTGTGTTACCCTTTAGGTATGACCTAAGGGGATCAACTGGTCACCACCGTCGCACGACAGTAATGTCAAACTCTAGTCAGCCAATCATTACCGATATGTGTGGACCAGTTGACTGTAAAATATTACATCCCACATGTATTCTTATAATGAGATTTAATAATGATATTTAAATCATATGATCGCACTATTGTTGAGGACACATTTCCCAACAATCTCCCACTTGTCCTCGACAAGTGTGCATCACCAATTCTCTTGTCCTATTACTATCTCCCACTCAATGCAAGGTGTCTTTCAGGTCGTACTTGCAAGTGATCATATCGAGAGTGGTTTCCTCGATCTGGAGAATAACTGATTGACCGGACTTATCTATCATAGATACTTTCCGAGCGTGGCCACGCATTTCCAGTTTATTACTCCTCGAGTGGCCCTGAGATATTGTTTTAACCCTGACAAGGGGGTGGACAATTCCTATCGCACTCATTCCCTTCGACTAGCCACAGCCATCATAACCCAAAATATGCCCATTTGACCCCATTTACGAAGGTCGTAGTAACACAAATCAAAGTTAATCTGAAGCTGTGCCATCTTAGGTGAATAGTCTTTAGTCAAAAGAATCGACTCACTAGAATACTATAGTAGCTCTCGCCACGACCAGGCTATATAAATTTGCCAGAACTCTATAAGCGGTCATTAGGCCCGACAAAACGTTCCTAACAGTCTGCCTATGCGATCGACTAGTCATCTCACATGACTCTATGGCACTTGAACTTGCCATCAATCGCATCACACTTTAGTCACTTCGAGACGTCACCTCATACAAGTGACTATGGGCGAATACCATGCTAATCCGTGTTCACTTTAACGGGGTTCAATTGTCTCTACAACCCGTTTGGATGTAACAAGGTATAATAAAAGAGTTTTAAAGTAAAACTCGAACGACAAATGCGATTATCTCATATGAATAGTCAATGCCTGATTACTATTCATGTTCTATAATCTAATTTGATCTTGTATATAGTTGTTCATTTCAATTCAATTGAAATGACATGACTCATCATGTTTAGCCTTTGACAAGGCTTTGGTTAGTAGGTTTTATCAACTTCTTGTACCTTACTCAACCTTACTACATATTCGTTTTCCTTTGTAATGTATACATTTGCATCACAAAACTTTCTGAGTACGTGTCGAGATCCAATCAAGACATAGGCCCTTTTAGCCTAAGAATAGCTCCCACTGTTTTCACAGTGTGCGGGACTCATCCTCTTGCACATCTCATGATTGCAAGTGTACTCAATTTCCGTTATAAATATCTCTCATTGTCCTTTATTGCCTAGAACGATTCTAGAAAATCTACTTCTTAATTATCATAGCCACAATGGTATCTTAACCATCCTAATGTGTTTTGATTATGGATTTGTCGGAAACCATGCGCAATCTCAATTGTCAATTGTCACTTGTGTAACACCCTTACACAAAATTGCATCATAAACACTTTGCTTTACTTCCTTAATGCTTCTGCATGCACTTAAGGGTAATCTTTATGGCTTACTTGGCAAAGATTACTTAAATTCGATTTTGAAAAACAATTCATCATACTCGAAGTATATGAAGTGTTATACATCATTACTCATTTAATTGATCCCAAGCGGAAGCAAATGCAAATGGAATCAATCAAAAATGTTCAATTTAATTGAACTAGTCATGAATCTTATCAACATAAGACTTCTTACTGACGCTAATATCATGTGGATTTATCTTCATAAATCCGGATATTCAAGATGTATTATAATACTCCAAAAGTCTTAAATCATTCTCAATGATCAATATGTCATCCACATATCGAACTAATTAAAAATTCCGTAACTCCCACTAAACTCCATGTATAAACACAACTTCTCGACTTATCGAGAAATGTTTTATCACATGATCAAAATGTTGATTCCAACTCATTGATGTCCTACTTAAGATCCTCTCTTAAGTTTCACATTATCTTAGGATTGCAAGAATCTATAAAACTTATGACATGTATTGAATACATTGCTTCTATTGAAGAAGTGGGTTTTAGATTCACTTACTGTGTATTTCATAACCTCATAATGAAACACAATCCCCAAGAAGATCCAAATAGACTTAAGCATTTCAATTAGTGCAAAACCCTTTGCAACTAATCTTGCTATGAAATATCTCTTTATTAGTGCAAAACCCTTTGTCACTAATTAAGCCTTTTATTTCGGATTTTCATGGCTCTAAGCCTCGTATTGTGTTGTGACTTAAACACTCTTATGTAAGTCCTTTGTCGATTACTTTCCAGAAGTAATCAACTTGAATCAAACAATTTCTTTTGTAAGTTATAAGCTCTTTACTTTCTTAAAAGTAGCATGAATTCATCATTTTTAACAAGTGACGAATTTAACCTCCTAGGTTTTGAAGAAACAATGTCTTACACAAAACGTCTCATGTAGCCAAGAAAGACCAGTTTCTTGCGACACAACATTCTTTGTGGCATTCTTTGTGGCTCTTGAATAATTTCTCCCACTCTGTCTTCTAAAAATAAACTTGTATTTTAGAAAGACAGCTTCACGAGCCGCAAACCCGTCGTACTCGTGATAATTGAAGAGGGAAAAATGAGTATTTGTTTCTTGTGAAAACTTACAAACATGGTACCCTTACCATTTCATATCTCATATGATTCGATTTAGTGGAAAAATAATTTAGACAAAAATGATAAAATCCCCAAAAGGATCAAGTTACTCAAAGTAACTTGATTGAAATCCAAACCATATCGAATAGCGTTTGAATTCTTATCTAATCACACATTATTCCATAATGCGTGCTAAGAGAGATTAACTTGTGATACTATATCACATTTCCTTTGGCTTATATCAAAGTCTTCACTTTGATAATCCCATCACGACTTAAATCGTGATTCCTTGAATTCTTTGAACTTCTTCAAAGATTTCTCTATTTACCTTATTAAGTGAACACACTAGCGTTAACTTAAATCGTTGGTAAAAGAGAATGATCAACCTATTATGGATCAATGATTTATAACCTCGATCTCCTTTTCAACCAAAAGGCACGAGACATCTTGCTTTGAATACAAGATACGCATATACCATTAACAATCTAATGGTTTCAAGAGTACTCGTTAACTCTTTGCGTTCATTATTCCAAAATTTAAGGTTTAATCTTGGGTTACCAACTTGAGTCTAGCATCATCTTCATGATATATTATTCTAGTTTGGTTTAGAATATAATCACCTTGATAATGGGCTAGCCATACATCAAATCGTGGTGTATAGGGTCACAAAAGTGAAAACCTCTTTTGTATCTTAACAAGTTTATATTCTTATTTAGAGTTTATGCACTTAATAGTCACAATTAAGTACAACTTTAAATCCAAAAACTAGATTGAGTACACAATTACTCTATCTCTCAACATTATTGTTGCTAGTCGTCATATTCTAATCATCTTATGTGTCGAATACAATGATGAAAACCTCCTCTGGTTTCTAATATTGACGAAGTGGCACTAGCAAAATTTATGTTTAATCAAATAAACACTTTTTAAAGAAGAAGGTCCCATTAGATGTCCCACAACTAACTTGCTGATTCTTCAATAATTTGGGGTAGTTTCCTTTCTCGTGTCCAACATTTAAGACAATGGATACTTTATCGGTTGGGATTGATAGGTTTAGTATCGTCATTCTCAACAACTTTACCTTTAACATTACCTTGTATCAATTCCTTTTACTTCTTGAACCTCGTCCTCATCTTAACAGTTTAAGAGAATGCTCCCACTTATTTCAATGAGTCTTTGCTTTGAGAAGCAAAATTGAATTCACGAAGATCACTCTTCATTTGTTCGTTTTAGTCTTAAAACTTTCATTGAAGTGGTTGCGTTATTTTGGTCAATTACGAATTCGAAAATCTAATCACCAAAAAATTTATCGCTTCAAGGTACTTAATTCAATTAAGTACATGGAAAAATAATCCATTGTAAGTAGATGTGTTAGTCAAGAATCAAAAACCTGTTTGATAATGAATAACTTTAATCTATACTCTTTACAAGAGATCCTTAGCAATGGTTCATATGAGGTTTTAGAAGCAAATTCAAATTTGTCTTTAGTCACTATATTTTAATGGAGATTTGAATCAAAAACGAAATGATATCGTATATGAATTGTGGTAAAGAAATAGAACAATAACAACAACGGAATAGTGGAAAACTTAACATTTATCGTTTTATTAATACTTGTAAACAAGTATAGCATTTACATAGTGACCTCTACCCAACTATGATAAATGATTCCAAGACCCAAATTCATATTAACTTGGGGCACGGTGTGCGAAATACCCTCATCAATATAACTCGGTGGATTAACTCTTTAATCGATTCTACTTTTAGAACTCTTGGTCGATAAAATTACATTAATATTTATCTTTAGCCCGAAACACATCCGGAAATACGTCGTGAATACTTTCGTTGAGTTCAACCCAAATTTCGAATAAATGTGTCCATGATCCAAACTCATATCAACTTAGGGCACGGTGTGCCGAAATACCCTTCATTAACATAAATTCGGTGGATAGACATTTATCACCCCACTTCACCAACGTAACAAGGTTTGTCTTACGGTAAAAGCCGCTCAACTCCCTTGCGAAACTGGTACTTCATGGGTTTCTAATATTTGGTAAGGCTATGTCTCAATTGATTGTTTTAGCGAGAGGTCATGCCAATTTATTATCTATCACGTTTTAAGTGAACTAAAGCGGTGAACTACGATAATTCGAATTGACACGGTCGAAAAACTCGATAAAAAAAAGATGCATGTTTTAGTTATGACGATTTAGCGATGCATGTGACATAAAATAAAATGCAAGCATAAAGATAAATAAATCCTAGTATGGCCTTTCCTAAAATAGAAAAACTATTCAACTATTACATATTCGGAAACCAACTCCATTGGTCCCTTGAACTTCGGTTGTGGCACGCATCTCGAGGTAACACCGTCTTTATGTATCGTCATTCTTGAAGAAAACCGTCTTTTGGAACTCCGGAATGAATAAAATTACATAATAAATTACATAATTTCCTATTATACATTTGTAACTAAAATAAAATAAATCTATTAAATTACAAAACGGTGATACGAGATCACAATAAAATTACAACCGAATCGATATTCCCATACATTTCGGGAAATACCAATTAAAATCTAAGGCCATACTAAGTAAAATTACATAATTCAAAAATTACATAAATTAAAATTATGACAATCATAAAGAAAATGCAGCATTATAATATGTATGAACATGCTCAATTTTAATGCTAAATCGCCTTTAAATAGCCAATATCGTATATTACTCGGTTTTTACGGATTTGCGTGATTTCAACATTTTATAATCACAAAAATACATAAACTCATATTTATGCATAAGTTAATTACCCTAACCTCTTAGGACTCAAAATTTAGTCTTCACTAATAATTTGACCATAATTAACCCCTATTTTATAAAATTGTTCATAAATGGACCAAAAATTACAAAAATAAGCCATATACTTCAAATAAATCACAAAATTTCAAATAAATTCAAAATTTGAAATTTAAACTCATGAACATTCTGGAAAATTTCCATGACACTCATAATGTTCAAAATCTTAGGTTAAAAATTTCGAAATTTTTCCGGAAAAACAATGTTGCGGTTTATCGATTTTTAATAAAATAATCATAAAAACATGGAAAAATTATTTTCATTAACTTTTCAATTTTAGATCTGAAAAAGATAATAAAATGCAACATTAGACGTTTTTCCTAAGTCATAGATTATGTTTTATTAATTTTCCACTAATAATGTCACTATTTATGCTATTTTTCTTCAAAAATTCATAAATCATGCAAAAAGACTTCTTTATAGCCAATTATTTTACACACATCTTGTAAAATTGCATGTGACAACATATTAATTTTCTATGACCAGATTCGAAATTTAACTCATATTAACCTATTTTTCACCTAAATCCGAATTTAATAATGAAAAATTCATTTTTCGAGCATAACAAGTCCAAAAATTATGAAAATTTACAAGTTATCTGAAAATAATATATGTGACAACATATCCAAAAATCAATGGAAAATTCGAAGTATAGCTAATTTTAGACCAAAAATGACATTTTTACTCATAAAATCACATTTAAATGTCATTATTGTAAAATATGAACAATAAAAAACCGAAAAATTAACCAAAATATCCTAAAACATTTTAGGACCAGAAATATTAACATGCATGGATTAATTTCGTGATATATCATAATAACACAAATTTTACAAGTTTTATTTGTTATTCTTATAACTCGGAAAAACTTTTAACCGATTTGCATGCAAACAACCGTGGCTCTTGATACCGATTGAAAGGAAATGTAGATCTTTATACATACTAACATACTCATATATGTTGAAATTAATTCGTCATAAAATTAAATACGGATTTTATGCATGCAAACAATATAATAAAATAGAGAAGAAATCATATTCTTACATTGGATGTATCGGTTTTATGGGCACAAAAGAAATCTCCTTTCCTTTTGTTCTTGAGCTTTCCTTTTGGATGAACAAGATTCAAGGGTAGAATCCCTCCCAAAGATGAATACCCAAGGTAACCACTAAAAAGACTAATATTATTTGATCTAGAACAATATTAATCTTACCAAAATTGACCCAAAATATTATTTTGCACTCTATAATTTCGGCATAGAGTAGAAGCATTTTTGGAGTTTTTATCTGTCTAATTTCATAAGATGTAGAGAGTGTTTTCTAATTCTTTCTCTAAGAAAAATATGCAAAAAGTATGAATGAATAATGATAGAGAAAATTCTCTATTAGCCCTTGAAAAACCGGTTGCCAAGAGTAAGAGGGAGCCAATGCATGGTGAAGTTTTTCTATCCAAGAAAACATAGGCATGCAAGGCTATGGCTAGGTCTAATTATGTTGTTTGCCACTCAAAATATAACATAATTTAAACACCACACTCCCTTCTAATTTTCGGTCCAAATGAGATAAAATGGATTCCATTTTATCTTTGTCAATTTGTCAATTTGTCATATGTCACATGTCACATGTCACATAAAATTGTTATGTATTTTTAACTTATTAAAAATCAACGTATCATCAAAAATACGTCATAAACAAAAACGACTTAGTAATTCATAATTACTTGTACCAAAAATTTTACCAATTTATAAATCACAACATCTTGTATTTATAATAATTTATTCATTCAAATGCAATTGTTTCCTTAAACAATAATTTCATCTAAGTAACGAAACATTTCGATTACTTAGACCGTATCTCATTTAATCAAATTTCAATAAGACACGTAAATATTACTTCCAAAAACGTCCGTCAATTTTAAGTAATTTAATTAACTCGTATCGTCATACGATCAATTAAATGATCAATTAAGTGTGTTACCCTTTAGGTATGACCTAAGGGGTTCAACTGGTCACCACCGTCGCACGACAGTAATGTCAAACTCTAGTCAGCCAATCATTACCGATATGTGTGGACCAGTTGACTGTAAAATATTACATCCCACATGTATTCTTATAATGAGATTTAATAATGATATTTAAATCATATGATCGCACTATTGTTGAGGACACATTTCCCAACAAGGGTGTGGGTCATAAACTGGGTTACTTATTTCTTAATTGGCCCAGATCCTAACTCCCTCCTCTTTCCCCTTATTGCTACCCTCTGGAGAATTTGGTGTTGTAGGAATGAGATGGTCTTCAAAAACCGTCGGCCTTGGCCTTTGAGTGCTCTCAATTCTATTCTCGGTGACATCCAATGCATGAATGAGGTTGTGTGTAGTAAGGATGCTAGCCTCCTTAGAGCGCCTTTGTTGGACTCCTCCCCAGTTTTTGAATTAGATAAGAGAATTAGAAACTCCTTCCCCTATTGGATTGTTGGTGGACCTGGGTGTGGCAATGTTTGCACTATCAAGTGTGATGCTGCCTGGAGGGCCGATAGAAGTTCTGGCATGGGGTGGTGCTTATTGGATGGCAATGGGGCCTTAAGGAATACTGCTCACGCTCGCTCGTTTGCATCTTCTGCCCTGCATGCCGAAGGACATGCAGCTATCACGGCACTCAAATGGGCCTAGGACGAAGGATGCCTTCATGTTAGACTTGTTACAAATTGTCTTATCTTGGTTATGCAGGTTGCTGAAGCGGAGAAGGCGATTGCATCTGTTAAGTGCATTATCGATGATTTAAAGTCTATTGCGTCTCGTTTTCATTGTTGCTCTCTTAGTTTCTGTCCTAGGGGGGTGAATAGGATAACTCATAATCTTGTCCAAGAAGCGCTTTTGTAAGCTACGCTATTTGTTGCTGTCAAAAAAAAAAATAAAAAAAAATATAAAAAAAACGTACTGTCTCATAATATTCATATGCTAATGCTGATTATTGTTTACGTGTTCTGATATTCTTGTCTGGTTGACTTAAAACACTTTATTGTCCATGTGAGTATGTGACTTCCTGAAATTTTTAGCAGGACCATATAAAGTTGTACATTATAAGATTCTCTAGGTATTTGTTAAACACTTTGTAATAAACTATGACGATCAATCTTGCATTTTCATAGCACGTTCTATCTAGGAATACAAGCATTTTCTTAATCATACGATATGATCTAAAAACTACTATGGCATGAGTTGTCATCACAACAACATAGCTCTTCAGCGATTCTAGGAAATATTGTTGGTGTACTAATTATAGAATCTATACAAGTATAGACGGTTATAAGATACAAGTATAAAAATATTGTATCGCATTTTGAAAAATAGTTCTTAGGCCACGAAATCATGGCCCATACAATAACATATAATGTCCCACCAACAAGACAATAATCATGGGAACCGTGGTGTCTAAGGCTAGGGGCAACCATGAGCGTGAGAAGGTATCCTCAGGTTTGCCCATTGAATTTAAAGGCTTTATTGATGAAATTCAATACAAATCACGACATATAATACACTTGTCATTCATGTTTAATGCCTCATTTTTTCTCGATCACACCGACCTCCATTTACTTTAAGACGCCCCTACATGGGAATAAGGTTATTGATAGTTGGACTCACCTCCATAGCACGCGGATGGTTATTGATAGTATAAGTTTTAGAGAGAATTAGATTTTAATCTCCTTTGAAAGTAAAATTTTTAAAATTATTCCCTTTTGAAATTTTTTTGCTAAACTTTCTTCCATAAGTTGCATATTTTGCTAAAATTGCTCCAAATCCCACTTTAAGTATAACTTATTTCGTCATTTTTGAACTTATTCACTTGTGGCTTAGTCAAGCTATACTTTGAAAGGTATAACTATGTAGACAAATGTAGGGGGAGTTCAAAAACAGATGATATAAGTCAACTTAAATTAGAGTTTTGAAGCAATTTTAGGAAAAAATGCAATTTAAGGGAGTAATTTTAGCAAAAAATGCAACTTAAAGGAGTAATTTTGAAAAACAATTTTAAAGGGAGTCATTTTAAAAAAGTTGGTTTCAAAAGGGAGTAAAATCTAATTTACTCTAAGTTTTATAATCTAAATTAACATAGTATGTTCTCGTCTTATAATGAACATATATAAACTGAATACACAAGCGATAAAAGAGATCATTACTTACCTCCAGCCATTGCTTTAATTAATTGATCCGTCTTAGTAAATAACCCGATTTCTAAATCCCCAGATCTGACTTGATTTCCAAACACTCAGCCTCATATTTTAGATGTTGTATTTTCTTAATGAGATAGGCTTGGCGAACCTTTATCAGAATACATGTATTCTCTTTATGTAGACTAATACGAAAGTTAAGAGCATCCGTTAATTCGCGAAAGCAATACAATACCTGTGAACTAATTTGATCACCAATTCTGGAATACCCGGTAAGTCCGAAGCTTTATGCGATATTAATGACAACAATGGAAACAACAACAACAACAATGCCGAACAGAACCAACTGCAATAATGAATAACAAAGATGAACAACAATATTGTGATTACGAACGAATGAACACAATAACGGATCAGACCTAATCTGGCCACGAACAAAATGCGATGAACAGTGTCATGAATAGTGTCGTGAACAGTAACGTGAACAATAATTTTTTTTGGTGTTTTTGATTTTTGTGAACAACGAAAATAAAAGGTATATATGACCAATCTAGATCTATAGATCGTTCATTGGTGATTCTTTTTGCAAGACCTATTGCTAGACAATCGAGTTAATGCTTGAACGCGTCATACAAGAATTAGGGTTGGAACGAAAAACGTCGATCCGAAATTAACAATTGCAAACTGCAAAGTACTGGTTTTCTTATTAATCACTCAATGTGTAAAAATACAGCATCGTCTATCTCGCCTTATATAGGCTTAATAGAACCGAAAAAAAAGACCTTAAATAACCAGCCAAACGCTACGCTAAATCTGACCATCAATAAGGAGCGTATCATTAATGCATTTAATAACGACACTTAGATTACCGTTTTTAAAATATTGGCGGAAACTTAGACCGCGCTAATAAGAATAACGGTTTCCGTCAAAAACCGTTCTTATTATAATGTGACAACGGTTGTTTAACAAACCATTATAAAAAACGTTTAAGGGTTTCCAAAAACTGGTTTTAGAATCACCCTTATCAATGGTTGTTAGACAACCGTTACCAGTTTAAGAAAACGGCGTTTCGAATACCGTTACTAAATTAACACCAGCAACGGTTTTTTATACCCGTTGTTATGTTATAACTACGGGTTTCTTGTAATCGTTATCATTTTCAATTATGAAAGAACGGTTCCTCTGTACCCATTGTTATTTATCTTTTACTGGTTAAAAATAACCGTTATATACTTTTTCCAATGTTTAATATTCAATCGATCCATGTATGATAAATAATGAACCGTTGCATGCATTATTTTGTTTGACCATTGTTACTATCCGTCCATTATTATATTCACACATGCATACATATTTTCTTATAAATATCACTTATAATGTGATCAATTAACCATATTCACCAAATCAAAGTTCAATTAATAATAGCCTATAATTTAATTAAAAATATTACACTTCGATCACCATGTCGTCGTCTTCTACACCCGCGAAATCACAATCAAATACCCGCTATATCCATCTTATTACCTGTATTATACACAACCTTCCAATCAAATATGATGACAAAGGTAGGGCTTTTTCGAGAAGTTTTACTTGGATGAGAGATATGCTTCGTCAAGGTGGTTATACGAACGTTAAAAAGCTCCACCAAGCTTGGACTAAAGTTCATGGTTTTCTTGGTTACGCAATGATCGAGTTTGAAGGTTTTGGGAAGAAGCTAGAATCTTTTCGTCAAGCGAGAAAACTCCAGGCAAGATACGAGGATCATGATGCAAAAAAGAAAAATTATTATACGGATGATGTGTTACAAGCGTAATATTTAAGGATTGCAACCGATTGTGACATTAATCTATTAAGAACATATCGACACTATATTGACACAGTGCCTCGTTCATGGGAGGCGGAACAAGTGTCTCCTAATAATCCACATATTGAATTCCCCATATTTATCTCAATCGCAGGGGAATTAAAAGAAGATTATGTTGATTAATTATTATTATAATTCTAATTAATGTTGTTAAAACCGCGTGTCTTTTAATTTCTTGTTATGTATTTGTTTTTCTTGAATATATGCGTGGTAGTGTATTTTATTTTCTAAATATTTATTGCAAGTTACGTAGGTTTAAAATATTTGTTAATAAGTCAACTTTTAAATTAAATTAATTACCAACGGTTTTGAAAAAAATTATAAATGTGACTATAAATGTTAAAGCATCCTTTACTAACATTCATTAATCATATCTTAATATTTCATCCCCATTACACAAATTTAAAACAACATGGCAATGAACCCTAATTTTATCAACAACGAAGAATGACTTACCCAAACGATTGCAGATGATGGGAAGGTTCTCATCGGGCTTCCCACCGATCAACACCCATTAATCAAAGCATCCCTTGAACATCAACGAAATTATTGGATTAAGAGGCATGAAGCAGTCCGGCTTGTCAACCAAGCCTCATCATCATCATCATCTTCATACCCTCGTCAGCCTATTACTCGCAATTTGGCTGCAGCGAGAGATATGTTGAGTTGTACTCTTCCAACCTTATCTCCACATGCAAGTCGTGTCCTTGCATATATTCAATCTATTATTGCAAAATATGAAGCCAATGACACGGAAGTTAGCGGTATACCAGAGTGGCATAATTGGTGGTAGGTTGAGAAGCGCTTTTTACTCTTAACCGGGGTTGTTCCGGCTTATTGTACATCTTTTGCTTTCTGATAAATGTTGTATTGTATTTGGTTTAAAATTAAATGAAATGATCATTTTGAAAGTGTTGAGCTATGCTTGTTTGATTTGCTTCCATTTTTTGAACTCCATAGATCAGTTAGTAATCAAGATCAAGATTGCTTCTACATAATACTCATCAACAACGGTTCACCTACAACCGTTGTCAATTGGTTCATCAACAACGGTTCACCGTTCACCTGCAACCGTTGTCAATTGGTTCATTAACAACGGTTCACCTACAACCGTTGTCAATCGTGATGTTCTAACTTCAACATGCACCGTTTATTAATTGTTTGACCATACGACTCAATATATTAAAAAAATAAATACATGTAAGATATGACCATACGACTCAATATATTAAAAATAATTAATTATTTGACCATACAGTATTTTTTAAGCCGTGGCTAATATTTCTCATTATTCTTGATTTGAGCAATGCACAGACTGTTCAGTTATTTTTTATTGAATCGACGTTGCATTATTGGTGGGTTTGAATCAACACTGCATTATTGGTGGGTGATTCTATAATTTTAATTTTGTTCCAAAATCATGGTCGTTAATCAAGGTAAAAATATTATGAGTCCATGGGTGCAGAGGGATCGTAAGTTGTCAGAAGAAGCATAAAATAAAAGATTAAGGGAATTACATCATCAACCGAGCTGAATTGAAAGCGAGAAGAAAATGGATGCGTTACGAGAAAGGTTAAAGGAACAATGTCCTTTCCATTTCATTAAGTTCCCCTCTTAACATATAATTCTTGAAGGTACAGATGAGAATTCATCGGCTTTCAAAGTTGGTTCTTCTGAGGATTTTAGAGTGGGATATATATTACCCAGATGCGATTGGTATGTATCTAGCGTGAGTGAAGCAACAAAAGCTTGGCGTCAATGGTGGTTTAGGTCATCGAAAGTGATGTCGGATTTGGAGGAAAAGGCCAGAGTTGAAATAGACTCCTACACCATCATTAATGGGAAGAGATATTGTCCATGACGTAATGTATTTTGGGTTATTTGATTAATGTATGTTTATTAATTGCTCATTGGGTTGTATTTAGGAAACTAATAGAGGAAAGAAGATTTTAATATATGCATTAATTACATTGGGTTGTGTATAATTTAGTCTTGAATTTCCATTTTCCCCCACTTGCTATCCCAGCTGCCTAATTGAGGAAAGAAGTTTGTACTAACTTAATATGCAGTATCAAATATGGAAGATGCTTTTGTTTTTGCTGGAAAAACTTGAGACAATGAAAAATAAATGACAACGGTTACACACCAACCGATGTATTATAATGAAAACAATTACGGGTTTATAGTAAGCCGTGGTCATATTGCAAAATACAGAAGACGGTTTTGCTTAACCCGTGTTTATTAGTTTCAATTAAATAATTCTTCAACCAACACACATGCAAACCTTCTCCTCACTCACTTAAAACCCTAGAACACTGAGTTTCCCTAGAACCACTACTATTCTCCGTCGCCGCCGTCTTCGTCATCGCCGTCGCCATCACCATTTCCTCTGTCATCCCCTCCGTCATCGCCATACCTAGACCAGCTTCTCCTCACTGAAGAAGTAATAATAAACCCTACTCCTTCGTCTCATTAACTTAATGTCTTTATTTTCTTTTTTAGTTGTGATATTATCCCCTAATTATCTTAGGTTTATTGTGTGTTAAACAACACCTATTATTTTAAGTATATTGTGTGTTAAACAACACCTATATTTTTTAGGTATACTGTGTGGGGTCTTGGAGAACGGATGGTCCGGTCATAGTCCACCAAGGATCGGCTTCCTTCACTAAGAAATAAGAAGCAAGCTTCACCTTATCTTGTTCTTGAACATCATAAAGAGAGAAATTCTTTTCTATGTCGGAACCACTCGGAGAGCTCAATAGGGTTCACCTCACCACCATAGGTCCTAGCCTTATTTCTTGCTAGTTGACTTGCAATCCAAGCAAAACATCCTTGACGATCCACCACTTGTGGAGCGGGATTGGCTTGAACATTGACATTTTGTTGATTTTGAAGAATTTGAGTAACGGCTTCCAAGATAATATTCTCCACATTGTTTGGTCGCACCATCTTCTCAAAACAACAAAATTCAATCACGTTAGAACCTAACATAGAGCATACACAAGAAGACTACCAACTTAGGTCCTTAATTCTACCCATCTCTCATTCATTATTCAAGGTCAAGTTTAAAATTTATGTTGGGGTGCACATGTGTGCGTCGGGAGCATTAATGCTCGATACCAACCGTGAACCCCGCGATAAAACCACATAACGTTAACAAATAAACGGCGGAAAATACGGGTTTTCAAAAACTTTTTAAGTTCAAAGCACGAAATTCACTTGACAAAAATAAAATAGAGTGCGATAAGTGTAAGTTTAAGTTTTACGATCCAAAGAAACGTTTTGGGGAAAATATATCCCACGAATACGTACAAATAAAAGAGGTGAATCTAATAGATAACTAAATATGGTCCAGGGTAAGAACTCGCTAGCTCACACGGTCTCCCCCACTTAATCTTCGTCACAAACTTGTCAATCATATTAATATGAAAGCCACAGTCAGTGGGGAGTAACTTAGGGTTCTCCCAGCCACAATATGTCAAAATACAAGTAAACAAGCACTTAATTAAACATATTGATGATACAACATATTTGAACGATAAAAATAAGGGGATATAAATGAAAGTCACGATGAGATAGGCATAATACATACATAAAGAAATAGGCATGATACATTAAAATAAATATGCATACAAGAAAGTGGAATGGCTAAATCAACTAATATCATATTGACTCGACTCAACAAGTGTAAGACATATATTTAGTATGAACTCACAAGACAACCACCTAGACTTCAACCTCTTGGTAGGACGATGATAATAATACGGTCCTAGTCTAAACCTGGATCCAGACTCTCGGGATGGACGTCACCCGATTCGACAAACGATATACCAATCGTATCCGAGACTCGAAACATGGCACACATATCCGTAACCAAAGGTCGAGTAACCTTAAATCGGAAACATGGCACACATAGCTGTAACCAAAGGTCCGAAGAAAGGCGGAAGGATAACCCAATCCGGAAACATGGCACACATATCCATAACCAAAGGTCTGAAAGGGTCAATAAGGAATGTCAAGTAGTCACACAATGTAAAACGTCATACTTGAGTCACAAATAAGATTAAAAATGATTATATAAACATAACGTAAATAATTCATTTGAAGCATATATGAGTATAAGAAGGAAATAAGAATCAGGTATTCCAAGCCGGTGTGGGCACCGGCTGCAGGCCCACCGACACATGGTACATGCCAAGTCAAAACAAAGCCAAAATGCTCTATGTGTGTTCTCTGCCGGTCCACCGACTGCCGGTCCACCTGCTATGGTAAACAAGCTCAAGAATGCTTAAATGTGTGTTCTCTGCCGGTCCAACGGCTGCCGGTCCACCGGCAGGAAACACACCCCATTATAAATGACACCAGAAATTCATACACTCACTACCGCCGGCTACCGGCCCACTGGCAGGGACATACATCTTAATATATGAACTTAGCAAAATCATAAGGGACTCTCTGCCGGTTGGTGGACCGGCTGCCGGTCCACTGGCAGAGACATACTAAGGCTATTTTCCCAATTTTTCCAACTCAGAATTACAAGGCGACGCTGCCGGTTAGGGAGGCTGGCTGCCGGCCCACCGGCAGGGACTCAATGCACACGAAAACCCAACAAATAACCATCCAAAGTTTTCCAAATTCAACCATCTTAAATCCGATCATCTTATACTTCTCTAATATGATGAATACTTGGAAAAACTACCAAATTCAAGATGAAACTAGCATATAGGGATGATTATGAATCTTTAATACAAGACCTCATCATGTAATTATGAGGGAATTTCATTAACACAGTCTCATATTTTACCATATTATAACAAGACATGAAATTACATCTTAAACATATGAGAAATATCATACAAGTATTCTACCCAACACTAAATCACCACAAATCATGAAAGACACCAAATTTAACATTCATATGAGTCTAATACTACATAAGTCACACAATTTTAACATAAAATTCGAGTAACCCATCACCGTTACCTTTTTGAACTTCAATCTTCTAATGAGTCGTAAATAATGTAGCTATCCTCTTCCGGGTTGTCTAAATCTTCCCTTAAGCACAAAAATGAAAGAGTTAAGTCAAGAATCCATAATCTTGTATGATGAGAATTTCGAAATATGAGGAAAGACGGCAACTTTCTTACTTAGAAAGAAGGAGGACGTGACAAGGAGGAGAATGGCGTGAAAAAGAACGAAATTGGTGAAGAATTGAGTGAGATATGATGATTTTAGGGTTGAATGGAGATGGTTCAACAATGGTGGTGTGTTTGTTGTGGGATTTTAGAAATTAGGGGTGAAGGAGATGAAGTTGTGGGATTTAGGTGGGGTTTGTGAAGAGAAAAGAGAAGGAAAAAGGCCTATGAGTCAAAATTAGCCCAATAACTCAAAATGAGTCGATTTCTACTAGAATTTTCGTCTCAAGCCTACTATAACTCAAGACGGAGAATATCCTTATTACAATCAACACTATTACTACCGTTATACGACTACGGCGATATTCTATAAAAATAGGTTTTAAATTATAATTATTAAATAAAAAATTACTTAAAAATTTATTTAAAATATAAGGAAAAGCGCGGGTGTTACATACTTGGCATATTGTGATGCATATTGGTTATATGTGGGTGTTCGTGATTGATTGGTGAAGTTGGGATTGTGTTGTGGCGTTGAGGATACGTGAAGCGGTTCGAAAGAACGTCTAACGCTCGGGTCGCTCCTTGGAGTTTCCTACTCTAAGGAGCTAGGTTGTGCCCGTTTATGACTTGACGAGGGGGATTCGTGTTGCGATCCAAATCTGGCAGCGGTCCGTGTAGCAACTAGGCTCGGTACACCGTGTTACGATACGGGTACCTTTTCGGACTACGGTCCGACGGGCTGGTTGCGGTGTTTTGATGCCGTCACCGAGTGGAGTGGAGTTGGAGTTGTGTTTGGAGGAGACTTGTGATTCATGCGTTCCATTATTGCATTGATATTCATATACACATATCATCTCATGAACACTTGTATTATTGAAACTGACCTTTTAATGTTTTCAGAATCTATGGTGAAACATATGATATTTCTTGTCATATAGGGAGCAGTTGATTGAGAGGTTTAGTAGTTTTCCATGTCGGCGGGTCAGAGGCTCGAAGCTGTTTTTCACCTAGAGCGTCATCACTTAGCCTTAGTAGTTTTGATACTTTCGCTACGATTTTGAGTATTGGTTTGGATTATAGTTCGGTTTGTATAACTTTAGTATTTGGTTTTGGAAGTATTCGACTTATATTATATTTCTCTAAACGTTTGAAATTATTTATAATGATTGCCTCCCTAGTTTTTGAGTTATACTAATTACCTCGGGAACGTCGTGCTAAAGGCTTAGCTTCCTAATTAATGGGGGTGTTACATAAGATGCGTTGGAAAAGACCCGTGTTGATCCGTGGGCCATGTATACGGCCTCGCTAGCTATCATGAGTGAACACTCCGAACCCTAGGTTTGGATCGAGATGCTACATATATAAAGGGAGAATCTTATATAATTCGGAGATTGGCGCCAAAAGCATAAGGACAACAAATGCAACCGAAATAACTATAGTTGTTAATCTATATTTTAGATCTTAGTATCTTATTTTACTTCAGTTCATCGTAACTATTATGATTGTTCTTTTTAATCATTGAGTTAGTTAGCCATCTATCCCTTATCATGTAGTGTCTTGGTCACAAATGTTCTTTATGAACTATAGTATTATTGTACATTTGCAATTTAATGATAAATAAAAATATATTATGAAGATTTAGCCGTTTGTTAGACTAGAATCATGTCATTATTATTAGTGTTGCCTCTATAAATTAGTAATCATCCTTAATTGAAAATTTTGAATCATAAGTGGCACAAGTCCTCCATATTGAGGGTTGTTTGCAATGTAGAACGGTAGTTACGACTTTAAGGTTACCTTAAAAGTATTGTACTTGTTTCATAAAAGCATATTTTCAATAATTGGCTTAAATGTTGATTACCAATTACCTATAAAAGTGTTGCCAAAAATATGTAACAACTCAGTTCAAATTTGAGTAAAGTGATCCAAAACAAATTCATTGTAGGGAAGTTGAACATCATTGAAACTATAAGCAAAGATGTTGGACCATATAGATATATGATTAAGTTTTGATAATGACAAGTGTGTGCTTCGTTTTATATATACTCCTGCTCGTAATCATTTGTTTAGTCTGTGTTAGATTGACTTAGGTTACAAGTTTAGCAAGTAATCGTTTATAGCATCCTTAGCTATAACATTGAAGATTTGTGAAGCATCATTCAAGTAATGTTATAGCGGCTTGAGCTATAACATTGAAGATTCTTAAAGCGTCATAGAAACTGTAACAATTTTCAAGTATGATGATCACTCAAGCAAAAGGCTCGATCAAGCCTATAACAAGCTCAAGATGAAGAGCATATGATCAAGATGAAGAGATGATTCTACTACTGAAGATCTCCAGGAAGATTAGCTAGTATAGGTCATCATTCGATAACGGTAATTTTAGAAGTAATTTTGACAAGTAATGTTATAGCTGTTTTAGTTATAACTTTACTAGTTGAACTTAAAGTTATAGGTGATTCTACTATAACTTTGAGCTGCAATATGAAGAACACGATTTTAATTTTTTTAAAATATATTTTTCAAAGCTTAAATAACAAAATCTTTAAAGAAAAGTATGTTTATAGTAGAGTGAGATTTGGGACATGATTAGATCAAATGAGTTTGAGATTATCCTATTGATTAGTAAAACAACTTATGAGTTGTCATGCTATCTAGGGTTTTCCTTTAATTCATATGTAAACCCTAATTATCTAACCTAATATCTTCGCTAGGGTTTCGGTTTGGGTGGCCGGCCTATGAGCCGTTTTTCCTCCTTATTCGAATACTCTTTGTGCAAGTTAGGGTTTGGAATAAATCTTAGTAATAATATTTGGTTAAGATATTTTATCTTCATATATTATTTGATTTATTCTTTTCCATTATATAAAGATATTATTAGGTTAAAATTAGATCTCCTACTTACTATATACTTCACACGTAATCTATATAGTATCTAGGGTTTTATGGTAAAGATCTTAAATAAATATTTGTTAGAGATATTTTATCTCCTTCTATTTATTTTGTATCTTTTATCTAAAATAGTGTTGGATTAAAATAGAAAAAAGATAGATCTTATTCCTTTCCTAATCTACACGAGATCTAGGGTTTAGGTAAAGATCTTAGATAAAATATTTGTTAAATATATTTTATCTCCTTATATTTATTCCATATCTTTTGGTAAGATATTATTAGAATAAGTAAATAGATTAAGATCTTTTTCTTACTTGGATAAAAACTAAAGTAGATAAAAATAATAAACAACCGAAAACGACAAGAGAATGTTAGAGATAGAGAGAGAGCGTGCGATATTAGAACGATAAACCCTAAAACCTAAAACTTACAAAAAAATCAATCAAAAATCCTTAATTTTCCACTAAAAATTCCAAAAATATGTCGATTAATTGTTCAGATGTTGAACAATTCCCTCCTCTAGTCTCTTCTGTATCGAAACATGCTTCAAGTTCCAAAAATTATGTGCCAGAAATCCCAGTGGGTGCTGTAGTTGGAGGGCCTAGTGCGGATGACGTGCAGAAGACTAAGTACGTGAATGAAATAGTTGGTGTGCAACCTTATGATCTGGACTCCATTCAGGAGGAGCAGGAATGGCAGGTTCAGAAGAAGCGTAAGGGCAAATCACCATTAACTGTGATTGAAGAGGAGCCTTTGGATTTGCTACGGTTTACTGCTGAGGACGTAAAGGATGAACTAGAGTATTGGCAAAATTCTGTGTTTTGCTTCAATCTAGGGGCTAATCCTCCTGTCGAGGTGGTGGACGTCTTCATCAAGCGAATCTAGGGGCATCTTCCAATTGACAAGGTATCTTTCCTCCCCAATGGGGTGTTCCTTGTTAGGTTTAATACGAAAGCTGCGAAAGATCGTGTCTTGCAGCAAGGACATTACTTATTTGACAATAAACCTTTGATTGTACGCCCCTGGAGTCCTGATGTTGAACTAAACAAAGCTGATGTTAAGGAGGTTCCAGTTTGGGTCAGACTTGAACATTTACCTTTGAAATTTTGGGGGAAATGTTTACCTAGAATTGCTGGTTTGTTGGATAAGTTTGTTCAAATGGATGTGGCTACTAAGGACAAGACTAGGTTAGGGTTTGCTAGGGTGATGCTAGAAGTTCCCTTTGGTAAACCTCTCCACGGGTCTGTGAAATTTATGGATGAAGATGGTGTGGTGGTCACCATTAAAGTTGTGTGGGAATGGAAACCTACCCTTTGCAAGCACTGTAAGGGAGTGGGTCATGAATCTGAGAAGTGTAGGAAAGAAAAACCTAGCCAGCCTCAGCAGAATAAGGAGGTTCAGAAGCAATGGAGGCCAAAGGTCTCACAGGGGCGTCCAAATGCTCATGTGGTGGTGCCTGTCTCTAATGTTTCTCCTACTAAGACTGGTCTGGTTACACCTCTGGAAAAACCCAACCAGTTTCAAGTGTCCTGGGAAAGGAATGGGAAATATCATATTGTCAATACTCCAGCCAAAAAGATCATAAGGTTTAGTAGGCAGGAGCTGATTGATAAGGGGCAGAGTTCAGGAAAGTTTGGCAAGGATACTTTCCTTGAATAACTGAATACTGCTACTCCTGTTACTGGAATTGGTGTGGTGTGTTTAAATGGTAGTGCATTACCTCCCTCTGGGGTAATGTATAATTTTGAATTTTGGAACATCAAGGGATTGAATAGCCCATCTAAGCAAAACAATATCAAGTGGTTCCTGCATCAGCATCATATTGGGTTATTTGGTCTCCTTGAGACAAAGGTTAAACCTTTGTCTCTAAATAATGTAAGGAATAAGTTGTGTGCTTCCTGGAGTTTGTCTACTAATTCTTCTTATCATAAAGGTGGTAGAATATGGGTGTTGTGGAATCCTACTATGTTTAGTGTTAATTTTCTTGATTATAGTTCTCAGACTATTCATATGGAGGTTAAAGACTTAGGCACTGGTTATTCTTTTTTCTGTACCATGATATATGCTTTCAATGATGTGACTGAAAGGAAGGCATTATGGGAGGATTTAGGTGCTTATAATAGAAGTTTAAAGGGTCCTTGGGTCATTTGTGGGGATTTTAACACTGTTCTGGTCCCTTCTGAAAGATTAGGTGGTAATTCTACTTTTGAAGAGATGGATGATTTCCAGAGGTGTGTTGCTGATTGTGGGGTTACTGACTGCTCTACCATTGGATCTTACTACACTTGGTCCAATAAGCAGGAGCCCTCTTCAAGAGTTTTTAGTAGGCTTGATAGAATGCTAGTGAACTCTTCTTGGCTACAGGATAATGCCTCAGCTTATGCTCATTTCTATCCTGAAGGTACTTTTGACCATACTCCCTGTGTGGTGCAAACTATTGGGGATTTTGATAAACCAAGGAGGAGATTTAAATACTATAATATGTGGAGTAAGGCTGCTGATTTTAAGAACTGTGTTAGTCAAGTCTGGCATAAGGATTGGGGTGGTTCTCATATGTTTAATCTGGTGAAGAAATTGAAAAGCCTTAAATGGCCCCTTAAGCAGCTCAATAAGGATAATTTTGATGATGTACTTAATAACACTGCTAGAGCTAGGTTGAACCTTGAGTTTATCCAGTTAAAACTCAGGGGTGATCCTCTGAATGCTCAGTTAATTGAACAAGAATTGGAAGCTAGTGGCAGTGTTCGATATTTGGAGCAAGCCTATCATGAGTTTTTAGTGCAAAAATCTAAAGCCACCTGGGTTGACAAAGTAGATGACAATACTAGGTATTTTCATAGCATCATTAAAGGCAGTCAAGTTCAAAATAAAGTTATAAAAATTGAGGATTCCTTTGGGCATGTGTGTGAGGAGCCTCCAAAGATTCAGGATGCTTTCCTGGATTTTTATGTCAAGCTTCTAGGGACCTCTGAGAATGTGTTAAAGCTAAGTGAAAATGTTGTCAGAATGGGGAAGGTGTGTTCTTCTGATCATATGGTGTTACTTATGTCTCCAGTTTTTGATGATGAAATTAAGAAGGCCATGTTTTCTATTCTTGGGCATAAAGTTGTTGGGCCTGATGGGTATTCAAGTGCCTTCCTTAAGGATGCTTGGGATGTTGTGGGGGGGTCTGTGTGTAAGGCTATTCAATATTTCTTCCACTCTGGTAAGATGCTTAAGCAACTCAATCATACCCTCATCACCCTCATTCCTAAGTGTGCAATGCCTCAAAATGTGACTCAGTTTAGGCCTATTTCTTGTTGCAATGTGGTTTATAAGTGCATTTCTAAACTGCTTTGTAATAGACTTGCTGAGGTGTTGCCTGATATTATTAGTGATAACCAAGGGGGTTTCATCAAAGGTAGGAGTATTGTAGAAAATATTCTTATCTGTCAGGATATTGGGAGATTATATAATAGGAAGTCAGTCTCTCCTAGGTTTCTCATGAAGGTTGACTTGAAGAAAGCTTATGATTCAGTCAATTGGGATTTCTTAGAAGGGATGTTGGCTGCCTTGGATTTCCCTGAGCCTTTTGTTGTCTTGGTTATGGAGTGTGTTAGGACTGCCAGTTATTCCTTGGTTCTTAATGGAAATTCCTTTGGGTTTTTCAAGGGTCAAAAGGGGCTCAGGTAAGGTGATCCCTTGTCCCCTCTCCTTTTTACAATCTCTATGGAATACCTGAGTAGAGTTCTTTCTTATGTAACTGAAAATATGGGCTTCAAGTATCATCCCCTTTGTAGTAAACTTAAGCTCTCTCATTTAATGTTTGCTGATGACCTCCTCTTATTCAGTAAGGGTGATACAGCCTCTATTATGGTTCTTTTGAGAGCCTTTGCCACTTTCTCCAGGGCATCTGGTTTGCAGATGAGTCCATCCAAAACTAATGCCTATTTCAATGGTGTGCCTGGGGGGGTTAAAGCTGATATTTTGCAGATAGCAGGGTTCCAAGAAGGATGTTTGCCTTTTAAGTATTTGGGAATTCCTATTACTGCTGGTAGAATGACCAGAGTTCAGTGTCAAGTGTTGATTGAAAAGCTCACTGCTAGGATTACTAGCTTTGGCACTAGACACCTCTCTTATTCTGGTAGGTTGGTCTTGATAAACTCAGTCCTCACTTCTTTGTATTCTTATTGGATGAATATTTTTATCATTCCCAAAGGAGTATTGTGTAGACTGAACTCCATTTGCAGAAACTTTCTCTGGGATGGGACCATTGATCATATCAGAGTCCTTCCTGTCAGTTGGGAGAAAATTTGTTCACCAAAGCATGAAGGTGGGCTAGGCATTAGAGATAGTTTTGTGTGGAATATTGTTGCTATTGGTAAGCTAGTGTGGTGGATCTATTTTAATCCAGATAAGCTGTGGGTTAAATGGGTTAGCCAAATTTATTTAAAGGGACAAGCTTGGCCTGATTATCAACCCAGTGGAGATCTGAGCTGGGGGTGGAAATCTGTTTGTAGCGTCAGAGACAAGATGAGGCAGGGCTATGTTCAGGGGCAGTGGGTATTGGATAGTAAGGGGTACACCTTGAAGAGTGGTTATGAGCTGTTACGTGTGAAGTTCCAGCCTGTGGTTTGGCATAAGGCTATCTGGAACTGGTGGTGTGTGCCAAAACATAGGTTTATTTGTTGGATGATGGTCAGGAATGCTATGCAGGTTAAAAGCAAGCTGTTTCAACTTGGTATTAGCCCTGATGATCTTTGCCTGCTCTGTGGAGGTACTACTGAGACACATGTGCATCTGTTTGAGCAATGTGTCTATAGTAGGAGTATTCTGCAGGGAATGGCTACGTTGTGTCAGATTAATATCCTATTTGTGAATATTTTGCAGTGGGTATGGAATCAGAAATGGGACAAAGCTAGAAAAGGGATTGTGCTGTGTGCTTTCATGGCCTGTTATTATCATATCTGGATGATGAGGAACAGGGCTCGGGTGGAGTTACATTTACCCAGACCGGTTGTTGCTCTCCATCAGGCTAAGTGTAGTGCAAAATTGAGAATTAATGTGCTCAGTAGTCAGTTAGATCTTTGTACTAGATCATGGTTAGAGAGCATTGATTTATGTAAAGAGGGGTCTGTCCCTATTTGAAATTGTTAGTATGTAAAATTGATAGGTTGTAAAACCTTTGTTTGTGCTTAATGGAAACTTACATTTCACCAAAAAAAAAAGTAGATAAAAATAATATTTGTTAGAGATTTCTTATCTCCTTATATTATTTTTATTCCTTCTTACTTTCCAAGATTAAGGAAGATTTGACCTAATCTCTTTCTTGCCTCTCACGACACACACACGGCATCTAGAGTTTTCTTCCTAAACCTAGATCTCCTCTCTACTATAAATACAAGCACTTATTCATTCTTTCAAATTACTTTTCAACTTTGAGCTTTAAAATATCGTTGCAAACAAATTAAGTTTATCATTATTTTGCAATCGAAAATTGTTTTGAAAAGTTGTGTTGTTCTTTATTTCAATTACTTTTTAAGTTACGTTATTGGATAATAGTGCTTCATATTGTTTCTTACTCGTTCAATTGTGTGAACACCTAGAAGAAGAATCAAGTACTTTGTTAGTAACTTAAGATAGTCAAAACCGAATATCTAGTGATATTCAAATTGAGTTATAGCTAGAGTTAGCTATACGAGTTGGATTGATAATCTTGTAATCCGGAGAAAGGTACTAAAATTATTAATCGAGAATAGTGGACGTAGGCTTCGACGTGTGAAGCTGAACCACTTCAAAACCGTGTGTCTTTGCATTTTCGTTTTTGTTCATTTCATTACGTTAATAATGATCTAGTTAATTAGTTAAAGTTTAATCAATAAACATTAAGTAATTAATTCCTTTGATATAAAATAAAACGTAGGCATAATTTTTAAATACTCAATTCACCCCCCCCCCCCCTTCTCGAGTATTTCGGGTGTGATAGACTCTTCAATTGGTATCAGAGCCTCGTGCTCTTGATTGCCTAACCGCAAAGAGGCTAGATCCGTCTATCTTTTTATCTTTTTATTTTATTTTTTCCACTGCCTTACACGTGTGAAATGGATTCCAAGTATCTTAAGTGTCCCGTCTTTGATGGGAAGAATTATGGACTTTGGAAAAACATGATGACACACTACATAAAAGGACATGATTGGGAGTGCTGGACGATTATAAAGAAAGGACCACATAAAATTTTGGTCGCATCTTCGGAAGGCACTACCTATGAGTAAAAGGAAGAAGACTGTTGAGGCTGATTACAAGAAGGCTGAGAAAAACTCGAAAGCGATAAGCCTGTTACAAAACGGCATGACATCGACTGAATTCGATCGTTTTTCTTCTTGCACTTCGGCCAAGAAAATATGGGATGTTCTTGAGATGGCCTATGAAGGAACGTCCGCTGTAAGGAAATATCGCATTGACCTGCTGATTCAAAAATATGAACTTTTTAGAATGGAAAATAATGAATCACTTGATAGCATGTCAGCACGATTTTCTACTATAGTCAATGAGCTCAAAAATCTTGGTAAAACTTTCAACTCCGAGGATATTGCTAGAAAAGTACTTAGGAGACAAACCATGAAATGGCGTCCCAAGGTCACGGTTATGGAAGAAGTCAGAGATCTGACTTCTCTTCCTTATTCAGAACTTATTGGTGCTTTCATGGCTCATGAACTCATCCTGGATGACGATGAGGGCGAGTACAGTAATAATAAGAGCATGGCTCTACAAGCTTCTGCTAAGGAAGAAGAAGATGTAGAAATAGAGGACGAAACCGTTTTGTTTGCTAAACAATTTAATAAACGAATTTTCAGAAATAAGCAAGCAAAATCGTTCAACAACAACAAGACCTACAATAAGAAAACTTCCGAGTCAAAGAATACGTTTGCTAATAGAGGATGCTTCAAGTGTGGCGAATCCAGTCATATGATTAAGGATTATCCCACATGGGAGAAAATTAAAGACAAAGCAAAACGTGAAAAGACCAAGAAGGAATTCAAGCAAGTGATGATAGCATCTTGCTGGGGAGATCTCGACCCTGAGGACGACGAAGCATCAGAAGAAGAAGAAGTTGCTAACCTATGTCTAAGCAACGTCAGTCTTGACCTCTTCTCAGACAATGATAAAGATAGCGTGGACTCCTACTGCTGCTTCCTAGGAGATTCTGATTCAGAAGAAGAATAAGAGGTAAGTTATCTTGAACTTAAGAAAAGTGTTAAGAAATTGCCTAAGAATGCTTTAATTGAATATTTTGAACAATCTCTTGATAAGTGTCACGAACAAGAGATGGAATTGAAAGACTTGAAAGAACAAATTCTCGATATTGCTGAAGAGAATCATCTCCATAAAGCAAATGACAAAAAGCTCAAATCTAAAGTTACAGCTAATATGGCTACAAGTTCAGATACGACAAATGCTGAGAAGAAGGCTCTTGAGTCTAAAGTTATAGCTAGTGAAGCTATAACCTCAGACCTGAAACTCAACATTAAGCATCTTCAAGCCAAAGTTATAGCTAGTGAAGCTATAACATTGGAATTGAGGAAAGTCAAAGAGCTTCTTGAGTCCAAGGCTACGGCTAGAGAAGCCGTGATCTCAGATCAAAAGAAGGATATTGAGACTTTAATTCAGCAATTAAAGGAATCTAAAACCGTTCTTTCAAATACTAAAAGAACGCATACCGAGACGGTACGAGTTCTTAATGATAGATTCCAGAACTTTCGTGACAATTATGAAGAGACTCATCCTCCAAAAGTTGTAGAGTCCGACCACTCCAAATGCAACAAAGAAATAGAGTCCTTAAAATAATTACTCTTGCATGCTAGAAAGGTTCACGGTCAATGGGAAGGTAGCACGCGTGTTCTAAATTTTCTAACTAAGTAATCAGATAATAACATGAAAATGGGATTAGGGCACGAGTGCTATGGTCGTAGAGATCACTCTAAATGCAAATCAACCCCTTCCAAACGAGATTTCAGAAGGAGAAAATATACAAATTTACCAGAATATTTGATTTGCAATTACGGTGGTCATACTGGACATATCCAAGAAAATTGTGTCAAATATGCTCAAGATTTAAGAAAAGGAATCAACTTTGCTAAAACATCTGACACTGTTTTTGAGGAAAGTGATTATACCCCATCTGAACCAAGTACCAATGAAGAACGCAACAATGATCATCGTTGGTTCTACGATATGAGCTTTGATTTCAAGAAGGCTACCAAATCAAAACAAACACCTAAACCTAAAGAGCCCTTCAAAACCAAAGCTCCTCCAAAATAACCTGAAAGACCACGATATAAGGAACCCACAACTCAACCTAAGACGGTTCCTAAACAAACCCATTCGCCTCCAAAACGTAAAATCATAAAAAGGGTTTGGGTTAGAAAAGATCTAGTTTTTAGAGTGACTAACGTTAAAGGACCCAACTTAGCTTGGGTACCTAAAAACTGTATCTAATTATTTTGCAGGTTGTGATGAAAGAAAATAACTTATGGTACCTTGATAGTGGATGCTCAAGGCACATGACTGGAGATGTAAATTTATTTCTTTCACTTGAACCCTTCGATGGAGGTAAGGTCACATTTGGTGATAACAAGAAGGGTAAGATCATTGGTGTTGGTAAAGTTGGAATATCCTCTTCTCATGCTATTAGTGATGTTTATCTTGTTAGTGGTGTCAAACACAATTTACTGAGTATCTCTCAATTATGCGACAAAGGAAATAAAGTTGTCTTTCATTCAGATTCTTGTCGAATAATAATTGAAGGAACAAGTAGTGTTGTGCTTGAAGGACACCGTAGATGGAATGTTTATATGATTGATCTAAATAATATTCCTACTAATTCATTCACGGGCATGAAAGTAACGACAGATGATCCATGCCTTTGGCACAGAAGATTGGCTCACATAAATTCAACAACGTTGAATAAACTAAAGAAATGGGATTTGGTTGAAGGACTTCCCTCAATCAAATTTCATCAAGAAACATTATGTGATTCATGTGCCCGTTGCAAACATGTGAGATCATCGTTCAAACCCAAGAGAATGGTAAGTACCAAGGAACCACTAGAACTCGTGCATATGGATCTTTGTGGCCCAATGAAGGTAAAAAGTAGAGGTGGATCTAGGTATGTCTTCGTTCTAGTTGATGATTATTCCAGATATGTTTGGCCAATCTTTCTCAATTCAAAAGATGAGACTTTCGAAGAATTTGCAGTTCTAATGAAGCTTGCCCAAAATAAGTATAAATCAAAATTAGTTTCCATTCGTACGGATCATGGCACCGAATTTGATAATCATGCCGTTATAGAATATTGTACGGAGAATGGTGTTGGGCATAACTTCTCAGCACCACGAACCCCACAACAAAACGGTGTTGTTGAGCGTATGAATAGAACATTGGAGGATATGGCACGCACGATGTTGTTGTGTAGCGGCTTACCTCGAACTTTCTGGGCTGAAGCTATTAGTACTGCATGCTATGTTCATAATCGAGCGTTGATTAGACCTATTCTCAAGAAGACTCCTTATGAGCTTCTTAGGGGACGTAAACCTAACATATCACATCTACGTTGCTTCGGGAGTAAATGTTTTGTCCATAATAATGGCAAAAAAAGATAAGCAAATTCGATCCCAGAAGTGACGAAGCGGTGTTTGTCGGTTATTCTAATCATAGTAAAGCATATAAAGTTTTCAATAAGAGAACCCTATGCATCGAAGAAAGTTTTCATGTTGTTTTTGATGAGAATAATATGTTTGACAAAGCTGAACAGGATGAGGAAGAAGATTTGAACGAACCTGATTTCCGACTATCCGGGGATGAACTTCCATAATTGGATGTGGAAGATAAGGAAATTGAGGGTACAAATGATGAACAAGGAAGCCCTTCGAATGATAACGGAAAGAGAACTGAGAGTTTAGTTGATGATACTAAAACCTCTTCTCAATCTTAGAAATTAGAGAATAAAGTTATAACTGATGAAGCTATAACTTCAACTCCAAATCAACGAACTAAGTCCAATGTTATAACCGATTTCGTTATAACCCTGGGCTTGGATTCGGGGGAACAAGGCTTGAACCCCGATCATTCGAAGATGATGAAACTAGTTCAGATGAAGATGTGCCTCCTGTTTCAAAAAAATGGAGATATAAGGATTCCCATCCAATGGAAACCATCCTAGGAAGTTTGAATGAAGGCGTTCGAACTCGGAGAAGACTTAACAACTTTTGGTCATTCTACTCCTTTCTTTCAACCATTGAGCCAACAAATATCAAAGAAGCACTTGCCGAACCAGATTGGATAGTTGATATGCAAGAAGAGCTTCAACAGTTCGAACGGAACAAAGTGTGGCATTTGGTTCCAAGACCTAAAGACCGAACAGTTTTTGGTACGAGATGGGTTTTTAGGAACAAGCTGGACGATACAGGAGTTATTGTACGAAATAAAGCTAGATTGGTTGTACAAAGGTATAATCAATAAGAAGGAATTGACTATGATGAGACCTTCGCTCCTGTAGCCAGACTTGAGGCTATTAGATTGTTAATAGCTTTTGCTGCTCATAAGGGAATCAAACTTTATCAAATGGACGTTAAGACAACATTTCTTAACGGTTATTTGAATGAGGAGGTTTTCGTCGAACAACCTCCAGGATTTCTTGATAGCAAGTTTCAAAACCATGTTTTCAAATTAGATAAAGCCTTGTATGCTTTGAAACAAGCTCCGAGGTCGTGGTACGACAGATTGTCAAAATATCTTCTTGAAAGTGGTTTTAAAAGAAGATCTGTCGATAAAACCCTATTCCTGAAAACTGAGGATTCCGATCGATTAGTTGTACAAATATATGTTGACGATATTATTTTTTGTTCAACTAATAATCGTTTATGTAAGTACTTTTCAGATTTAATGACCTCAGAATTCGAGATGAGCATGATGGGAGAACTCAAGTTCTTCCTTGGAGTCCAAATCCAACAAACTCCTGAAGGAATTATGATACACCAACAAAAATACATCAAGGAGCTAATCAAGAAATTCGGTATGGAAAATTCTAATTCTAAGCCAACTCCTATGGGTACTGAGAAGAAATTGACTTTGGATGAAAATGGTAAGTCTGTCGATGAGACGACTTATCGAGGTATGATTGGCTCACTCATTTTTTTTTTTTTGATGACGAGGGGTTGAATCCCCCCAGGTCCATGCATTCCCGCACCACCATATGGACCATGTAAGCCACCCCCTTTAGGGGCTGCAGCGGCCAAGTGATCATCGCCCCAGCTGGTAGTCGAACCCGGGACCTCTCAACTCCTGCACTTCTGCAAGCTTCAAGGTTTAACCCGGCTACCACCGGACTAACACCACTTGGTTCACTCATTTATTTAACTGCAAGTCGTCCGGATATTATGTTTAGTGTATGCGTATGTGCTCGGTTTCAATCGTGCCCTAAAGAATCGCATATGATTGCAGTTAAAAGAATATTGAAGTATTTAATTGGTACATCTAAATTATATCTATGGTATCCTCTTGAGTGTAATTTCGATCTCATAGGATATTCAGATACAGATTATGCAGAATGTTCACTTGATATAAAAAGTACTTCCGGCATAGCCACGTTTGTTGGGCCATGTATTATTACGTGGGGGTCAAAGAAGTAAAATTTTGTTGCGTTATCTACTGCTGAAGCCGAATACATTGCCGCTGGGTTGGTATGTTCTCAACTTTTATGGCTTAAGCAATAATTATGTGATTAAGGTGTTAATGTTGGTTGTATACCTATTTTATGCGATAACACGAGTGCTATAATTATATCTAAGAACCCTGCGCAACACTCACGAACTAAGCATATAGACATTAGACACCATTTTCTATGTGATCATGTAGATAAGGGCAATATAAGACTGGAATTTTGTAGTACAGAAAAACAATGGGCTGACATTTTTACCAAAGCATTGGCTAGAGAACGTTTTGAGATTTTACGGTTGGAAATTGGTTTAATTGGTTGCAACTAAACTTGTCACAAATATTTTATTTTCCATATGACTGACTAGATTTGACGAGATTGTATGACTGTGTTCGTATTTTCCACTGCAAGTACATTCTTATATAGTATTTTATTATTTTATAAGAATATTCCGTTTGCTAGTCTGTTATATTTTGTGTTGTATACAAACCATAATTCTTGTTCATCACATATACATTCTACGGTTTAGAGTTTCATAAACCAATGACATTCATGATTGGTTTTATTTAGGATGTGAGTAGTACTCCTTACATGACATGTAACATCAAATTGCATAAGCATGAAATTTGTCTCTTATTGCCTGTATACACTCGGTTTGTGGTGGTGACACATGTGGAGAGGCGACCCTTCCTTTACGTTTTACCTACTAACCTCACAATAGACAAATTTGTCTTGTTTTGGCCTATTTATTCAACTACATTCCATATAGCCTACCCTTGTCAAGCTAGTCTTGTTGGTAAATTCGGAAGTCTTGTTGTGGTCAATTTTGTTGGTGTTGAGATGGATATTGGAATGAAGGAAGAAAAAGATGAAATAAAAATAAGGAATATTATATAAAAAGATGGAAAAGCAAAGAATCTCTTATTACTCCTATTCTTATCATTTCCATATTACTTGAGGAGAAATACTTGTTGATGTGAATGAGTTTGTGCCATACTTGGCATGGTGCATCATCTTTCATGTTGGGTTGGAAAGTGGAATATGGTTACTTTTGGTTGTGATCGGTGCTCGCGTGGCTTTTACCTCCACATATCCAATTTATTTTGCCCCTTCTTACCCAATTACCTCACCTCACATGACTTCGTAAGTCCTCGGCGTGTGTTTTGGACCTCGCTTGGTTGGAGTGTGTATGTACGGTTACTAGAGATATCTATCATGTTAGATTGCATGCATGCTTTTGTAGGTCGTAGTTAGGTGAGTGACTATATTCATTCTCTCTTACAAAATCTATACTCATCTTGGTTTGTATTACACACTTTATATGAAGGTCTTGCTTATGTTGAAGTCGTTCTTATGCTATAATATATGCTTTAATTAATTTCTATTTCTTGCCTCGGTTGATATCATTCTAGTCATTTTATGTTTGTTCTCGTCTTTTCGATGATGTCAAGAGGGGGAAGAAAATTATCGTGAATTAAGTATTTGCCTAAGCTTGCTCCTTGTCAGAACCTTTAATCTCTTAAGGTCCTTAGATGCTATACTTTGTATATAAGTGATTGTTCTTGCGTTCAACTGTCTATGACTTTTATAGTACTATGTTGAGGGGGAACTTACACTTAGTCACAAATCGTAAGAGACTTGTCATCATCAAAAAGGGGGAATTTGTTGGACCATATAGATATATGATTAAGTTTTGATAATGAACAGTGTGTGCTTCGCTTTTATATATCTTGTTGCTCGTAATCGTTTGTTTAGTCTGTGTTAGATTAACTTAGGTTACAAGTTTAGCAAGTAATCGTTTATAGCATCCTTAGCTATAACATTGAAGATTTGTGAAGCATCATTCAAGTAATGTTATAGCGGCTTGAGCTATAACATTGAAGATTCTTAAAGCGTCATAGTAACTGTAACAAGTTTCAAGTATGATGATCACTCAAGCAAAAGGCTCGATCAAGTCTATAACAAGCTCAAGATGAAGAGCTTATGATCAGGATGATGAGATGATTCTACTACTGAAGATCTCCAGGAAGATTAGCTAGTATAGGTCATCATTCGATAACGGTAATTTTAGAAGTAATTTTGACAAGTAATGTTATAGCTGTTTTAGTTATAACTTTACTAGTTGAACTCAAAGTTATAGGTGATTCTACTATAACTTTGAGCTGCAATATGAAGAACACGATTTTAATGTTTTTAAAATATATTTTTCAAAGCTTAAATAATAAAATCTTTAAAGAAAAGTATGTTTATAGTAGAGTGAGATTTGGGACATGATTAGATCAAATGAGTTTGAGATTATCCTATTGATTAGTAAAACAACTTATGAGTTGTCATGCTATCTAGGGTTTTCCTTTAATTCATATCTAAACCCTAATTATCTAACCTAATATCTTAGCTAGGGTTTCGGTTTGGGTTGCCGGTCTATGAGCCGTTTTTCCTCCCTATTCGAATACTCTTTGTGCAAGTTAGGGTTTGGAATAAATCTTAGTAATAATATTTGGTTAAGATATTTTATCTTCATATATTATTTGATTTATTCTTTTCCATTATATAAAGATATTATTAGGTTAAAATTAGATCTCATACTTACTATATACTTCACACGTGATCTATATAGTATCTAGGGTTTTATGGTAAAGATCTTAAATAAATATTTGTTAGAGATATTTTATCTCCTTCTATTTATTTTGTATCTTTTATCTAAAATAGTGTTGGATTAAAATAGGAAAAAGATAGATCTTATTCCTTTCCTAATCTACACGAGATCTAGGGTTTAGGTAAAGATCTTAGATAAAATATTTGTTAAATATATTTTATCTCCTTATATTTATTCCATATGTTTTGGTAAGATATTATTAGAATAAATAAATGGATTAAGATCTTTTTCTTACTTGGATAAAAACTAAAGTAGATAAAAATAATATTTGTTAGAGATTTCTTATCTCCTTATATTATTTTTATTCCTTCTTACTTTCCAAGATTAAGGAAGATTTGACCCAATCTCTTTCTTGCCTCTCACGACACACACGGCATCTAGGGTTTTCTTCCTAAACCTAGATCTCCTCTCTACTATAAATACAAGCACTTATTCATTCTTTCAAATTACTTTTCAACTTTGAGCTTTATAATATCCTTGTAAACAAATTAAGTTTATCATTATTTTGCATTCGAAAATTGTTTTGAAAAGTCGTGTTGTTCTTTATTTCAATTACTTTTTAAGTTACGTTACTGGATAATAGTGCTTCATATTGTTTCTTACTCGTTCAATTGTGTGAACACCTAGAAGAACAATCAAGTACTTTCTTAATAATTTAAGATAGTCAAAACCGAATATCTAGTGATATTCAAATTGAGTTATAGCTAGAGTTAGCTATACGAGTTGGGTTGATAATTTTTTAATCCGGAGAAAGGTACTAAAATTACACTTCAAAACCGTGTGTCTTTGCATTTTCGTTTTTCTTCATTTCATTACGTTAATAATGATCTAGTTAATTAGTTAAAGTTTAATCAATAAACTTTAAGTAATTAATTACTTTGATATAAAATAAAAAGTAGGCATAATTTTGAAATACTCAATTCACCCCCCCCCCCCCCTCGAGTATTTCGGGTGTGATAGACTCTTCAAAAGACAATTAAAAGAATAAAAAATGATGATATTTGGGGTCGAATACGTAACAAAGCGTTCACCTATACAAGTAAATGTCATTGGTAATTAAACATGTAGCTTTACCGTTAAGTATATTCTCAAATCTGAATTGAGTAGTATTTCAATTCACAGCTCCACCAATGAATTCATTCTCAACGAGTAACGCCATCTGTATTATTTCCTAACCTTATTTTTAGGATTTTGTTTTAGTCCAAGATGCAGCGAATAAATACGGATTTTTCGTCAGTTACAACAAGATTAAAATCATGGATTCAATTGCACTCGTATAAAAGATACTAATAAAAAAATCTGCTAGTCTTGTGTTATAAAACAACGTACTGTCTCATAATGCATACTAATAATGGTGGCCATTCCTCTAACTCCAATAACAATTACAAGGGGAAGGGGAATCGTCATCATAAAAATCATTATCGGGGCAAGAATCACGGAGGCGGCACTCATGGCGGAAATTCTGGTGGTTATTCTAAGCAGACAGGCCGACAACAGACCCGATCCACGACTCCTGCCTCTAACTGGGCGTGGGTCCCACTTACGCTGTGGCCTGCCTCCTCGTCACAGGGATGGACCGCGTCGCCGTGTCCGTACCCTACTACCAGTTGGACACCGCCTACTGCTAACAATGGGCCAGGCATTCTCGGCCCACGACCTCCGCAAGCCTTCCTTGCTCAACCCAGCGTTCTTGGCATGCCACCAGGAGCATTGGTTCCCACTGATTTGGCCGCAGTGATACAATCACTTAACCTGCAACTGCCCGACGACAACTATTATATGGACACCGGGGCGTCGTCTCACATAAACTCAAACAACGGTAATCTGGTTTCTTATTCTACTTTGAGTGGTAATCGTGCAATTGTAGTCGGTAATGGTAATTTGATTCCAATTCGTGGTATTGGTCACACTGAACTTCCCTTCCCTAATAATTCCATTAAACTAAACAACATGCTACATGTCCCTTGTCTCATCAAAAATTTAGTTTCGGTCCGCAAATTTACAGTTGATAATTGTGTTTCTGTGGTATTTGACCCGTTTGGTTTTACCGTGAAGGATCTCAAGACGGGGCCGCCGCTTCTGAGAATTAATAGCACGGGGGATCTCTATCCCCTTCTTCCGACACATCATACCGCCCCTACACCAACTCAAGCCCTTACCGCTGTTTCGTCCGATGTCTGGCATGGACGCTTAGGTCACCCAGGCCCTAATATTTTTAATTCCTTATGTAATAAATCCGACATTTTATGTCGTTCTCGTAGGTCTTTATCTCTTTGTCACTCGTGTCAGTTGGGTAAGCATGTTAAACTCCCTTTTAGTAAGTCTTTATCTGAAACATTACATCCGTTTGATATCCTTTATACGGATTTGTGGACGTCCCCGGTCGTAAGGTCAAATCAACATCGTTATTATATTTTATTTATTGATGATTATATAAATTTCTGTGGACATTTCCTCTTGCTCAAAAATCTCAGGTATATGACATTTTTACTAAATTTCACAACATGATAAAAACCCAATTTCAATCTCATATTAAGACACTACAATGCGACAATGGTCGAGAGTACGACAACTCTCTGTTTCATAAATTTTTCGAGTCCCAAGGGATGCTATTCCGCTTCTCTTACCCACACACTTCCTCACAAAATGGTAAGGCCGAGAGAAAAATACGAACGATCAACAATGTGGTTCAGACCCTTCTCATACATGCCCATTTACCACCCTCCATGTGGCACCATGCCCTTGCCATGGCCACTTATCTCCATAACATACTCCCTAGCAAAGCCAACAATTATAAATATTTCTATTACATTCTAATGCTGATTATTGTTTACGTTTTCTGATATTCTTGTCTGGTTGACCTAAAACACTTTATTATCCATGTGAGTATGTGACTTCCTGAAATTTTTAGTAGGACCATATAAAGTTGTACATTATAATATTCTCTAGGTATTTGTTAAACACTTTGTAATAAACTATGACGATCAATCTTACATTTTCATAGCACGTACTATCTAGGAATACAAGCATTTTCTTAATCATACGATATGATCTGAAAACTACTATGGCATGAGTTGTCATCAATATAAACTGTAAATTAAGAGCACAGGAAACGTACCACTCTCCAAAGGAGGATATCTTAAATAGTCGAAGCCTGAGCCCAGACTCTCAGTCCGGACAAACAAGAAAGTTTTCGCCCAGCCTTTGTCGTCTCCAGAATCCAGGTTAGTAATTAAAGGAGACATCTTTGACTTAATTCTCAAATTAAAACGGCCGTCAACAGGATTTTTCATGTGATATATTGCTTTAATATCATTAATAGTAATTACAAGGTTGTGTTTAGCACATAAATTTTCAATGGAATGAATGAGTTTCCAAACCATTGGCATAATCTGGAAAGGTGATACTTCCATGGCACGAATGATGTCAATCATTAAGGGGGTAAAAGGTAACTTACAGCCTGCTTTAAATGCCCACTCAAAAATACAGAACCAACCAGGTGACACCCAATTAGCTCTGACTGGACAAGACTCAGGAATCCATACCTCAGTCGACTCAAGAATTATTTTCTTCTCCCTTAAAACTTTGTCATAATTTGCTTTCAACAAGTTCTCTTGAGAGAAGTAAGGATCCAAAGATTGAAGAGCAGTGAAAATGGAATCCTGATATTTAAAAGCCACAGCACGGGCAGGAGGATCAATTTCCATCACCTCTTCCTCCTGGACGTCTGTGGGTTCAGGCTCAGCAGCAGCTTTCTGGGGTGCAGGACGTTTGTTGGCTCCCATATCCTTTACTATTTAATTTATTGTGATGAAGTTTAAATTATTGAGAAATTATAGGTTAGCAGAGTAGAACTCAGGAGAAATAGAGAAGAATTCTAGAGAGAAATTTAGCAAAGAAAGCGGAAGAAAATTGGTGGAAAACAAATTCGTGGCAAATACCGTATTTATAGAAGGAGTCTAACGGTGTAAAAACCCTAGAAATTACAAAACTGTCAGCGTGACATCACACAAACCTAGCCGTTACAAGTGTTCAACGGTAACTAGGAGTCTAAGGGTCATTGAGTAAATATGATTCTTTTTATTATTCAACTCGGTAAAGTTGACATCTCACCCCTGGCCTAATCCAGCACGAGTAAAATGTCAAGGGGCAATTGTTAGGCCCAGATTAGCCTGGCCTGACCGTAACCTGGCCTGACCTTACAAGGCTGATTGGAGGAGACGAAGACCGGACAAATTTAGCTGTTGAAGAATATTATAACAGTCAGGCTACTAAATCCTGGAAGAGAAGCCTGATGGTAAGTACAGAATAGCTTGGCAGAGTATTAAAACAGGCTAGATTAAGCTGAAGAACAAGCAAAACGGTTATATAAAGAAATATATTCATGTCCTATTCTCAAGGAAGACTAAGTCTAAATATGAGACTATATCGCCCATGAACCTGGACGTGCAAAGGAAGAGAAAGCTAAGGATCAATCAAGGAAGAATGAGTTAACCGGATTAATAGGGAATGTGCCCTATTAATCCGGTAACATCTCTGACAAAAGGGAAGGACGTTGAAGATCAATACAACGTTCATGTTTTATGACTATAAATATTGTAAACGCTAGCATTTGTAAGATCATTCATTAGTCATCAGTATTAAACTACTTCACTACTTGTCTTTTCATCATTTGACGAGTATCCAATTACTCAAACAAATTTTTTATTCAGCTTATCTAAATAATATATACATTATTCTTTCTCTAGTCTTTCCTTATTATTCATTTACAATATTCCAAACTTATAGAACTAGATACCCAAAATTATTCTTTAATCAAGCCGGACCCATTCAGGGAAAATCCTGCTAAAACACCTTTCATCTTGAAATCGATTTGGGTATTGTTGGAAATTGAAGATTTTAACTCTTTTCTTGGTACATTCATCAATGGCAAGAACAAAAGGATCAACAAAGGCACCTAAGGCAAATACACTCTCAACAAGGCAAAAATGTCTTCAAGCAAAGAAAGCCACATTGCCTATGGTGGTGGCTAGTGCAAACTTGGAAGTTCAACAACAACAACCTCCCTTGGAAGCAACAACATCAACAACTCCGGAAATTGCTCAATTATCAAACTATCCGGAGGTAATTTTCATTTCTAACTCCCATAGGGATACATTTGCCAAGTATGCTAGAAAATCCTTTCTACCCACCAAATTCTTATGTAAAGATGCCTTGAACAAATTGGGTGTCCTTGAACAAACAAAAGCCTTCTTTGAGGCCATGGGGTTGGGAAAATTGTTTGCTACAAGAGAATTGACATACCCTTCCCTTGCCTTAGAATTCTTGAGTTCTTTGAAAGTGACTAAGGTAGAGACTAGTGAAAACACCGAGTTCCGCCTTGCCAATGTGAGTAGGCGCATCACCTTTGATGAATTGGGTAAAGCATTGGGTCTTAGTGATTCACCTAGTTATTACAAGAAGCCTGAAAAATATGACCCCGCTCCTCTTTGGGAGGCGATTTCCGGGAGGAAATTTGAGAACTTTCATGCTAGTCGCGCTCTATTAGTCCACCATCCGGGCATTAGAGTGTGGCACAAGGTCATCGGGAATAATATCATTGCAAGAAAAGACACTAACCACTTTACCAAGCTCGATTGTGTTCTACTTGAGTCGGCCTTAAATATTGGAAGGGAATTAACCAAGCCTTACAATGCTCTAAGGCTTTTGGTGGAAAGATGGCTAAATGTTGATTGTGGAAAGCAAGGCACACCTTTTATCGTAAATGGAGGTCTAGTCACTCTTCTAGCCAAGTACTTTGATCCGAACTTCAACAAGGATAGCAAGTATGTGGCGAAAAAAGGGGGTCATCTCATTGACATGGATGCTATGATTAACAAGTACAAGTGGGTTACCCATAATCCTCTTGACACCAAATATGGGTGGCTCACCAATGATGCTAGATCTTTTACTTTGCCTTCCAAGATATGTCGTTTGAGTGTCCATCAGACCAACTACCTTCTTCCCCTTTCAAAAGAAGCCGAATAAATCATCCATCAACAAAGGGGTGAAATTGAAATGCCCTTCTCCTCCATTGTCACACCACCCTATCCATTCAAGTACCAAGAGTTCAAACCCGAAGGTGTTGAAGCAAGCAATGACTACATGACTCTACTTATGCAAGAGATGCACAAAAAAGCTTTTAAGGATCGGGAAGATGCATACTTAGCCCAATATCCACCCCTCCTTCATTTAGCTAGGCAAGGACTACTTGATCCTTCATGTCATTTGCCTAGTTGGGCGGATAGGGAAGTCTTCTTCCCAAGTGCATCTAGGGGTGAGAGATCGGGTGATGATGATGTTGTCGGTGATGAGGTTGTTGAAGATGAGGGCATTGAAGAAGAGGAAGAAGATGATGAAGAAAGTAATAAAGGAAGTGAGCAAGGAAGCGAAGAGGGAAGTTGTGATGAGTCCACTTCTATTGAGGAAGATGATGACAATGATGATATGGTTGAAGACTAGCAAGCTTTGGAGGCTCCTACCCTCTTGAGGTTTGCCTACTTCTTTCTTTGTTTTATTAATTTTATCTTGATCATGGTTGGAGAGTCCTAGCAACATAGAGGACTAACACCTCGGCCCCATTGAGGTGTTCTTATTTTATTGTTCCCACTTTTGAAAATCCAAAATGACAAATTTAGTTTCATGCATTCCATCTTGAGTGCATGAACTACCCCAACTTTAGGACATTAGAAATAATGTCTATCTCGGTTTGGGGAAGTACATGCATACGCAACGGGAGGTAATCTAAATTACGCACTCCGTCATAAACAAAAACCCATGCATCATGTAGTGTAGTATAGTATAGCTTGCATTTAGTGTAGAAATCATGCATCATGTTTGCATAATTTCCCATCATTTTGCCCATTGAGGACAATGCCCATATTAATGTGGGGATGGGGAATTCTAACTTAACTTTTATTCAAAAATCCAAAAAAATCAAAAATTTTGAAAAACCATGAAAATTTGAAAATCCAAAAACAAGTTCATTTCCTTTGTAGTGTAGTCATGTATATATTGTTGTAGATATTGTGTTTGTTTCATCCTTGTTCGCATTGATTGACTACGCCACATCCGAGACAAGAGGATCATGATGTTGGAATATGTGTCCTCCGACAATAATGCGATCACGACTGTTGATCATGATGATCACATGTTTAAGTCTCATTAAAATGAATACAATTGGGAAGTAATATTGTTCTTGTCTAACCTGGTCAACATATATCGGTAATGATTGGTCGACTAGAGTTTGACATTCGTCGTGTGACGGTGGTGATCAGTTGACCCCCTAGGTCATACCTATAGGGCATCACTCTTAATTGATTATTTAATTAATCGTATAATGTTACGAGTTAATTAAATTACTTGGAAATTGACGGACGATTTTGGAAGTAAAATTTACGTATCATATTGAAATGTGATTAAATAAGGTACGGTCTGAGTAATTGAATTGTATCATTACTCGGATGAAATAATTGTTTAATGTAACAATTAAATTGAATGAATTGTTATAAATGCAATCAGTTGTAATTTATAATTGGTAAAATATTTTGGTAGAAGTAATTATGATATTACTAAGTCGATTTTGTATATGACGTATTTTTATTAATACGTTGATTTTTAATAAGTTAAAAATACATAACAAATATATGTGACATGTGACATGTAACATATAGACAATTGACAAAAATAATATGGACACCATATTATGTAAAGTGCCGAAAATAAGAGGAGGAATAGACTTAATATTGTGTTTGTATTTTAATAAGAAAACATAATGATTAAAAAGTAGTCTAGCCATGCAAGCCTATGAACATTGTTAAGAGCAACAATTTCATGCATTGGCTCCCCTAATTACTCCCTCCTACCCGGTTTTACCAAGGAAAGGCAAGGGTTTTTGCCTTAGATTTTTGCTTAACACTTCACTTCTAAGTGTAGAGTATTCATTCAATCATTCACTCATCCAAAATATAGTTTTAGAGAGAATAAAATCCTCCTCTTTATCTCTCTAAAAACCGAAATATATAAGAGTTTATAAATATTTTGGTTCCATTTTTCTTACCTTGATTAATATTATAACTAGTATTTGTAATATTAATTATATTAAGAGGAGCCTTGGGTATAAAACATAGGGAGAGATCTTACACTTAGATCTTTATTCTTCCATTGGAAAAGCTCAAGAACAAGGGAGATAGGTGATCTCTCTTGTGCCCTAATAGCCGAAATCTACAATGTAAGGACATGATTTCTCCTCTATTTATTTTATTGTTTGCATACATAAGATCCGTTTTAATTTTATGACAAATTAGTTTAGACATATATGAGTATGTTAATATGTATAAAGATCTACATTTCCTTCAATCGGTATCAAGAGCCACGGTTGTTTGCATGCAAATTGGTTAAAAGTTTTTCCGAGTTATATGAATAACAAATAAAACTTGTAAAATTTGTGTTATTATGAGATATCACTAAATTAATCCATGCATGTTAATATTTCTGGTCCTAAAATGTTTTAGGATATTTTGGTTAATTTTACGGATTTTTATTGTTCATATTTCTCTATAATGACATTTAAATGTGATTTTATGAGTAAAAATGTCATTTTTGGTCGAAAATTAGCTATACTTCGAATTTTAAGTTGGTTTTTGGATATGTTGTTACATATATTATTTTGAGATAACCTGTAAATTTTCATAATTTTTGGAGTTGTTATGCTCGAAAAATGAATTTTTCATTATTAAATACGGATTTAAGAGAAAAATAGGTTAATATGAGTTAAATTTCGAATCTGGTCATATAAAATTAATATGTTGTCACATGCAATTTTACAAGATGTGTGTAAAATAATTGGCTATAAATAAGTCTTTAGCATGATTTATGAATTTTTGAAGAAAAATAGCATAAATAGTGACATTATTAGTGGAAAATTAATAAAACATAATCTATGACTTAGGAAAAACGTCTAATGTTGCATTTTATTATATTTTTCAGATCTAAAATTGAAAAGTTAATGAAAATAATTTTTCCATATTTTTATGATTATTTTAATTAAAAATCGATAAACCGCAACATTGTTTTTCCGGAAAAATTTCGAAATTTTTAACCTAAGATTTTGAACATTATGAGTGTCATGGATTTTTCCAGAATGTTCATGAGTTTAAATTTCAAATTTTGAATTTATTTGAAATTTTGTGATTTATTTGAAGTCTAATAGCTTATTTTTGTAATTTTGGTCCATTTATGAACAATTTTGTAAATAAAAGTTAATTATGGTCAAATTATTAGTGAAGACTATATTTTGAGTCCTAAGAGGTTAGGGTAATTAACTTATGCATAAATATGAGTTTATGTATTTTTGTGATTATAAAATGTTGAAATCACGCAAATCCGTAAAAACCGAGTAATATACGATATTGGCTAATTAAAAGGCGATTTAGCATAAAAATTGAGCATGTTCATACATATTATAATGCTGCATTTTTTTTTATGATTGTCATATTTTTTAATTTATGTAATTTTGTATTATGTAATTTTACTTAGTATGGCCTTAGATTTTAATTGATATTTCCCGAAATGTATGGGAATATCGATTCGGTTGTAATTTTATTGTGATCTCGTATCACCGTTTTGTAATTTAATAGATTTATTTTATTTTAGTTACAAATGTATAATAGGAAATTATGTAATTTATTATGTAATTTTATTCATTCAGGAGTTCCTAAAGACGGATTTCTTCAAGAATGGCGATACATAAAGACGGTGTTACCTCGAGATGCGTGCCACAACCGAAGTTCAAGGGACCAATGGAGTTGGTTTCCGAATATGTAATAGATTAATAGTTTTTCTATTTTTTTTTTAGGAAAGGCCATACTAGGATTTTATCTTTATGCTTGCATTTTATTTTATGTCACATGCATCGCTAAATCGCCATAACTAAACATGCATTGTTATTTTATCGAGTTTATCGACCGTGTCAATTCGAATTATCGTAGTTCACCGCTTTAGTTCACTTAAAACGTGATAGATAAAAAATTGACATGACCTCTCGCTAAAACAAACAATTGAGACATAGCCTTACCAAATAGTAGAAACCATGAAAACCTATTTCGCGAGGGAGTGCACTCGGCTACCCCGGGGTACAAACCTTGTTACGTAGGGGAAGTGGGTGATAAATGTCTAATCCACCGAATTCATGTTGATGAGGGTTTCATCGGCTACCCCGTGCCTAAGTTAATGTGGGTTTGGACAATGGACACATTTATTCGAAATTTGGATTGAACTCAACAAAAGTAATTGATAAGGGTTTCATCGGCTACCCCGTGCCCTTATTGATGTGTTTTGGGCTATAGATAAATATTAGAGTAATTTTATCGACCAAGAGTTCTAAAAGTAGAATCGATTAAAAGGTTAATCCACCAAGTTATATTGATGAGGGTTTCATCGGCTACCCCGTGCCTAAGTCGATATGAATTTGGGTCTTGGAATCATTTATTCTAGTTGGGTAGAGGTCACTAGAAAAATGCATAAAACTTGTTTAAATCATTCATTTTACGAGTATAATTAAAACGACAATTGTTTTACTCCTTATATTTTGTTTTGTAGACCACTTCTTTTTCATAACAAATGGCAACACCAACTCCTAATGCTACACCACTCGCTACTTCATCTTGGCTCCGATCCTTTATGGATCGATGTAAACTTGAAAAGAATGGGTCAAATTTCTCCGAATGGGATGCCCAACTCAAATTAGCCACCGAAGGTGACGACAAGCTTCGTTACCTTACCGAGGCCTCTCCACCCGAACCCTCCACTAGGTCCACCGCGGCCACAAGGGAAGCCTATGAGACTTACCAAAAGGAGTCCGCCGCAATGAAAAATGTCTTAATATTTGCGATGGAGGCGGAACTCCAAAGGAGAGCCTTTAAAATGGGCAATGCTAATGAGATTTACTCCAAACTTGTGACCATGTTTTCACAAACTCCGCGGATCGTCCAATATGAGGCGGCCGCGGCATTCTTTGATCTCGACTTCAAAGAGGGCCAAAAGGTTAGCCCTCATGTGCTCAAACTCATGGAGCTTGTCGAGACCTTGAAGATTCAAAAGGTTGAAATCCCCAAAGAACTCATCGTAGATAGGATTCTACACTCCTTGTCTAAGGTTAAGGCATATGTGCAATTCCGGGTGAATTTCAACATGCAAGACAAGGATGTGTCTCTTGAGGAGTTGCACAAGTTACTTGTGCAAGCCGAGAGGGACATGGGGTTAAATATGAACCCTCCCAAGGATGTGCTTAACATAAGCACAAAGAGTAAGGGGAAGTTCAAGAAGAATGGGAGAAAGGGCAAGAAGCTAACTCCCACATTCACCAAAGCTAAGTCTTGTGAAGCTAGCACATCCAAAGTCAAGAAGGGTCCTCTTGACAAATGCCATTATTGTAATGGCATGGGACATTGGAAAAGAAATTGTTCCAAATACCTTGGTGATATCAAAGCTGGAAAGATCACTCCAGTAGGTAAATGACTAACCTTCTTTTATGTTTCTAATTCAACTATGGTATTATGATGCAAAGTTGTGATAATGTATCTCCCTTTTTATTGTAAATAGGGCCTCCACCAAGCAAAGACAAAGGAAAAGAAAAACAAGCATGATAAACCATGGAGAAGCTAAGGATAGCTCTTGTGGAGCTTTGTTTTTCATTGTCTTATTTTAAGTTATGTTTTGAATTTTTAGAACTCTAAGTTTCCGTGTTCGACATGGAAAGGTATTTTGGATAATGGTTTGTATTTTGGATGATAGTGACTTGGTTTACAACCCAAGTCACCCGTTTTATCATTTATCCTTTATGTTCTAAAATTTCATCTTTAAATGCTTGCATTTTGAAACATAAGATTATTCACTTAAAAGTGATCCAATAGACAATTATAATGACGGGTTTCATTATATGTCCACATGCTTAAGGCTTGTGTATGATCATTTATAAAGTGATTTTGAGTCTATGAACTCTCTTAAGATATGTCAATCACCAAGTACACATATGAATTAAATAACAATTAGTCTACCTATGAGGTAGTTCTCCTTATAATTCAACATCATTAATTTGTGTCTCATATACTATCTTTGAATGTTTAGTGTATTTATTCTAAAGATAGAGTGGGAGTAAAATGAGGACACAACACACAAGGCAAGATAAAATTGTGTACTTGTGTAAATGAAGATCTATGCAAGAGAAAATGATTTGAATAAAGGTGTATCTATTTACATAGTATGCCGAATAGATGAGATCTATGGTTTCAAGTTAGTTCTATAGGACTAAAGAGACCATGTGTAGTAAACATATGAGAATATTCTCAAAATAACTACACGAGGAGACCAAAAGAAAGTTTTGGAAGAAAAATGACTAATGTAAAGTCTTAACAAGTTTTTGACTAAGTTTATGAAACATTTGACCAATAGTTTCAACCCTGAGATTTACTTAAGAGCCTAAATGAATCAAAGCAACATACTAGTTATAATCAAGATTAAGTTGCAAAGATTTGATATACCGATATCCTCAATTGCTAAAAGTTAAACCATACAAATGTCATTGCTTAACCTCCCTATGAAATGGTTAAATTTCCTTCCAAAAGGGTATTTGTGAAGGACGTATTCTAGATATTGTTTATATTTGAATAATGACATTGTTACACATCATTATGACATGAGTGTGTTGGAGATTCAAAACCTCTTTCCGTAAGGTTAAGAAGAGACCACTTCAAAATAGGTATTTTGAAAAGATATGATGGGAACATATATGGTTTTATCCTAATAACTTGGCAGTGCAATTTATATTTCAATTCTTGACATATTCCGATTGAGAAGTCAATTTCGAAATATGTAGAATTAAGTGGGAGTTAGGAAATTCTCATGTGAAGACATGGAATTTAGTGGGAGTTATCATCTTTTGAATTTTACGACTCATAACTCATTAAAGAATGATGAGCTAATGCCTTCTTTCATAAAGAAGCCTTTGAGTTTTCAATTCTGGATGAAAATGGACAATGATGAATCCAATTGCATCATGGATGTTGGATTAGTATTAAGAGATACACATCACATCAACATACACATAGGTTATTCATATGAATGAAAATGGGATTACCATTAGCAGTCATGGTAGTTCATTGAACCTGAGAACGGTTGATCTCATGATTATTAGTAACTAGTGTTTCCGCCATTAGAATAATCATGTACATGTCCAATTTTGAATCATATGCATAAGAGCATGATGATTGGTTGGTGAGCCATAATAGAAACGTCATGAATTCTCGAGTAGAATCCGATGAGCGATTTCGGTGTTTGACGGAATACTCGATTATGTGACAATAGGTTGCACATATATATGAAATCCGAACACATGTAAGGATTTATGAGAATCCTAAAACTTTCGAGCTAGAAAGAGAAACAAGAAGTTGTGGGAAGACACTTAGTTGAACAAGAAGTTGCTTGAAACTAATTTTTCCCAATAAGCTAGGACTTGTTGGAAGTGCTAGGCTAATAACCTTGTCAATTGTTGTAAGATTCTACAAAACATATACCTAGTGCATTGTGTGTGGATGGAATACTTGATCGGTACAAGATTGTATCATTCATCACAAATTCGTTCGTTATGTGATAGTCGATAAGAAAGTTCTTTCAAGTTAAAGAACCAAAACCAAGGTCGAGAACCTTGATGTGTACTTGGTAAGATTCATGCTATGAGTGAGAACATGAATGTGAAGGAAAATGCAAGTGTAAGAAGTTTCAACACGTGGACACATGGAATGTTAAACTTCTATTGCAATCAATAAGTGTTTACACTTATGATAAACATCACAAGGTTGTAATATGATATTGACTACCCGGGTGTGATGTCGACACTTGTCGTTTGAGTTATTATTAACTCACCTTGAACATTGTTATATCCAAACGGGTTGTAGAGACAATTGAACCCCGTTAAAGTGAACATGGATTAACATTGTTTTTGCCCATAGTTACTTATATGAGGTGACGTCTCGAAGTGACTAGAGTGTGAGGCGATTGATGGCAAGTTCAGTGCCATACGGTCATGTGAGATGACTAGTCGATCACATAGCAGATCTGTTAGGAACATTTTGTCGGGCCTAATGACCGCTTATAGAGTTCGGCAAATTTATATAGCCTGGTCGTGGCGAGAGCTACTATAGTATTCAAATGAGTCGATTCTTTTGACTAAAGACTATTCGCCTAAGATGGCACAGTTTCAGATTAACTTTGATTTGTGTTACTACGACCTTCGTAAATGGGGTCAAATGGGCATATTTTGGGTTATGATGGCTGTGGCCAGCCGAAGGGAATGAGTGCGATAGGAATTGTCCACCCCTAGTCAGGGTTATAACAATATCTCAGGGCCACTCGAGGAGTAATGAACTGGAAATGCGTGGCCACGCTCGGATGGCATCCAGAGTGGATAAATCCGGTCAATCAGTTATTCTCCAGATCGAGGAAACCACTCTTAATATGATCACTTGCAAGTACGACCTGAAAGACACCTTGCATTGAGTGGGAGATAGTAATAGGACAAGAGAATTGGTGACGCACACTTGTCGAGGACAAGTGGGAGATTGTTGGAATATGTGTCCTCCGACAATAATGCGATCACGACTGTTGATCATGATGATCACATGTTTAAGTCTCATTAAAATGAGTACAATTGGGAAGTAATATTGTTACTGTCAACTGGTCAACATATATCGGTAATGATTGGCTGACTAGAGTTTGACATTCTTGTGTGTGTGACGGTGGTGATCGTTGACCCCTAGGTCATACCTATAGGGCATCACTCTTAATTGATTATTTAATTAATCGTATAATGTTACGAGTTAATTAAATTACTTGGAAATTGACGGACGATTTTGGAAGTAAAATTTACGTATCATATTGAAATGTGATTAAATAAGGTACGGTCTGAGTAATTGAATTATATCATTACTCGGATGAAATAATTGTTTAATGTAACAATTAAATTGAATGAATTGTTATAAATGCAATCAGTTGTAATTTATAATTGGTAAAATATTTTGGTACAAGTAATTATGATATTACTAAGTCGATTTTGTATATGACGTATTTTTATTAATACGTTGATTTTTAATAAGTTAAAAATACATAACAAATATATGTGACATGTGACATGTAACATATAGACAATTGACAAAAATAATATGGACACCATATTATGTAAAGTGCCGAAAATAAGAGGAGGAATAGACTTAATATTGTGTTTGTATTTTAATAAGAAAACATAATGATTAAAAAGTAGTCTAGCCATGCAAGCCTATGAACATTGTTAAGAGCAACAATTTCATGCATTGGCTCCCCTAATTACTCCCTCCTACCCGGTTTTACCAAGGAAAGGCAAGGGTTTTTGCCTTAGATTTTTGCTTAACACTTCACTTCTAAGTGTAGAGTATTCATTCAATCATTCACTCATCCAAAATATAGTTTTAGAGAGAATAAAATCCTCCTCTTTATCTCTCTAAAAACCGAAATATATAAGAGTTTATAAATATTTTGGTTCCATTTTTCTTACCTTGATTAATATTATAACTAGTATTTGTAATATTAATTATATTAAGAGGAGCCTTGGGTATAAAACATAGGGAGATATCTTACACTTAGATCTTTATTCTTCCATTGGAAAAGCTCAAGAACAAGGGAGATAGGTGATCTCTCTTGTGCCCTAATAGCCGAAATCTACAATGTAAGGACATGATTTCTCCTCTATTTATTTTATTGTTTGCATACATAAGATCCGTTTTAATTTTATGACAAATTAGTTTAGACATATATGAGTATGTTAATATGTATAAAGATCTACATTTCCTTCACATGAAGACCGCATGGTATGATCTTTCCAATCTCCTTTTTCCTCTTTATGTTAATGACTATGTGGCTTTATTTTGATTGATGCGGTAATAACAATGTGAACCTAGGACTTGCATTTAGTTTATATGTCATATTAGTTGGTAGAATCATATGCATTAGGATGTATCAATGTTAGTTGCATCATGGCATGTAGTTTGCATGTTAGAAAAATTTTGCGAAACCGTCTACTTGGGAAGCTTGACAAGTGTATATAGGCCCTAGTAGATGCTTTTTCTTCTTAAGACTTTGCTTGTTATAATACTTGTAAAACACCCTATGATGTGTCATGCTAGTATAATTTGACCCATGGATTAAGGTCTAGTCAAGAGTACCTTGTGGTGTGATAACTCCTTGGCTACCGTTTATTCCAAGGTGACCCTTGAAACCATGCATCCATCGATCATCCATGTTCTACCACATTTTTGTCATCAAAAGGGAATGGGCACAAAAATTGTTCAAAATTTGAGTTCCAGAAAAGAAATGAAAAGTGAAAGAAAGTTTGCAAAAATGCATCAAATGAAAAGAAGAGCAAAAATAGACTCCTAAAGCTTCAAATATAAGCCACCCTCACTACATATGGGGTGAATTTGAAAATGTTCAAACAGAAATGCAAAGAAAAGTTGAAAAGTTGTCAAGTATTGAAATGCCAAAAATCAAAAAGAAATGGCAAGAAAGTGTTCTCAAATGTTATATGCCACAAGAAATTGGGGGGAAAAACAAAAACAAAAGCAAACTTCCAAAGTGAAACTCAAATATCTATCGATTCCTTTATCCATCGTATCCACTTTTGTGCATGGTAGAGAGGGGACGACCCTTCTTCTTGTCTAGACAAGAGGGGGAATTCCGCGATCCTCCAGTGTTTCTAACACCATAGGGAATCTATTCTTGACAAAAGCATTTAACGATTGAGGACAAAGGTACCCTAGCTTGACACAACTTGGAGGTGATTTATTGGTATCCTTCTAGGCTTAGTAGTTTGAAGAAATTGTATCTATGAAGGAGTGTGTACCCTTGAATTGCTTCCCTTGTAGATAATTTCCGCCACTTAGATGAGGAAAGTGGCTATTCTTTTGTAGATGCATCCATCACTTGATTTTGTGTGCTTAATGTTTGGATGTGTCGCCATTTTGGCAAGACCCACCTTGCCTTGCAAGAAGGCATCCTACCTCATGGTTGTCTTGTTGTGAGTTGAAGGGGCGGAGTGAGACCCGCTAATTGTCTCATATCGGCTATGTTATTAGGTTAGTTTAAATAATGGTCCTAGTCTTTGTCACCTCTTTACTCGGGACGAGCAAAGGTTCGGTTTGGGGATATTTGATGTGACCATAATTAGAGCATATTTAGTCCCCGAATTAGCCTTATTCCCATGCTTTTTAGTGCATATTTGGGTCATTTATTGTCTTTAGTTCTTTGTTTTGCATATTCTTTGAGGTTTTGTGTCCTTGGTAGGAAATGAGTGCAAACCTTGCATTTTCATGACAAAATGAGGCTAAATTGATTGAATTTAATGACCAAGCATCAAGGAGAGACAAGATTAGAAGGCCTTTGTACATATTATAGTAGATGGGCAATGATAAGAAAAGATCCTTGCATCCCCGAGGAAATCCTCAAGGATTTTATGAAGAAAAAGGAAGAAAAGAAGAAGGAAAGAAACTGCCTGACAATCCGTGCGGATTGACCTGAAGACGCCCGTCCCTCACCACAATCCGAGCGTCTTCCTCAGCAAGATGCCCGGGCAGAACCTCCAGAAGACGCCCGTCTTCCCCCTCTGGACGCCCGTCCAGAAGCTCCCGAATCCGCCCGGATTCCCAGACAGTCTCATTTCGTCTTCTACAAGCTTCAAGGAAGGATGCACATCTTTTTCTAAGACCGGCGAAAAAGAGACCGGAGTCTCCCTAGAGACCGACGATTCCTCAAGGACTTCATCGTCATTTAAGCCCTTAGTAAACCCTAATTTATGTAACTAATCCCCACTATAAATACCCCATTAGTCTAATTAGAAGAGCATGTTATTCATAGCAATCTTTAGTGTAGTTAATATCAATCAAATCTCTCTTTAATCTTGTAATCAACAATTAATCAAGTTTTAATACAAGTTTTATTTCCTTAATCTCTCTCTTGTTCATCCTTTATTTTGGGCAATTGAAGATTATTTGGGTTATTATTGGGAGATTGACAACCTTCCAATCAAGCATCAAGTACTTCTTTTATTTTTTGCTTTGTTATTGGAATCATTAGTAGGTATAATTCTCTTAATCCCTTTTTAATTATCGCTAATTACTTTCATTTATTCATCATGTTTCACTTTGTTGGTATGATTGACAACCTTGCTAGCATGTTCAACATGACATGAGTGAGTAGTTTCCTTAGCTAGGGTTAATGGGTAATTAGGGGAAACCAACATGGGGAATGATTCATGCTTAAATTAATATACTTTCATAGTTTATTTGCTTGCTTGTTGTGAATCTCAACTCATGCACATGTTATGTTTGATGAAATGCGAGCCTATGAATCCTTGCATTTTTTACCCATCACCTATCTTTTCAATAAAACTTGTAAGACATAAACCAACTCGAGTCTCATTAGACCATGCATGTAGTTGAGTAGGGAAGATTAAGTCGACTTGTAGGTGTTGTACAATCTAATCGATTCGGCTCCGGGACCCAAACTTTCCTAGGATTGTAAGATATAAACCAACTCGATCCATCACAACAATAATTACTTGCTTATAATTTGAGAATATGTTTGTATGATCAATTCCCATGAATCCCCTAAGATCCCATGACACCCTAGTGCTTTTTATCAATTGTTTACATCCCTTTTATTTCATCTTGCTTGTTTACTTTTATTGCTATTTAGTTTAGTGACCTTCTACCTCAAACCCCAATTGTGACACCCTTAGACACCACTAGTTGCAATAGAAATCTCATCTCAATTCCCGTCCCTTGGCATTCGACCTTTACTTGCCTCTTTACTAATTGTAGAGTTGTTGGTGAAGCTATAAATTGTGTTTTGGTCTAGGTGCTCCTAACGACAAGTACTGAAAACTAAACCCCTTTTGAGGGATCACGACCAGTAAATGCACTCATTGTGGAGGACACTACTCCAACAATCTCCCACTTGTCTGACACAAGTGTGCGTTACCAATTCTCTAGTCCAATAATATCTCCCACTCAATGCAAGATGTCTTTCAGGTCGTTCTTGCACGTGATCATATCATAAAGTGGTTTCCTCGATCAGGAGAATGACTGTCTGACCGGACAATCTACTATAGATCGCATCCGAGCGTGGCCACGCATTCACAGTCATCTCTCCTCGAGTGGCCTTGAGATAAAATATGACTTAACAGGACAATCTTGTTGACCTATTTTCTTCATTTGATACGGATCACAATGACCCAGTAAATGCTCATCGGCCTCCTTTTACGGTGCGACCTAGAACAAAAACCAAAGCCACCGGAAAACCGTACCAACTCAGACAAATAGTCACCAGTCTAAAGAATTGACTCAAAGGAATAAATAAAAATCCTCGCCACGACCTAGCAACAAAAGGACTCTATAAACGGTCACTGTCCGACAAATTGTCTCACAATATGCCTATGTCATCGACCAGTCAGCACTATGACCATATGACAGTCGAACCTGTCATCTATCGCCTTACAATCTAGTCACTCCGAGACGTCACCTCATTAAGTAACTAGGGACAAAATACAATGTTAATCCAGTTCACTTAATAGGGTTCCACATTGTCTTTACAACCTATTTGGAGAAAACAAAGTATATAAATTCAGACATAAAACTGAATATAATGATAAATGCAACTTATCATATATGAAATAATAAATACAATATTTTGATTATTACATATCATATAATTTATAACAGTTCTGGCATTCATCTCAACCCCATCGAAACTACATGACTATCATGTTTAGCTTGAGACAAAGGTTTTGTTAAAGGATCAGCGATGTTGTCAGCTGTCCCAACCTTACAAACTGTAATTTCTTTCCTTTCAATTAAATCTCTAATTGCATGAAATTTCTTAAGTACATGTCTAGATTTGTTACTACACTTGGGCTCTTTTGCTTGAAAAATTGCCCCACTGTTATCACAATACAAAGTGATAGGATCCTCGGCGGTCGGAACTTCTTTCAGTCCCTCTAAAAATTGCCTAATCCAAACAACTTCCTTTGCAGCTTCAGAGGCTGCAATGTACTCAGCTTCCATTGTAGAATCAGCAGTCACAGACTCTTTGAAACTTCTCCAGCAAACCGCCCCTCCGTTCAACAAAAGTGTTAGTCATTTAGACCATTTTATACTCATCTTATGAAATCAAAATTACTAATTAATTTGATGTAATGGTCTAAATGAACATGCATGCAAATAAAAATAACAAAAATGGTGTAAAAACCATTTAAGAGACATTTTCTTACATTGACGATGGAAATATAAAGGGCACAACTCAAGGACTCCTTCCTTGATGTTATTCTTGAGCTAATAGACGGTGGATGATCCTCCATAAACCAAATTACCAACTTAGGTAATCTCCTTTGGATGCACCCAAGATTAAACCCAAAAAATCCTAATAATTACTAACTAGATAATTAGTAGGATAACCTTGTATACTATGTAATATTATTACACTAATAATATTAGTTTATGTATATTATAGTTTTGTGAATTATTTTTGATGATGATCAACAATTTGATCAAGTTTTTTATGAGAAAATATGAAGAAAATAAAGGTTTTTTTTTCTTTCTCTTTTTCTCTTCAATATGGCACGACCAAGGGTCTATTTTGAGGATTTTTTGGTCTCCAAAATCATCATCTAATGTGTGTAAATAGTGGGGTATTTATAGAGAACAAAATGTAAAGAAATGAGTTAAACATTTCTTAGTGGGTTATGCCACATGTAATAACACTTATCTTATACAAGTGTCAACCCACATGTAATATTTTGGTCCATTTCGATTTCCGACATTTGTCCAACAAATGTTTATAAGTCTTATATTTAATTATCTTACATAATTAAATATTAATTTAATTATTTAACAGTTAAATAATACAAATTAACCACTAATGATTACTTAACTATTAGGTAATCACGAGACCATTTTATCAACATATATTGTGTCAATACTACCCCATTTAGCTAATTTTACAATCACTTGTAAATTAAAATAGCTAATTATCTTTACCTCAAAACTTATACATATATCGTATAAATTTAATTAATTAACAATTAATTAATAAATTCTAATTTATATTTATTATTTAATTATCACATAATTAAATAAGAAATCCTCTTGGCCCGAGTTCAAAACCCGTCATCAAATAATACATTCACACGACTTATTAAAAGTCAATTAATACAAGGAATTAATTATATCGTATCTCATACAAATAATTAATTTATCCAATTTGGGCATCATCCTATAGGTGTGACCTAAAGGGATCGGCTGATCACCGTCGTCACACGACAGTAATGTCAAACTCTAGTCAGCCAATCATTACCGATTAACGATGACCAGCTGACAAATAAATATTATAAATCCCTGATATTCCTTTTACAAGATTTATTATGTAAACGCACTCATTGTGGAGGACACTACTCCAACAATCTCCCACTTTTCTGACACAAGTGTGCGTTACCAATTCTCTTGTCCAATAATATATCCCACTCAATGCAAGATGTCTTTCAGGTCATTCTTGCACGTGATCATATCATAAAGTGGTTTCCTCGATCAGGAGAATGACTGTCTGACCGGACAATCTACTATTGATCGCATCCGAGCGTGGCCACGCATTCACAGTCATCTCTCCTCGAGTGGCCTTGATATAAAATATGACTTAAAAGGACAATCCTGTTGACCTATTTTCTTCATTCGATATGGACCACAATGACCCAGTAAATGCTCATCGACCTCCTTTTACGGTGCGACCTAGAACAAAAACCAAAGCCACCGGAAAACCGTACCAACTCAGACAAATAGTCACCAGCCTAAAGAATTGACTCGAAGGGATAAATAGAAATCCTCCCCATGACATAGCAACAAAAGGACTCTATAAACTCACTGTCCGACAAATTGTCTCACAATATACATATGTAATCCACCAGTCATCACTATGACCATATGACAGTCGAACCTGTCATCTATCGCCTTAAAATCTAGTCACTCCGAGACGTCACCTCATTAAGTAACTAGGGACAAAATACAATGTTAATCCAGTTCACTTAATAGGGTTCGACATTGTCTTTACAACCTATTTGGAGAAAACAAAGTATATAAATTCAGACATAAAACTGAATATAACGATAAATGCAACTTATCATATATGAAATAATAAATACAATATTTTGATTATTACATATCATATAATTTACAACAGTTCTGGCATTCGTCTCAACCCCATCGAAACTACATGACTATCATGTTTAGCTTGAGACAAAGGTTTGGTTAAAGGATCAGCGATGTTGTTAGCTGTCCCAACCTTACAAACTGTTATTTCTTTCCTTTCAATTAAATCTCTAATTACATGAAATTTCCTAGGTACATGTCTATATTTGTTACTAGACTTGGGCTCTTTTGCTTGAAAAATTGCCCCACTGTTATCACAATACAAAGTGATAGGATCCTCGGCGGTCGGAACTACTTTCAGTCCCTCTAAAAATTGCCTAATCCAAACGGCTTCTTTGCAGCTTCAGAGGCTGCAATGTACTCAGCTTCCGTTGTAAAATCAGCAGTCATAGACTCTTTGAAAGTTCTCCAGCAAACCGCCCCTCCGTTCAATAAAAAGACAAAACCAGCCTGGGATTTCAAATCATCCCTATCGGTTTGTAAACTGGCATCCGTATAACCTCTTACACGTAATTCAGATTCTCCTCCAAACACTATGAATGAATCTTTAGTCCTTCTCAAGTACTTCAGAATATTCTTGACGGCTATCTAGTGACTCTCACCTGGAGTTTTCTGAAAATGACTCGTCATTCTCAAAGCATACGAGACGTCAGGACGAGAACACATCATAGCATACATGATCGATCCAACAGCCGAATCATAGGGAATCGATTTCATGCGTTCAATATCCTTAGGCTCAGTAGGACACTGTGACTTACTCAAAGTGATCCCACTGCCCATAGGTAGAAAACCTCTCTTGGAGTTTTTCATATTGATTCGACCAAGAATCTTATCGATATAGGCTTCTTGACTCAATGCTAATATCCTTTTGGATCTATCCCTATAGATCCGGATACCCAAGATGCGCTGAGCTTCTCCCAAATCTTTCATTTGGAAGTGATTTCCCAACCACTTCTTAACAGAAACAATCATATCGACATCATTCCCAATGAGTAATATGTCGTCCACATAAAGAAGTAAGAAAATAACTTTACTCCCACTAAACTTCATGTATAAACATGGTTCCTCAACACTTCGAGAAAAACCATTCTGTTTAGTAACATGATCAAAACGATGATTCCAACTCCTTGACGCTTGCTTAGGACCATAAATGGATCCCTTAAGTTTGCATACTGATGCGTGTCCTAAATATGTTGTTTTACGCCCTATTTTACACGCATTTCAGAGCTCATTTGTGTAGTTTATACTACTATTTGCCCCATTTCGTCTACTTTCGTATTTTTATGTAATATTGCAGATTTATGCGGAAATGAGTAGATATCAAGCCGAATCCGTCCCCGAGTACCTTACATTGCATTTGACATGAAGTAGTTACACAAGAAATGAACTTGGTGCGCATTTCGAGGCATGAAAGACAACTTTATGAAGGATTAGAAGCGGACTATCAGCTATAGTGGTCGATCGACTGGCCCCTATGGTCGATCGACCAGAGCACGACTTACAGAAGCTAATGTTCAGCGCTGACCAGTCGATCGATCGGTCTCGGTGGTCGATCGACCAAACCGTGGTTCTGACGTGAATTAATAGAACGAGATTTCCGAAGCCCAATGTATTCTTAGGTTTAGGAATAAGAGTTGCGTTGTATTCCTATATAACGTAACCTAGTTTTGAGAATAATCATCAAGCTTTAATCCAGTTTTATCATCAAGTTCTTAAGATACAATTCGTTAGTCATTAGTTTTAGATTATTTCCGTCAATAAAGTTCTTTTTGCACTCGGTTTTGATCTTCCCTTTTGCAATTCTTCCTACGGTACTCTTCTTTTCTTATATTCAGTTTCATTGCTTTAATTCGCTCATAGTTTAGAATTGCTAGGTTAGATCTCCCGAAGCCAGATTATCGTTTTATGTTAATTGTTCATTTAATTAATTTAAGTATGAATTCGTTAGCTTTAATTGTAACACCCCCATACTCCAAGTGCCTTTCCAGGACCACTTAAGGCATGGAAATGCCACCATCTCGGTTACCCGAGGCAATGATTATCATAAGACAATAAAGAAACATATTTAAATAATAATTAACGTTTAAAGTGATTACATGCCAAAAACCAAAACTGATAAAGAGATACAAGTTCTCCAAAACTATCTACTATCAAAAGACTATAAAACTATCAAACACAGCGGAAGACTTCTAAACTGCATCGTGGTGACTCCTCCCGATTATCCCATACGCATCGGCTCATACACCGCTCAATAACCGCTCACCACCCCGAATGGATCACCACGAGTTTTTAAAACATTTAAACGGGTCGAGTACTAATCACACAATTCAATATATCAACAATAAGATAAACAGAGATGACTTAACCGTCACACACACACACAACCACCAATTCCAATCATCTCAATCACCGATCGTCCCTTTGGACCAGCCACGCGATGGGGGACCGGCCGTTCCCACCTAAGCCCCGCTCATCATACCGAGCGATAACCCTGTCCATTAAAGTGCACATCCCCTTCCGTGGCGGGTTCCACGAAGGGCGAAACTAGGGCGTGAAGCCACTCCCGCAAGTGACTTCACTCAGCCGAGAACGCATCTCGAGAACCAGAGACAACAATTACAATCACAACCGTCACAACACAATTACGATATTAATCAATAATCACAATCAACCACCGTCACAACATAATTACGATATTAAACAATCAATCTCAACACATCAACAATCATCCCATTATGGGACTAATACTGAGTAGGAAATCCTACCTGGAAAGCAACACAATCATCAGACGATCTAACAGCTGTCTCAAAACCTCTCCTTTACAAATCCTTCTCCTATCACATAATCACATAATCACAATCTAACCTTAACAAATCATAAAAACCCCCAATCCCAAAATTAGGGTTTAACGGAACTTGACGAAATACTATAAAATTGGTATGCAGATCTTACCCTCGACGCAAGGATCACAAAGGTGTAAAGAACGATGAAATCCGACCTCTCAAGCTCCGGGATTTGTCAACAACACGGATGAATGCGAAGAACGTAACTTGAATCTCCCTTTTAATGTTATTAGGTTTGTAAAGGTGTATTATGAAAGTGACGGAAAGATTTATATAATGATCCGTGTTATTAACAAAACCCGTCGAATTATCACCCCGTAAACCGGCTACTCGATCGAGTACCCAAGGACACTCGATCGAGTACCCCCCTACTCGATCGAGTACCCTGAGCCTACTCGATCGAGTACCCAACAGTCGAAACTTTTCTAAAACGCAACTTACCCTTACTCGACAGAGTAAGGCCTACTCGATAGAGTACCCCAAGACTTATAAATACGGAGTATTACAGTCTTCCCTCCTTAAAAAGAACTTCGTCCCCGAAGTTCAACCCATACATAAAACAAACATGCTAACTCGATCAAGACACAACAACGTAACTAAGAACTCAAAACAAAACTCCAACCCAAACATGAACTCGTAACACCAACTCCACTAACTATTCCTACCTCCACAACATGGTTCACGATATCGTATCAACTCCACATATATATATATCTCTCACGACACCAACTCCATACATAACCAACTACCATCCTCTAACGCTGCTAGCTCCATAATATCATCCACTATCAAATCCAAAATCAAGACACTCATAGACATCAAACGGAATGTTACATTCTACCACCCTTAAAAGGAACTTCGTCCTCGAAGTTTACTCACACTCATAATCTCATCATCCAAATGTCAACACTATCGAAGTATTCTCACATTCCTAACATCAAACTACTACAAGCACGTCCATGACCTTTTAACACCATCAACCACAACATATACAAATCCATATCTTATGCTACACCAACACTCTACTTCCAAATATACTACCATATGAACAACCATCAAAATCTCTTTTATCGCATCCTACTCCTCTTAAGATAAATGTTACGTCCTCGTAACTCACTAATACTAAATCCTAGATATATCTTTTCATTACCCTCTTTACCACCACATGTCAAAGATAACCGTCTATAAACCAAACACTCACCATGCATATATCCAAGGCTCTCTTACTTAAACAGTTCTCATAACTCAACTCATTTGGCATACCACCTAACCTATACCATAAAACTCGTAGCAAAATCACCATACTAACTCTCCATTATTTCTGCAAAACAACATACCTCTCTATGTAAGGCACTTATCTCCCAGAAGCATAACTCACGATCCACACTCGTTACATACACGCACACTAGATCCTCAAGTTCTTTCTTCCATTACCGCAAAACTCATACACAACTTAACATGACACTAATTCTTAATACCCTACACTCACTGTCTCAACAAAAGATTATGAACCACCTGCATTTTTCGGGTCATTACCACACATGTTCTACGACTCACTTGCCATTACCATGTTTACTGAAACCTTAACTAGAACAAGATCATAATTATTGTAACAACCTCTCACAACCGTGTCCCATTAACAGAATGTCACTATACTATGACAACAACGAAAACATATACAACTCTATGTATATCATACTCTACCCTCATTCCCAACTTAACCAGGTAAAGAAAACATCAATAAACAAGACAATTTGTCTATCTCGCACAAACCGAAACTCGCAGGGAACAACATCAAACAAAACAACAATCTATGTATAACTGCTATGTACTTTCGAAACTCGAATCATAATCATCCTGCCTACTCCACCACAACCGGTGACGGCATCACAACACCGCCATCAACAGCCACACCGCGGTGCGAAAATACCCGCATCACAACACTAAATATCGTGCCCGGATCACCACCCGAGGCACCACAACCACATCGATAGTCATCACGACTACATACAACTCCCATAAATACTGACTCAGAATAATTTCTCAGACAATAAAAACTTACTCAATTCCACTTTACTAAATCATAACACCACATATTTTATGAATTAAACAGATAATAACCTCGTGAATATCATCTCCTTACCATATCACAGATTGACATGTACCATGAATGCAGACATGCATAACTAGTCATGCCAAAACAATCAAATTATTACCTTTGTAAACATCATTCCATTACGTTCTCGTATCCAACATGTATTACAGAAAATTCAGATAACAACTTATAATTATCACACCATACCATTTCTTGTGAGGTCACAACCTCACACAAACATTTATATATGACATAGACCCATAATCACATCCAACCAGTCAATCCTGATCACGTAAGTTACCACTCAACATAGGTTACCTGCCGCCCGAGCTTAACTCATATGCCCCTCATAACCTTTTCCCCCATTCGCACAACCATCACTTCCTGCCAAGTATAACCATACCATTACTATTCAACTATTAGCATCCGCCTCATCTAACCACATCTTATACCCTCTCACAACCATATATATCCATCTGATCTCTAAAAAAAATCAACCTCTTTAGAATTGCTACCTTTCTAACATACCATCACCCTTAACCACTAGTCACAAACGATAACACTACCACTGTTCGAACATCAAACCTCTTACACTCATCTCTAAACATCACGATTTCTTTCCTATCTTTGGTTGACATCCCAAATAACAAACATCGAATCCATCAACAAAATTACCTCAACATTCTTCCCAATACTATCCTTAATTGTATCATCATCTAACTCTCCGCCAAAAATCTCGTATCGTGCAAATATTCTACCAACTTCTTACTTTCCTTAATTCCTCGAAACTCATTACTAATCATGTTGTCCCAAAACTCCTCTATAACCATTAACTAACATCCTCATGATTGGTAGCACACATCTCGACGACTCCTTACCTCTATATCACATAACTCCGGTCAACATTTTCTTAGTTTTATTCCCCTCATTCTTTTCCTTTACATCTACAAAATCAATTAACCATTCAACTCCTTATCACTTCTACCTAATTCTTTAGTGTTCCGGTTACGTTCTCACTGCTCCAAAACTCACATCTAATTATTTCATATCGATATCATCTCACTCTTTCTTACCACAAATATTCTCTTATTATGTCATCAATCACCCTTGCCACTAATCCATCCATAGAATCAACGTTTACTGTTCAACAATTGCATCTCCCTTCTTACATCTCTAGAAATCAAAATTCCTTTCATACCGCTAATTGCCCAAGGAAAACCCACAATAGTTTCATCTCTTAAAAAGCCAAATCTCCACCCCGCGACGTGTCTCCACAAAGTTCACTATATACCACTCTTCTCAACCCCTTTAAAACGAACTTTCATTATGTATATTCTTAACCCAACACTATTTCTAACCATCTCCCTCCATAATTTATTATACATCTCAGGTTGCTACTATCCACATCCTTTCTTTCACTCTTTTCATTCTCACGTTCCTTAAACTTACATCATGCCTTGCTCACATTCACTTATATTTTCATTACTCAACATACAATCATGTCACTCATCTCGTCTTACACAACATGCTCTATGCCTCAATTAAGTCTTACCAATCCCAACACATATAAATCATGTCCTCCCCACCGAACTCATACTCATCATAGGTGCCACTCTTTACACCACAAAATTGGGTAACTTACGCGTCAAGACCAACATACATGTAAAACAATGCATAAAGAAGCAAAATGACGTCTTTGAATTAAACATAATATGCAACGACGTCAAAAGATAAACATATGACCCAAAACAGGGGTCACTAGATCGAGTACAGGCCACTCGATCGAGTAAGGGACTTACTCGATCGAGTAGGTGAAGATCAGAAGCACGTAAAACAAATTACCAGGGACACTCGATCGAGTAACTGACGTACTCGATCGAGTACCCACCTACTCGATCGAGTACCAAGGCTACTCGATCGAGTACCTACGCATTTCTCAAAGACTGTTGCCCGATTTTAAAACAGCCATAACTCACTCATTTCTTGGTCGCTTTGGGCGTGTGACCTATCGTTAGAATCGTAAAAGAACAAGCTATCACCTCCAATTGGAATCACATTAAAATCATTTACACATCTCAATTTATAACAGTTTAAAGACAACTTTTCTGTAATCAGACGACATAACTATTCGATTTTCTCTTTCAAACAACTTAAACATCAACAAAGCGAATAAAAGCGACTCAATACTTGTAAAACCACTATCCCTAACCACATGTTACGACCTACAAAAAGCCAAACAATAACATTTATCATGCACATAATTCATTTAACTTGCCAATCATGGCTTCCCACATGCTTTTATTCTATCACTTTTCGTAAACAAAATCACAAATACATGACATCAAGTCCCCTATTCACATGTTACAAGCATAATAACATTATAAAATAACTTTCATTATATAACATGCTTAATCATAAATCATATTATCATACAACGATTATTCATCTTTTTCCACTAATTCATCCATCATGCCACATATTTATCCACCACATTCGTTCAACATATTCACCCAACACATGTTCAATTCACACTCCCAACCTTCTGTGCTTTTACTCAACACGACAACAACAACATGTATACTTACACATCGCTTTATATATATATATAGACAAAACACTTTTCCCTACATAATTATAACATGCCAAATTACATGTATCAATCATTATACTTTCATGCTTTACAATCAACCAACATACAATTCACGTCATCATCATCAATTCATGCAACATACTACTACATAGATACACACAGCACACAATATGCACATAACGATCCCGACACATATCCCATGGTGACCGGTTCAAAATTGTAGGGCGAGTTCGCGACTTTAGGACGTCTCCCAAGTCTTTGCATTAGCTCCTACAACCTTTACCCCGGGTTCATTTTAATTGACTCCCTATATTCATTGGATTTATTGGTTACAGGTTTCAGGATCGTCGCTCTGATAACATTTGTAACACCCCCATACTCCAAGTGCCTTACCAGGACCACTTAAGGCATGTAAATGCCACCATCTCGGTTACCCGAGGCAATGATTATCATAAGACAATAAAGAAACATATTTAAATAATAATTAACGTTTAAAGTGATTACATGCCAAAAACCAAAACTGATAAAGAGATACAAGTTCTCCAAAACTATCTACTATCAAAAGACTATAAAACTATCAAACACAGCGGAAGACTTCTAAACTGCATCGTGGTGACTCCTCCTAGTTATCCCATACGCATCAGCTCATACCTGCTCAATAACTGCTCACCACCCCCGAATGGATCACCACAGTTTTTAAAACATTTAAACGGGGTCAGTACTAATCACACAATTCAATATATCAACAATAAGATAAAAGACGACTTAACCGTCACACACACACACAACCACCAATTCCAATCATCTCAATCACCGATCGTCCACTTTGGACAGCATTACGCCCGATGGGGGACCGCGGCCGTTCCCACCTAAGCCCCGCTCATCATACCGAGCGATAACCCTGTCCATTAATGTGCACATCCCCTTCCGTGGCGGGTTCCACGAAGGGCGAAACTAGGGCGTGAAGCCACTCCCGCAAGTGACTCCACTCAGCCGAGAACGCATCTCGAGAACCAGAGACAACAATTACAATCACAACCGTCACAACACAATTACGATATTAATCAATAATCACAATCAACCACCGTCACAACATAATTACGATATTAAACAATCAATCTCAACACATCAACAATCATCCCATTATGGGACTAATACTGAGTAGGAAATCCTACCTGGAAAGCAACACAATCATCGACGATCTAGCAAATTGTCTCAAAACCTCTCCTTTACAAATCCTTCTCCTATCACATAATCACATAATCACAATCTAACCTTAACAAATCATAAAAACCCCCAATCCCAAAATTAGGGTTTAACGGAACTTGACGAAATACTATAAAATTGGTATGCAGATCTTACCCTCGACGCAAGGATCACAAAGGTGTAAAGAACGATGAAATCCGACCTCTCAAGCTCCGGGATTTGTCAACAACACGGATGAATGCGAAGAACGTAACTTGAATCTCCCTTTTAATGTTATTAGGTTTGTAAAGGTGTATTATGAAAGTGACGGAAAGATTTATATAATGATCCGTGTTATTAACAAAACCCGTCGAATTATCACCCCGTAAACCGGCTACTCGATCGAGTACCCAAGGACACTCGATCGAGTACCCCCCTACTCGATCGAGTACCCCAGCTACTCGATCGAGTACCCAACAGGTCAGAAACGTTTCTAAAACGCAACTTACCCTTACTCGACAGAGTAAGGCCTACTCGATAGAGTACCCCAAGACTTATAAATACGGAGTATTACATTAATTGTTGATTTTATTGCTGTCATTATTTCTAGTATGAGTAGCTAAATCCCTTGTGCTAGGATGTAGGGAATATGTAGAAGTAGGCGGCATTAGAATAGTAGACCTAGAACGCGCCATGGTCGATCGGTGGGTTCCTGATCGATCGATCGGCAACGTGAGATATGCTTCGTTTTAATTAATTTAATTGCTATATTTGACGAATCGAGTGCACACGACTAGTTGAATGTTTAGGAATTGACCGACCCAATAAAGATCGAAAGATAGGAAAGGGAGATAGCCTACCTAATTAAGACGGCTAAATTAATAAGGTCGAGAGATGAGTTAATTTAGACCTTTTAAATCACTTTTCAGGACAAAAGTTAGCATTAGTGATATTAGGGACCCGTAGCGAGATCGAAAGATGCTACCTGTTAAGAATTGACCGAGAGGACTTCTTATTTTCTCGTCTCACGTGATTGTTTTAGACCTACCTAGTTTGCTGCCGCCGAAACTATAGTGAACCAACCATCTTAGCACCCTTTTAATATCTGTTTTCATCTATTAGCTTAGTTTACTTTACATTTATTGCCATTAGCTACAGATCAACTGAAATCAAATCCCCCTCACATTTGTTACCTTAGACTAGAATTAAACAACTAACAATTGCATTCGCCTCCATGTGGTTCTACCCTGCTACCGCTATCTATAGTTGTAGTTGGAATTATAAATATTATTTTTGACACCTTACGACGGGTATCACATACTTTGTTAAGCTTTTTAGGATCCACAAAACCCTCAGGTTATGTCATGAACACTTCCTCTTCCAGAAACCCGTTCAGGAAAGCGGTTTTGAGATCCATTTGCCATATCTCATAGTCATGAAATGCAGCAATCGCTAACATTATCCGAACAAATCTAAGCATAGCAACTGGTGCAAAAGTTTCATCATAGTGTAAACCATGAACCTGAGTGAAACCTTTTGCAACCAATCTAGCTTTGTAGATATCTTTATGTCCGTCCACACCGATTTTAATCTTGAATATCCACATACACTGAAGAGGTCGAACATCTTTAGGTAAGTCAACCAGGTCCCATACCTGATTATCGTACATGGAATCCATTTTGGATTGCATGGCCTCGAGCCATAGCTTAGAGTCAGAACTCATAATAGCTGCTTTATAGGTATTGGGTTCATCACTTTCTAAAAGTAAAACCTCATAGTCACCATCTTCTTCGATAATACCAAGGTATCTATCAGGCTGGCGGCTAACCCTTTCTGACCTCCTAGGTTCAGAGGGAACAATAACTGATTCAGACGTAGAAGGAACATCTTCCTGTATTGTCAAATCAGTTTGTGGCTCTTGAACTTCGTCAAGTTAAAATTTTCTCCCACTCTGTCTTCTAGAAATAAACTCTTTTTCTAGAAAGACAGCTTCACGAGCCACAAACACTTTGTTCTCGTTACTATTGTAGAAGTAATATCCACAAGTTTCCTTAGGGTAGCCTACAAAAATACACTTTTCAGAACGAGGTGCAAGCTTATCGTCAGACTTGCTCTTGACATAAGCATCAGAATCCCATACTTTCATGTATCACAGATTCGGGACTTTCCCTTTCCATATCTCATATGGAGTTTTGTCAGTTGCTTTAGTGGGACTTTTATTAAGTGATTGTACAGCAGATAAAATGGCAAAACCCCAGAATGACTTAGGTAACTCTGTTTGACTCATCATCGATCGAACCATATCAAATAAAGTTTGATTCCTCCTTTCAGCCACACCATTTAATTGTGGTGTGCCAGGAGGAGTTAACTGAGATACAATACCGCAGTTTTTAAGGTGATCTTTAAAGTCATTGCTTAAATATTCCCCACCATGATCTAATCGTAATGCTTTAATCTTCTTATTTAATTGGTTTTCTACTTCATTCTGAAACTCTTTGAACTTATCAAAAGCTTCACTTTTATACCTCATTAAGTAGATATACCCATATCTACTCATGTCATCGGTAAAAGTAATGAAATAGTCATAATTACCTCTAGCGGTGACTGTCATTGGGCCACATACATCGGTATGTATTAAACCCAATAACTCACTAGCTCGAGATCCTTTTCCTAGAAAAGATGAACGAGTCATCTTGCCATGAAGACAAGATTCGCATGTACCAAATGATTCGAAATCAAAAGGTTTAATTACACCAGTCGACACTAGTCTTTTAATGCGCTTCTCATTGATGTGTCCTAATCGACAATGCCATAAATAAGATTGATCAGGATCACCTGTTTTGAGTCTTTTATTATCTAAATGATAAACATCGATGCAAGTATCTAGAATATAAATACCATTGATTGAAATAGCTTGACTATATACAATCTCATTAAGGGAAAAAATACAACACTTGTCTTTAATTACAAAGGAAAACCCTTCTGTGTCTAACACAGATACGGATATTATATTTCTAGATAGCGTTGGTACAAAATAACAATTATTAAGATGTAATTCCAACCCCGAAGCTAAACTAAGTACATAAGTTCCTACTGAGATGGCAGCTACTTTCGACCCGTTTCCCATTCGGAGATCGACATCACCCTTGTTTAGCTTTCTTATGCTTTTTAGGCCCTGCAAATGATTACACAAGTGAGAACCACAACCAGTATCTAATACCCAAGTTGTATTTGAAGCATAATTTATGTCTATCATAAAAGATTCAGTTGAGAAATTACATGTCAGCTTCACAATGCCAACTTTTATGTCATCCAGGTACTTTGTACAATTACGTCTCCAATGTCCCTTGTTATTACAATAATTACAAGTATCTTTAAGAGGATTACCCTTTATAGGTTTTGGCTTGGTAGAGCAATTCGTAAGTGCTTTACCTTTGCCCTCCACCTGTATGGGCTTCTTACTTGCATTCCTCTTAAACTGCTTCTTCCCCTTCACGTTAATCGCAAGCACATCATTCCTCGCACTCCCACTCAATCCCATGTCCTTCTCTGCTTGCACAAGCAGAGCATGGAGCTCATGTAAACTCTTTTTCATTTTCGTCATATTGTAATTTACCCTAAATTGGGTAAATCCCTTGACGTGCGAGAGAGAGTGGAGCACTCGGTCCACCACAAGTTCGTTAGGGATCGTGCATCCCAACCCCTCTAAAGTTTCCACGTACTCAATCATTTTAAGTAAGTGTGAACTTACAGGTTGACCATCTTTGAGGTTAGCCTCAAAGAAACGAACTGCGGTTTTATATTGAATTATTCTCGGGGCTTGAGAAAACATAGTAGAAAGCCTCGAGAATAATTCATGTGCATCGCGAAACATGACACATTGCCTTTGTAAAGCAGCATCCATTGAAAAAATAAAAACATTTTTTGTTGCAGCGGATTCCTTTTGATAATTTGAAAAAGCCTCCCTTACATCGGCGGTGGCCCTAGTACTAGGCGAAGGGGGAGAGGGATCGATAAGGTTGCGTAATTTGCCATCACCTGCGGCAGCTAATCGAAGTTGTTCCTCCCAATCTTTAAAATTACTAACGTCGGCTTTTAAAACATATTTGTCCATAAAAGAACATAGCCATGAATCTCTAGCTATGGTGACGGTTTAACTAGTAGAAGTCATCGTGATTACTACAAAGGAAATAAAGGAAAGATTAACATTTATCGTCTAGAAATATTTAACTTGTGAAACTATTTAACAAGTTCCCATTTATATAATGATCTCCCACTGAATTATATAAATGATTCCAAGATCCAATTTTATATAAACACGGGCACGGTGGACCGATTTAACCCACATTTATATAAATTTGGTTAGTCAACAACTTTGACTGATTCTACTACTAGAACTCTTGGTTGACGGATTTTCTTAAAATCTATCTTTTAGCCCCAGAATAAATATGGGCACGGTGGACCGATTCAACCCATATTTATCCCGTTGAGTCAAACCAATTTTCACGCGTAATAACTTTTATTACCCTACTTACCCAACGTAAAAAGAGTGTACCTCGGTGATCCGAACCTACCTCTAATGAAGAAGGGATTCATAGGTGCCATTATTTGGTAAGGCTTAATCTCAATTTTAAACAAATGTGAGAGATCTTATCAATTTAATTGTCTATAACTTTTAAGTGAACTAAATTGGTGAATGCTAGACAATTAAATCGATAACAACAAAAATAAAACATGTAGTGACGATTTGGCATGAATGCATAAATGAATTAAAACAAAGAAGTCCTAATATGGCCACCTAGTTAATCTAATTAAATAAAATTATTACACTTCGGAAACCAACTCCTTGGTCCCTTGCGTCTTCATAAATTGGCCTCCTTCTTTGGGATTTCGGAACGCCTTTCCGAAAACACCGTCTTCATGAAAACTCCGTCTTTAGATGCTTCATCTCATTACTAATAATTAAATTAAATAACAATACCCTATTATACAATTTGTAGTAAAATTAAAATAAAAACTATTAGTTAATTACAAAACAAATCGATATTCCCTTACATTACGGGAAATACCAACTTCTACCTATGGCCATATTAGGAAAAATTACATTATTATAATGCAAAAAAAAAAAACATTCATCCAAATGAATAATAAAATGCATTATGGAAAATGACATGCCAAATCGTCTAACTTACCAACAACGATCATTTGAGCTTGCTTTGACGGAATTTTTACCAATAAAAATTCATAATCAATTCTTAAAATAATTTTAAGACATACTCATCATACTAATCTGTTCATATATCAAAATAATTATTCTCAATAATTATCTTAAATTTATATGGAAATTAAAACACAATTATGACAAAAATGATATAATAATTCACAATTATCATACAAAAATTCCATTTAATTTAACAATTTAAGGAAAAATAAATTTCAAAGCCATGAACATTCTGGTATTACACCAAAAATGCCATGCAAGTGAAAATTTTTGTTTTTAAAATTTATTTAAAACGATTTCACAATTTAATCGGTAAAGCGATAATTTTTACGATTTAATTCTAAATCAAACCATAAAAACTGAAATGACTGAAAATAAAATTTTGTACATTTTGGAACAATTTCCAGGAGCTAAAAATTCAAAAATTTCGAGCCCTAAAATTAAATCAATATTTATTTGCAAAATAACCATTATTTACCAATTTTTATCAAATAAAAATCAATAAACTACCTAAATTAATCACATTAATTTAAAGTTTCTATCTTGCTCAAAAATATAACATGCATGTGGTTATTTCTAAATAAATATGCATAAAATTAACACGCAATCAATTTTAATTAACTCTTAATTAATTTTAATGCATTTTTACTCAATTTTATGCCATTTTAAGTTATAAAAAGTGGAAAATTTTAACAAAAATCAAATTTTCGTCCCATATCATCCTAAGACCATATTATTTACATGCAAGACCATATTATGTGATAAAACTAATTTTAGTAACATAATATCAATTTTATTAATTTATCTCATAAATTACTAAAATCGTCTTAAGACAACATGCATGTATTTAACAATGCTCTGATACCATTTGTTAGTCATTTAGACCATTTTATACTCATCTTATGAAATCAAAATTACTAATTAATTTGATGTAATGGTCTAAATCTACATGCATGCAAATAAAAAAAAAACAAAAATGGTGTAAAAACCATTTAAGAGAAATTTCCCTACATTGATGATGGAAATATAAAGGGAACAACTCAAGGACTCCTTCCTTGATGTTGTTCTTGAGCTAATAGATGGTGGAAGATCCTCCAAAAACCAAATTACCAACTTAGGTAATCTCCTTTGGATGCACCCAAGATTAAACCCAAAAAATCCTAATAATTACTAATTAGATAATTAGTAGGATAACCTTGTATACAATGTAATATTATTAAACTAATAATATTAGTTTATGGATTACTTAATTATTAGGTAATCATGAGACCATTTTATCAACATATATTGTGTCAATACTACCCCATTTAGCTAATTTTACAACCTCTTGTAAATTAAAATAGCTAATTATCTTTACCTCAAAACTTATTCATATATCGTATAAATTTAATTAATTAACAATTAATTAATAAATTCTAATTTATATTTATTAATTAATTATCACATAATTAAATAATAAATCCTCTTGGCCCGAGTTCATAACCCGTCATTAAATAATACATTCACACGACATATTAAAAGTCAATTAATACAAGGAATTAATTATATCGTATCTCATACAAATAATTAATTTATCCAATTTGGGCATCATCCTATAGGTGTGACCTAAAGGGATCGGCTGATCACCGTCGTCACACGACAGTAATGTCAAACTCTAGTCAGCCAATCATTACCGATTAACGATGACCAGCTGACAAATAAATATTATAAATCCCTGATATTCCTTTTACAAGATTTATTATGTAAACGCACTCATTGTGGAGGACACTACTCCAACTCCCCTTCACGTTAATCGCAAGCACATCTTTCCTCGTACTCCCACTCAATCCCATGTCCTTCTGTGCTTGCACAAGCAGAGAATGGAGCTCATGTAAACTCTTTTTCATGTTCGTCATATTGTAATTTACCCTAAATTGGGTAAATCCCTTGACGTGCGAGAGAGAGTCGAGCACTCAGTCCACCACAAGTTCGTCGGGGATCTTGCATCCCAACCCCTCTAAAGTTTCCACGTACTCATTCATTTTAAGTACGTGTGAACTTACAGGTTGACCATCTTTGAGGTTAGCCTCAAAGAAACGAATTGCGGTGTCATATTGAATTATTCTCGGGGCTTGAGAAAACATAGTAGAAAGCCTCGAGAATACTTCATGTGCATCGCGAAACTTGACACATTGCCTTTGTAAAGCAGGATCCATTGAAAAAATCAAAACATTTTTTATTGCAGCGGATTCCTTTTGAAAATTTGAAAAAGCCTCCCTTACGTCGGCAGTGGCCCTAGTACTAGGCGAAGGGGGAGAGGGATCGACAAGGTAGCGTAATTTGCCATCACCTGCGGCAGCTAATCGAAGTTGTTCCTCCCAATCTTTAAAATTACTACCGTCGGCTTTTAAAACATATTTGTCCATAAAAGAACGTAGCCATGAATCTCTAGATATGGTGACGGTTTCACTAGTAGAAGTCAGCGTGATTACTACAAAGTAAATAAAGGAAAGATTAACATTTATCGTCTAGAAATATTTAACTTGTGAAACTATTTAACAAGTTCCCATTTATAAAATGATCTCCCACTGAATTATATAAATGATTCCAAGATCCAATTTTATATAAACACGGGCACGGTGGACCGATTCAACCCACATTTATATAAATTTGGTGAGTCAACAACTTTGACTGATTCTACTACTAGAACTCTTGGTTGACGGATTTTCTTAAAATCTATCTTTTAGCCCCAGAATAAATATGGGCACGTGTTGGGAAATGTGTCCTCAACAATAGTGCGATCACATGATTTAAATATCATTATTAAATCTCATTTTAAGAATACATGTGGGATGTAATATTTTACAAGTCAACTGGTCCACACATATCGGTAATGATTGGCTGACTAGAGTTTGACATTACTGTCGTGCGACGGTGGTGATCAGTTGATCACCTTAGGTCATACCTATAGGGAAATACTCTTAATTGATTATTTAATTGATCGTATACCGATACGAGTTAATTAAATTGCTTAAAATTGACGGATGATTTTGTGAGTATAATTTACGTATCTTATTGTAAATATGATTAAATAAGACACAGTCTAAGTAATCGAATTATTTCATTACTTAGATGAAATTATTGTTTACAGAAACAATTGAAACGGAATGAATAAATTATTATAAATACAGAA